>NC_047535.1:15212570-15826320 GCF_012275295.1 Melopsittacus undulatus
GACTGATTTACAAAACACACTGATCCCACAGCAGCCACTGGCTCCTCTCCTCCCGGTCCCAGCAGCCAGGCTTCCCCAGAACAGGGCTCAGCGCGCAGCTTCTCCGGCAGACAAAAGGAGCCGGGAGCCACGATCCCGCATTCCTCCGCGCCCGGCGGGGCGGGGGGCGCCGGTCTCCGGCGGAGACAAAGTCTGCCGCTCACCCCGGCCGGCCGCGCTCCCGCGACGGGCAAACTGCGTAGCAAGGCTGGGACAGAGACCAAGGGTAATGCCCCCGGGCTACCCCCCTTACCGGGACATGTGGCAGCGGCTCCGCGAGGAGCAGGAGAGGTGCACGGCGCAGCGCACAGGCGATCCTCCCGCACTGCCCGGGAGAGGGGTCCCGGGAGAGGGGTCCCGCGGGGCGGCCCGCGGCGGGGCGGCGAGCAGAGGGGCCTCCCCCTCTACCGAGTCCCGAGGCCCTCCCCCGCCGACGGGCAGCGGTCCCCCTCGAGGCCCGCACGGGCCACAGGGAACAAAGGAGCGGCCGGGCGGCGGCGAGAAGCGCCCGCCCGCCGCGCGAGGGCCGCGGGGCCACCTCAGGCCGGGAGGGCCGGCGGAGCCTAGGCCGCGGCGGGAACACTCACCGCTGCAGCACCAGGAGGAGGGCGAGCCCTGCGGGAACTTGGCCGAGTCGGGCGCGATGCAGACGCTGGAGCCGAGATGCGGGCACTCCATGGCGGGCGAGGCTGTGGGGCGCGACGGGCGGTTCCTCGCGGCGCTACAGGAGCGGCGCCCCGTGCACAACAGCCATCTTATGGGCAGCGTCGCGATCCGCTCGCCAGGCTTTGCTGGCAGCCGCCCTCCCGTCCGCGCCCGGCGGCTCCCTCACCCCGCCTCCCCGCCGCCCGCCGGGCTTTCCGTAGAGCCGGCCTCCCGTCCGGGGCTCCGCCCGCCGGGTTTTCCGCGCTGCCGCCGCTTCCCGTCTGGGAGAGGCGGAGCCGGGCCGCGCCGCGCGGTCCCTGCTCTGAGACCGGCTCGGACAAGGGGTGGGCCACCCCTGCTGGCGCTGAGGAACCGGCTGACCGGACCGGACGGGAGGGGAGCGGCCCCCCAGAGGAGGCCTGCGGCGGGGTGACCCAGCCCAGCTCTCTCAGCCTGGCTCCAGACCAGAGCTGCTCCAGCCCCCGCAGCATCTCCGTGGCCTCCTCTGGACTCGCTCCAACAGCTCCACGTCCCTCTTGTGCTGCTGCCCCAGAGCTGGATCAGGACTGTAGTGGGGTCTCTCCGGAGCACAGCAGAGGGGGAGAATCCCCTCCCTCGACCTACAGGTCACGCTCTGGGGATGCAGTCGCGCACACGGCTAGGTCACCGGGAGCTTCCCAACACTCCCAAGTCCACCTCAGGGCTGCTCTGCCCAGCCTGTAGTTGTGCTGGAGATTGCCGCGAAATGCAGTGCCAGGCCCAAACTCTGCCCTAGTTACTGCGGGCACGAATCGCAGACCCGGGTGCTGCCCGGAGCAGGCACGTCCTGTCCCATCCCGTCCCACCGCGGGCAGCACCCGCGGCAGCTCAGGCAGCTTTGTGCCTCTGAAAGGAGACCACATGAAATGTGTTCGTGGCGAGGCAGATGCTGTACTCAAGCAATCTGTTCCTGAAGAGGCACGGTCTATGGCGTATGTTCACTCCCTGAGCTCTGCTTTAGAAAGCTCAGTGGTTTAACTTCTCCCTAGAGACAACAGGATGTCGTAGTAACCTTGGGTCTCTGCTGGTTACTTGCAAATGCCTTCGCCTTTAAAAAGTTACCTGGCCTCAAACTCAGCCTGTTACTGGATTTCCCACCCTGTGACTGTAACCTTTGTGTGAAGTGGCAATACAAGGACAGATGTTGTATTACAGGTTTTCCAGATGACACAGAATAACAATTCTATATCTCAGAAATATGCATGCTTAATGTTGGAATCATAATACCAGAAAATCCTGATAATAACTGAAAAAGGGGGGGATTTTTTTGTAACCTAAGGAACCGTGACTACTCCTGCATATTAGGAGTGTTAGACCTTTTCCCTTACTGTAACCACTATGAGGAATACAGTTTTGCCACTGGCTTTGCCTGTGACCAGCACGTTGACAGGAAAGGCATCTATCTTGATGTACTTTACATGGCACAGCACTATTTCACAGAAGATTATTTTAGAAACTGACAGGTCTATATGGATTTTTCTGATGAGCTACTTGAAATATTCATATGAAAGATGTCTCGGTGTGACAAATATCCTTGGTAGAACGCTTCTTTTTCACACTATTTACACAAGGGAGGAATGAACATTTTCTATCAAATTCTCCACAGCACCAGAAACCACTTCAACTATACTCATTGGAGTTAGTTTGTATGTTCAGCTGTGTAGTTAGAAGCAAAATCACTATATAATTATGAAACTCTTAATTAAATGGTTGCAAATGTTATCCTGACACAAAACCATGGAGCTTCCTCACATATTCCCCCCCATCCTTCAAAACTGTCACATTTGATCAGTCAGGTGTGTAACAGTCCCAGCATGTATTTTACAGGTTCTACACAAAGTATGTATGTGTATCATTTTCTAACAAATATACAAATAGAGCAAAAATTAATTTGGAGGACACAATTTTTAAACAATGAAACGCTTTCATTGTTTTAAAACAAAACAAAAAATGAAGTCTTAAAATCACTACTTTGACATACATCTAGGTATTACTTGTACAAGTTTAATGAGCAAAAAGGTGGTTGTGTTAGCATGTTTATATATTAGACATGGGGCTCCCTTCTTTCTTTTCAACTCTGCCACAATGTATAATGAAGACATACATTACATTAAAGCAGCAGTTTGACTGCAGTTGCTGTCTTTTTTAACCAATGCAGATGTTTAATTCTCTTGTCATTCCCCACCCATCCTTACACACAAACAATGAGAAAGAAACCTCAGCTGGATCTGTACTCCTTATTCTCCCCTCCCTATCAGCATCACTTGGCCTTCTCACAGTAGTATTTTACAATCAGAATTTAACCAAAACAGTCAGTTCTTATCTCACTGTGTGCATTATGTTAGCAGTATATTTAGCCTTTTAAAAGTAAACAGCTGGTTAACAAAGATTAAATATGGTAAATAAACATGTTTAAATCCTTCTATTTATCTACTTTAAATTTAGCACTCCCATTCATGACTTTACAGTTGATACAACATACATGGAGAGGAAAACAATTTTTTTTTTCCTTTCTTTTCCTAAGTAAACTAAACCAGGATCTGTCTCAAAAGAGCAATCACTGGAATTGAACCCCTGCCTGCACAAACTACTACATCTCTACTAAAAGCAATGTACTGAACTCATTAGAGCTATGATACCTGCTATTAGACCTGTTTTTCTAAGCATAGCCATGTTGTATCTTCTGGCAAGACAGAACTAGACCCAAGTATGAGGTAAGAGTCAATGGGTGATGCCATCTTGTTTCCCCAAGCACCTCATGGACTTAACAGAGTAACAGTCTGAATGGGGTAGCAGATAGGAACAAGAATTACTGGGGTGGGGGTAGTGTCTTTAAGGGAAGAGGAAGATAAAAAGGCATAATCCATTGCAGCAAAACTGTAATGAACATAGCGGCTTATGGAAGAAAGACATCTGCAGAAATGTTAACGATACAAAGCCTATGTACTGTTTTGTCTTATGAGATCCCCTTTTTAGTCCAGAAGACTGCAAACTTGCAGACTTCTAAACAAAGAAACCCCCTGACTTTGGTTTAATTTAAGAGGCTTTTGACCATCATCTATCATCTTTATTTTAAGCTGGGACTACTGAACTTGCAGTATTACACACAAACAAAAATGTTCTTTCACTTATGCTGTGGAGTTATTAAGATCCCCATAACAAAAGAACAAAAGGTGCTTGGAATTGCAAGGAGGTTGGGAGGGACCGAATAACTGCTAAGCACAGCATTTCCCAGAATGACAGACACCAGTTATAACACTGGGCAGCACTTAGGTGTGAGAAACTACTAAATAAAAAGGTGTCAGCTTGCCAAGGGAGGCCCTTCATTTACCATCCCGGATGTTTCATGTTTAGAAGTCAAAATCATCCACACTGTGATACCTTATTCCTTTGCAAGATGATAACAGTTTTATTCCTTCTTTCATGTTTAGGTTGACAACCATTCAGTGGAACTCTTCAAATGTGTCATTTTGCCCGAATGACACTTTTTTTTGCACGTTTCTTCATTTTAGTTGCCATGCCCACAGCAAATGTGGTAGCCTTTCCATTTTTTACCTCTGGTTGCCGAGATAAACACTTAAATAAGGATGATTCAGCCTGTTAGAGAGTCGTGATGCAAAGCAGTTATCACATACGTGAGGATGCACAAACACAGTTTAGAAAAGGGGTATCTGTAATGCAGCCTCTTTGCCTATGGAAAAATAGTTCGTAATGCACTGAGCATATGTATCTCAAAGGCACCACTACAGGCGCAGTTTTACATGCCTTGCAGTGATGCCTACGTGTTGAATGCAGAGGAAAACTGGAGTAGAAGCTCTGGGTATAATTATCCTTCTCGGATTGCTTTTTAGTAAGATTTCTTGAGTACAAATCACTTCATTTGGAACTGGAGTCCCATCTCTTGCTCCCATCCTTCCTCAGAGCAGAGTGATTCAGATGATAACACTAATCCTACAAGCATTCTCAGTCTGGGTGCAATCAGTGCTGAACAGAAGCCTGTGAATTAGCATTATAAATTAGAAATTTCTATTTAATATACCACATCATCTTCTCTACTACAACAGAGATATTCTACACAACATCCTCTTGTGGGCTGTTTGTAGTCATCCGTATGGGCTCTATCTGAGAGTATCTGAGTTAAAATTTGGCCCTCAATTGGTATTTTGTGTATATACTAACAATTCACAGCGGAGACATTTGCCTGGAGGGTTCTTTAGTTCTCAAAAATAAAATCTGTAGTCTTACATACCTGAAAGCACTAACTTGCCTCCCTTACGTATGTATTATGACATGGTCTAATAATTCAGTGGCAAAATCTTTCATGTGATATTGGCTTCCTTCAAAATCACTAGATGAACATCACTCAGTGTATATCAAGTGAAGCAGATTGTTGCCTTAGGTGACTTCCTCATTTGCTGTACAAATTGGAAAGCATGGAATAAAGAACAGAGGATGCCGTAGGAGTGGAATGACTGCTACCATGAAGAACTAGAATCTAATTCAGTCTTTGGCAGACACTATCTGCATGCTATCTGGCAAGTTATTTAAACCATTTCTTTTAGTAAGAAGACCTATCTGCTTAAGTTAGAAGTCTAACCTTATTCTCTACTACAGCTGTGAAAAAGAGGCCAGCTCTGCTCAAAACAGAGGCACTGGAGTCTTCCTATCCCTATAGCTAAAAATTCATCCTCAATTTCTAGATTAAATAGAAACATAGAATCACAGAATGGTTAGGGTTGGAAAAGACCTTACAATCATCTAGTTCCAATCCCCCTGCATAAAGACATGCATAAAGATAGAAAGAATATCTCCTCCCATAGCACACTGCTTCTTTACTAAGTGGTAAACTCAGAATATGTGGAATGAGATTGGCAGATGCACTGAACACTCAACTCAGAAAAGATAATAGCAAGCCTTTTGCTCTGAACACAAAAAGCAGTAAACACTCTGAAAATACTAAGTGCCAATCCAGATGTAGTAGAAAGCTGATAGACTGGGCTTTCACCTCTTATCTCCCAAAGGTGTAAAACATTCAGATATGTTGATAATAGCAATGGAGACTACACAGAAACCCACCGTAAGGAAATGAATTCTCTATTCAGTGCAGATGCAACTCTGAGGCAGACAACTGGCATGGAAAACATCAACAGAAAGCATCATAATACAGTTAAGTTTTAATACAGGGTCTTGGCATAATAACACCTGAACTAGAGGCTGGCCTAGCAGCCCTGTGGGTTATATGCCACCTCTGCAGCAGACAGAAGCTTAGCTGCATGTATGAAAGCTTGCTACAGCTCATGAAATACCACAAGCCCATTTCCAGCAGCATGTTGTCTCATTAACAAATCTATTTCCATTTCCTGCACGTCCCCTGAAAATGAAGGTCACACAGTTTCTGCATTTGATCATTAACAGCACAAGCAGCTCCGTTACAAGGCTCAAGATTCTTCTCTAAGAGGCAAGATGCCCAAGATGAAAGACAGAAGTTTAAAACTAGGCAAATGCCCAGAGCAAGCATCTTTGACAGTAGTTAGAATGTAAGATTAAAGTGTGTAAAGAAGCATGACTCTTCAAAGCATGCCCACGACACTTCTGCACACATACCTTGAGGGGGCGGTGTGACACCAAGTATTGTGCAAAGGAACCAGGTCGTGCCAAAGGACAGAATACTCTCCATTCCCCCTGCTTACACCATCTCTGATTACCTGAACTTCTACTTCCACAGGATTAATGGTTCTCCGCAATGCTAAGAAGGGATCCCTCATTTCTTAATGAGCTGCTTCTAGTAGGGAATAACATTGACTATAGCAGTACAATTGTAGTGGGCTGATACACGTACCATCAGAAGACTGCTTTTACATATGATCTTCCAGTGATGTGATTTCTGAGAGCCTGTGCTAATTTTACATCACTTCTCCAAGGATTCCAGAAGCATCTTATAGAACAAAGGCAATGCTTTGATGCAAGCTTTGCCTTGTCTGCGCTATCACAACTTGGTCACAATGCAAGATATAAATAAGGGTGAATGTCACTATTCTGTGGTTTTTGGTTGTGGGATTTTTTTTTGAGTAAACCAAGTGAGATGTGAAAAATAAATTATACAAACTGAATGATTTTAAAATTTTCCACATTGTTTTCTGAAGGTGTTATTTGTACAGACAAAAGGTTATTTTTAATTCATACTTTCAACAAATGCCTCAAAGTTCTCAATGTCTGGGCAGCTTTCACACCAGACTTATCAATTGTTATACTGTCAACTGGAGTCTGTTCAATAATACAAGTGCAGCTGGGTGACATCCAGCAATATTATTTCATGTCACAGCACTTAGCTTTGACTGTATTCAGGTACGTAAATTTTATATTATTTCCAAATGCAGTCTTGAGAATGTAATAATGATTCTGTACTTGTGTTTAAGCTACTTTTAAGATCAGCAGGCTTTATCTTATCCTATCTTGTTCAAAATAGAACATTTTATAGCCAACACCAATTTCTCTTCATCACAACTGAACAAGGCTTATTCACTAATTTTTGGCAAACAAAAGAACTATATTAAAAAAATAAAATGAAATTAGGCAGCTCAATTTAGATACTGTCTCAAAGCACAAAGAACTCCCAAGTCTCCTGTTTAAAGAGGGCTTTGTACTACCTATTGCCTGGAATATGTGATAGCTGGGACCAGCCTATCCGCCTACCTGCTTCATCAAGGAAAGGAAAATTGTTCCAAAGCACTTGAGTAATTACAGATCTTAAAACTCACTATTTCTTAACATCACGTGGGGCAAAACCACAGACATTTCTAAGCCACAAACACTGCATGTTTAAATGACATGCAGGGTTTCCATTTCCCTGCTATGATTAGCTTGGTAACAAATTTAAGGAAAATAGGCAATAATTTAGTCACAAAAATTAAAAGAAGAATTACTCTTCCAACAGTCTGCGAGGGCTGGGAAGAGAATGAAATGGCACAGAATTTTATTATTTCAGATAAAACTCAGGAATCAGAATGTGAAATCAATTTGCCTGTAAAAAGAACATGTAAAGAAAATACTGCAAAATAAGTGTTTAAATCCATTTCTAAAGTCCCGTTCCAAACATTTAAAAATAGTATGATGGGAAAGTCCCAGGACAAACTGGGTGAATTAATATGACTTTTTTCACCTCTAACATCCTATTTAACATCCATCTTATTATACCTGTATGTATATACCTATTATATCTGTAGAATATTACTACAGTGAAAGTATGATATGTATCTGTCCACTGTACACAAACAGTATCACTTTTCCCTTTACATTAAACAAGACTGTTTACAGTCAAAACACTCTACAAGCTGTTTTTCATCTTTGTTTGCTGTAAGCTGCAAAGGCATCCTACCTGACTCTCTGCGGCATGTATTTGCTTCTAGTTTTGTACAAAGAATTCTGTACTGTACTACACACATACTGGATCTTGGCTCTACTTTACTGACCACAAAGTACTGTAAATATTAACCCAAAAGCTGCTAAGGTCCAGAACGTTTTGATTCTGAAGTGTTCTGACTCCAAAGCAAAGCATCCTGGGGAAAAACTTGCCATTGTACACAAAGACAGTATATATACTACAGTGATAGCTGAGTTGAACAAGACTAGTGTTAGCTCACAAACGGCTGCATTTTATCCTGTTTGGAGATCAGTTCATTACCAGGGAAACAGTAATTTTCTTGCCATGTCACTAGATTACGCTATTTGTTATTATGTTATTCATCAGGCTCTGTTATTCACAATGTTGAGTAGAATTGTGAGAAAGGAGACCACTGGTTCAGATTTCCTTTCCTTGCTCCCTATGTTTAACATCTGCTAATTCTAGGACTCAACAAGGCCACCTGAGATTTTTCAACTCTGGCTGGAATTTGAAACTGAGATGGTAAAATACAGAGAGCTTGTTCTGAAATAGGAAGCCACCTGGACACCCTGTGAGCACTACTGCTTCTTTCAAAGCAGTCTTGCTAAGCTGCAAACACCAAATGATTTACTCATTATAGCAAAAGGCAAATGTGCCATAATCAGAGAACTTCTATGAAGTGCTGATATATGTAGCCCTGAATTTTGAAGATCAGAGATGTAGCTCAGTTTTCTGTGATGTTGATTTGCTTCACAGTAGAAGTCAACACTCAGTATATTTTTACTCATTAAAATGCATGGCATTCTGTAGATGGGGAGGATCAGGAAGTTAATATGGAGCATGATACAATTTACATTCAAGCAAACTACCTGAAGACCTTTTATAGAATTTAAAACCTGTGATGCCTGTTACTTCTTTCACTCAGAGCCTCGCAGAATTAGACTCAATATAACCAATGCAGATATTTAAAAACATCTACAGGGCTACATTACTACTTCTCTACCTGCTGGCTCTAGAGTTTACCCAGGCTGGTTTCTGTAATGCCTGTGTGGCATTTATGGAATTTATAGGGAACCATGAAAAATGATTTACTGGCATTCCCACAGGAAGTGCTTAGTAACTCATCCATTCTCATATGATGTAACCATCCCCAATTCACTGTGTACCACGTTAACAGGCATTTCTCTATGTTCTGAGATCTGTGTGTCTAAAAGAATCTGACACATAACTGTAGTAAACCCTTTCATTTTTAAGATTTTCTTTTGTTAAAAGGGTTCTCTAACAAGCAGGGATAGATATTCCAGAATAGATATTCCAGTCAGCAACTGAGTAAGCTTGGTAAGACTTGCTGCATTCTGTGGTACTTCCTTCCACTTAAAGATAGTTAAGCAGCAGTTGCATAACTACATTCTGATGTCTTCACTGATTCACAAACCCCTATCAACACTATTCCATGTTTAATTTGAACCACATGGTTCACACATACAAGCAATGTAAAATAAGCTAACAAACAGGATAACTGATCACCATCTACCCCTATTGCACATTAGCACAGTTTTGTAAAGTAGCAAACAGCTGGAAAAATGATACAGAGATCTCATTATAGTGATCCTCTCATTAAATTATTATTGTTCCAATAGAAGATCACTTTGAATGTTCCATCATGTCTTAGAAACGTGAGACAGACTTCACTGCTGTACTGTCTCTATCCTAAGCATGGTATTTGAAGTAGGTAGAGATTGCCAGGCCTGCATTTAGAGCATAATGAGAATTTACTTTTGTAAACATGACTTGAGCACCCAAGCCCAAGAAATTATTAAACTTGTGTGGTGTGTAGTTTAAAAACACAAAAAGAGCTTCTAATTCAGGACACCCAGTTCTCCTTTGTCTCACTTAATGCCACTTAATGCAAGCCCAAGGGAAAATGGCAGGCTCAACATCTTTCAGGTACGTAAGGGACAAAACTCTGAAGTACAGGTTAATCAAGACATGCTTGCCAACCATAGGATAATTTTCTTTTGATGTAAGACCTGTAGTAGATCAAAGGGCTGATCTAAATAGCCAGAGCATTTAGGTACTCATAAACATGGCATGTAATAATGAGCCTTGCTCCCAGATTCAGGTCTTAAGCTATCAGTATTCCTGCATGAAGGTAAAGCTTCCTATTACAGTCCTTCTCTGAGGAAACAGAGGCTAACAGGCCTGACTTGTCATTAAAGCTTCTCATCTGCCTTGACAATGCTGCATTTTGCCATTTCTAGGATAAAAGGCCAGTTCTCTTTCACCTTGCCATGTGGGAAAATGAGCAGATATTTTTGGTGGTGCTGCAAAACCATCAGCCATATGCAACCACAATATACCTTTGTACAAGAAAATTAAGAACTAGCACTACCTACAGAGATCATTTCTTCCTGCAAGTATATGCACTGAGTGCTTTTTCTATGTGTTGTTGGCACATGCTGCTTATATTGTTTGGAAAGTATTCTGTTCTCAGAGAGACTGACAGACATTTCAGGGTTATAGCAGTTTGAGGTTCTATTTACTTAGCTTGTTGCAAGTCATCAGGGATTGTGTAGATGCATCACTAAGGGCTGAAATGAAGGGCTTAAATTACAAGTGAAATTAAAAATCCATTTGACTTACCATCATCTGGACAGATCTATGCAACTAATGTGGAAAAACTTTCCATGTGCTGCCTGCCAGTGAAGAAGTCATTCCCATTTCCATCAGCACCTCTGGAAGCAAATGGTTTGCAGCAGTTCACGGTTCTGTAATAAAAGAATATTCTTCAGGAATGCTCACAATTTACAGTGCTGTGTGAGGCTGGTCCCCTTTTACCCCCATAATTTGCTATTATAACGTGTTTGTTGCTCTGTATGAAACATAGTGTTGCAGCTCTGAACACAAGACTGCCGCAGTGAATAATCTGGTGGGAGAACTCCCACAGCTCCGTGTCCCAGGGGCTGCATGAAAAATCCCCTTGTGGGGAGGTTCCAAACCAACAGCTGCACCACTGGAGCACTGCCTTCCCAAAGGACTACAGGCCACAAGATGTGGACTCCCTGCATTCCTGGATGACAGCTAAGATTTTTTCAGATTTTTACAAGATATTTTTAAAATATAAGCAGAAAACATTTCATTTCATACACACCTTTATTTCATGCCTTCATATGAAGAACTAGCCCACATTTCCCTCACCTTCTTCCCCCAGCCCTAACTCCCTGGCTTTTACAGTCTCTATTAAGAGATTTACATTTCTGGAAAACTCCAACACTGACTTCTTTCACATTGGCTTTTAAAACCAACATCTGACTGGCAGAGTGTTTACCAGCAAGACAAACCAAGCAAGCAAGCCTTTTTATGCCTCCAAAGCTAGTAAAATACCGCTTGGATCATAACTTGCCTTTCATTTCTGCAGAGCAGAGCTCATTCTGCAAGGCCAACATGAGGAGACAGCTATTTTAATCATCCCATAGTTGGTTAAGCATAGGTTCTCCTGTTGATTTAGAGCAGTCTTAACTCAGAACACTATGCCATAAATACATCTGGAGCTCAGGCTGAAGAAGAGTTAACTCATCTCTCCAGTTTTATTTTAAAATATACCTTTAGATCTCCCGATGTGTAGCAGACATTAGTGAGTCACTCCAGACAGCTTAAAGATATTTTGGAAAAGAGCTATAAAGTGAGATTTTGGCTTTGTTTTTCTTTTCTTTTTTTTTTTTTTTTGTTCCATCATAAGCAGCCTTGGCTTTGCTGTTTGGTTTTGTTTTGTGACAGAAAGAGAATTACACTTGCGTGGAAGTTTATGAGCACATAACATTTCTCAGCCACATAGATACAAAAGGACTTCTGGTCTTACTGTAGCCAGCCATCTTGTGTTGATGAAGCAGGTGAGGTGGTGACAAGGGGCCTTTGCATTCATCCTCTGTGCAGCTGCATCAACTGCTCAGAGCAAAGAGCACAACTGCACCAGTGGAAGGAGAACACTAAGCAGTGACACTGTGTTTTCAAACCTCCCTGATTCATACTGCTTTATGGGGCTGGCTGGCTGCCATATGGAAAGTATGCAGCATCTACAGGTATTTACAAAGGTGGAGAGAGAGAAATTAAGCAGAAGTTAGTCAGTCACACGGACAATAACTGAAATCCAGCACAGGGACTTCTGGTTCCCTGTCCAGATGACTCCCTTCTACCCTACCAGCTTTGACAGTTCTAGACAAGGCCAGAACCGATATATCTGAATGCCTGTCTTCCCTATAGTAAGACTTCTGTCTGGTTACTTTTTCAGTGTTCCACATTTAAGCTCTTGCGCCAACACCATGACCGTGTGTGGTGAATAAAGCAGAACAGAGGCCAGCAAAAAAAATGATCCTGTTATTCTGAGGAGTATTTCTGTCAGGATCCAGGAGTGCAAGGCAATGAGGAGAAAGCTGTGCTCCATCTTTAGAAGAATGCCTCACTTTGCTGTACTCTGCTTCTTGACTTGTTTGCTTGAGCCTTTTTTTAACCCCACTTTTGGGCTTTCCAGTGTGTGCAGACAGGACAAATATAGTGACTCGCAAGCGTATACCTATTATTTAGTTGTTATATAAAGCTCACCTGAGAGCACCATGAATTCAGAGTTTAGGTCTGCTGGAAACCTTGGCTGGAACTTTGTTATGGTCTGTGGCTACCTTACAGGGATCCTTTCTCATCACCCCCCAAGAAGTATATACTCAACATGTTTTTAAATGAGTAAAGGGAAACCATGTTAGTCACAGCAGTGACCACAGAAAAAGTTTTGCCTTTGGGATTCTTCTATTATTTCATGCAGCTTCACTAGGTAACCTTTTATAACTCAGGATACCATTTGTGCTTTTCATGTGGTGGCAGGGGTCACCATCCTGGCAGGTGACATGGAAATTTGCTGGAGCCTATTTTAGATACCAATTCTTGTTGCACATCATTCATATAGTTGCCACTTCTCCTCCACTCCCCCACTCAGTGACTTAGGTCCTCAGCTCGACTCTAATGGTGTGGAAAGACCAGAGTCCCTGATACAGTGGAACCTAAACAGGCTGAGAAATCAAATATTGTAATGAAAAAAGGTGAGGGATCTTTCTCTAGAGGAATAATGCCGTTATTCAGATAAACGCAACAGATAAAAAGAGCTAGCATTTAAAGCTTCACCTCTACTTGCCTTACAAACCCCATTTTAATATGCTTTAGAACACAATCAAAGAAAAATGCTCTCAACTTTATATCCCATTATTATTCCTCAGCCAGTATCACTGTACAGCATCTCAGAAGAGACAGTGCTCTGAGGCAAAGACCAAAACAAGATGCCTCTGCTTTACAGATGACCTCCATTTGGTTTAAGCTGACCAGTTCTGCCTTAGTGTTCCCCATCTACATCTAGGCTTTCAGCAAATCTCTCATCTTCCTGTTTTCTTTGCCAAACCCTAAAAAGGCAACACTGCAGGATATAGCAGAATATTAAAACACAGACTTCAATAGTAATGACTCAGGCTTAATGGCCTGTCTGCAGAGCTCAGATTCCTCCTGCCAGCTACCTCTACCCCTGCAGTTCACAGTTCCTAGAAGGCTGAATGGGTTTAGGAATCAATAGTGAATTCAGAAAGGCATACTTTGACTACAGAAGTCTAGAGAGGCTACTATAATTATTCCCTCTTTTCAAGCAAAAAATAAACCCCAATATTCTTTACTGAAAACAGAGAGCAAGCGGTTTTCCACAATCTTTGGGAAAAATTCCACAGCCCCACTGCAGAATGCTGCTGTCCTAGTGAATGGCACACACAGGACCAGTGTCAGGCACTGCCCTGAGTGCGCTCCACTCACATACGAGGTTATTCTCATATCTTAAAAGTTACATAGCATAAACCATGCCCTTGCAGAGCACACAGCAACCATGGTCAGTCCCTGCACCCACAGTTGATTATAAAGCAGCATCATTCCTGCTTTATAACATAACTTATAATGTATAATCCCTACTTCATCCCTGTGACTAAGAAGTCATGTTATCTATTAGCATCAAAAAGGTTAATGTTAAGCTTTGTATATACCCAGACTGTTATTCATCATATATATTTCCCACATGCAACCAAGTAGATACTTGACAGATCTTTTTCTCAGAAAGTGAATGTAATGCCTTGAAATTAAGTGGCAATATATTTGGACGTCTGACTCACATGCATGACATTATTAGAAATATCTCTAATTGGTTATAGTTACAGCCACTGTAAATACACCATTCACTCTACTGCTTTCATTGGTGCTGCTTAACCTATTCTAAGCATCACAGTTTAGTCTCTTGTTTAAATACTAGTTGAGTTTTCCCAGCAGTTGGGACCTGAGGCCAAGCTGCTTTGCAGTCATGTTTCACTGTAAGAGGTTAAATTCAATGCAGCAGTTCAAGAGAAATTAATCCTTCTGAAAATGTACTCTGAACAAACCAATGTGTGCACTCATAGGGAGCTTTACATCTGCGTCAATATGATATGTTTTGAGTCAGATAAATTCAGTAAACCTGCTGACTTCAGGGAAGACAGGTTCTAAATCTGAATGCTACTTTGAACAGAAAGAAAGGTTGCAGAAATGGACATGAATTTGTGCAGTTGGCCACACACAGTAATGCCTGGCCTCCTCACAGAGGAAATCCTGGAATGCTGCTCTGCTCAGTCGGCCAGTTCCCAGCCCATTTAGCATATACTTCAGAACACGCAAGAACCCTTGAACTGGACTTCACTGGGGATAGTCAGAATAGCCCTGTAGCAGAAATTTCTTCTACAAGGGTATACTATTTTGGGGAGTATTTATAATTTCTTGCAACCTGGAATTGCTGGAATTATTAGTTTCATTTCCTTTTTCCAAAATTCCTGAGCCCACCGCTGTGGAATGTGTCTGTTTGACAAAGGCAGTTTGATTTAGTAAGTAAATATAAAAATGCGCGTGTCAGAAATATTCCTGGCAGCTGGAATCTCAACTGCAGAGCTCATTTAACTTTTTCCATACAGTATGGAAAAATTGCAGCTGTTAATAACTATGCTGATATAGGTGTTATCATCCCCTAGGTCAGCAGGGTAAGCAAATCCACAAGGCCCACAAGGTCAGCAGCAGCTGGAATTCTCTTTTCAAGTAGTTACGTATTCTATTTAGCATAGTTAAGCCTGATCACTACAGAAAGCAGCAGTGATCATCTTGGCTGGTGGTCATAGCAGCCCCAGTGTAATACATTCGAGGGAGTTCATGTATCTCCTGAAGGAAATCACATGTTCAGATGTACTATGGAAAACAAGGAGTAAATTTTCTAACTAAATCAGTGTTTTGCTGATCTAAGTTACTCAGGAAGGTGGTCTGCAGCACTTCATATGCCCTGCAAAGAAACACAGAGCTCTTGAACAGGTGTCATAGAGGGCTGTCTTGGTTATGGACTTGGTTATAGCACTGCCCAGGTCTAATCATAAATGTCTCCATGAAAGTGAGTAATTCTCTAATTTTCCTTACTTAATGGCCATCTACCCTATCACTGTCTAATTTCCACAGCCCTATTCCCTGGGAGGCAATGTCCCACCTCTTTTTCTGTTCCCAATTCTACATTGAGACTGGGAGGAAAAACCGGTACAGCTTAACTTGACTGAAAATAACTGTGCTGGTAACAGTGCACCTTCTGCCCTTTGAAGTGTACCTTAATAAAGGGAATTATCTGTTTTTAAAGCAGTTCTGTTTGTACACTGTGAGGCTGAGGTAGTGTTTACTATTTCTTTGTGTCTGTCATGTTGAGCTGCCTCAGAAGCCTAAGTTTCAGTGTAATCTGGAGAAAATCAGCCTGTACTGCAAACTCCAGGTTAGCTGCATTGCAGTTAGATGGGGATAATATTTTGGTACCATTGCTACAGGGAACTCTTGTAGCATAAATCAGCCAAGCTTCACCACTGTCTCAACTGAGACCAGCAAAACTGAAAGCTTTGCAATCAACTGCTCTAGAGAATACAAGGTAGAAAAACTGAGGAATAGAAACAATGGAGCTGCTAAGCAAATCTATAATCAGGCCAGACAGCACCCTGCACTTGCTCTTGCTTTTATAAAGGATTCCTGATCCTTAACCGAATCAGGTGGGGAGTGCTGCCTGATAACTGGGTCAGGGCCTCAAACACTGGGGACTCTATTTTTCCCCAACATTGGAGCATCTCCCATGTGAGGATAGACTGAGAAAGTTGGGACTGTTCAGCCTGGAGAAGAAAAGGCTGCATGGAGACCTCATAGCAGCCTTCCAGTATCTGAAGGGGGGCTATAGGGATGCTGGGGAGGGACTATTCATTAGGGACTATAGTGATAGGACAAGGGGTAACAGGTTAAAACTTAAACAGGGGAAGTTTAGACTGGATATAAGGAAGAAATTCTTTACTGCAAGGGTGGTGAGGTGCTGGAATGGGTTGCCCAGGGAGGTAGTGAATGCTCCATCCCTGGCAGTGTTCAAGGCCAGGTTGGATGAAGCCTTGGGTGGCATGGTTTAGTGTGAGGTGTCCCTGCCCATGGCAGGGGGTTGGAACTAAATGATCTTAAGGTCCTTTCCTAACTGTTCTATGATTCTGTGATTTTATGATTCTTCACTTTCATTCAACAGGGAATTTCAAGGCAACATGGAGGCCCTCTGAAGCCTATGGTCCTGCTGGGCGGTTGCGTTTTGTTTTTTTCTCCATTATCCACATGATCTGTTCTTAGTCTACTTACTACATGCAACATAATAAACATGTATTTTAACGTGGCTAACACCCACATTCAGGAAGGACATTTTTGAGCACAATGAGTTGCCTTAAACTTGACCCATGCACTTTTCAAGGTGACTATCACATCAGTCTGTATGCTTCTACTGCCTTATGATTTACTACTAACTGTATGTTAGGAGACAGCGCAAGCCAGTGATTGATAAATTCCACACCACGAAATTTCAACCTGACCTTTTACACTGGGGATCCGAATCTACTGCTTCTCACGAACCCTATGAAAACCTTGCTTTGTCTCTGCCTTGGACTGATGCTGAGACGAAACCCAACTGCTATCAACCTAAAATTTCTTGAAGATGGGATAAAATGGCAAGCCCTGTGTGGTGTGTGCAGAATACAGTCAGGGAGCTGGACTTTTTCTGAAGTTTTAGTTTTGCAAGCAAACAGCCTTCTATCCAGCCAGCCTTGAAAGCACAAGCACTGTCTGGAATTCCTCCTAAGGACGTGAAGGCAAACTACAGCAGAAACTGGGGAAGGAAAGGTGTAGCTTGTGAAAATGCCAAAAACAGCTGAGGGAGATTCTAAGGATCAGAGCACACTTCAGCACAGTGAACTTCTCAACAACACTGGCAGACAAGAGGTAGGAAGGAGATATGAAAACGCAGTTTGGCAGATAGCTCAGCCCACGCCCTCCTACACAACAGGGTCCTTCTGTAGAGGAGGCAAGTTTCAACTGTTACTGATACCAGCCTTAGCAGTTTGTCAGACAGGTTGCCAGTTACATGAAGGCTGCTGACAGAACAATTTCTTCTACAGCAACCTACAAAATTCTATTCCCAAAACTTCAGTGGGTTACAGATCCTGCATGCAGCAGCAACCATGTGCTGATAGATCAAATGCTTCCACACACTCGGCATTGCCTCTCTGTACAAACATGGCAGACAGCATACTTCTTTTTTAGACAATGGCGATTAAAAAGCCATGTTAAAAACATTTTCACTAAAGCTCATACTAGATTACATCTTGCTGAACCAAAACAAGCAGAATTATAATCTAGGTTTACAAAATACTAAGGAGAAGTATGAGCGAGGACCTGTGCTCAACCACAGCTGCTTCCAAAAAACTACAAGACATGAATTAGCTGCTGCTGCTCTCTACAGCCTAACTTGAGAGGATGGAGCTACAGATGAGCTGCAGCAGTAGGCCAGAATCAATCTCTACAGCAGGTCCCCACCTGGGATCTATACAGAATTGAGCCATGCTCCAGTCAACTTCCCTTTATCATCCTCATAAATTATGGTAGGAAAAAATAAGCAAGTCTGATAACATTGAGCAATGAAAAAGCAGGTGATAAATAAAGATACTGAAAATGAAGCTTGACCAATCAAAATTAATACACGCTTCAAAGCTGTTACTGAGATGTAGTAAGTAGTTAGTAACAATTATTAAGTACTCAACTAAACCTAACAGGCTCTCCAATCCCACCTTCTGCTCAACTACCCACAGTGTATTCAGTTTTAGACGTTCTTCCTCAATCACCTTCAGAAGAGGACATGAACTTATACCCGGTGCTCCTCTACCCTTCTCCATGCATGTCCTGAACATAACATTAGACTCTGGGCTGTTTTGTGATGAGTTTTCCCTCCTCTCAGCTTCACATGTTCTCCCATTTCCAAGAGGTTAAAAAAAAATACCCCTTCTTGACAAGTTGAATGGGTTTTGTCAGAAGTGTCCATGGTTGCTCAGTTATTACTAGTCCCACACACAGCCCCAAGTCTCTTACCTCCAGTCCTCACAGAGGCCCATTATGCTAAATGACACTGATCCAAAAATGGGAATTGAGGAAGACACTCTGAAATAGGCTGGAAAACCTCTGCTGTGGTATGGCCTATAAGAGGACAGCTTTTTTAAGCATTTGTGTCTCTGCTAAATAATTTTTGCAGTTCCACATTTAAATGCTCTCTCTAAGAGCTAGAGTCTGCCCTGTGAGGAGTTCACTACAGCTGAAGCAGTGAAGGATATGATCAGTTTCCAGAGGGTGCTGTGACCTAGAGGCAGGTCTGATTACATCATTTGTTTTGGGTTGAGTCTCAGGAGCTTTATAAAAAGCAGTCCTAAAAGCAAGGAGAGACACAAGGGGAGAGAAGAGTAGAAGCTCCTCTTCCGCAGCACCTCTGCATGTGTGCATTCTACCTGCCACATATCTACAAGGGAGTTTCTTCAGACCGCAGAGGAACCTGTGAACTGTCAGAATATTATAAGTCTTTCCTTGAGATGTCAGCCAAGAGCTTCAGTGTAGTCACAGTTGCTGCTGTGCTTATTTTCTTCCTAAAGACACCAGTCTCAATGCAAGCTCCATTGAATGGTAAAGTCTTTCAGCTTTCTTTTTTATTGTTGCTTGTAACTTAGGGCAGCTAATGTACGCAGAAAACTGGCATCTACTATTACTATTTCAATAGCATGCTTAAAGTATGTATATTGTTGTAGACTGCAGTTGTTTGGAGCTGGTATCCTTGTTTCAAGTTCTCATAGTAGGTATTCTGATACATACAGGAAAAAGAAATTTGTCCTCTGATGTAGTTTGCGTTACAGACCTTCTGCATGCTCAGTGTGCCTTGCTTTGTGATCTTTCTCTTTCTCACAGAATGAAGCATACTGG
The DNA here is from genome assembly GCF_012275295.1 of Melopsittacus undulatus. Lineage (NCBI taxonomy): Eukaryota > Metazoa > Chordata > Aves > Psittaciformes > Psittaculidae > Melopsittacus > Melopsittacus undulatus. The sequence goes on from NC_047535.1 coordinate 15,232,057, forward strand.
CCCTTCTCAGAGTAGTGGAAGTATCAGACTTTTCCCTCTGCCCTCAGAGGGAAAAGAATGCAATCCCTGTGAAGCACCCCATATACTAGACCTCATTATCTTATATTTAAACAAAACAGTTTCACGAGGTTAGCATTCCTCACTCTCTTTTTAAGAGCTAATGTTCATTTATTCAAGCGATTATAATCGATTTTAATCCATTTGACCTAATCATAATCCACCTAGTTTGATTACAGGCTATAAGGGAGAATCATTGTAAAAGGTTGTGTCAGAAGACTTACTCAGCATGTGTACTTATGTGACAAAAATCCTGAAGGCTCAAGTGCAATCCAGAGCTGTCAGCTTCATGCAGAGCTCTGCCAAGACAGGACTTTACTGTGGTTTTCACATGAGCTACCAGAGAGGTGCGATTCAGACTTTCAAGGACCCCTTCTTACTGTGGGCATATATCCTCCGAAAAATGGCTATGTTCTCTAGCAGAATCTCCCACCTGAAGGGCAGACGTTCCTACACCTTGGAGCTCTCCAGAATAACAAATAAAGCTTGGTGCTTTCCAGGGGCTTTCCCTGACAACTCAAGATTCAAAAGGGAAAGATGCATTGAAAAGATACATGTTACAATACATGTTGAAGGGAATGCTGCAGCACCCCTATTTTAGAATTAAGAACCCAAGTACCAAGAAATGGCAAGAGCTATAGCATCTGCCTGTCCCTGACATCTTCCCAAATCAGAAAAACAACTAACATAGATTATCACAACTAAACTAACATCATTTTCCTAGCTCCCCAGTGACATTGGAAATGTATTCGTTCCCTGCAGGTTGATGGGTGAAACACAGATACACTGTCTCTAGGAACCTCTTCTGCCATGCAGAGACATGTAACTGTGTTACTCATCAGCACTCACCCTAACATGAACAAAAAGGCAGGAGAGTGCTCATGGATACAGAGCTGTTGATAGTTGTGATCCCTTCTAGATGTGAATCAGACATCAACTGGCTCTCCTCCAAATCCATGAGCCTGTGTGACAGTCTGCCTCATCCTCATTTCATTATCAAGAAGAATAAGGGTAATGTAACCTTGTTCAGAGTCTGAGGATGGCAGCTCTACATGTTTATTCGGGCAAAATCAAAAAGATTCTGACATCCACTCACCTATTCATCTCCTGATCTAAGGTGGATGAAATGAGCATTAAATGTGCCTGAGCCCTACCTACTCTTGTTGCTGTTACTGTGCTCATCAGTAAAGTCACAATGGTAGTGAACTGCAGAGCATCAAAATGCTCTCAAGCTAAGGAAAATTTCACTTGTCAAAAGACATGAAGCTTTCTTTTATTTTTATTTCAATTGCTATAAATGCCCAAAATATTGAAAATATTTGAAATTGGCTGTTTAAAGGTTGCTCTAGAATAAAAAAAAAATCATAGTTTTGACACTTTGCACACATTTTAATGGGAAATAGGACCATGAGCAGAGAGTAGCCACTATTTTTTCAAACCTGGCTCAGCTGAGGATGTGGAAATTTCTAAAACCTACTGACAGTCAGCTGCTACCTCCATGCAAGTTTTGCCTGCAGAACATACTGACCAGTGGGCACAAGCACCCCAAAAATAAATCAGAGAGAAGGGGAGAGGAGAAGGAGTTTTCTCATCTTGAAATCTGAAACAGTGCATGCATTCTTCTACATGAGGAGCATGAGGATGCGAGCCAGGATGATTACACAGACCTCATTTTGAGAATTCCAGTGTAAAAGAACAAGACACACTGGTCCTAATGAACTGGAATCAGAGCTCAGTGCTCCCAGTATTCACTACAAAAGAGCTAAGAGCAGACGTTTTGCACATCCGTACAAATTAATCCCGAATATTTCACACAACATTCTTTGGAGAAGAGCGGTATCTGTGACCACACTCCAGAGTACAAGAAATGCAGCCAAGGATCATGCACTGAGCAGACACGTGCCATGTAAGGATAGATACCTGCCTGTCTGCATGCATGCACACATGGGCACTCTGAGTGTTTTTAAGACCTGTCATTCAGGACTGTTTTCTAAGCAGCAATTAAATAGAATTTGCAGAGAGCAAAGATATCCATTATCCTGACAGCCAAAACTGTGCAGGTCTGTCAAGACAAGCACCTGCAATTACCCAGCAAGCTGAATGACTAGGTAGGTTTCAGGACCAGAAAAAAAATAAAAGGAGCATTTAAAAAGTCAAGACATTTCCAAAGACAAGCAGAGACACTGTCCCAAGTCCACTTCCTTAAACCATGGATGGGTACTGGTCATTTTAACACTCACTCAACCCTCCAGGATTCTGAGTTATATGGGTTCGTGGATCATACTCCCTTTTTTCTAAGTCCATCTATTCCTGTTTCAGTTGGCCTGTCCTAGAGCCCCTGTACAGAAATGGCTGTAGCAACTGGCAACCCACTGACAGTTTTCAAACTCCCCAGCTAGGCATGAGGGGATCATTATAGCTACACCCCATTTATATTCCTTAAGTTTCCTGACTGGAAAAATACCAGGGATGTGCCTACATACCAAGCCTGTGGCTATTCCACAAAAAAAAAAAAAAAAAAAAAAAAAAAAAAAAAACAAAACCCACATCCCCAGAAAGCCAACAGAAGTTTCACTCCAGCATTTAAGTAACCACAAGAAAGTCACCCCTATGGGCAGGAACACAGTGATAATTATAATTTGGGTGAGAAGTGTTCAGATCTTTGAAAGTGTCTGTGTTTCACTCAACATTTGGGGACAGAATTCTAACTATTGCAAAATTCATTACATGGGTGTAAGTGACAATTTGTTTCTTTGTAGACTAAGATCAATTTCAAATATTCACAGTAATATTTCCTTTGTCTTTAAACAGGGTCAAAATGGTCTTATATTGGTAAGTACAAACTAATTTGTACATAGTAAGTAATGGCTTTGCTCTGTGTTTTAATGACAACATACCAAATGTATTCTGGTGAGAACATACTTGGTTCACTACCTTTACCCAGGTTTGGATCTGTCCCATTGTCTTGAAACCTGTTATTCGGCCATTGGGTTTCATATCTGGGTGATTGAGAGTCAGTTATAGGGTTCTGAATTGCCTCACAAAGCAACAGGAACTGCAGCAGGAAAAGACTGGCTCCACAACTGCAGCAGCTACCCAAAGCCCTCTCTATTCCCAGCAGTCACAGACTGGCAGCACATTTCAGCCTGGTTCTGCAGAGAACATACCTCTCCCTACCCAGATGGGTCTTAATTTTTAAGTAGAATCAGAGTTCAGCAAATCACCTGTATTGCATTACTGGTGACTCAGAACTCTGAAAACCCCAGCACTCACAAGGTAGAATAAATCATAGTCAGGAAAGCAGTGCCATATTGTACAATAGTCCTTTCAGTCAGCTACTAACCCAGAAGGATCTGATGGCTGCTCAGGAAGAATTATCTAGAGATTTTCTTTCAAGTGATCAAATCATCTGGCCTGTTATTCCTCATTCAGAGTAGTGTTTTACATGCCACATGCCTACAGAAAAGTAGGCAGCACTGAGAATCTCAGCAAAAATTCTTGTTCTTAAGCCTTTGGTGCTCCTTCAAGACAACACAAAGAACCTCTGAGGTTCAACTTGCTGCTACTACTCCCTTTGGCTGTGCTCCAGTTTACCTGACTTGCTTCACATAAACAAAAGGAAAACTGTCAGCTGCCTGTCCCTAGGTATTAATCTAACTGCCAGTATGCATGCATACTTCAAGTTCTCATTAGGAAAAAAGAAACCCTGACACAGTCTGAATAACAAAAGCCAGGGTTTTCCACCCTGCCAACAGCCACCAGATGAACCTAACCCCGCTGGGTAGTAAGGAAAGCAAAACTTGCTTTACTACCATCAAAGTGGAAGTTTTGTCCTCCCTCCTAGGGTAACACTTATTTTTAATTAGTTACTTCTCCCTTTCCAGGACTTTGGGTACCAGTGTTTATTTCAGAGTATGCTCCTCTCAGTGCCCAACTTCATCCATTCCCGCTCTGACACAGGCTTGCTCAGTGTCCTCGGAGGGGCTGCTTCACCTTTTGTACAATGGACAAACTGCATGAAGTGTATCATCAGAAAAAAAATGTTATCTTAGTTAAAGAACTAAAAGAATTGTTCTGATGCCCAACAACTCAGGAGAGCACATGCATGCAGCTTTTGGCAAAGTTGCTGTGTGGCTGGAAAGTGCAAACCCGAAGAGAAGAGAATTGGGAGAATTGGAGAGGTGAGCTCCAATTCTTTGGATTCTGGCTTTTTGCTTCTGTAATGTAAGAGGGCTGGAATGAAACAAAAGAGCCAGAATCACTCATTGAGAGTGGACAAGCAGCTACAATGGAGAAAACTAGCTTTACAGCCAAATTTAAAGTAATAGTGCCAAAGGAATTACTAACATGCACACGAGGGAAGAACTTCATGCTACAACACAAACACAAGAATTGTTGGTACCAGATGTTAGGCTAATTGAACATGCAAACTCTTTAGTTTTACTGTTGCCAAATACTCCAATTCAGTGAGGTGCTGAAAACCTGTGCTAAGACCCCTCCACTTCCCCATAGGAAATGCCAGCTTTAGCGAACACACCAGAAAATGCCCAAAATTTCCCATGTGGCACTTGAATGGAATAACAGAGACAGCTACAGCCCTTGGCAAGCCCTCTATTTCACAAGCTTCCCTCTGGACAAGCACATGGAAGATATACACGTAATGGCTATGAGTACACAGAATGATATAACTGAGCTCTGCCTGTGCTCTGAGCAAAATGCAGAACATGCAGCCATGTTACTGTGGCAGGGAGCCTGGACCCTCAGTCTTTACTGCTAACTCAGCCCTGGGCTAACAGCAGCTATACAGCTTCCAGCTGGCTGAGAACAGGGCAGAGCACTCTGCCTGGCTGCAAAAATACCACAGACATTCGTTCCCTGTGTTACTGACCCAATGAATTTTATTACATTAGTTTAAAGAACTCGGATACTCAAGTGAGAAGCATAAGCAACATGAATATTCTTCTGCTCAAGCAGTCTGCTGGTAACACTGGTGTCTCATAGGCCTGTTTTCTTCTTTTTTTTAAGTCAGCCAACGTACACATCCTGGGGGCAGACAGCACTGTTGTTAGAGGAACATCTGTCCTACATCACCCAGCAGCACTAGGGCTTGTGGGGCTGGCTTCAGGCTTACACATGGGAAGCTAAAAGCTATGAAGGGAGGTAATACAGTGGGTATATGCAGCCATGGTGCTGAGAGTATTTGCTCAGCTCACTGCAGCTGGGCAGCAAGACTACCACTGCTTTATTTACAGACATCTCTTATAGAACAGCCATGAGAGCACAGCCAGGCTTAGGGTTAATTACAGCATGGCAGGGGCATGGGATCCTCAGAGCAGCAGACATCACCTGAGCTGCCTGGGTCTTTCCCTTTGTCACAATTGTGATCACAAAAGGAGGAAATTAACTACACTAAGATATTTTTGCAATACTTCTTATGTTAATACCTTTTGAGACTTGTAGTACCGGCCAGTCTTAATACACTCACATGCTATTCTTTATTCACAGTGATCAGACAGAGTCTTTGTAAACACAATGTGATTTCCACTGGATTTATCTGAAAGTGCTGCCACAGAAAAATGAGAATCTGGTTCACAATCAATCATTCATGTTCAACAGAGCCAGCTGAGAAATGCCTTCCAGCTGTGTGGTTTATCTACCATGGAAATCTCAATTTCACATATGCAAATACAAGCTGCAGTGAGCTCAGCTCTTTGAGACAGGAATTTCATGGCACTGAAATTAGGAAGACCACATGACAAAAGGCAGAATTTCTAGAAAAACTGGTTTGTACCAAAAAAAGGGGTTTTCTGTTTGGATTGGTTGTTGGTTTTTTTTTTTTTCAATTGAGCAGGAGTGAGAAACAAGCAAAAACTGCTGTAGCTTAGAGGCCTGTGAATGGATCAGCAGATTTATGTCAAGGAAAGGGTAACTGCTAGTAAGGATCAAGGTACCTAAAGACTTCGGTAACTACACCATTTTATAGAAAAGACAGAATTTTCCCCTCTGGACTGCTGATGTTGGTGTGGAAGTTCCCACACTCTGCTGCCAACTTCTAAGGGCATTTCAATTCAGCAAAAGTGAGGGGTACTTCATGACACGGTTTCCACTGGCAGGGACTAGACTTCTATTTTATGCATCAGTTAAAAATTACCTATTCAATTATCAAGTCTCCAGACCTATGATATGTAATACATATCTTCTTGCAAACTCACTGTCTTGGCAGTGCACAGAAACCTCAAACCCTTTAAAACTTCTGAAGTCTTCCTATATAACAAAGGCTTCTCACCAATTTTTCTGATGCTGCTGTAGGCTTGGCTTCTTGGAAAGTGTTATATTTCAGGGTCATTGTCTTATACATCAAATTTCAGCCTCAATAAACCATAATTTTCTCATATATCCTGATATGTATTTTCCTGGGAAATATTCTCAAGTATGTATATCTCATAGTACAGAATTTATGCTTCTCTGAATGGATCTGTTATTTGCCAAAACATATGGAGAGGATAGAACACCATCTTCTACAACAGCAGCATAACATTTATTAGCTTTTAAAAAGAATTTCCGTAACTTTAAGGTAGTACCATGAAGATACATGAAGAGAGAAATTAATGTGACTGGCAGCAAAATGGAGTCCAAGATGTAAGTTAAAGCAATGTCAAGGCCTGTTTACACTGAAAAGCACCAACTGAGTCTGAGTATCCAAACTGCAAACAATATCAGGTACTCACCTATATCTTGAATAATTTTAAAGAGCTTTAACAAGGAAGTAAGCCTGCCTTTGAACTTACCTTGCCAATTCTGTGACATGCACTAAGTCAGAGTCACCTCCACTACCTATGGAGATTCACCTCCTTGGAAACTGTCTTTCACACAAAAAGTGAGGCTCTAACAACATTCTCCTGGCTGATAATTTTCCTTCAGAAAAGATATGAACTTGCTTTGCTACTGATGGCCCAATCTAACATTAGATTCTGGCAGTCACAATTCATGGAAGATGTCATATTTCAAAGAAGCCACAAGGAATATTACAGTTTTGGAAAAGAAGGCTTCTAACCAAAGACTAAAGGAACTCAATCTATTTAGTTGAAGAGAAGTGAGAAACTATGTCCTCTATAAGTACTTCAATGAGAAACAAAAGTATATTAACAGGAGGCTCTTAAATTTCTAAGCAAAGGATTAAAAGCAATCACTATCTAAATGAAGTCAAACCTAGACAAACTCACAGTGAAAAGCAAGTAATTATCCACTGGGCACTAATGAAATATCTTTTACCTGCAATGCTTAAAGGAAGAGTAATGTTTTTTACCCTCAGAAGAATACAATCGCAGTGAAGCAGAAACTAATCCAGGGAGGTCCAATGGCCTGTGTTATACAGATCAGGCTGGGTGATCCCAAAAGACCTTCCTGCCTTAGAAAGAATCATGATGAATCTTCAGAAAGTTGAAACACAAGTTGCAAGTATCTCTTTTTGTATTTAAATTCAAATGGTCTCAACTTTGAGCTGACGAACAGCTGCTAGCTATTAATGTGTAATTAAATAAAAGGCACAATTAAAAGACTCTTGATATTATCTATTCTTTGTAGATCCTACCTAGGGCAAAAGACTGTGATGAAAGATTTGACCAGAGCTTGAGCAAGCTATTGCAGATCAAATTAATGTAACACCTTCCATTTTTGCATGTTAGGTTTTCACTGCGTGTTATTCAATGGTGCTAGATGGAGCCAGACAGCTTGTATGGAAAGGAAAAGTCCATTTTAGTCTGGTTTTCTGTGCACCGAAAAAGATGGAAACTTTCTTCTGTCAACATCAAGTCACTTCTTTCAGCAATCCTCTTTCAAAGGCTGGCATTGCTGCATATGCCTGTTACTTCCATGGGGAAAAGTAATTCCTGTCAGTAAATAATAAAAATACTGTCACAGATCCAAACTCTACTTGTCATGCTTGTGCCTAAACAATTCAGAAAAGGCTGCTTTTCTGAGTTTTGGGTGAAGGCTGAAACAGGGGAGGTTTTATATTAATTGCATGGTTAAGGTTTAACAAATGTGTCTTTTTGTTAATTTATACAGGTCCTGATGGAGAGAAGGCCTGGCCAAAGAAATACCCATTTTGTGGAGGAATATTCCAGTCACCAATAGATTTTCACAAAGATATTCTCCAGTACGATTCTAATCTCTTACCTTTAGAATTCATAGGCTATAATGTGTCCTCCACTGACCAGTTTACATTGATCAATAATGGTCACTCAGGTAAGGAAGCTCAATGACAGCATGGGATTGTGGAGGAAGGAGGGAAAAAGAGTTGCTGAAGCTTGTGATTTTTTTTATTTCATAGGTGAACTACTTTGATTATCAGATGAAATTAAGCTGTAGTGATGAAGGCTTTACATCAGCATACCTACATCTACAGAACATTTTTTCTTCCTTCCTGAAACATTTGAAGACATAGAAATAAGAACAGTTATAAGACCCTCCTTCTTTTTATCCTCCTCTACTGCATAAGCACCAAAAGAACCTGTGTTATAAAATGGCCTCTGCTCTTCTCTGGCACACTTGGTTAAAAGATACAACACATAAACATTGCTTTTTTTCTCACTCCTTCAGTGGAGTAAACCTGCCCTGTATAGCACCATAAACACATTCTTCAGTATGGGCCAACCTCTTAGGGCATGGTTCCTGGTTTTCCTCTTGATCAATTTCTCCATCAAAACTAGGTTGCTTTAGACTAGGAATGCTGGAACACCCTTTCCTTGTGAACCTTCTTTTCCTAAGAGCTTTTCTCAGTCCTGAGTGAAAGAATGGACTGTCACAGCTGAATGCATTAAGCTGATGTGACAGGCAATAGGCAGAGAAGGAAACATTGTCATTGTGGACTTTAGCTGTGCCAGATAACAAGTGGAGACAAAAGAACACTGAGAGGCTGTCCCTCACAATCATACAGGTATAAGCGTATTCCTCATAGACTCCACTACCACTGTTAGATCTTGCCCCTAAGAAGTTCAACAGTTTCCTAATGTAAGCCAAAACTAAAATGTATCACGCTCCTCAGTAAAAAGGGGAATTCACTTCTAAGGTCTCCTAGAAAGCAGGGGACATGTGACCCATGCTAGTAACCTCACCCAGATACAAACCTGAATTGCTCTGAGTAATGAAAAATTAGCCTCTAAGTGATCATTGCCACATCTGCTGCTATATTCTCTTATGGCCAGAGAATAAATCAGTAGGATGCTTAGTACTGTGGTGATCCCACATTCAATTCCTAGTTTTAAGAAAACAGAAAAAGGGTATAAATTCTTCTGAATTACCTAGAAAGGGTTAAAGACAACTTGAAGTGTTTATCTCCTACCACAGACTGAGATGGATACAAGTTAAGAATTTGCTTTGTTCGTGTTCCATATGTAATATACTTAGACAAACATACATTTGCCCTGTGCTTGAAAGCTTGAAAAAATGTGGTATCATTTGCTTCCATTTGTTTTTCATCTGCTTACAGTGAAAATGTACCTGTTGCCTACTATGTACATCAGAAGCCTCCCATTTGAATATACAGCATCTCAACTTCACCTCCACTGGGGAAACAGAAACAAGTCAGAAGGCTCAGAGCACACAGTCAGTGGGAAGCACTTTGCAGCAGAGGTAAGCCAGGCTCAGATCAGGGACAGAAACAAAGGCAGCTGGGCAGGTCCCATTGTCTCAAAGTGGGAACTATATCTTGGGCATATGACTGTAAAAGGCTGCAAGGCTTTAATCCAAGTATTTACAACCTTGATATATATTAAGAAAACACATTTTGCATTGCAAAAAAAGGATGAACCCCGACATACTTTTCTGAATATGCCAAAAGTCAGGAAGTTAGAATTCAGGTTCTGAACTCAGGGCCAGCACTGGGTCACTTGAGTGATTTCAAGCAAATTGCTAGATACTCAACACCTTGGTTCTTCTCTGTAAACCATGTGTTATCTTTTAGCTGCATGACATTGTTTCTGCTTTTACTCATGTTCTTCTATTCAGTGAATAACTATTTGTTATCTTTTCAATCCTAAATTATGGATTTGTGAAGAGATTTTGAAAAGCTATACCCATAAGGTATTTACCCCAAAATTATTAAAAGAGAAATCAGAATAATTTCATAGAATCATAGAATAGGTAGGGTTGGAAAGGACCTTAAGATCATCTAGTTCCAACCCCCTGCCATGGGCAGGGACACCTCACACTAAACCATATCACCCAAGGCTCTGTCCAACCTGACCTTGAACACTGCCAGGGATGGAGCATTCACTACCTCCCTGGGCAACCCATTCCAGTACCTCACCACTCTAACAGTAAAGAATTTCTTCCTTATATCCAGTCTAAACTTCCCCTGTTTAAGTTTTAACCTGTTACCCCTTGTCCTATCACTACAGTCCCTAATGAATAGTCCCTCACCAGCATCCCTGTAGGCCCCCTTCAGATACTGGAAGGCTGCTATGAGGTCTCCATGCAGCCTTTTCTTCTCCAGGCTGAACAGTCCCAACTTTCTCAGCCTGCCTTCATATGGGAGGTGCTCCAGTGCCCTGATCATCCTCGTGGCCATCCTCTGGACTTGTTCTAACAGTTTCATGTTCTTTTTATGTTGAGGACACCAGAACTGCACATAATACTCCAAGTGAATAATTTGCTTATTTGGAATAATCTACTTCTTCTCTAGTTGCATTTAACCCCAGGTTTTGAATTCTAAATACTGGAGAGCCCCAAGAGTGCCAAGCTGTTACTTGTTTAGAAAAATTCCCTAGTACAGCAGTCAAGATGCCTTGAAGCTGAAGTGACTGATCCTCTTCCCTCCCCTGCCCAGTATGTAGAGGAGGGGGGGGTGTAACTCAGCTGCAGCAGGGCTGGGAGTGGAAATTCCAGAACCTTCTGCCTTTCTCTAAAAAGATCTTACCATGACACCCAAAAAGTAGTGAAGGATCCCATTGTATTGTCTTAGCCTGAGATGGCTGCACTGGTCCTTTTTAGCTGTGAAACAAAAAATGTGAGCATGCCCCAGATGTCACCATAACATACTATCTCCTTCCTTGTAGCTGCATATTGTACATTATAATTCAGAGAAATATCCAGATGTAACAGCAGCAATGGACAAAGCAGATGGACTGGCGGTTTTGGCTATTCTTTTTGAGGTAGGATCAGGACCTTTTTTTATTTGGCTTAGAATATACTTTCAGTCATTAAACCATCAGAGACCTCTGATGTACAAATTTCCTACATTATTTAACAGTGGTGTGGCTAAATCAAGCCTCTTCCTTTTCGTGTTCAGAAAAGGGTCAGATTCCAGGAGCACATACATAAGAAGGAATAAATTTTAAGAAAAGAGAGATTCTGAATATTTCCTCATGTTTTTCAGTGAATTATCTTCAGCTATATTAAATCCATCTTTGCATTCACTTACAAATTAAGGATTAGTAGAGTTTGTCAAACAACAGTGGATTTCAATCACTGAAAAGTTGCCTATTGTAGCACAAAGCAGTTTTAAGACAGCAGAGACACAGGCAGACACAACCCAGGCTTTGGCCACTATATGTAATTAGGATTTGACCACAGTCTTCAGGTTGCAAACTTCCAAGATTCTTTTAATCACATATTACAGTAAACAAGAACATTCAGTGACCTTTTTAAGATGATGGAAGGATAGCTTTCTAATTTTCTCCACTAAAGCCCCACATAGAGGCAATTAAAGAGAGTAATGATCTGAAAGAAAAACTTTTAGAAGCTTGTACATATATAACTCTCCTTTTTCTTGAGGATTAAAAGTTCTCAATAAGATAACTAAGAAATAAGATTTCATATTTTCATCAAAACCATGAAAGTGTCTAATTGGCAGACAAAGCTCTAATTCTCCAATTCTTACTAAATCCAAGCTCACTTCCTAGCAGCTCTAAGACTTTGGCCTATTTTCTGTTAAATTTCAGCTCATTTGGAAGTTGCAGCTGTGAAAAGTGTCAGAGTATTGTGTATTATGCTAGGGAATAATACTGGGATTCTGCTTATTGCTAAGCAATAGTGTTTAAAAATCAAATAGGGGAACAATGGAGATTAGGTCTTTGAAAAGCTTTCAGACAACTGGTGGCCATTACAGTTGATCTAAGGACACCAGTATACTATGTCATCAGAGGAACTGCTAAGCACCAACTCTAAAGGATTAATAAAAAAAGGCATTGATTATTAGACTGAAAAGCTGCTGGTAGCAGTTGAAAAGCATGGTCTTGTTTGATAGTTGAGTTACAGTCCTTGCCAGTGGCTCTGCAATATCCAACAGTGTCATTCTTTATCTTACTGGATTATGAGGAGCAGCAGACTAAAAAATGTTTGTGGGTGGAAAAATGTGGCTTTGACTAGAAACCACTAGATGATCCAAGAAATCTGTCAGTTGAGAACTGCCTGCAATATTCTCAGAGGAACTGGTTTCTCCTCATTTGCATTGTATGCTGAACAGATGAGGGCAATAGGGCCTTTCAAGCACACACAAGAGGTCTACAGTCCACCTAAGATAGTATTATAACAAAGAAGCTCTAGTAGCTCTCTGGAGTAGGAGCATTATTGGGGTTCTGAGGGTAGTGTTAATGTTTTGCATAATTTGCTTATGCCATTCTAGTTTATGAGTACCTGGACAGTTGAGACACTTGCCTTATGACAGAGGCCATCAAATACTGCTTCTGTGTGCAGAAGCAAAGACTCATATTCAGCCTGCAGTGATTTGCACAGCTATTAATAGTCTGTTCATTACAGATTGGACCCTTCAACCCATCCTATGAAAAGATCTTCAGGCACTTCCGGAATGTGAAATACAAGGGTGAGTGGCTATTAGCCTGCAATGGATTTAGAATGGCCAAGAATATCAGATGTCACCCTGAGAGGGATTGAACAACCTGAAGAAGCAATTCAGAAATTGAAATCCCAGGCCAACCTGTCACAAACTGTGAAAGGCTTAAAAACACAGTGCATTTCTGTGAAGAGTGTAGGGCTAACATATACTACATGTTTCTGACTGGGTCTTATTTCTTGCACATGGTGTTTTTTGGTTAAAATGGCCACTCTTTTATCTTACAGAATTCTGATTTGGAATCTAAGACATGATTTGTACAGAGAAAACCTAAAAAGCTGTATTCCTGATTAAACTGGGATCATCTCTGTTAAAATGTATTTCTCTTTTCCTACTGATATGACTGAAAGCAGCCTACTTATTGAAAAGCAAATTCACTTCACTGGTGCACTACCTGTGTAGTAACAATGCAGCATTTAACATGAATCCCCTATTTTAGATCAGATGGTCCAAGTCCCTGGTTTCAATATCCAAGAACTGCTTCCTGAAAGACTGGATGAGTACTATCGCTATGAAGGATCCCTGACAACTCCTCCCTGCTACCCTAGCGTCCTCTGGACAGTTTTCCGACACCCCGTTAAAATTTCACATGAGCAGGCAAGTTTAAACCCAGCACATGTTCTCCTGAGCAGTGTCTGCCCAACAACAGCCAACACACATTTCCATTTCCTGGATTTCTCTTACGTTCCTGTAAAAATGAAATATGATCATTGCTAAAATCCTTTAAGTGGGAAGAGTAGCACAGAACTGACATAAATCACTATCCTGTTCTGTTCACAGTTAGCACTTTTCAGTTGACCAGAATAAATAAAAGACAGACAACTGCATATAATATAGTACAGTATAGTATCAGCTTGAAAAAATCACAGTCAAGTGAGATCAATTTCTGTTTTCACCATGTCCTTATCCTCTGCTTTTAGTCTTTCCGTAAGTCACTTACAGATTTTTATCCAGGCTTCATGTCTGAACCCTATTCAGAAGGTATTTCAGTGCTACTTTGATCTTGACTGACTTAGGCATGACTGATTGGCTAGATGTTAAGTTTCTCAAAGGCATGTGATAAGTAATTTGTCAATTTGAATCTCCTGGCTTTTCTCCAACTTACTTTTTTGTGCTCTCCCGATAAACTTCTTTTGTTCTTAGGTGGCTACTTCCATAGACTATAAATTGCCAATCATTATCTTCTGATTCCCCTCATTATAAACACAGGAAGAACATGTTATGATTAAAATTTCTGGTTAAATTACTGCATGCTCCTTGTTATGAAAGTCCATTCTAACTATGTCCATCTGTGGTGGTTTAAGCCCAGCCAGTAACTCAGAACCACACAGCCGCTCACTCACTCCCCCCACTTCTTCCTCCCCCCTGCTCCTGGGTGGATGGGGAGGAGAATTGAAAGAATGTTACTCCCATGGGTTGAGATAAGAGCAGTCCAGTAACTAAGGTATAACACAAACCACTACTGCTACCACTAATAATAATAATAATGATAAGGGAAATAACAAGGGAAATAACAACTGCTCACCACCTGCCGATCACTACCCAGCCTGACCCAAGCAGTGATCTAGCCCTTCCGGGTAACTCCGTGCAGTTTATATACAAGGCATGACATGCTGTGGTATGGAATACTTCTGGGTCAGGTGTCCTGTCTCTGCTTCTTCCCATCCTCCCTGGCAGAGCATAAGACTCAGAAAGTCCTTGGTCAGAGTAAACATTTGAGCAGTAACTAAAATCATAGGTGTTATAAGCGCTGTTCCCAGGCTGCAAGTCAAAAACACAGCACTGCACCAGCTACTAAGAAGGAGAAAAATGACTGCTACTACTGAACCCAAGACACCACTCTATCAGGTCATGTCTTTACCAAAGTAGAGTTGCTTCATAAAGTAGCTTCTATGACTGCTTAGGAGTTAGACTGTGCTAGGGAGAACACTGCTACATGTTTCCTCCCATGCAATTTTCCTGGCAGATAATTACTAAGCAGGATTAATTTTATCAGGATGTAAACAAAATACAGGTATGAGTTTGGAGATATCACACTGTTTACACATCATTCTGTATTTGGCCTCACAGTCCATGCAAGGCTTAAGTATTACTTATTGTATCCTCTTCCCTCTGATTACCCCTTTGATTTCAAACACACACTCTCAGTGATCATACACTAGCATCGCTTTTTCTGTATTCTGGGAGCTGAACAGGGTGTTTCTCTTTTTAGTTACTGGCACTGGAAACAGCCATGTACTGCACAGAGAGTGATGACCCAGAACCCCTGGAAATGGTTGATAACTTCCGGAAAGTTCAGGAATTCCATGAAAGACTGGTGTTTATCTCATTCCGTGAAGGTGAGTTGTATGAATGCTTCTATGAAAAGAAACAGTGCACAGTGTTTGTGTAAACCTGAAATGCTGAAGTGGCAATCCTGTTGCACCATACCAGCACAAAATCACAGCAATCTCATTTTCCTGCAGTTCACTTGGTTTCCTTTTCTTCTCTTACTGCAACGTTGCATGGCCAACTGTACAAGAGAGTATATAAGAAGGGTTTTTTTTTCCACAATGGTATCAGGCAAGCCCTGAAACCCTTCTGATCAAAGATGAGGAGATAAAAGACTGAAAATGTGTTTGGCCTTGTCACACTTTGCAGAAATATCTACTGTGACTCCAAACACTAAACAGTTCTCCATTCAGTGAGACTGAACTTCACTGAACTGTTTCAGTCAAAGTGCTTGAGTTGACCTTGTCTCACCAGAGATATTTGCTGGTTCTCAGCAACTTCAGGATTGTTTTTATGCAGATTCAAAGGGAATTACAACTTTGCCTCTCAGGGAGACTCTGTTGTGGGGAAATTACACAGAATAAGAAGAGGCCAGTGAGAAATTAAAACTCAACAAATTAAAACAATTCATAATGCTGGATTGTATGATCTAGTGTTACAAATGAAAAAAAGATTTGCCATCTTACAAGGAAAACTGATTTAAAGGCTTGATTATGCAGTGTGACACAATGACAATGCATAGGTTTTTTTCTGGTGGGGGGGGGTGTGTGTGCAAAAATCCTGCATCAGTGGCGAGAAGCTCAGCTGTGCTCCATAGTAAGGCATCTGAGCATATTGTCTGTGCCAAATGTATTGTTCCAATTTCTGTGTTGCCTTGCAAACAAATACTCTTAAGCAGTTGTGAAGCTGGCACATACACTAAGGCACAGGGATTTAGGCAAGCCACTATGCTATTTGAAACACAGAATAAAAGATTTTTAAAAGAAAAAGCAGACTTTATAAAAATGATTGGCCAAGCAGTAAACTTTCAAATTAATACAATGTGTTAGCACATCAGTTCAACTTTGCCTGCTAGGTTCTTCACTGTTTAGATGAAAGAACAGAAAATACAGACAGTCTGTTTCATAATACATCTTTTCTAATACAAAGCTATAAAGGAGAAAAGTGAAAATTAGAGATCAGCCAAAACAAATCCCAGACAAACCATTTCTCTGAAATCAGAGATAATTTAGATCTGTCACCAAAAGTTGCCTAGTCTCTTTGCCTGATTAGCTGCAACAGAACTCCCAAGCAGAGCAGTATGGAGCTTCAGAAGCATTGGGCCATTATTTGAAGCAACTCTCTTTGAAGCAAATTTGAGATAAAACCCAGAGACAATTTCAGACTCATTCTGTGGCTGGGGCCATTTCAGTTCTCATGGAAACATTTTTTAATCTTTCTAAAGATTCTCATGAGAGGAACATAATTTTACTATGAAGTCTATTTTGAGTGCCTTCTCTGGAACTACTGCACGTCAGTAGGTATGATGATGCTACTGTCCTCAATACTTAAGTGCGCTTCTCTCACTGAGTTTTAGATCTTTGTTTTTCTGTCTTTTTACTGAAGTGAAAAATGTTTAACAGTTCAGAGCTGACTATGTGGCTTGAACCACAAGCCATGAATTCCCATTCTTCAGCTCTGCATTAAATCTCTGTATAATCTCTGTATATTCCATTATCTCCAGAGCTCCAGTGACAAAGGCTACACCCCCTTAACTGCTGTATCTCCTGACTTTCATTTTATAAACCATTCTATCTGCAGTCAACATGGGGAGTCCTTGGGAGAAGCATTACGGACCAGATGTATAAAGAGCAGGCTCCAGTGCTGCTAAAGGCAATGCACAGTTACATTGCCTTTCAGGGATCCAATTCAGGGATACAAAAATACCTCAGTTTCTCACTTCTGTACCCTCAGCAGAAAGCTACTGAATAGAAAACACAACTATTTTAACTTGCAGTATAGGAGCAGGAGCAATGATTTAAGAATTTAAGAAGACATGGGATACTTCCCAGTTTTGAGGTGCAGAGAAACAGCATAATCATAGAATAGTTTGGGCTGGAAGGGACCTTAAAGCTCATCTAGTTCCAAACCCCTGCCATGGGCAGGGACACCTTCCACTAGACCACATGTTTAACACAGGGTTCAGAAACTGAGGATGTTACCCCTTACAAGTGAAGTCCTCACTAGATGACTTCATTTTTACTGAGCATCTTGAAAAGCACTCAGGTTCTCAAGGACCCTCCTGCCTGTACACAGTTTGTAAACGTAGGCCTAGAAAACCAATTTTTCCCCAAAATAGCTGAGCAGTTTTCATCTGTCATCGTCATTCTGGAAGCTAGGAATTAATTAACTCCAGATACCTCAAAAAAGGGCCCCAAGCCTGTTGGAGACTCCAGTGCTCTGTAAGCATCCACACTAGGTCTTTCCAGTCAAGCAGCTGAAGCATTTTTCTGCTTTCATTGTAATTTCTCCATTTAGTTCTTGCCTATTTGCTCCCAAAGGTATCTTACCATCTTTGCCATTACTAGAAGCAGACAGCTAAATATTTAAGTCTAAACTAGTTTAGTTTAGTTGTATCTTTCTTCTATTTAAAACTACCATTTCTGCGCTTGAACTACTGCTGAGAGAAATTGCTCTCATCAGCCACCTCTTTTCTCATTTTAATATTGTTTAATGTTTGGAGCCCAGAGAACTTACTTGTTTGTATTACGTTGGTAACATGAGAAAACCTTGATTCTTGACTGTAATATGACTGCATTAGACAGAAATTAATTCTCTGACTATACACATCACACTTGGGATTTTGCTGGCTCTGTTTCTTGATTTCTCATTGTATACTATGTAACACCATAGTTTTACTTTTCTATTCTATCTTCATGCCTCTTACCAAGTCCCAAGACTGCCACTTGCAGGGAATAATGGTTACAGAACAATGCCTCAATTTAATGTCATTTTTAAATGAGAACTACACTAGTAGTTCTCTTGTTGCTGATTCTAACCAAAATACATAAAAAAATTGCAAGTTTACCAAATCATCAACAACCCTTAACAGTTCCACGACAAACTGGTATTAGTTGCAGAAAAGGTATTCTGAATAAACTAAAAGCTGGGTAAAGAGTGAAAAAGGGGAAGAACCAGAGTTTTTCAGTCCTTTAGCTTTTGTGAACTGGCCAACTAGAAATATCCCTCTCCCCAACAGCATTCTTACATGACCAGGAATAGGGTTAAAACTTTTCATTCAAGCCCCCCCCAGTCAAACACTGGCTGCCACCTAGACAATGAGCTGGGTCCAGAACAGCAATTTTAGTAACTCCCTTCAAATCTCTGCTCAAGTCAGATTATGTACAATGATATTAATAAGCAGAACGGGGATTTGCAATATCATTGCTGAGTTTCTGAGATTACAAGGCTTCCTTTGTAGGGTCCTTCTTAAATCCATGTACAAACAATCCAGCATAGAAGTGAAGCTATAGGAACACTGGAGTAACAGAAGTTCTGGGGTGAGCACCTACCTTATGTTTAAGACTAATTCACCATGAAATCCCAGAGACCCAACTTATATTTTTTTACCCTCTCAATTTATCAAGAATCAATACCTGGTGGACTTGGCAAGGGTCTGTTGCTGATTGCTAACAGCACCTATGAGCCAGCAATTTTCTGGTCAATCAGAAGTGAGAAATGCCATTTTCCATCTGTTTCTTAAGCTGACCTTTCAGCAGCTGACTACTATCTCTCTGTAAATCACGCTCAATACTTAAAAGGTAGAGAGTTAGAATCCATGATCCCAGTAACTGAAAATCAGATACTGTGCTTTTCATCCAGGAATCTTGAAACACTTCACAGAAATAGTATCAGCATTATTATCTATGGCGGAAAATTTGATCCAGATGTGACTTCCTCAAAACTGGTGCTGTCAACTAGAGCCAAACCCAAGAATACCATTTGGTTCTCCTCTGCTAAGCCACATTACTTGGCTTCCATGCAGAGGTGACACCAGCTACAAAGACATTTTCAATGTATCTTTAAAGCTGGCATGCCTTACCAGAGTTGTATTATCTGGGTTATTGCCCATCCTGCTGTTCTCACCCAAGAACTGGCCTCTATGGCTACAAAAGGCATTGCTCAGTGCTACTTTACTAGAAACCTCATTCAATCTAAGTACATTTAATTATAAAAGGTCATTGACTCTATCAGTGAACCATAGAAAAATGTTCTACCCACTTCAAAAAATGTATTCGTCACCCCTGTAATCTCACATTCCACCAGCCAGGGTCACAAAGGCTCCCTCACAGGTGCAGCCCCTCACCCCAAGGGAAAAACAAACCAAAACAAGAACAAAAATGAGAAAACTAAGGGTCCTATCAAAGCACAATTAAAGGGCACCTGGTTGCTGTTGGAAATGCACAGGCTGATGCAACCACAGGCAAGAAGAGAGCACACTTATAAAGAAGGGAAGGAGAGGCCATACCCAGAATCATGGCTTGGACCATGCAACCAGACATTTGTGAAAGTAATCCTGTCGTGCACATTCTAGGCCGCTGCTAAAGCAAGTTCTCTCTAAAGCTGTGCTGTGTGTCAAAAACACAACCAAAGTGTTCAGGCATCCACATTTTGATGATGATTAAAATTTAAATTCATGCTCACTATTAACAAGTACCACATTTCCAAATGTCTCTAATCTTAAAGGATTACTCAGCAAAATTTACATGTGCTTATAATGTCTCTTGCCTGTCAGCAGTCTATTCCAATAAAATCAGCTTCACATATGTGCAGCTGAAATTTATTAGTATGTTCAAACCTTCCCCTGCCCACAAGTTAAACGGGAACTGGTGTCTCGTTTCGATTACAGCACCATGCTGAAATACTATCTAACTACATTTTACAAGGTCTTCTCATCAAAAAGAAATGCTCCCTACCCTTCTTCTTCAAACTAAAAGCTTTTTTCTACAATTATCTATTTGCTGTTTTTTTTGCCCATTTGACACACCTTTACTATTTAAAAAACCTACCCTTTTTTAAACCACGGTTTTTCTTCACCTGTATGGTTTGCAAGTTTCTTCTATGCAGTTGTACTTAGTAAAGCATCAAATGTGTAAAATGGGATAAGGTTAAACTCCAGGTATTACATTTATGTTTCCTCAATAGCTGATTTAATAAGAGGAAATATTTACATGGAATACATGAAACTTCTCAGCTTCACTCTGAAAAGGTCCTGATGTGTCTTAGAGAAAAACAGGCATTTGATAAAATATACAAAACAATGGGCAAAAGAATTACGAAAAGGCAGTTAAGAAAAAAGAGTGCTCACCTTCAGGATCTTTGGGAAGGCCAAAATCAGTATTGCCAAAAATATCTATGAAGGTCATTATCTAAGACAGCATTACTATGATAAAGTTTAATGTGTCAAGGCAAACATGAGATCACTCAGTTCTTTGTACTAATACCTGAATTCATTCTTCTTAGATGCCTGCAAGCAATGTTCTCAACAGCAAAGTGTATCATTCTTCAGCTGTCCACATTCAACAGTGTTCTTCTGCCTTGAAAAAAACAAAAGGCATCAAATTTAACATTCTCTGTGGCTCAGATTTAGTTCCTCAGTTTTGCTTATGTTCTCTTCTACATGAGAGCATTGAAATCCAGTTTCTGATCTGTTATGCCTGTGCCTGCATGCTGGATTTGTGCCTGTGGTGGGTATCTAAATTCACATCATTGTGAACTGTGGATCCAGCTGTGGGCTCAGGACTTTCCAATATGCATCTGTGCAAAGTTATCTATTCCATAATTGCAAAGTGGTATGAGCAGGCTGCAGCGAAGTTGCAGATGCAGAACGCAAATGTTATGACAGATCAGAAAGTAACCTCACAAGTGAACAAAGTTAACAGGTTTGTATGCTTTCCCTCCTTTCCTAGGTTTTGTTGTTTCTGTTGTGATAGCCTGTGTTTTGGGAGTGCTCATCATTCTTGCAGTAGCCTTCTGCCTACTGAAGAGGAAAAGGTAAGATGTCTGGCTGTCACATCACAGGAAAAGAAACAAACCAAATTTTGTTTCTGACACAAAGAAATGCTTCTGTGTTCAAAAACTTGCACATTTTTTATAGTGGTAAAGGTTGATGTTTTATAAGATACAATCCCTTCCTATGAGCTTTGATTTGTTTTTTATTTCTCCTGTATCATATACTCCAGAGTAACTCTGATTGGCACCAAAATACTTTTATATGGCTAAAAGGTCTCTACTTGCTGCAACCTTCTTGCCACAGTGGCCACCATTCTGCCATTGTAGGAACAGTGGTGTTTTGTGAAAAGCAACCATATAAGGTCTTTTTTCCACAAAATAATAATTACTGGAACAGTTCTTATGTAAACCCTTAAAGATACAAGGTCAGGAAACTGGGGAGAACACAAAATGACTTTCCAGTCTAGCTACTGACTGCTCCCACAAGTTAGGAAATGAGACTCCTCTTCCAGACAGAGCAGAACAAGCATGCTGGGTAGGTAACAAACTTACCCAGTTTTTCTGTTTCTCAATTGCCATTTGTTATTTTTCTTGTTCTTTTTGCTAGCACTGCTGCTCCTAATTGCTTTTTGAATCCTTTCATTTCTTCCTAGAACAGTAAGTGAAACAAGAGGGGAATAGAATTTTAGGAAAAAAACACCTTCCCAGAGGTCACATCATTTAAGGAGAAAAATCTGTACTGACAAGAGAATCATTTAGCAGAGTACCACCAAAGCCAAACTCTGAGGAAAAAGACTAAGATTACAAATATTCCTACAGCCTGATCCCTTTGTGTGATCAGCATTGACTCTGCCTCACAGAATACGTTCTCCTAAAATATCTGTAATAAGTTACATTTGCACCAGTACAGAAGAAAAAAATCTCATGCGTGTATGATGGGCCATTTTAAGTAACTAATGGTGCTTTTCCTTCACTGGTATTACGAGTATTGAATATATTCGTTTTATTTTAGCTGCAAAAAGGAAGGCAAAGACAACAGAAGAGTCATCTACAAACCAGGCACACACAAGGAGGAAGACTATATCTCCAAACTTTGATGCCCTGCTCTGTCCCAGAAGACCCTTTTCATTCATAGCACTGATTTATTTTGTGTTGTTCAAACATCTCTCTTGTTCTTGGCTGATGGAAGGCCCCAAGAGTGTTCTAAAAAGGTACTGGCCACAAGTTTTCCATATCCCTTGTGGTCTTGTTTTCCAGGGAGATAGGATCAGTGAACACTCCTGAGCTGAACTCCTCACAACATGCTTTTCATGTTTGCTGCTTACTGAGTCCTGCTCTTTTAATTGATTTCACAGTTAATCCTAAACTCCAATGTTATGGTTTGTTTAGCACAGATGCTACAGAATTCCTCTTGAATTAGATATCTGAGTGGGAGTCTCGCATCCTTGTACTTCAGTACACAGGCAGGGATTGAGCACAGGTTTATACCTAAAATAACTTCAGGTCTGAATGCTGCTAAACATGACCTGGGAAGGTCTAAGCCAAACTTTACACTTAGATTCTACATTGAGTAGCACCAGTGTATATGTGATTTAAAATAAATAAGTTGATATTGTATGTGTTTTCTCTTTTACAGATGGTAGATGCACACTTACGTTTTAGATTCTCCCCCTTCCACCTCTAAAAAAACTGTTTTATGTCAAAAGCAAGCTTTTGAGTGAAAGGAGAAATAACTTATTACTACTTACTGTACATGAAATTTATAAGCAGAAATTTAATCTTACAACTAATTACATTGCATTCGCCACAGTTTTTATCTTGCACAAACAAGCACATAAAGATCATCTTTTTGAAATGTTTGGAATTTACTTAAAAAGCATCATTTGTGCGCTCTGGGGAACATTACTTACTCTTTGAATGCAGGTGTTTAAAGACAAGAAATGACAATAAATTTTTATGGTGTTTCTTTGGTTTCTCTTATTTCTTTTAGAAGACCAACATTTTCATTCAGCTCAGCTGACTGCAAACATGTATCAATGACTTTCTTTTGCATGCAACATCCTTGTCATCTGTAACAAGAAGCATACAAACCTCAGCCAAGTCCTGTATGCTGACTGTGAGGAAAGTCTCTCATTAACAGCAAAGAAAACATATTACACATCAAACAAAAAATTCTCCCTCAGAACTTTTTCTTAAACAAAAGAATAAACTGAAAAGCGATTCACAGAAATCATATTCCTGCTGCTCCTACTTGTAACACTCTCTAATTGCATGGAGCCCTCCAATGAAGTCCATACTTCCTTTGAAAACCCAAACACATGGGGATTTTTGTTTCTCCTTAATACTGTATTACCAGTTTGCACAGCCAGTGGTCCCTGAGCTGAAAGAATCTAAACCCATACATCTTCTGGACTCTTTAGCCACTATCATTTAATAGTGGCTACTGAAGTACCATGGTTTTTTAATAATTTCAAGGCCATTTCCGTTATCATTCTTACATGCCCAACATTACAGATATCTGGGAAAATCAAATGCAAGTAGTTAGCACTTTACCAAAATAAACTGAATGAAGTTAAGAAAATCACAATTCCCTTCTTTTTAAATAAAGTTACCCATTTCAGAGACTCCAATAGCAGAAATGAAGCTTCAATCACTTAAGCCTGAAAAGAAGTGAAAGAGTCAGATGCCACAGGGGATGTAGAGCGCTCCTTCCACTGCCTGGTAATATGAGGAAACCCACTCCTTTGTGTTACAATGTACCTATAGTGTGACTACATAAATCTCAAGTCCAAACTCAAGAGTATTCACTTTCTGTAAGCAAATATGCATATTCTCACAGAGGTGCTTCAATGACTGTCTTACTTCCTGGTTTAGTCAAGAATTTTTCCTCTCAGGAAGAGGCTGTCAAAATAGCAGCTATCAGGTTTTCTTTCTTCCTTAAGAAAGGAGAACTGACTTCAGGGCATCCTATCGTAGTTTATCTAACAAAGTTCGAATTCAACCTGGTACAACTTCATCCAAGCTGGTTGATCAGTTAGATGACTATTCTGCTAAAAGATGTGTACAGTGGGATCATGACCAATACCTTAGGTTTACATTTTCTCCATGGTGAACACTGTACAACAACACATCTTGCATAACTAAGTGTATTTCAAAATTCACTCAGGAAACACTGAGACGCAAAAACTTCTGCATGTATCATACCCAGTATAGGAAAACAAGCTCCAAATTTTAACTTCCAAAAACATATTAAATATACCTTAAAAAAAAAAGGTTTTTTGACTTCAGCTAAAATGGTGGAAGAAAATGAAGCTGTTTTGCTTTTGCAAAGTTTACAGTGTTGAAGTAAAATGGTGTTTTCATTAATTCTGTAGCAAGATCAATACATTAATTCTCATTAAAAACCTAGTCCTGAACTTGAAATCTGTTACCCACAGTTAAACATATAAATTTAATATTGGTTCATTTGTCTTACTGCAGTAAGCTACAACTGAACTATTAAGTTCTCAGATGTGTGGTATCCATGAGGATGTTTGTTTCAAACAGCTGCCTGACAGAAGCCAGATTATCAAGTAAACAAATATTGATTCCAAACTGAAGGAACACAACAAACTACAATGATACATGGGAAAATTAATTATATCCCATGGCTGGATATCCAGAATTGGACAACTGCCGGGTGGAATATTACTGACTCATAAAATGGTTTGGGTGGGAAAGGACCTCAAGATCATCCTGTTCCAACCCCCTGCTATGGGCAGGGATGCCTCACACCAGCCTATGTCACCCAGGGTTCTGTTCAGCTTGGCCTTGAACACTGCCAGGGATGGAGCATTCACCACTTCCCTGGGCAGCCTGGACCAGTGGCTCACCACCCTCCCAGTAAAGAACTTCTTCCTTATATCTAACCTCAGCTTCCCCTGCTTATGTGTGGTCATAGCTTTTTAATATGAAATTATGAAATAAAAGCTCTCCGGACAACGTGTAGCCTGTTACATGAAACTGCACAGTTATTTCTGTGGTATCCTGGGACTACAGTAGGATACATAAATGTATCCCAGTAAGTCATAAAGAAATATAAAGCAATTGTCCATGGATAAAACCCACTATACCTCAACTGAAGTAATCCAGATGATAATTCCCATTAACTGCAAGTCCTTACCTAGACCTCAGGAAGAAAAGGTAAAAAGACCCTCAAACAATTCTACATTTAAAATGTGTTTTTGTCAAATCACTATCAAAGTCAGTAAAAAAGATGTAATCAAATGTCAAACTAAAAGTTCATGACAATTTAAAAGAACTCAACTTGGAAATTTTGCAATTCTATTATTACATTAGTTTTAGTTGAGCAAAATTGCATGGTCTCAACGTATTGCATGGTCATGGAAAAAAAGCAGTAATTCTAAAAAAGGACTCAAAAGTCCAGTTATTTTGCTTTCTTTTAGAAACATTATTAAATACTCTTACCTTTCCTAAGACAGTTTCCAGAGAAGTGAAATGGCACCATCTAGTGACTGACGAGACAATCAAGTCAGGAAAGCTGTCACTTTTTTTGCTTCCTCACATCCATTCAAGTCTGGAAACAATAGCAAAAGGAAATGTGAAAATAAACATGAATGCTGGAACACCTCTATGGAACATGGAATTTTAAAGTCAAATAATATCACTCAATGATTATTTTTCTACCAAACTCGGTATCTACAATGGTTAGTTTATTACAATGTTTTTGGAAATGCTTACGATATAAATTTAAGAGTCACATACTACTGACTTCAGTATCTTCCCAGGAAAGCCAATGCTCTTTAAGCAATGACCACTTCAGCTTATTAAGGAGTTTTCTATCAACTAATGATAACACATAGTCATTTATTTATAAAAATAAAGTAACTTCAGGTGCATCGAACTCCTCACTGATAAAATCAAGTGAGGCAGCAGCCCCTTCTCTTCAGTTAACAATAACACATCATATTTGCACAGGCACCACGATCCTATGTGTAGACGTTCACGATTCACATTTCCAGCAGATCGCCTCAAAGCTGCCAGCACAGTTTTCTAAGCTAGTTTTACAGAACTAAACCCTACTGCTCCTGTACAGACTGCCTTTACTTTATAAGTCCTTGTAGAAATTCACCCACAGAATCCCACAGAATCCTGAGGGTTGGAAGGGACCTCAAAAGATCATCTAGTCCAACCCCCCTGCAAGAGCAGGGTAACCTACAGTACATCACACAGGAACTTGTCCAGGCAGGCCTTGAATATCTCCAACGTAGGAGACTCCACAACCTCCCTGGGCAACCTGTTCCAGTGCTCTGTCACTCTTACAGTAAAGAAGTTCTTCCTGATGTTAACGTGGAACCTCCTATGCTCCAGTTTACACCCATTGCTCCTTGTCCTATCACTGGATATCACTGAAAAAAGCCTAGCTCCATCATCCTGACACCCACCCTTTACATATTTGTAAACACTGATGAGGTCACCCCTCAGTCTCCTCCAAGCTAAAGAGACCCAGCTCCCTCAGCCTCTCCTCATAAGGGAGGTGTTCCACTCCCTTCATCATCTTTGTGGCTCTGTGCTGGACTCTTTCAAGCAATTCCCTGTCCTTCTTGAACTGAGGGGCCCAGAACTGGATGCAATATTCCAGATGCGGCCTCACCAAGGCAGAGTAGAGGGGGAGAAGAACCTCTCTTGCCCTACTAACCACACCCTTTCTAATGCACTGTAGGATGCCATTTGCCTTCTTGGCCACAAGGGCACATTGCTGGCTCATGGTCATCCTCCTATCCACCAGGACCCCCAGGTCCCTTTCCCCTTCACTCCTTTCCAGCAGGTCAACCCCCAACCTGTACTGGTACATGGGGTTGTTCTTCCCCAGATGCAAGACTCTACACTTGCTCTTGTTGAATTTCATCAAGTTTCTCCCTGCCCAACTCTCCAGCCTGTCCAGGTCTCGCTGAATGGCAACACAGCCTTCTGGTGTGTCAGCCACTCCTCCCAGTTTAGTGTCATCAGCAAACTTGCTGAGGGTACACTCGGTTCCCTCATCCAGGTCGTTGATGAAAATATTTTCCACTAGGAACAAATGCAAAAGCAGAATGTTTGCTGCTTTTTATAGTTTTTCCTCTATGCTTTTCTTGAAAGAATATATGGAAAAAAAAAACTTTTTCACATTTTTCTCAACAAGAAGCATTATGCCCTCTAGAGGACTTTTCCTTTAGGAATTGCTACACAAGAAGTGAATGAGTGAAGGAGGCCGCGCAGTGGAGATTCTGTAATCTTCAGACATTTTTCACTCTTGTGCCCTCTTTTGTTCTTTGCTTTCTGTATATAACACAAAGACCAGCTTCTTGCTTTGCTAGAAAGATTAAGTCTCTGGTGACTCAAAAAGCCCCACCAAAACGCACACTCTTAACTTTTAGGGTGTCCCACCCTAAAATGGGGGATAGGTGGAAATTATAGCATCAGAGAATTATGTTTTCTTGCACACTGGGAGACTGAAAATACGTTGTGAAGAACATCACAGTGATCTCTAAGTCTGCTGCCTTCTCGCTTATCTACAGCTCTATGGCAGGGCAAAGAATGCCTCCTCCTAATAAAATAAATAAGATTTTATTACAACAGGGTCAAAAGCCATTAAGAAAAGCAACAGACAGGAATGCTGGCATTGCTCCATACTGCTGCAGTCTTCACCAAGAACAAGTAAAAAATACTGCTCAAGGAGATCACAGAACAATAGCTACTACAGGTATGGACCGTATTTCAAGAACAAAAGGATACCAGAGAGGGACTCTTCAACACAGACTGTAACAATAGCACAAGGGGTGATGGGTTCAAACTTAAACAAGGAAAGTTCAGGTTAGATATAAGGAAGAAGATCTTTACTGTGAGGTTGGTGAGGCACCGGCACAGGTTGCCCAGAGAAGTGGTAAGTGCTCCATCCCTGGCAGTGTTCAAGGCCAGGTTGGACAGGGCCCTGGGCAACATGGTCTAGTGTGAGGCATCCCTGCCCATGGTAAGGAGCTGGAACTGGATGATCTTAAGGTCCTTTCCAAGCCAAACCACTCTTGGATTCTACGGTAAAAAACTTACCAGTTAGACCAAGAACTGGGTCAAACATAATCTTATTCACTAACTTCAATGTATGCAGCTGGCCCAGATTACATTATTTCTCTAAGAACCACTCCATCACACAGATGCCTATTTTAGCTTTAGCAGAGCACAGAAACATGTACTTTAACAGACCACCCTTCCTCTTTCAACTCTGACTTCACTTCAAGCTGAAATTTCTGCCTGCAATAGTTTTCAGCTGACACACAGTAAAAATGGGCCTCTTGTAATGAGACTTTTAAGAACACCTGCAGAGCCCACTTCAATGAAAACATGCATGATTCTCAAAATGTGATTTCTTTTTTTAAATTTTATTTGCATATATGTGGAGGTATTATTTGTAAAAGTTAACTGTCACTTGGTTTAGCCACCATGGAGACAAACACAGTGGAAGTCCACAGACTCACATTTGAAATCAGATTTTTTTTGTCTATCTTAGGTACAGATACAGTCATGGGACTAAACCAGAAAATAATTCTGGTCGTAAAAGGGAGTAAAGTAAGGAAAAGACATGTTACAGTATCTTCTGATTCTAAAATTTTATATGAAAACCCTGACGGAAAAGGCATGCAAATAATTCAAAGAGAGTACCTGAACAAATATGTATTTTTAGGACTAGCTGTTACTGTGTATTGTCTTTAAGTTGGTTGCACTAAACTTTTGATAAACTAATGTTCACCCACTGAATTAGTTGCATAATTAAAAGGAGGTATACTAAGCTGCTCCCTAGAAGGAAAAAAGTGTAATTTCTGCTACTCAAAGTCTAATGTGGGACTTCACTACCATTTGGATGTTAGGACCCTGCACATCTCAAAAGTAGCAGAAAATTTCCTGCTTGCACTCTAACCCTCACTTTTGATGTAGGTAAACCTCTGCAGGTGGGACTGATCTCACTTGCTGGAAACCACTGCTCCAGTGCTTAAGGCACTCTGGCTTCATACTTCTTTGCATGCTATAGACCCAGTCATGTCTCCACACAATATATCTGCCAGGCGCCAGAAGTCCAATGAAATCAGGTACTGAATTCACTCTTATGGAGAAGCACATGCTAATCAAAATCAGTGTTCTTCACCTTTTACCCAAAGAAAGAAAATTTTGGAAAGATTTATGGATCATATATCAAAAGCTTTCACTTGTTATTTGGCAAATGAAAAGAAAATTTTAAATAATATTTTTTTCTTTTACTTAACATCAGAAATCTGTCTCCTGAATGATAACTGGAAAAAAAACAACCTCAATAATGTTTTGCACTTATTACCTGAATTATAAGAAGCTCTCCATAAAGGACATTTACTGTTTGAGTTATTAAAGATAACATTTCAGTCATAAAATGGTAATTACTGGCTAAGGTAAGTATCACAGAATGCTATGCATGCAGTTCCAGGTCAGTAAAACAAGCTGTTGCTTTTGCACTCAACCACAGTCACCCCTCTGGCATTTTATATAGCAGTCACAAAACTTTGATATCTTAATATCAAAGGCTACCATACAACACTGCAACCCACTTCCCAGAAAACTTACCTGACTCCATTATTTTTGTGTTCTCATCTGGGTGGAATTTAAATAAAGGGAAAAAACCAAAAACCCTTAGAAGGTGAAATTAAATACTTCAGTCTATATCCCTAAGCAGGATGAAGTTTGGAAAGTTTATTATGGTTTAATCACTTTGATCTTTACATAAAGAGCTGCAGTGTCACAAGTTGAAGAAAACTGGCAGGCACCAATAATGTAACTTGTGAAAAAATCCGTATCTATGGTTGAAAGGGAGCTTGCTCTAACTAATACTGTCAATGAAGAGCCATGATAAATGAAATATAATCTTTGTTTTAAATGCACTTTCTTTCCAAGAGGTGGCCCTTCCTATGGAAGCAAGTTCAAGGGTTAATGAATAGGGTTAACCACATTAGCTGTGTTTGATCTCTAATTTGCATCATAGACTCTAATTTCAGAATTAAAGTTCCCAAGTTTTATTACTTGCTTAAAGGCCACAATCATTTTAATTTCTATTATTAAACCTAACTTTTGAGAAAGTATGTTACCACAAGAGACCTATTGATACTGAATACTGACAGCTCTTTGTCCAGTGTGATGACACCCTTAAGGAACCTCTAGTGAATGGGAAATACCACCTGATTTTCTGCTAAAGTCTACCGTAAGTACATCAGAACGGTTCCCTGAGCAGAACAGAAAACACCACTCCAAAGATGAGCACGTTTTTCCATACTGATGCTTAATGGCTACCACCAATTTGCACAGCAGCAAATCACACAGGGGAACAAAGCAGCAGAGAGACAGGCCAGGTGAAATCTCTTGAATCAAAGCCAGTGGGGAAGCAAACGAATTGGTTAGAACTGCAGCTTAAACACCACAGAAGAAACAGGTTCTGAAGAAGAGTGCATTTCCCATGTCAAGAAACTCTGTTTTAATGTTGAGAAAAATTAAACCATCAATTCCATTTCTGATGAGGACGGGGTGGTTTAAAAGTTACATCACTCCACCCATTTATGCAAATCTCAACTGCTGAAGAACTTTACACTGCCTGAGAAAACACCAAAAAAAAAAGTAGGATCAGCTTCTAAACCCCCTTCTGACGAAGTCTGTTCCCTAACGTAGGTCCAGCTCTTTGGAATACCCGCTAAACGCCAAAACTTGAACAACAGTAGCTTGACACTAACTAAAGACTATGTCAAGCGTGCACAGCCCGGGTCTGCGAGGCCACGGCCGGGACCACGCGAGGGCCGCTTTCTGTGGCCCCTGTGCCCGGACGCCCCCGGCAGCGCTCGCTAGAAGCCCCGGCGGATCCCTGCGGACCGTGCGGTACCGCGGGTGCGCGGCCACACGGGAGCGGCAGAGAGCAGAGGGGCAGCGGGTGAGCTGCCGCCGCCATCTCGGCAAGGCGGAGATAGGGCCCGGCTGGGCAAGGCCGCGGCCTGACGCCGGCTGCCCGCGAGGCTGCAGCGGCTCAGGCTGAGGGGAGCGTAACTCGGAGCCGCTCGGGTCCCCCCACCCCTCACTGCTGCTCCGGGAGCGCCCCTTCACAGCCTCCCCCACCGAGGAAGGAAGGCAGAGCGGCGAGCCCAGGCACCGCGCCCGGGAAGGCGGGCCCCGGGCCCCGCCCCGGGCCTTCCGTGCGCTGAGGCGAAGGGCAGCTGGGTCCTGCCTGGTCCCGGGAGGGTGCCCAGCGCCTCTGCCCATGTCCTCGCGGCCCGGGAGGTCTCCCCACAGCCGATACCAACCTGCTGCCGCGGCGGGCTCCGGGTCGTGAGGGGGAGGGAGCCGCAGCCGATGCCCCGCCGGACGGCGCCGGTCCCCTCAGGCAGCGCGCGGCCGGGCGGGTGCTCTCGCGCACCGGCACGCGAGGGGCGATGGCGGCGGCCCTGCAGCCCAGAACAGTGCCCAAGGCCTGCGCGTGCAGCGGCGTGCGGCTGGCACAGCGGGCGCGCGGCCATTTCCTACATTGGCGTACACGGATCGGGGGTGCTCTGGAAAACCGCTGCCAGTATGTCAGACACAAGCGGGTGCTGTCCCCTGTGTTCTATTCAGAGCGTAAATGTGGTACAAAACCAGCGCCTTGCAGGTGAGGAAGTTCAGAAGCGGTATTTGGCACCATCAGACATCTATCTCATGGACAGAACTTGCTCAGGCTTCCATTCTTCACCTAGAACACAGACCAGAGCCAGTTAGTGCTATGGTGCTTTCAGAAAAAAAAGAAAACCAGTAAACACTAAAGATCAGCAAACAGCCTTTGACAAGTTTTAACATTCAGGTGCCTAAAAAGGCAGTGCTGCTATCAGAATTTGTGCTGCACTGAGCTGATTTACTGCATTTGCCTTTAGAGATGGGCACAGTGCCAGTGGTCCAACACAGCATGCAAATAAATGGGGTCGTGCTGTAAGTGTCACAGACTGTATGTTTTGGACCTTTCCCTGTCCTGTTCCAAGGCAAGTACATCCACACTAGCATCATCTCTTTCTGCTGCTCTGCAAAGGTAGTGGCATAAAGGGAAATGTCACAACTGTAGTAAGGCACCTCAGTCAACTCAAGGAAGGTACTAGAGACTATTGGGGTGAAATTCTCAACTTACTGAATGCTTATAGAATTCTTCAATCAGTATGATGTATTCAGTAGCAGAGTTCAAGCTACACACACTTTCCACAATTCATTAAATGTTAATTCCTCAGATGAGGAAAACGCTGGTGTCCTGCTCACACCTTCACAAAGAGGATGAACAATATGTACTGAATATGTACTGAATTTATGTAACAGTTTTCACACCACAAGCTTACTGCTCATGTGCTGTGCTGAAGACAGTAAAAAATGTTTGTTGCAACTACAAACCATTCTAGAGCACTAAAAATCCTCTTCAGTATGGTTTGCATTCCATTCCCTGCCCTTTCTTTAAACCTAGTCTAGCTGGCAAGAATGACATTACATGACACAAAAGCTTCATTTATGTATCTCCTGAAGATTAGACTATTTCTAAAGAAAAAATACTTTGAAGTCCTAAATTATATTGATTACTTTGGTCAATCAAGTTGGAAAAAGGATGATTTAGGAAAAATGCAATTTCACAGGTTATAAAAGCTGGATACATTCTACATGTGTATCAACAACTTGCTTCTGGTCTACAAGTGTGCACTCTTACAGCAACTGTTAGTCTACAAGCAGAAATAGAGCCAGGAACTGTAAAAAAAGTAGTGTAAGGATGCCTGCTATTTCCTTTTAACAAATGGAGAATGCAAATGTATTTAAAATGTTATTGGGATGCAGATACATGCCACTAGCTTCTGCGCGAACTGAAGGACTGCAGGAGTGATTTTTGAACTACTGTGCACCTACAATCAGTTAAGATCAAGGCAATCTCCAAGATAATGTTTAAACAGCTGATCCTGAAGCAGCAAACTTGTTTGCCAGAAGCAGTCTGAAACAAAACAAAACAACAAAACCCAAGCCCACACATCAAGTTGGGTTATCTGACAGGAACATGACTTTAGCTTTTTGTTAGTTAAGGTAAAGACACAATATATCCTTTCAGCTAAATACAGCTAAAAGTTTATTACACAAACACGTAAAAAGCAGACTTAAGTACTTCTCATCCATGCATTTCCTATTCATTCCTAAGGGTGCCCACTTGGGTGCCTCAACTATTAATCTGCTTTTGTCTTGTGTATACAAAACAATTCTTTCCTTAGATTCACTAACTTTCATATCAGTTGTGAGTTACTGCCAAAGCACATGAATTTGAAAATCAAGCATTACCGCTAATTTAATAGCCAACAAGTATTTCTGTCAAATCTGGCAATATTCAGTGACAAAGCCGGATAACCAATATTTCAGTACTAACTCACGGTATTTGTGCCTCAGGTTATTGAAGTCCTTTCACATAATGCTGATTTAAAACAACAACAATGAAAAAGAAAACATTAATGGCTTAAGTGAGTTGTGTCTCCTATTACCTTTACTGGCATTACTCAGAAGTTACTTAGGAAAGGTATTTCATGACACTCGATGTCTGGAGAAATGGTTCCTTATGACGCTGAAGGTCACTGAAATAATATGCTTAGATTTAAGCAATCACTGCAGGAACAGAGGGTATTTCAGGAGCAACCTAAACAACAGTCAAGTTTAGGAACAACCAAAGCCACACAAAAACCCTTGTGGTTTGCCACTGAAGTTAAGCACAACTTTACATATACAACTCAGGTGGATACCTTTCCACAACAGATGTATGGAAAATAAGACTGGAAATGCCAACAGTATAAAAACTATGTGGAATATTTCATACAAAATACTCCAAATACTTTTCATTATGTAACTTTTATTTGAGACACACATTGTTGTAAAAAAGTTCACATGGAATAATAAAACCACTGGAGTGTGAAGGTTTGGGGTTTTCATAGGGGTTGGGCTTGGTTTTTTGTCTATACACATCAATACACAATTATTGATCAGGTTTACAAGTTAACCACATGACAAGTTCACTTTTATCCGCAGGAGCTTTTCACATTACATCTTTATATCAGAGATAAAATGTGTTTGAACATACAGAGTAGAACACTTCTATTTCAAAACTAAGCATTTTCTCAAGGACTATAGTTTTTATTCTGAATTTAGTAGCTATATAGCATTAAAATAACTGTAATTGAAGTTTTATTTGCAAAAATGTCCGTAAGGCCATAGGAATGCACTAAAATAGTTAAATCCACCAGAAACAAGAAAAATCAAATAAATGGAAAACCTGCTTTTGTGGAAGAAAGAAATACAAGTTTTATTTGTGAGAATGAAAACGACATAAGCAGTTCAGTGAATGGAGGAGAAAAAAAAGACTTATTTATCACCTACAGACCAATCCTTAAGGTTAACATTGCAAAATTTAAGTTACATTAACAGGTAACCAAATAACAGATGCTTTTTCACAAATAACACATTTATGTATTTTACACATTATTCATGTACTTTCAAATCATTATCCATTCACAATATTTTAACGTGATATGTATATTAAAGACTCCTTTATTCTCTTGTGAGAGTGATCAACTTAATTCACTTGACTTCAGCAGACTAGTACAGGAAAGGTACTTACAATAGGAAATACTTTCTGTAAAAAGAACTACAGGTCTGAAAAGTCAATGAGCATTTTAAGACTGTCCCCCCAGTAGAAAAGTGAGTGCGTTAAGTTTCGCTAGTGGTTTAAGCTTTAGCAATAATAGAACTTCCAGGCAGTAAGTAAATCAAATATTCTGTACACACTCAACAAAACCTCCTTGTGCACATTTTGCTGAGCACAGGCTGAAAGCTAAAACTGCAGAGCACTGAGAGCAGTTTGGGGTTTGTTTGGCGCTTTTTTTCTGGTTTGTTATTTTTTTTTCCTTAAACCATTTAGAAAAATATTGGTCAAGGTAATAGTGCACAGACACGGGGCAGAGGAAAGAGTGCCTACAACTCCATAGCACAAGCAGCATTTTTGTTTTAGCGAAATCCACCACAAAACGCCTGCCTTTCCTGAAAGGTTAATGGCAGTTTCTGGAACAAAACAGAAATACATTTGCTGCTTAATGAATAATCATTATATGACTTTCATTCTAATGGCCATTAGAATACTAACTACTTGACTGAGGTATAGTTAAGAGTCCTTCAATGTTGAGATTATATAGTCTTGAGCAAAGTAGCAACAGAGGCTGCACAAAACAATCATAGTGATATTAGAAAAGCCTGTAGTACCCAGCATCTGATGCGTAGGCAAAACATACCATCATCACCCACCTGTCTAAAGGAAAACAGAGCTAAAAAAAAACTCCCAGTAAAACATACAGCTGATCTGCACGCTAGGATACAGCACATTTCTCAATGTCTGACAAGTCAGACTGTATACAGAAAGAGGTCTACACTGACCAAAAGTTAGCACACAGATAAAGTGCAGCCACTCAGCCATTTAATACTGCTGGAGAAAAGGGGTGAGGGCAAAACAGCAAAAAAAAAGAGAGAAATTTGCATTTTACCTTATCCATAAGACCACATGAAATTAGAATTCTTCAGTATCAGCAGGGGACAACAAAATTGCATTAAATTCTTCTACAAATAGAAAAAGATGAACTTTACATGAACATTAAGCAACGTGAAATATTTACTGCATTATTTTATCATGCATAAAGTGAGTTTCCTATGGTCTTACCTCACATTTATGTACAGTTTAGCACAGCTAAATGTAAGAAAATAGCAAGGTTTTTTTCTCCCCACTCCCACCCCACCCCCTACATGCCCCCCCCCAACAAAGCAGATACCCCAATTCGCTGCTGCTTCAAGAAGCACTTCATAGACTCTACTACTTACAGGCTCTTTCAAAGGGAAGTTCATGGAGACTAATATTGAATGAACATTTTAACCACACAGCGAAGACAGGAAAAACAATACAAAGCATTCTGTAAACGGTGCCAAACACAGAACATGTCAGTTTTGGTTTGCAGACAACCCCTGAGATAAAAATCAAAGTATTACGACACCAAATAAGTCAGAGGTAAATTACTGAAAATAAACAACATTCATAATTGGTGTCACAACACTTTCTGTATAGAAGCACTTTTTTAACCATACAGAAAACATAACTGCTTTAGCCCATCCAAGAAAAACATCAAGGGTAGACAACACAGCAGTTAGGGTTGCTTTGTTTTTTCACTGAACCTTGGTGCCATGATAAGATCTTTCTGGTTTAATGCAGCAACAGCAGTTTATGAGATTCACCACCTAGTTACAATAACTATTTCTATTAAACCACAAATGGGGACAGGTTGATAACCACTTAAAACTTCATGGAACCAGCTACTAATGTTAAACCTTTTAAAATCAAAATTCTTTTAAGTCTAACGCTATTGGCCGTTTCACTTTCAAGATATTTACAACAGACCCAGAGATGACAAGTTCAGTACCTGACACCACAAAATGAAGCAGGTATCTGTGCTAACAACCAGCTCACTGTTTACGACCCCAGACCATGTAAGTGAAGCAAAAGCAAGCACATCAGACATGAACTTAGACAACGACAGAATGCACCTATCCCCTAGTAACAAACATGCTGGACACAAACTTGTAGTTAAAGCTTACAATGGTCCAAGTTTGGCACATCAACAGAACTAAAGCACCTGTTTTAATTGCTCATTGAGGAATTTTTTCAGAAGACAATAAAAAAGTAGTAGAACAAAGACTAGGTTATACAATGCTCAGTTGAGTAAAAAAGGCAACTATGTTTGAACTCTGCCTCTAACAGTCTAGGTCACTGTACCAGTTTTTGATGAGAAAAATAACTTAACTGCTTGAGCAGACCAAGGAAGGGCTTCACACATTCAGCATTAACTGCACAACTAAGAGTACATTACATCCCTAATATGACCCTTTCCTTAGTGCCACAACTTGATATACTCTAGTAACTGCACAGGAAGCTAGTTTTTGGACTGCATCAAGGGTTGATGCTCACACACATTAACGAACTATGCTTAGAATTACAGTAGAAATGGAAGTCACCTTTAGAAGCAGTCACTTCTGAACAAATGAATCCACAGAGGTTACTCAAAACTCATGCATTCAGCTTCCACAAGCCACTTAAGTGGTAGTGATGAGGCTAATTAGTGATGATGATTTCAGCTCCAGAGTGCACTTCCTCATCAGAAATAAGAAAGGTGCAGATGGTTTGAGCTAACAAAGGGAAGTTAAGTGAGGAAAGACACTGTGTTTATTCAAATAACTGAAAGGTGCATCTGTGAATCAGTGACTGGCA
The DNA here is from genome assembly GCF_012275295.1 of Melopsittacus undulatus. Taxonomy (NCBI): domain Eukaryota; kingdom Metazoa; phylum Chordata; class Aves; order Psittaciformes; family Psittaculidae; genus Melopsittacus; species Melopsittacus undulatus. The sequence goes on from NC_047535.1 coordinate 15,269,601, forward strand.
ATTCAGAACACAACTTTGCTAAGTCTGGTAAAGAAAGAAAAGCAACATACTACATTCAGAATAGAATGTCATCGCTTCTGCATGAACAGATTTGTGCATCTAAGACAAAATGCATACAAATTGTTAAATGCCAATTGTTCTGGTAATTCTCATTACTAGAGTGTTGACATCCATACTGCAGTCATGGCCACAAGTATACAGCATAGGAAATAATGGAAGTGAGATAATTTTACCCCTAGCTCTTCTGCTTGAAAATAAATTTGTTTAAAAAGAGAAAAACCTGCACAAATCTGTTAAGAATCTTGTATGTCAAACTGTGCAAATACAAATGTAAGATTGTGCTGTAACAGGCAGTAAGAGGCCAATATGGATGTGCAAAGTTAAAAGAAACATAGCAGCTTTTGCAACAGGCAATAAAACAGAAAGTAAAAGAGAAAACAGGTTAACTCTTGCATTTGTGTCTCCACTTCATAGCTTCCATATCTGAGAAAGAAGAGCCTGACAGGTCAATAGGCTTAGTGAGCAAAATCCACTCGATATTTTGTGTATCGCAGTCTACGTTCAATGGAGCTCTCAGCAGCAGCTTGGTGGTATTATTTCTGAGGCTTTGTGACCCTGTGCTTTCAAAGAAGCAGAAAAGGTTCTAAGTGTGCTGCAGTCTATCATTAGAAGTTCATCAAAGTAGCGTGCATCGAAAGAAGCTGCTCTTCTTAGATCGATTTTCTGTTATTTTTACTGGCCCACCTGCCCCTGATGAACTGTTGTCATTCTGAAAGACACAAGAGCATCAACATCAGGATATGCAGAAAAAAGTAAGTCTGGCTTTCCTAGTCTCCCTCCCCCCTTTCTCTGCTTTCAAAGCAACAACCAAAACAGAGGCTTGTTGCAACCCATGCTCCTCAATTATCCACTGTTAATCACTCAGTAAAGCTGCCTCCTTTAAAAAGAAACATTTAACAATCCAGATCTCAAGGATTAGCTGAAGGAGTAACATGATTTGATGTTTAATAAAGCAAGGATCACATTGGTAACATTTTAAAAGAACACATCAGTTCCAGGCTGCCCAATGTTAATGTCAGTGCACAATAAAGAAGTTACACACTGATGTGCAACAAAGTGTGGTAAAGCACTGCTTGCTCAATTTCGATCTATTGTCCCCACTGTAATCCCCAGGAGTATCTTGGTAGGGCTACTATTCAGCCAATTATTATAGCAGTCATTGCAACCTAACTAGTTTGCATGGCAATTTGAAATACAAACCATTTTTCTGTTGAGCTTTGTCATAATGTCCCGTGCAAGTGTGAAAAATGCCTGGTGAGGAGCAGAAATGAAAAACAAAATTAAAATAGAGTTAATCACGGGCCATGAAAGACAAGATAGATCTGAAGTAGCCAGACACAATAACAATACAGTATACTGTAGGCCACTGGTAGCACTCTGAGTTGCAAGGCTTTGTGTACTAACAGGTGTTTACTTAAATCGCAGTCAGCATGCTTTAGAAGGAAAACCTGTTTCTTTTTAGTCACCATTCCTCAAATCTTTGCAGCAGGTGAACAGACTTGCCCATTGCATATCTCTAGGGCAATGAAAAAACACGATGTGCTGAAGACAAGGCTACATACACTATGTGCATATAAAGTTAGTTACACTTCCAATACCCATATTAGAACAAACCAAAACAACCAAACCCTCACAAACAAAAAATAAGACCACACTCTGGCAAAACTCAGCATCTCAGACCTCAATGTACAAAGGAACAAAGAAACTTCTGTAGCAGAAAAATTCTGCCATTCTCCAGTTCTGCAGAAGCAACCTAAAATCTTGATTTTCCCTATCTGGAGTTACCAACAATCCAAGGATAGTTCCAGAACGTAAAAAACTAAGTATTTCCCCCTTCACTGTGTTCAGAATATATCCAAGGACAGAGACTGATTTAATGCAAATAAATCACAACAAATAATACAAATTAATTCCCTTCTGAACACATGATTATCACAGTTGTGTCATTTCCCACAAGTATTTAGTAGAATGAAGACTAAATTGTTACTTGCTCAATGCCTGTATCAGCCCCATTTTTTAATGCTTTCTTCACTATTCATGTGACAAATATTCAGATAGCCGTGTTGTTCGGAGTAAGCACAAAGTAATGCTTTATTTAGTGACCTACAGGAGTTAAAATGAAATTAAAAGGCGTGTCATGAAAAAGCAAGTCAATCATCTGAAGGAACTAATGAAGATGACTGATAGGTACTTTTTATTAGGAGACTACTGCTATGCACAGTGGTATTAGCTGTTAAGTTCACACTTCCATTGTCTGTTGTAAGAATCACAATGACACTGTGAAAATCAGGTCAAGCACTTTTCCAGATGCAACACAATGAAAATAGGTTAAAACTAAATATACTGTGTAACAATCATCCTGCAATTACAAAAAAATGTTTGAGTGGCATTGTAACAGTCATGTTATTTTGAAGTAACAATCTCTTTCGTTTCCAGTTGATTTGTTAGCTGCATGATCTGCACTAAGTACATGTTTGGAGGACATCTAAAAGGAATCCAATCAGTACACAAAGGAAAGCTTTCAGACTGTTAGGTATAGGGACAACATCTAAGAATCAGTCTATACCTTATCTGAAGGAATGAATCTTGATATAGCTGCTTTTTTGATATCACGTTATTTTCTTGTTCACGCTTTTCATGGAATCAAGATCCTCCCCCCACCCGCCCTGACATGACAAGAGTGATTCATGGTAAGACAGATTGGAGCTGAGCCACTCTTCTGTCCAATTTATTTCCTTATGTGCTCATAAATAGGGGTCTTAGGCTTTTAGAATAAAATTCACTTGCAGGGAAACAAGCTGCAAGTCTAGAGACTTCCTCTTCTAACATCAGCTTATGACAGTCTGTGCTGGTATTCCAGGTTAACTTCAGTCTCATCTGCACAGCACCTATCTGGTAGCAACCTGAAGGCTCCTTGACACAATGGCATGTTATTCTCAAAGTAAATCTGGAATCCGACTTCCTGCACAAAGCATTGTTCTAAAATTACACCCGCCTGTCCAAAAGCACTTGAAATTTAGCAGCAAGGCACAGAAGTCTAAAGCAACTGTTTCCTACAATGATAATAAACCACTGTTAACACCCACTTAACAACAAATTTCAGACATTACCAGAAAACAAGAAATGCTGGATTTTACAGCAACTCTCTAAATATAACAAGATTGCTGACCCTGGAGAACAGCAGGAGCTTTAGGTCCCAGATCAGGTCAGAAAGCCCAATAGATCATGAAACATGTCTCCATAGCAATAGTTCAACAAGCACACCCAAGTGTAACACCCATCTCTTACCTCTTCCACGTTTATGCTGGATTTTGCACTTGTCTCCAAAAATTTGATTCCATAATCAATCGCTAACTGGAAGAGAGGTTAAAATTTTCCACTGTTATTGAAGTTCCTTTGTAAAACTAGTGTTTCATATGGGTTTGTAATACAATAGATGCTGTATACAGCAGCAAGCTTGAAAACTGAAACCAAACAAGCTTCATTTCTGCTCTTCTCTTGCAAAACCGTAACAGTTACTAGACAATTAGAGAAAAATATTAGAACAGACCATACCCTCATGTAAATTCAAAACAACGAGATTAATTGCACACAAAAAGACCTATTTAGCGCCTAAAAAACCATCAAGATAAAATCTTCATTGATATGGATTTACGGACCAGATAAGTACATACAGTCATCCCATAAGCAGTATTACTAGTGACTACACTGCTTTAGTTTTATGTGTAGATAATAGATTATATAGTATTCTTAATTGTTCATTTGTTCTGAAGAACCGCTGATTATGTAAGTTTTAATAGCAGAAGTAAGTAATTACCATGATGAATTGATTAGACCATATACAAAGATTCAGACTGAGATTTAGAATAATTCATGCTATAGCAAAGGTCAACATTCTTCACAGGATCCTCCTCTCAATACACCAGTATCGTTAAGTTTATTCAGACTTTAAGACTGTCAAGTGCTATTTAAAAACAATCCCCCCCAAACCTGGTATCCCATAATATATAGAAGTTTCTGGAACAAGAGGTTTGAGGCCCATTATCTCTCATATGCCTAAAACATCCCAAAATATCCAGCAGCCAATGTCCCAAGAAAAGGAGGCTGCTAAATCAGGTATGTCAGTCACCAAAAGCTCACCTTCTCCCCTTTTTCCTTGGACACTTGTCTTTTTTCATTCATATCACATTTGTTACCCAGGATCATTCTTTCCACATCTGAGGAGGCATGCTGAAAGAAGAAACCGTAACCTCTCAGAAACAAAGTACATCACTGCTTAAAAGAAACCAACGTGTCATGCTCATCCACCAGTGAACTTCTTTTCCAGAAATTATCTAATGTGAAGGCATTGCTGAGGAAGAGACTGACTTCTAAACCAGCCAAATTAACACCTACATGGTAAAACTGGTTGGAATAAATCCTCCTAGATTAAATTTGCCTGAGCATTAAACTAGACCAAATATAATGCTATGAGCTCTGTACCAGGCTGCACACATGCACAGGCATTTGGCTATTCTGGAAATGTAACAGTACTCACTTCAAAGCGGTTGGCAGACATCTGAGCTATTCGGTTGCAGTACAATTATGCAATACAATTGCACTTTTAAAACAGATTGTTAATAAAATACTTTAATAATCACTTCAGCAAAAGAACTTTTCCAGCCCAATCAGTATAGTACCAAACTATAATTTGATATACAGGAATCTGGCTTAGGAACCAAGTATCAATACTAAAGAAAAGCCCATGGGTTTTATGTTTAAGGAAAAAAAAAACTCAAACCAGCAAGATTATGTTACCTAACTATAGCTTCACTAAAATTAAGGTTTCTCCTCCACTTCATAATGACCTCTTCCTACTTGACAGTATGTCCCACTAAATGATTTATAGTAAGTTAGTAGAAAGGAAGTTTAACCAAGACCAAATGAAAAGGTCAAAATCTCTAATCAAACGAACACACCATAGTAACAACCAAAATTAGACATATCTGTCATCACCTCAGCAAAAGGCAGACACCCTAAGATCTTCCTTCTTCCCATTCCTCAGACACACCCATAAGTAGAAAAGAACAATGAGAGTCCCGTAGTAAAAGCAGCTTTGAAACACTTCATGCTTACTTTTTAAACCTTCTACTTTTTCTACCTTCTATCCCTACCTGAATAAAAAAATCTTCTCCGCGTTAATAACCACTGCTGCATTCACTGTACAATCTAACTTGACCATATATTTTGGCTACTATAACAAGAGTGAATAATTACTTGGTTATTATTGGTCCCAGGAAAATCCTAAGATAAATGTGTTAAGAAAGATTTCCCAAAGCACCTACCTCCTCTATGTTTCTTATCCAGTTTTTTATGTTGTCAAAAGACTTTTCGTTTGTGATGTCATACACCAGCATAATTCCCTAAACAAAGTTAAGAAAATCAGTTAGATGAGCTAGCACTATTGGGTGGCTTTTGATGTATGCTGTTGGTTCGATTACACTTGCAAGAAGGTCAACAGAACTTACAGACCTACAATCTTTTCTCAAAACATATGGTACTGCTGAGAATTTACCCAAAATACTACCATTTATCATCTTTTCCCCCTGTCAGAGGTAAAACACACCACCTATGTGAAGTTTTAAATTATTAGCCTAGAGTCAGAAAAAGTGTAGAAATTCTACCACAGTAGCAACGACTCTATTATTAGTCAAGTTTAGAAGCAGCAGCTTTAAGCACTCGAAGATGGCAAACCTGTGTGATCCAGTTTGCTGGGGCCAGTAGATCCTTACAGCAAAGCTGACACTAGGCACTGTCCCAAAAGATTTAGCCCTTTCAGACAGTTACATACATATACTAGAGTGGGCTCTCAACAATTAGCAAAGCATGGGGAAACACACAACAGTTGCATTAAGGTCGGATTGCCAGGTTCACTTCCATTCCTTATTGTCTTTCCAACCAATCCTCATAGGACAAAGAAAAGTCCTTGAATGGATGGGGAGGTGGGGAGAAGACCATGTCACTGCCATAACCTTTTTAAGTACTAGAAAGCTTTAACATAGAGCAACAACCATTACTGTTTCTCCCCATCTGTATTCCCTAACAGTGGCATTACTTGGACCCACAGCCAGCCCACTAATGGAATGGATCCCTTCATACAAAGTGATAAAAATATGTAATAGCAGTACAGCTAGTAATCAGCAAGTTGAGATTAACAGTGTTCCAATACAAAGTACCTCAAATCTTAGCATTAATTAAAAGAACTATTACAAGCAGTTGCAGCACAAAGACTGCAGGCTCCAACTCAGTTATTTGACCTCAAGTCATTCTCAATGGCGGACAAAATAACAGTAGCTTTTGTAGGTGATTACATTTCTAGCCCAGATTTTGCCTTCTCTACTGGTTGAAGGGAATCAATTCAGTGAAATGTACTTTGAATATTAAAATCAGCCATTAGCTATTTTTCAAATGTTTCAAATGTTGGAAGGGGTTGACTGCAGTAAAAAAGCCATGTCCCATTAGAGCTTGGGAACTTCACCTTTTATTATAATCTGCAGAAGTTTTAATTATGTTTCAAGAGACAATAGGGCTTCAAGTTTCATCACGAGAACAGGACTAGACAAAGTACCAACAGGTTTAAAAAATTAAAACCAAAAAGAAGCACAACACAAAAAACTTCAACCAAACCACAAACTTAATTCCTTGCATCTCAAGCCACAATTATCCTATACTTCAGTTGAAGACTTACATGATAAAACCTTCAGAACAGCAAACCAGTTACACTAGTTGTGCCTAATTATTCTGAATTGAAAAGACTCACCATGGCTCCTCTGTAATAAGCTGTTGTGATTGTGCGGAACCTCTCCTGGCCTGCTGTATCCCTAAAATGCAGTGAAAACAAGCATTTGTTTGAGATCTTTATACTCTTCTGTACTTAAGTGATCTTTTTAAATACAGTAACAATATAAGATACTCACTGAGAAAAAATACCATTAAGAAGCTGTTTGCACAAGTTTTTTCAGCCTTCAACATCCCCCTCATTCCCAAGCTATCCTACTTACATGGGTGGTTATAGCAGCACCATAAATATGGCACAAAAGCAGTTAAATGTGCATGCATGCATCAGAACTCAGCACTACACAGCCTCCCCTAGAATAATTCAAAAAGGCAGCTCTGATGCACCCGAGTCCTGCATTAAACAAAAATGAAAACATGCAGCAGTACAATACTTTAGTGCATTTTCACATACAGTTAGCTACGAAAATCAGCCACTATACCTCAGTGTGCTGACATTTTATCCTAGATGACTTCAAAGCAGTGTCTGTGAGTGAACAAGAGGACCAGAGTGTTTGGCTACTAGTCACACCTAGGGGGAGCTGAACCCCAAAGGCCTGACAGAAAACAGCTTTTTGACTTGTATTACAGACAACTTGTACCAACCACTTCTGGCACTTCACTTTCTTAGTCACAAGAATTCTAGCTTGCATGCAAATCTTACATCTTTGTTAGAACTTGAGAAATCAGGAGAACCCTACGTTCAGCAGTAGCATTTTAAAGAGCTTGGCACATGTAATAATGCTACTCCAGAAATACTCCTCTGCTGCTGTCAGGAGGCTCAATGTCGACTAACCCATCATGCAAGGAATGAGAGCATTATAACTATTCTGTGCCTCTAAGTACAATTAGCTATGAAAGTAGCACAGGAGATTACATTTTGTTAGGTTGTGTGTTTTAGTTTACACATACGGAGTTAATGCTTCTCTTCCACAGGGAATAGCTAAGACCACATTTAAGAGGCCAGCTTTCAATAAAACAGGCTATTTCCTGTGCTACTGAAGCACAACCACTCCAAGATCAAGCCAGAAGAAAGCATAAACCTCATGGACAGTCAGTGAATAAAAGGTATAAAACTCCTAGTGCAGCAGGCTCAAAAGCTATGAAGTATTTGTTCCTGCTCAAGATTAACTCAGTGCTCACCAAAATCTTAAATTACTTGGCAATACTTACCATATCTGTAGCTTGATTTTCTTTCCATCTAATTCTATTGTTCTGATCTTAAAGTCGATTCCTGCCAGAGAAAGCAATAGTCTGAGTTTTGCAATAAATTAAAAGGAAGTGTTCAGTTTTGTTTTGACAATTTGGTATGAGCAAACTTGGGCAAAAGAATTATTCTGAAGTTGCCATTTCTTCCAAACACAGGGAAGTGCTGAGGATGCACAAAGATTTGCAGCTGCACCCAAAGTGTCAAGGATAAATTAATCTGCACAATGAAACAGACAAAACTCAAACTCACTATTAGAGTTAGTCAAGATTACAAAAGGAAGATTTAACCTCAGAATTCTTCCATTTTACATCAAATAAGGTCATGAGCTTGAATGTATATTTTCTCCACTTTTGACAAGTCTCTGCAGGTTTTCAATTCCCTCAGCTGGCTCCGAGTTAAAAACACATACTATGTATGACCCCTTAGTTCCTTTTCAAAGCTGTCATCTACTTTTGAAAACTTGTGTTTCATGCAGTCTAATCAGGCACCACAGTAAATGGTAAAGCATCAGGAGATAAAAGCTACACACAGAGCTGCTGAAGCACACCACACATGGGACTTTTTCAAGAACACCAGTCTAGGATTAACTTTCCTAGTTTGCTCCAAAAGGTACCAATGAAACACCTTTCTCCTTCCTTCCCACCCCCTTACACTTCCACAAGGCACCCAGCAGTTCTGAGACTGGTTTTGAAGGCAGATTTCAAGCCATAGGTGGAGAAAAATAATAATTCAGAAGGGCTTAATATCTGTTAAGGTTTAGAGGGACCAAACGACTCCATGAACCGAAGCCAAGATTTCCAAACAAACCAGCCTTTACCCTGGACTGTTTTAACTTCAGCGTCTCTAAACCTACACTATAACATAATGACCAACATATAGTGACATATAACCTACACTGTAACAAGTTGAGACTGCTCAAGTCCCATGATGTGACTGCCGGATTTGTGCGTCCCAGGACAGCCAGCCCTATGTACCCTCCAATTAATCTGTCTTAAATCTAAGGGCCCATTTTTTTTCTTCACTGAATCTTAAATAGTTACTTGATATTTAGTCACAGTTTGCAAGAGATTTGGATGGGTGGGGTAGGGGTTGGGGGATTTTATTTCTTCATATGTAATTTAAGTGACAATTATCAAAAGTATCTCAATTGGGAAAATGCCATTTCTAGCTTTGAGAATTCATTTATCACTTAAACAGGAAGCTATGGGACTTAAATAATATACTACAGTAACATCTGAATATGAAATATGGACATTCACTAACTATTAGGCTTCCATTCTCACATGTGATATTAACATTTTAAAACACTGAAAATACCAAGTTTCGGCAACTTCATCTTGATGCATTAGGGATGCATCATTCAGCCCATTAGTTAGAATACAAATTACACACAGAAATATCACCTCAGCACTTTTAAGAGCATACAAAATTAATTGCATTCATTTAAACTGCTATGACTACTGCTACAATTGCAGTTTCCCAGGACTCATAAGTAGATTTACAGGCAAAAAGATCCTCTCATTAATTCATATTCTTCTAAAAATGACATAAGAATGATGTGTACTTTAAAAACAATCCCTATCATGTGTATCAGGAGTTTGGTAGCATTTCCATTTCACACTCAATAGGATTTCGCATCTCCCTCGTTGTAAAGATTTCTCTCCTAACTAGGTGCAACACTTGCTGAAATCACAAATGACCTTTGCTCTGAATAGATTTTCTTTTGGCCTCAAAGGTTATAAAGCTCAAATTAAAGGTTCTTCTGGAAAGGGTATTGCATCACAGACAACAGCAAATGATACCAGTTTTAAAAGCTCCTGTGGCTAGGCTTGGAGTCTCAGAATTAAGTCCAACAACTATTGGGAAAACTGGGTTCAGAGACTACTGTGGTTTAAAGGTAATTCTGTATGCACTGTCAGCTGCTGAAGCTAAGACACGGCAGCAGCAACAGTGAGATTCCTGTAGGAATGTTTTTCTGAGTTGCAGTCAGGTATCTGTGTGCACCAACCCATGCCTTGCACAGGCTGGTTTCTTGTGGTTAGTCATTTCCCCTGCAGCACTAAAATGATTTGTACAACGACCCCTTCGATTACTGCTAAACCTCAGGATCTGCATCAAAAGATATCTTCTTGGAACTTCATATTTCTAGTAGGAACCTCCACCAAAATTCTCAAAAAAAAATTTCAAAGCTCAAAGAAGGCTATAAAAAGAAAGGCCATAAATACCCCTGTTACAATACTAAAAAGTTTAACAAATGCAACTGCAACTTTTTAGAGGCTAAAATGAACTAGAAACGAGTGTTTCTTTTGTTCTTTCACTTCAGTAACAGGAAGTGGTGAGCTGCAAACATTCGCAGAGCAAGCCTGGTGGCATGTGCTACCACTTCCTGCCAAGTGCACTTGCATGGCTCTGTGCGAGCAATGTCCTGCTACAGTTAACTTTAATTACACCATGTAAAACACTCCCATGACTACAGCATTGCAAAAGTAATTACTGACAGTTTCTTTTATCAATGAATTCTTATTTTGCAGTCACACACTGCAAAATACAAAACTTTAAAAAGATAGCTGGATCTAATACAGAGTCATTTGTGAATCAGAAGGTTTCACTGCAAAGGATCGCAGAGCTTTCACAGTTTAAAAATGCAATGTGCAAAGTTATACTCCCCAGCAGGGAGAAATAGACCAGAAACATCTGGATGTCCATCTTAAGTTAAAATTTCAGAAGCTTTTAGAAAGCACAGACCTAGATTAATTCTCAGAATGCAAAGGCTAACAGGTAATTATTCTTAACCCCTAAAGTGGAGTTGCCACAAAAGTCTGACACACCAGCATCCACCTAGCAAGTCTGTTATGTATTAGATATGGATGTAAGAGCATCTCTTGCAATAACCACAAGCTTACAGTCTGCAAGGATGAAGTCCAAGCTGGGACCTCAGCTGTGCCTTGGTTAGGACTGTAACTGCTGGATTCGCCTTGCAGCATAGTAAATGCAGCCGAGGGATTATTCTTCAAAATCCTTTGCAGATCCTATAGGCCAGGGATGCACCCTCTCACCTGAGAGTATTTTCTGCCATAGCTTCCACAATGACAAAGAATACACTGAGCAGAGAAATCTGCAGACTAAGGAAGTCAGTCCTTAGTGCCACAAAGCCATACACAGAAAGCCATGAGTTGCATGTTGCCATATCTACCTTGCATGCTACACAAAGCTAATAAAACTTGCTAGGTAGGGTCTACCACTGCCCAGCACCACACAGCCAAATACTAGAAGCCAGGGAGACCAGCCTCATCTAGGCGTCTTTTGGTTTAAGCCAAGAAGTTATGTTCATCTCGTACAGCAAGAGCCATTCTGCTTCTACTACTTCTTCTTCCATCACTCCACTCCCAAGTTAGACATTCCTTCTTATTCCAGCCAACCTAGGAAGATTTTACCTGTAATTACTCAGTAATTTTAAAGAGACATTGGGACATGTTCCAAAGAGGTACATTGCAACACTAAATACACAGGACTGCCCAGCAGTTCATACTGAGAGGTTCCTTTTCCAGCATTAGTACTAATGGTTTTGTATTATGAACCTCCAGAAAACTACTCTGACACAATTCTCACCAGAATGCAAGGACAAACTGATCAGAGATGCTGAAACAGTTCATTTTGCTAGTTGAGTTCTTAGAACAGTAGCTTACTCTTATGGCATCACTGTTACTCTTTTGTTCTCTCCTCATCTAGGATTTTAACCCTGTAGTCATCAAAGCTAGTACCTCAAGTTTTTCAGTGCTACAGTACTGGTTTCAAATAGAGCTTCACTACAACTTTTTCCTACATAGTCCAGATCTTGTTTCTCCTTTTAAACAACATTTCTGTTGCAAAAGATGCTACAGCACAAAGAAACCAAACCAAAGTACTCTGTCTGGAACAAATCAACTGTTACAACAGTTCCAGAAAATGCTTCCTGAAGGTAAAGGTTTCTCTGGCCTTCAGTCTCCTCAGCAAAAAGGTACTACTAGAAGGGCCACATTCTTCAATAATACAAGCAGTGAAAGACAGACAGAAAAGAAATACATAAAACTAAACTAAAGAAGAAAAAAATACCTCAGTTGCCACTGGCAAATAAATACTGTAATTCTTAACATTTAGCTAAATTATACTGTTGTTAACCAGGATTTTAAGTTAATTTTTCAAGTGACTCAACATTAGCTTGCAGCAGCTGGACCTTACATGTGAGACAATCAGGTATGATCAGGTGACAACTCCTGCTGATTTTAACTCAAGGTGATTTAAGAAGTTTCCCATCACTGAGCTCATAGAATCTGTATATTAATTACATTTTTCTGGTGCAGCTGAAGCAAAAGATCAGCCAGGAAATCCACAGTTTTCAGGATGCAAATAAATGTCAACGTCTGATAGCGTACACTGGCCTCTGCATCTAACCACAGTAGATGATTTCTCCACCTCTGGCAAAGCAATACTTCATTTAAAAAAACCCAAAAAAGTAGCTATCCATGTAGTAGCATTTTAAATGGTTCAGTTGTACTTTGGTTTTAAAATATACCAGCCAATTGGATTTTAAAAAGTGATTAAACACTACAAATTGGCAAAGAAGCTGTGAAAACAAATTAATACCTGGTTTGCTTGCTAGGAAGAGTCTCATTTTAGACCCATCTATCAATGAATGTACAAGAGGCACCACAGGATCGGATCTTATTTATCAAACTAAAAACTGAGAGATCTGTTTTGCATGACCTGAAAAAAAACAACTCCTCACCCTCCCAAAGAAGTTATCCTCCTACTTATCAAACATCACCTTACTCTTTTGAAGAAGAAAAATGAATGGAAATGGTTTTTTTCCAGTGGCATTCCCTGATAAACAGAAACTTTATGGCTCTTATCACCATTGGACACAGATCACAATAAAAAGGAATTCACTACAAGATGGGGAAATGCGTCAAGGTCCAAAGTCTCATTACCCTTTTGACCAATGCAGCATCAGAACAACTGAAATTTACACATCAACTTTCAAGCTGAGCTTTCTCCAACTTCATGGCACTGATCCTTCCTATCCCACTGTGCCTTTACGTGAGGTTGTGGGGGGTTATTTAGTTTTGGTTTTTTTCAACGGGCAGAGCTGGAGAGGGAGAAAAGTTTACAACTTCTTTACTGCAAGACACAACACGTGAGAGCCTTCAAGATATACAAAAGGAGAGGAAGATATTTTCCTGCAGTCACTCAGAGTTAAGGCTGAATTAAAAGCAAGTTAGAAATGACAAGCAGATTTGTAACCTACCTTCAAAAAAAAGGAAGTGAGTAGAGGCACATGACTGAAAATCAGCACGCTTCACCTTCAGTTGGTTGAAGTCTGGGAGAGAATTACTTGGAAAATGCTCTCCCCATAGGCTTTGCATCTTGTGAACAGCAAGCAACTGAGTTGCATAGGTGAACATCAGACCTAGTGAGCAGTAGTAATTCTGTAGTACAGCTGTAACAGCTGGTATTGTTCTGCTGGCTCTCCAAAGGCTGGGTTTGAATTTGAAAGGGCTGTCACAAGCCTGTCTGCCCCACACACTGCAGCAAGACATGCTTTGGAATCAGCTGCTGCCACCGCATTTGCTTTTCATTATACTTTCAAGGAGTTGTAAGCAACTGGTACTGAGGGACACTGAAGCCCTCATTCACACACCTTGCTCACCACAAGGTGACAAGCATGCAGATACCAGCACTGATCACACATTTGAGCTTCATGTGGACACATGAACAGAACTGAAGAGTTTTCAAGGGAATATTTTCTTGTGCTACATCAGTTATTGCCTCATCTGTAAAAGCAGATAAATAAACCCTCAGAAACCTGCCTTTATATTAGATCTTTCTTGAAGGATTTCAGTAAACATAAGAAATGACCAAGTAGGGAACATGATCAATGTAAAAGGCAGGGTGGGGAACACTTGCAACACACCAGTGTGTCATACAGCCTCATGCAAAAGAACAAAGTCTAATCATTTTGAACTTGAACATTTGGCTTTAGTCCCTAGTAACATCTGCAGTGCATTTTCAGATGATCTCAGCAATGTCTTGTATCACTATGTAAATTAAAGACATAGCAGTCTTTTATTGGGACCATTCAAAAATGCAGCAGATTAACACAAAGCAATGCATTAAGGTGAAGGTCTATGGTGTTTGAAAGTTGAAAGATAAATTTATTTTAGAATCCACACAAGTGCAACCAGTTTTATTCATCCTTTCACAACTTGGAGGTACAAAGCCCTATTCTATTCCTTCAGGACAGCCCATAAGAATCCACAAAACACTTCTAAATTCAGAGTGGACTGAATAGGCTTCTTCAGGTTAACTAGCCTTTCTTTCTTCATCCTACTATTCACCTGTACAAAGAATCTAATACCCGTGTCCTACACAACTGTTCCCAGAGGAGTGTCCTGCACCTTGAAAGATAGTAATAAAGTTCTTAAAGTTTAAATATACTACACTGGCAAACTAAATACACCCAAATAGGTCAAATATGTAAGGCAATAAATATATATGTTACATAAGGTGGTTTCCTGCTTGTAAGACCTTGAAACTTACTACCAAGATCAGCTCAATGCTTATGATCCTAAGCAAACTGCCACTTCCTTCAGCATGTGTCTCCTCACCCACAGTACAGCTACCACTTTAAGCTTCCTTTCTTAAGATAAGCTACTTTTTATCTACAAGAGAATGAGGGATTCAGAATACAACTTAACATAATCAGAATTAGACCACCCTACACATTGAAACATGCAGGTTTCTGGCAGCTCAATAACTTATTGGGTAATCTGGTTATCATACTTAGATTTGAATCCAGTGCTCTTCAGCCACTTGCTCCTAACAGCGTCCCTATGAGCTCTGCCACCCCAAATGTGCATTGCAGTGCTTCAGTGGGAACACTAGAACATCCTGCAAAATTAAATTATCCTTCCACATCTTAAATTCAGAATTTACAGACTGATTTGAGCAGCCTCTGAATTGCATGACTTTAAATACCAAAAATACTCAACCCAAATCTTAAGACTATAAAACAACACAGGAATAGAAACTTACAACTGTTTGACATGAGTAAAATTATCAACTGTCACAATAGACCAACTTTAAAAAGAGCTGGGTTCCTGCAGAACGTCTTGCAGGGTTTACAACATGAGTACTATAGCTCTTTGAAAGTGCACAGAAATAAACCTATGTTTACCTCTTGTTCTATTTGAATTTGAAATATGCTACACTTGGTGGTAACTCAGTTTCCCCTAAAATAATTTTGGAATAGATTAAAACTGCACTACTGATACAGACAGCAAAGTTTGTTTATTGTAAGGACTATTTATAGACCAAGTGTCTCCAAGAGGAATGCACCAACTTAGCTGCTTTGAGAACATATTCCTTGCAAGCCAATGCGCAAATGGAGAGCAGCAAATGTTAAAATTGGCCACAGACTTGAGCTGAGGCTACAGTTCCACAGCTAACTGAAACTAGGGTAGATGCTGCCGCTGAAGAGTCATGATCAAATCCTTTTTCTCTTTTGATCAGGTTAGGTTTCCTCTGGGCGAGTTCCATGCTTCAGCTTATCATCATCTGTGATGGCGCAACTTAAGAGGACAGGTACACACAGTCACAGGTCTCCTCTGAGTAAAGACCACAAACTCCATTAAACCGATCATTAAACTGAAGCCCTGGTTAATACAGACCAAAAGGTGGCCCGTGAGTAACCTGCAAGCAGCTCCACTGTGGATCTTACACCAGGATATCACCTGACTAGCTGCAAGTCCATGCTAGTACAAGAATTGCTCTGTATTTCACCCTCCAACTACAGCTAGATATGGAACAGAAATGGCTGCAGCCATCTCCCAAGGACCTGGCCCACACTCACTGAACCTGTAATTCCGCAATGTGAGATCAGAGGATCTGTTATCTACTTTGAAGTTCTTTTGCTCAGGTCTCTGGGATGTGCAGCACATGGCTTTCTACTGCACAAGAAAAAACAAGTTTGCCACATTTATAATGGGTAAGAACACCAGATTTTTACATTTAGGAGGTGCCTTAGGAATACAAACTTTAGATTATTCTTTCAGGAGAGAGGACACGGGATGAGTCTTTACCAAAATCATCATTTAAAAGGAATGAGGGAAAAAAAAAAAGTGGAGCCTGCAATTCAGATATGCTTGTAAATGTAGAAAGCACAGAAAATGAGATCTTTAACCAAGGTTCTGCTAACGGAATATTGCTGTCAGGGAAAGAAGAAAAAAAAAACCCAAAAAACCCAAATGCCCACTTCATCCAAAATCTAGCATCTTAAGCACTCAAAATGTCAAGGAAATGCCATTTTTAAAAAAATCTTATATAACCAAGATTAACTTGACACCATGGTTTAAAGTTCATTGTTCACTATTACAGAATTATGGAATAGTTAGTGTTGGAAAGGACCTTAGGATCATCAAGCTCCAACCTCCCTGCCATGGGCAGGGACACCTCACACTAAACCATGTCACCCAAGGCTCTGTCCAGCCTGGCCTTGAACACTGCCAGGTACTGAGCATTCACAACCTCCCTGGGCAACCCATTCTAGTAAATATTCTATTCATATATTGTCCTATCCTATTAATATACTACACTTCAGTTGAGACGATGACAACAAGCCAAAAAGGTTAGGGTTATCTATACTGAACTGGTTACTCAGAGTGACTTCTGCGGGCCATACCACTCTCTGATTACAAGAGAAAAGATGCTACCTGAAAAGGAAGCATACAGTGTGTCCCAGAATTCATAAAGGAAAGGAAGATTTGGTAAGTCATTGACCACTTGGAGATAAAACACCCTTGCATGGTACAACCAATGCACTTTGCATCTTCTATTCCAATAGTACCCATGACAGGTACTGCACACATACCTTGTCAACTACAGATTTAAGACAGATAAGAAAGACTACATACAGTTAGTATGTACAGTTAAACACTGCTATAGCCCAACAACTTGGACTGCCAAGCACCTCCTTGAGAGATTCAGGGATATCACGACAGGATCAGAAGCAGAAGAGAAAAAAAAAATTAAAAACAATGGAAAACGCTAAAAGGCCAAAAATCAAAGCTGAAAGTCTGGAGTCACTGGAGTTATTTTTAAAGATGGCACTCTCAACAGCCCTTGGAAATATCATTTTATCAGAGTTTTTTTAAACCCATGTTCTTACATGGGGGTAAGGGGAAGGGGGGCCTGAGAAGCAAAGGACACGAGGGAAGAAGGGCTGCTTTATTTAACTTATATAAATGACAAATAAGGCATTTTTTTAAAAGGTTTTACCACTTTATTTAACAGGCAAACCCACATAACTTATTAACAAGGGCCACACTTGTCTTTCTAGCACATAACAGTTTTCCTACATTATGCAAGGTTCTTTTAATGGCCATTTCATCTCCTTTTCCTGCATTGCATATTCAAAGTACTCTTCCCTCATCACTTCTGCTAAGCCACAAGTTCTTCCAGTCAGCAGTTCCTCTGACTTACTGTATCTTCCTCCTTCCTTCCACGCTTGGGTTGACACAGATACCTTACTTCATCTTTAATCCCATCAGAAGTCACACCATACAGACAAGACATTTTGCTTCAGTAAAGGGAAGCTCTTTCTCTCTAGTAGATAAGGAAAGGAGGATCTTACTGGGGGTGGGGAAGCAGTGTATGTGTTCCCTGGCTGGAAGCCACGTTAGCTTTGTCCAATTTCTGATACTCAACCTGTTCTTCCCGAGTTCCGGATTTGCTGCCAGAGTCCTGTTAACGAACAGTCTGCTTTACGTGTTCTTAGATGCTGTCATACATATAAGAGAATGCCACTGACATTCAGCACCAGGCTTTTTTTCTCTGATACCCAAAGCAGTAGAGTCTGCACAGCAGCAGCAAAGCTAATACAGGTCATCTTAAACTTGGTCCTCCCTATCAGAAGAGAAGTCTTCTGAAACATGCAGTACTTCAGTTGCCTTTAAAACTTTGAACAGTTTAATCAGAAGTGTTATAGTTTACATTTAAGATGAAAGTTTATAGTAAACCCACAAGATTAAACTGAAACTACATGCAATTTCTGGTCAAAAACCCTTCAAGAGGCACTAAATTACATCCCACTGCAACCCCTTTTGCTGACTTAAGTTTTGAGTTGCAAGTCCAGCAACTAAAAGCTTCTTGCTCAATTCTGCTTGTATATGAGTCTTACACTGTGAAACTGTTGAAGTTACTATTATCCATTGCTTATTCACATTAGAAAAGGATCAGATCTACTTTATGTATCTACAGTCAGCTTGATGGACTGGGCATGACATCCAATTAAACAGCAGTATCATATCCCTTGCATTACAAACACCTAATTCCTATCACAAAACATGCAATAAAGCATCACTATAAATACCAAATCGATTCTTAATCACCTGTTATGAATTTCAGTTAAATTCTGAAATAAATCAGTTCAAGATGCATTTCTACTAAAAGGATATGCTATTGCAGAAGGCCTAGGAAATCCTTCCAAAAAAAGTAAATAATGAATTCCTAAAAGCCAAGTGTTCAGCATCAAAGCCTGTATCAATCAATATGTTTGTTCTTACATTCATTCAGTGTCAGTCTGCATTCTTAACTTTCCATTCAACCCAAGTCACAAAAGCAGGTCTGAGCTGCCCTCCTTTCACTCAAATAAACAGATATGACATAACCAAGATAGACCTCCATCTGTCAATTAGGAATAGGCATAGTCAGACATTTTTCATACCATTTCGGAGTAACACACAGCAACACAGCTGCAACAGCATTTTTAATAAAAACCAAACAACTTCACTTACATTGCTGGCCTGTTGCTGAATACAGGAGGGTAACACAATCTCATGGGCAGACGAAAATCAAAGTCTAAGATGTCTTTTGTTACCACCTAGGTATTAGTATCAAGTTTAAGGTAACAAGAGATACAAACTGTAATGGTTTTAAGCTATGATGTCTCCAACTAACATCACTTTCTGATCAACATCTGGTAACATCTGGATGACCACCCATCACACACCGCGACTGTGGAATCATTCTTCCACCTTCACATTTGCCTCCATAATGCTGTCTGCCCCTATTCCCATGTAAACCCTTGATGTCCTTCTCACACTGTACTGAATAAATACCCAAGTCTCAGGTCCTACAAACCTTGAACATTCACTTCCATTCTGTAGATATAAATAATGGTGCCATCTGAGACACAAACTAGCCTCAGTCACTTTATGCATGGCAGAGAATACTTACAATTCATTTATTATAATGACCATTAATAAAGACAACACCTTCCTGACTCTTTCCTCCCTTTGCTCATTTGTCATTGACGTGTGCTTTCTTCTACAGCTCCTGTCATCTGGAGAAGGCCAAAAGAAATGGACTGAAAGACAGCAGGGAATGCTGAAGCTTAATGAGAGGGTAGGAAAAAACACAACCTATCTTTTGTCTTATCTAACAAGTAACCATGTGGAAGAAGAATAGAAACATGCAGTGAGGCATAATTTAACTTGAGTACACCAAACCAATTTTCATGACATGTTATAGACATGGAAATTTCACTCCAAAATGGAAGTTGATAATTTTGCTTGTCAAGGATTTTCTTCAGTGTTCAGGGGTCAGCATCCACGTGCTTCACTGCCAGAGTCATGACCTATTTTGCAAGATGTAGGCTAAGGAAAAGTTACTTCTGTAAAATCAACAAAGTGTTTGAGCTCTGGGATCCAGGACTCTCTGGTGCAGCAGCTTCCTGCCAAATGCCGATATCATCTTGGATTAAAAAGAATAAATACAACAAATTTTATGTCACAGTCAGCAGCTGTTGTATTAGGTCAGAAATGCTGCCAGCTAGAAGATCAGAGTTTACTCTCATGGAAAGCAGTTTAAACAGAAAGTTGAAAGGAATGCAAAGAATATACCTTCTTGTTTGGAATGATAAACCCAATCCAGTTTTACCAGACAGCACTACTTGAACAGCAAGTTAAGGTACCTGGAGACTGCTAAATTAACGTTTCTTATTCTTGTACACCGCACTGAAATGACTAGCAAAATGCACATGAGATGCTATGAGATAAGTTTTGCTTTAGGAGCTGTTGAAGTGTGAAAATGAGCTGACTCAACTGCATTTTCCTTTGCATGTACAACCGTGCAAAAGCAGAAGTTTCCACTCAGGAAGCAAACTAAACAACATAACCTTACATAACACATTCCTGCTGTAAAAGTTTTATCCCACGTTAGCAGTGAAAAGCTGATCCTCACGAGGGACCACAGCAGCATCAGGACTTGGCCACCCTGTGAGAAGTTTTCCAAGCACAAATACAGAGCCCCGTGTAAAAAATTTCAAGTTGCTGAAGGCCAAGACCTGCCTTGCCTAAAGCTGATGAAAGCCCATCTGTGCTTTCACAGACTGAAAACACATCACCTTGAACAACCATGGGGATCATCCAAGAGAAAGATGGCTGGTTCACTTCTCATAACAGGTAGCAAAGTTTGCTGAAGGTATTAGTTGCACCAGGTAGTCAAGACAAAGACAGAAAGACTCTTGTACGAAGAGTCACCCGAAACAGAATTAAAAGCACTTATGAACACACATGCACTGCCCTTTCTCCTACTACTCATGCAACTCCTGCCCTCAAGACACCAGGCTGGAAGACCTTACAGTCTGCATCAGTACAACCATCATTAGAGCATGACCAAAGTCTTGAGGAGAAAAGTCAAGGGACCATTTGCAAACCTCCAAGCAATCCACAAGGATGCAGCCCTAAAGGCATGTTTTGCATGACAGCAGAGATATGCCAAGTATAACACAAGTATATCGTGCAAGATGACAAAGTAACTCCAATTAATTATTAACTCATTTCTATAATAGAGCAATGTTTCAACATCCCCCTCCTAATTTCTTTTTTTTTTTCTTTTGGGAAGTGCTTCCAATGGTCTGGTAACTGCAGTGTTGTGGTTTAGCCCCAGTTAAACTACTAAACAACAACAGGAGCAGGAAAGTACAAGACAGCTGGTGCTTAGACATGATGTGCACCCCTACATCATGGCAACAAAGTCTGCTTTAATTTCTGGATGTAGAATCAAAGGAAAAAAGTTGAAACAGAGGTTTAACCCCACGTATTTAAGAAAAAACTCTAAATGACTTCACTCACAAACTGCATTTGCATACATAAAATTAAAGAATAAAATTTTACTTTAACACATCTCAAATATATGCCTTCTCAAACATCTTGTTAGGAGACAGACCAGAGGATGAGGCTACCACTAAGGGCACACAATATCATGTGTTCTAACTAAAATCGTTGTGGATTGAACACACATTGTAACAGGAAGTACCATTATACTGTAAAATCCCCTTTTTGGAGAACATAAACACAAAACAGCCTGGCAGCTTATACTTCAGGAAGACTCGGTGCACTCCATTAGAACTGCTAACCTGGAGACACTAAAACTTCATATGGCAGGGGTGCCTGTTTGGGAAAAGCATTGCATCCCTCTGTCTCCTTCAACACCAGGGTTGGTTTTGCTTTATCAGACAAAGGAAAAAATCATAACTATTACAAGTGTCATGCCCCACTGCTCATCAGATGTGATAATACAATCGTATTAGTGACAATTCTGACTAGTACTGAGCAGCCACTATGCACTCACAGAGAGAGAACAGATTAGATCTACATGAATGACCTAAAAGTAATACAAGCAATACACAAGAGAGACTGAAATCCCCCAAGTACTTTTACTGAAGCACACATCAGCACTTTATGAACAATTTCATCATTTCCTGCACTGTCAACTTCACTGTTTGTAGGTTCTTTGCTAATAAATGAAAGGGACTGGAAGCAACAAATTATAAGAAAGAAAATTGAACTGTAAAATCACAAATACTGCCTATGGAATCAGAAATATGCCTCAGTGATTAGTAAGCTTCTTCAGGTTAAATAGCATTGAAAATACTACCCTTGTGAAAGTAAGTGTAAAGGAAGGAAATGGTAGAAAATCCTATATTTACTGAGTAAGGTAAGAAAAGAATCAGCCTCACATTCAAAATCCTCAAGACTTCAAAGTGAACCAGTGAGAACAACAAATATCAAGGGGCAATGCAGTTTAGGAAACACCAAGAAAAGGGCTGGGAGTCAGACACACCCATTTATGCCCGCTATCTCTTCAAAAGTATGAAGAGATATTTTATATTTAGCATACTACCAATGTAGGCCATTACTTTTCTTTAACTATACAGCATTTATTAATGTTTATTAAGTCTTCCATTCTACCACACATACAGCAGAATAACTTTGTAGGTGCAATGCTGCTCAGGTCTTGATTAGCCGGTGTTACTGATACAGCACTTTGAAAACGGCTGCAGAGGGAAGAGGAACATGGCATTTTAATTCTTAGGAAATATTTTGTTGCAATGCAGGAAATCTGTTCTCAAAGTGCTGGAAATGCCAGCCATACCTCATGGAGTCAACAGCATCTGCCTACATCAAAATTTGTTTCTTCACCATGCACCAAGTTCAGCATAATAAAATGTTTGAAGAGGATATGGCATTTGGGCAACATAAAACAAGTCACATGTTATTCCGACCCATCTTCAAATCAATTTCCTTCCAATGAAGAGTCTATTCAACTTTTCAGTGTTATCTTCCAAAGCCAGCATTACATATGTCTTCCTAAACACTAGCAACCTCCAATGCAGTTTACCCCTTCATCCAGAAAACAGGGAAAACAACTACAAGGGGCTAACTATAAATCTCAAGTTTTGCCAGACACAGAATCACAGACTGATTTTGGTTAGAAGGGACCTTAAAGCTCATCCAGTTCCAACCCCCTGCCACAGGCAGGAGCACGTTCCACTAGAGCAGCTTGCTCCAAGCCCCTGTGTCCAGCCTGGCTTGAACACTGCCAGGGATGGGGCAGTTTCAATTAATTGATATCTTAGTGAATGCTGTGGTCTAAGCCCAGGAAAGTGAAGAACTTGAAAATTTTGCTTGTGTTTAGTTCAGTGGAAAATAAGACTCACAGAAACACAAGCCACTGCAGTCTGTTTCAATACATAGTATCCTGCTGTTATTAACAGAAATCAGCTGTGCTTTAGAAACTCCTTTTCACCACCAAACTTGTGACCAAACTCAACTTTCATCGAGGAAGTTCCTCTATCTAGTCACTAAGGAGCTTCTAACTCCAGTTGACTCAGGAGCTTGAACAGTACTCCAGATCTCAAACGTGTACACGCATGAGTTTATAACAGTTGAGAAGAGATAGTTAAAAGACCTGCTGAGAGCCGTGTGATCCCTGTCACTGTGCAGCTAAGCACGACCCACAGTTAACACGAGCAGCCCGAGCCCCCTGCCATCTTCTGAGACTGTACATCTAGAAAGGACCCATAACGAAAGCGCAAGAAAACCGACACAACGATCACTCTGCAGCTCATCTAGCGCGTTGTTCGGGACGTAGGGCCGGGCTGGGCGCTGCTGCAGCCCCGCACACGCCATTGCTCAGGCCGCCCACGGAAACACCGGTCCCACGAACAGCACGACCAAAGGCGAGCGGTCAAGCGGCTCAGCCGCCGAGGCCGGGCCAACTGTTGCTGCCGTCGGGCAGGGCCCGTCCCGCACCCCGCGGCTCCCCGGCAGGGGCCGCGCCCCCGAGGGACAAACCCTGTCCCGCATCGGGGCCCGCTGCACGGGGTCGGCGGGAGCGGCGCTCCCGAGCACAGCCAGGCCGGGGCACGGCGGCGGCACTTCCTCCCGCACACGGCCCGCAGCTGCCACGCACAGACCGCCAAGCGCGGCCCGAGCCCCGGGCGGTGACATGGACGGCGCTTCCCGCTCCGCTCCCCATCCCACCACCCCAGCCATTCCTCTCCCGGAGAGAGGGCCCCGGCCAGGACTCCCCCTACCCCTGGGATGGTGGGGGCAGCCGTGGCGCCTCACCGATGGTGGAGATGAAGGTGGTGTTGAAGGCGTCCTCGCTGAATCGGAAGAGCAGGCAGGTCTTGCCCACGCCCGAGTCGCCGATCAGCAGCAGCTTGAACAGATAATCGTACGTCTTCGCCATCTTCCCTCAAGCTCGGCCCGCGCCGCAGCGGGAGGGGGCACCGCGGAAGGGAGGCACCGCGCCCCGCCCCGCCAGCCCAGCGCCCACTCAGCGCGGCACCGCCGCTACACGTCACGGCGCGCCGGAAATGCCCGATCCGGCCCGGAGGGACGAGCAAAGGGGCATGGCGGCCGGGGGTGGTGTTGCTTTGCTTCTTGCTTTCCTTCTTCCGTGGCTGGGTAAACTGCCCGTAGAAACGAGCTGGATTTGTAAACGGTCATAGATTTATCTGCTCAAGTGACACAGTAAATAATCACATGGTTTGTGTTTTAAGGGATCTTAAAGCTCATCCAGCTCCAACCCCTGCCATGGGCAGGGACACCTTCCACTGAGCAGCTTGCTCCAAGCCCCTGTGTCCAACCTGGCTTTGAACACTGCCAGGGATGGGGCAGCCACAGCTTCTCTGGGCACCCTGTGCCAGCGCCTCAGCACCCTCACAGGGAAGAGCTTCTGCCTAAGAGCTCATCTCAGTCTCCCCTCTGGCAGGTTAAAGCCATTCCCCTTGGCCTGTCCCTACAAGCCCTTGTCCCAAGCCCCTCTCCAGGTTTCTCATAGCCCCTTTAGGCACTGGAGCTGCTCTCAGGTCTCCCCTTAAGGAGCCTTCTCCAGGCTGCCCCAGCCCAGCTCTTTCAGCCTGGCTCCAGAGCAGAGCTGCTCCAGCCCTCAGCATCTCCATGGCCTCCCCTGGACTCACTCAGGGAGGTTCAAAGCTGTCATACATGGTTAGCCTCCACATTCCAAAGACACAAAAAAATCACTCAATGACATTAACCTACAATTTGATGGGGTGAAACAGGGCTAAACTATTCTGACGACTGGCTACAGCTGTATTTGTGCAAAGTATTTCAAGGAATCACTAAAAAGAAGTAAAATATTTTAGCCATTATAAACCTTGAAAACTCAAAAGCTATTCTGCTCCTAGTTATCAGTTATTCCAAACCTTTCTTGTTAAGGGTCTCAGTCTGGTGGTGTTCCTGGCCAATACATGTTTGTCTTAACAAACCATCAAAAATCCAGTGACGGAGCTGGTGTAAATCTCTGCAGAAGGTGAATTCAGTAAGAGCTTGTCATGAATGATAACTGAGCTTTCAGTTAATTGTATCAAGATCTAATTTTACATGACAGAGGCTGGGTTGTGATTCAAGTACAAATTTAATTGTTTGAGACCTCTGGGAGACCAGGATATCATCTGACAGAGAAGGATCAAGGCACTAAAACAAGGACAGTGGGAATTGCCTGTTCTTTTTTTACACACATGGAGACCTCTGCTGAGCTCAGGGCTTTTGAGATGTGGCTGCTTGGTTCGTTTTTGTATTGTATAATTAGCAGTGGGGCTGTTCCGATGTTAACATGGGTTGTTACGGTACTCATTACAAGACTAAATCTTACACATGATAATGGCAACCTGGCACTGTAGCAGTTAAGCCAAATTGGTTAATTCTTTCAGACTAGCATGAATCATTATAGGAAATGGCAAACAAAAAACCTAATCTCTGAAACACTTCCTTGTATCTGTATTTTCAGGGACATGAGTTGCTATGTATTGTAACACCCATACTGAAGATTACTACACAATCGTATTTCAGCATTGAAGAGAGTAATTTTGGGGTTAATATTCACTCCTGAGTTTTATGGAACAAACAGGCTTCCATATGTCTCTGGAGCAATATGTTTGCGATCACAATCTGTTACACAAGAGGAGTTTTATAGAAAAAGAATGCAAATTACTTCCCTCTTCAATTACACCAATGCTTTGCAATAGTGTGTCGGGTTTGGGAAAGTGCCAGTCTGACAGATTCAAGGGACAGATGTTTACTTAACCATGAACTTTAAAAACAAGATATAAAAATTAAGAGTTACATATTTTGATCTTTTAGAATGTGGAAAACCTGGAATTGTACAATGTACACTTTGCAATATCCTAGTAAAACCCAGAGGAGCACTATCAAAGCTGTTAAGGCTCAGTAACAAAGGTGCTATGATACCTGATCATGAAAACTTGTGACTATTTTACCAACACCTAAATTTTTAAGGAAAACAAAACCCCAAATGATTACATTGCTTTTACATTCATTCCCACTCTTATTTTTACTCTCTCAGATGATAGATGTCATTACCTTGAGCTTTTGAAAACCTCTTTGCCCCTGAGTTCAAAGGTAGGACTGGTTAAGTAAAGAGAACTGTGTGGAAAGATGTCTTTGATCAAGCTCTTCTGTTCAATGCATACGAAATTGTAGGAAAATCTACATCTTAATTGCTTAAGTACAGGATTTCAAAAAAAACAGTCGAGTTTAAAACATGTTGGTAGAACCAGAGCCCTGTTATTTTGACACTAACTGGAATCCACAGGTCTAAGTCCTACAAAAGATAATCTTATAAGGCATGCTTGTCCCAAATGCCACCTCACTGCAAATCATTAACATGAGCTTTGCTCTTTAGCTTTTGGACTCTGCTAACTAATATCATATTTTTTATGTATATCTGTAACAACTCCGGTTTTGGCAGATGCCCCCGCAATTTATTACTGTTTGATGACTATCATGTGACACCCCTTTAAAAATAATGCTAACTTTTTCCCCACTTGCAGTAAATAAGTTTTTCACTGCAGGGAAATACTTCTATGCTCATTCTACACTTTGTCTTACTGCATTTGGTATGTCCATATGTCCTGCTTTTAAGTCCTACTTTAGAAAAGGTGAATGCATAGGTTCAATTCTTGTGGTCTTTACAAAGAATAGTACTCTCCCTCACTCTCGTAATCTAAATGTTTGAATTTTCCAGATGTATATGCATTAGCACTTTATATAGAAGAGGTTAAATCAAGTCACTATCAGGTGAAGAAAAATTTCTTAAAATATGTTTAGTTCAGTTCAGAAAGGAAAAGCACTGTAAGACTCAGAGAATCATAGAATAGTTTGGGTTTGAAAGGACCTTAAGATCATCCAGTTCCAACCCCCCTGCCATGGGCAGGGACACCTCACACTAAACCATGTCACCCAAGGCTCTGTCCAACCTGACCTTGAACACTGCCAGGGATGGAGCATTCAGAGCTTCCTGGGGCAACCCATTGCAGTGCCTCACCACCCTTACAGTAAAGAATTTCTTTCTTATATCCAATCTAAACTTCCCCTGTTTAAGTTTTAACCCATTACCCCTTGTCCTATCACTACAGTTCCTAATGAGAAGTCCCTCCCCAGCATCCTTATAGGCCCCCTTCAGATACCGGAAGGCTGTTACCTGTAAGTTCCCTTAACTTCAAGGTTTGCTGTAGTAATGCTAAAAGTGGACCTTCTTTAAGTTCCAGAGCTCATCTAAACTATCTCAGCATAAGTATATTTAAACCAAATGAATGGTTTACACCATTAATTTATAATCCATTAAAACTGTAATACTTAATTCTGCAGTATGGTCATAACCACAGGGAGACTGTGTTGAGGATCAAACATTACCACTTGAAGTGAACCTACTTATTCTGAGTGCAGCTTAGAGCTGGCTAGTGCATGCAAGTCTAAATGGTCTTAATGACAGTACTCTGTGGTACAGACAGCATTTCTCTCCTCCTTAACTTGCAACTTAAATTCTGCTGTGTTTCCGTTCTCTAAAGAGTATACTTCAAAAAAACTTCAGTCATTACGATTGAAGGTAACGCATTAGAACTGACTCATCCAGCAGGTCACTGAACTACAAGCAGTTATGAAAAGGAAATGAATCTCCAGTACAACCAAAATAGAGAACCAGAGGAATGTGTCCAAAACACATCCTGTTTTCAGATCATCCTGTGTGCCCCTCCTTCCACAGAAACCAATTTTT
This sequence comes from Melopsittacus undulatus, assembly GCF_012275295.1. Taxonomy (NCBI): domain Eukaryota; kingdom Metazoa; phylum Chordata; class Aves; order Psittaciformes; family Psittaculidae; genus Melopsittacus; species Melopsittacus undulatus. The sequence continues at coordinate 15,297,607 of NC_047535.1, forward strand.
AATGTAAACTGTGACTTTAAAGTCTTTCTCAAGCACCAGAGGCTCCTTGCAGGGAAGACATGTTAAGAAGGGAAAGCTGGGAGGAAGAGGGGAAGGGGGGCAGCACTTTAAAAGTTGTCTTTTTTTGTTGGTGGTGCTTCATACATTGCAAAGGTTATTTTCTTAAAGAAAAAAAAAAAACGTTTTTCTCCTTCAGATTCTGAATTAAGAGGCTTAAAGAGATTATTCCCCTTTCCTTCTGCTTGCAGATAAATTACATGCATTTGAAGAAGACTGAAAGGTAGTAGAACAACCAAGACTCGAGAACTGACTGCACTGATAGCTGGTTCACGTTCCTAGCTTCACATGACAGCATGAAGATGAGTCAAAGCCTTTCATACTAAATTCCCCATGGTATAAGAAGAAATACTTCCAAAATACCATTATTTGTGTGTCATCACCACTCCGGCACATAAGGAAAGTATGCTAACATAGCATTACAACGTCACGAGACAACGGTTGTGATGGCAAGAAGAGGAAAACCAATGGCTTGGAGCACTACAACACATGGGTCTGCTCTTGGGTTTTGGGATGGGAAGAAAGTATTGTGGAAGTCGTGTACAGAGTTAGCACTGGAGAAGCCATCCCAGCTTTGATATTGTTGTCACAAAGATATGCTTCTATAAACTTCCATCTCCACCTGTGCTCATGGCAGACTTTTAAAATACTGCCTGCTAAATGCATCAGTTCTCTCCCCCAGATGGAGAAAAAGGAGGAGGAGGAGAGCTCTGCACGCTGCCCCTTGTACTTTTTAGACGACTTTTCATACCTCCCAGGCCTATTGGTGCCACTTACCGGGCTTGTAGTGAATTACACATTTAAATGTTCCGGGCTTAAGTTAAATCCAAGAGACTTTACAGATAATATTTGTGATTATTTTCATTGACTTATGAAAAAAACCCACTCAGGCTCTTACTAAAAAGATTGATGAAATGTTGGGTTTTTTTTCCTTCCCATTATCTGCAACATTTTGATTTCACTGAGGGTCTCCAAGTTGACCAGAGCACATAAATAGGAAGTAAAGAATTTCTTCTGCATTTTGCTTTCTGATTGGGATGGGAAACTGAAAAAAACCCACCCCTGCACATTAGCACAGCTTCACCCAACGTGTCATTTACTGTGAAACACCACAAGTGACAGTTTAGTCAGCATCTAATATAAAAGTAGATGGGACTTCTAGATCATAGAATCATAGAATCAAACAGGTTGGGAAAGACCTTTGAGATCAAGTCCAACCATTCCCCAGCACTGCCAAGGCCACCACTAACTCATGTCACTGAGGGCCTTGCCTTGTACAAGGTTTGTGAAAACTTCCAGGGATGATGAGTCCAGCACTGTCCTGGGCAGCCTGTTCCAATGCCTGCGCACCCTTTGGGGAACGAATTTTTCCTAATAATACCTCTGTCAGAGGGGAAAAAAAATAAGCAGGCTTCTCGAAAAGAGAACTGGAGGCACATTAGGACTATCATTCTCTGTGCTTAACCAGTTTCTGACTTGCAGGGAGAGTGAGCATTGCGGCACTGCCCCACCACAAACTACCATGGCCATCCCAAAAGGTCACTCGCTGTCTTTTCCTGGGATTTGTGCCATTTTGTCGGCGCGGAAGCAGCCGGCGCTGGCACAGAGTTGCTCTGCAGGAAGCCAGTGCACCGTGCACACACGCTGCACTGATTTCCTCCTCAACTAAAGGGACACGAGTGACAGGCAGGGCAGTGACCCGGTGGCAGTGTGGCAGTCCCGCAGACCACGTCCCTACGAGGAGACAGCGGACCTCTTCGCCCCGCCGTCCTCCGTAATCTCTCCTCCTCCCGCTCCTCCTCCTGCGGGAGCCCCGGGCGGCTCCGTCCACCGGAAGCAGCGGCGGCTGCGGTAGGAGCAGCCCTGGTCCGGGTCCGGGTCGGGCGCAGCCGCAGGACGAGATGCCCGTAAGTTGTTCCGAGCCCCTGCTGACCCCTGCCCTTGCCTCTCCGCCAGACCCGGTACCGGGTGCCGGAGCCACCGCGGTACCGCCCACCAAGGCCGCCGGGGTCGGAGCCGTTGGTCCCAGCCAGCATTGCGGCCGTGCTCGGCCACAGGCTGGAGGCGGCTTCGCGGCGCTCAGCCTGTGCGTTGAGCCCAACACGTTTGTGCTCTGCCCTCCCCAGCTGGCCAAGGACCTGGTACACCCCTCCGCGGAGGATGAGAGGAGAAAGCACAAGAAAAAACGGCTTGTGCAGAGCCCCAACTCCTACTTCATGGATGTAAAATGCCCAGGTAAATATCTAAATTATATCTTACAGAAAGGATCAGAACTAATTCTGTACACGGGTCATCTCCATTAAAGGTCTGATTTTCTTTTTTCCAATATAAATGTGGTTTATCAGTTCTGTATAGAAAAATCAGTCCATATAGTGCCCTGTTTGCTTTAACAATGAGTGTTTTCACCCTTTCCCAAAGGTGAATGTAAACAACAAGGGTTTTATTTTTCTTTCTGGAGGTCTGGCATTTTTCCTACCAAGTAGGGACACACACATACACACACACCCCTTCAGATTTATATGTATAAGAAATGAGATGAAATCATAGAATCCCAGCCTGGTTTGGGTTGAAAGGGACCTTGAAGCTCATCCATTACCAACCCCCTGCTATGGGCAGGGACACCTTGCACTAGAGCAGGTTGCTCCAATCCCCTGTGTCCAACCTGGCCTTGAGCACTGCCAGGGGTGAGGCAGCCACAGCTTCTCTGGGCACCCTGTGCCAGCACCTCAGCACCCTCACAGGGAAGAACTTCTGCCTAATGTTTAATCATTCCCCCTTGACCTTTACAAGGACACATGCTTACATGTCCTTGTAAAAAGTCCCTCTCTAGATTTCTTGTAGTCTTTTTTCTTGCTTTAAACCATCCATGGCTCAAGTTTCAAATGGAAGACAACATTGTTTTCCTCCTTCTGCAAGCTGATTGATTCTGGAAGAGCACCCAGAAAAACTTTTCACAAGGATATATGCTGGCAACTGTAATTTTACATAGAAAGTAAAACATCTACAACTGGTTTTACCACATGCTGCTGTCAAGAAGTAAGCTGATACCTAGCACACACATACAGGGGTTTGCTTCTGCTTTTCAAAGTTTTTCACCACTTTGGCTCAGAAACATCAGTATAACCAACTTCTCTTTTATAAACTAAAACCTGGGGGTTTCCAGCACAATCGCTGGAGGATGTTCTACCAGCAAACACCTTCTGTCAGCACAGCCACATCGATGTCTAGCACAGAAACTGTCAAATGTGCTTAACTTATTTACTGTTTACTACTGTAGCCATCAGAAAATGCATAGGCTTACTTACAGGAGTGATAATCCTAACTAGAAGAAGGAATTGTTGCTGTATTCAGGTTTTCTTGTTATCCTTTCTTAGTAGCTTAGATTCCTAAGCAGCTCTGAGACATTGTTTTCCATCTAGAAGTGATGTGAATTCATTAAAACAGATTGAAAGTACAGTGTGGTTACTTTTAAAAAACATGGTTGAAGGCTAAGCCATTGATTTTGCTTCTTTTCTTCAACTTTCTCCAAACCAGTATGCAAGCACACACACACTACAATACAGTTAATGTCAACATAGGTCATTGCTTATCTTCATTATTGTTGGATTAATTGGTTACTGAGTTTGAGGGACATACAGAGCGAGCAGGCGAACTTCAATACTGACAGGAGCCTTAAGCAAGAGGTGCCATGAGCTACAGCCCTTCCTCACAACATACATTCTATCTTATTTTTCTGGTCCACACATGCAGAAAATGGAATCTGTGCTCACCTTTATCCATTTGCCTATTCTGTATATCCACATCCAGACAAAATCCTTTAATTTTCTCTCTCAAAAAATTCCTTGTGTGTAATTAAAACCACTATTTAGGGAAAAGAATGAAAGCAGTGAAATTTGTTTGTCTAGCCATGTGTGGCAGTGATTTCATTCTTTTTTAAGTCATCTAATTTAGAAGTTGTAGACAAAGTGCTGCTGATGCCTCTTTTTACATCTGGAACTAATGAAGTTATTCTGTGCAAGTCTTACTCAGATATGATGCTAGCTTTATAGAATGCAACCAAGCACATGCCTTATGTGCACTGATTATTAACAGAAAGTAAACACAGATTCAAACATCAGTGTTTATATTCACAGCTACCAGACTTTGCCAACAGCGATGTTCCACTATTACAAGTTAAATGTTTTCCTAGGTAGATGGGTGGTTCCAATCAACAGAGAAGGCTAGTCTATTTATCCTTGACTCTTTTGCAGGGGACATACAGGGTAATTACGTCTTGACAGCTATCAGGCTGTGATTTTCATACTGGGTTCAGTTAACCAACTTGCTTTCATATGCATGTTAGTAAAAGCAAGTAGTTAGATCACAGTAACCATGTTTTGCTTTGCTTCATTTGGTTTGCTGTGGAATGAAATAGAGATGCCTTTTTGGACAAGTTTATTTAGAGTATCTGGTTCAATTGCACATACAAAGAATCATGCTAGAAATCATCAATGGAAATTTTAATCATGTTGTTTTCCAGGATGCTACAAGATCACCACTGTATTCAGCCATGCTCAGACAGTTGTTCTGTGTGTAGGGTGCTCAACTGTCCTGTGTCAGCCTACTGGGGGTAAAGCCAGACTCACAGAAGGTAAGAGGCAATGTTTAGTGGCCTAAAAATTCCACTTACATAAATGCATTTATGTATCTAGAGCTTGCAAACATTTTAGCTTTGATTTTGAAAATGATACTGGAACACTTATCTTGCAAATTGCTTAGGGTTGGGCTTTGTAGCATTAAGGGGTGGAACACTAGACTGAAATTTTAAAAGGCGTCTGGAAGGAAAGAAATAGTACTCCTTGCCCTTATTTTAATATGAATTATACAACAGCTGTGTTGTCTGGTTGAGTTAGAGAAGACTTGAAGTACTAAATCTTCACCTTTTATGGTATGTGAAGTTTAAATTTATCACGTGAGTTTTCCTACTTAGGTTGGGTGGGCAGTTTTGCAAGGCAGCCTAACAATGCAAGGACTATTCATCCCTATACTCATGTGATTTCTTCACAGGCTGTTCATTTAGAAGAAAGCAACACTGAACACTTGAGCATGTGGTTTTGGATCTGTGCTCCTGAAAGCCTTATCAGTTTAAAAAAGCCTGTTCATACAATGTAATTACAATTGATTTTGTAAAGATTACATGCTACTTGTGACTAATGAGCTGGAATCTCTCTTTCAATAAATAATTTGAAGTGCAATTTTTTCCTGCAGGTTTGCAGACAACTAAGCTCTATTTTTATAGTTTTATTTTTAAACAATGTATTGTTAATTGAGAGGTGTCATTTAATATGAAAACCTTGGGTTTGCTGCTTCCTTCCCCTATTTTATCAACTACAGCAGTGTGATGCATATGGTGACAGAAAACTGCTGTAAGAGTGCATTTTGTATACTTCACTACTACAAGGGTTGCAAAGGCTAGATAGATTTAAAATGGCTCGCTTGCTTTCAGCATTGCTTTAGTCTCTCTATCACCACATAAGTAATGTGGTGATAAATGAAAATACAAAGTTACTCACTTATGTTCAGCTGCTTTTCTGTTCTGTTTGGGATTTTTTTCCCCTTCCCTCTAATCTGGTCTTGAAACTGCACTTGGTATTCTGTGCAGAGATTTCTATGCAAGAGGAAAAAAAGGAGTCTTTTGCAAAATACAGAAAGCATTTAGTATAGAGAAGGCATATGGTATATAAGCAACAATGATGACTTATTGTCAATATCGCTGACGCCAAGTATGTTAACAGCTGTGAATGGTATAGTCATTAAAAAAACCCAAACTAGTACAGCAAACACATGTACACTTTTAGTATTAAATACTGACATTAAATGATTACCTTTTTGCAGCAAGGAAATGAGGATTTACTTTTTAAAAGCCATTACTTTCCAAAAGGCTGATAAAAAGAACATTTTTTAAAAAAACATGAGAAAACATTCAAACTAAGTTTTACATGTATCTTACTTTACTAGATAATGGCTCAAGTTATGTATCAACATCTCTTTCAAAGTATCTAGTGTCTTGTGAGCTAGTTATTGTTGGGAATTTCTATTTAGCCTGTATTCTTTTTATGACTTATAAAAAATTTATGTTTCTAGTAAGTAAAAAATAAATAAACCCTAAACCTGGTATTACAATTCATTGTATTAAGCTTTATTTCATTTAATTAAAATAGCAGTGAACACATAATTACCAGATGCAAAAAATAGGTGTTTGATACAGAAATAAATGCACCAGTTTAATATACATGCCTTTTAAGAAAAGCAGTTTTATGTTAGTGCCATACTGTGTTTTCTAAACGAAGGTTAATTTAAGTGCAAGTTTATAATGAAAGCTGCTCTTAGCTGACCAGTTTCCCACATTTAATGCCAGTCCATCAAATAACTGCTTTCAGACTAAAGATCAAAACAGTAATATTAGTTCCCTTGTGACCTCAATACATATGCTAAGGCCAGACTGAATCTTAGTCCCCTGTATCTCTACTGTCTCTTACTTTACACCCAAAAGGTAAGAACTCCTGATTGATTGAGTAAACACTAAATTAGAAAAAGTCCATGACACATTTTATTCCAGGTACTGGAAGATGAAATTCAGACATCATAGCATCTCCAATATTGTGTATGCATCAGAAGGTTTTTTAAAAATAGAAGGTTTTTATGCTACAATGTTAAGAACCATGATATGCATTTAAAAAGTTGGTGGCTAAACAAATTCCATCAGGGGAGTGAGGCACTGTCATTAATATCTTGGTGTTAGAAGTGCCTTAGACACTTCTTACCTTTATTCACTTCTGTACATAGAACAGTTTGGGTTGGAAAGGACCTTAAGGTCATCCAACCCCTCTGCCATAGGCAGGGATGCCTCACACTAGATCATGTCACCCAAGGTTCTGTCCAACCTGGCCTTGAACACTGCCAGGGTTGGGGCATTTACCACTTCTTGGGACAACCTGTTCCAATGCCTCACCACCCTCATAGCAAAGAACTTCCTTATATCTAACCTGTACTTATATATATTAGTGTTTGGTGATATGCAGACAAGTATAACAGTAAACCTATGCTTTCTAGGTTCTCAATCCCTATACCCAAACAACCGTCAGTGAGGGAAAACTGTTTTCTCTCAAGTATGCAAAATGACATTTGCAAAACAGATGTATCATACAAGAAAAGTATGTTCTAAATCCTAATAAAAGTACAGAAACTACTTTTGCAGATTTTTTATATTTAAGATACTGTATTTGGTCCATTCTATTCACATATTCTTTCAAAATGAAAACAACTCAGAACTACTTACTCTTGTTCCCCATGTAAAATGGGCAGTGACTTCTGCCGTTGCAGGTTTACAGAGCTAGTAGGTACTAAAGACTGGAAAAAATGTTGCTATTGAAGGTACTCACCTCCAGTACTTCTGTATTGGAATTGTCAAACAGTATCAGTAACTTGACTGAAAAAGCAGTTCATTTATTGCCTGAGCAAATTAAAGTTTGTTCAGAAGGGCTCTCTTTGTTGTCTCTACTGATCTGATATTCTAAAGACAACTCATTAGTAATAAATAAAAAACTGAAGTTTTGGTGAGTGGGCCAGAAAACCCAAGGAAATAGTTTACCTTTTACTGGTTTAAGGCACAAAAATGATGATACTTAAAGAGTACTAAACTAGCCTTACTACCTTCAATTAAAAATGTATGTAAAACATTGACACCTCAAAAGATTAAATTTCCTGGTTTGTCAGTCTTAGGTAATAAATGGTATCACAGGCATACTGGGAAGAGAGATGACAGCATATTGTTTCATGATAGGGCAGATAGCAACTATGAAGTTAACATTAAAAGTGCTAACTTGGGACAGAGGCAGGTAAGGCTATCTTCTGGTGGCTCTTAACTAAGACACCTTGCTCATTAAATTCAGAGCAGCAGAGCTCCTGAACAGCACAGGGATGAAACTATTCAAACGTTTCCCAAAGGCTATTTTGCTTTGTCTCAGCCTGGAAATACTATCTGATGTAACTGCAGGGAAAGTGGGGTAGGGGCAAATCTTGAAATAGCAGAAATTTTCCATGCTAGTATGGAATATATAAAAATACCATACTCAGATGTCGTTATATTCCTATAGTAAAATTGAAGATTAGAAAACGCTTCTTTGGAACTTCATCACAATTTCATCTTCAACCTTGTGCAAAAGTAACTCCTTGAGGCATGTTTCCAAGTGGAAAAAAGAAGATGTTTTTTAAAAAAAACCTCTCAAAGTTTCACTCTCTACAACTATCTGAAAGGAGGTGGTAGTGAGGTGGCAGCCAGTCTCTTCTCCCAAGTAACAAGCAATAGGACAATAGGAAACAGCCTCAACCTGTGCCAGATATTTAGATTGGATATTAGGGAAAATTTCTTCACAAAGAGGGTGCTCAGGCATTGGAACAGGCTGCCCAGGGCAGTGGGGGAATCACTCTCCCTAGAAGTGTTAAAAAACCGTGTAGATGAGACACTAAGTGACACGGTTTAGTGGTGGCCTTAGCAGTGCTGGGGTTGGACTCAATGACCTTAAAGGTCTTTTTCAGCCTGGTTGATTCTGTGATTCTAAGAATAGGCTTTAAATTTTGTTGCGTTCCCGATTCCTGTATCTCAAGGAATATCTACATTATAGAATACAGTGTCATTTCTGGCTACCAAAGTCAGCATGTATATCATTTTAAAACAATGAGAGTTTGACATCTCACCCTGTTGTGCTATTCAGGTACCTCTGACTGTGGAAACAATACCCTTAGTTCACAGTAAGCTAGTTTCACACATTCCCTGTCTCCAATAAAAGTGGAAGAGAAGACATCTAAATAACAAAAAGACTTTTTTACTTACATTACTCTATCCTTATTCTTTCCTAATTCTGAGCAATGCACAGCTGTCAGAAGCACACTTCTGGTGTAAATCTGCATTCTGGAGGTAGCTTCAAGATTTGAGGGTTGTTGTTTGTGGGTTTGTTTTTTTTTTTATCAAATACAAAAAATCAACAGTAAACCCAGTTTTCTTTCAAAAGTAATACTGACCAGTTTTGGCAGACTGGAACATTGAGAATGAACAGACTACATCTTTGTGTGCTCAAATCAAGACGTGAAATCTTTCAGAAGTTTAACATTTAAGGTAGATCATCTGTCATTGTACTTCTCAGTGTGAGAAACTAGTGCTGGTGGGTTTTGATCTTGATCAAGTGCTTCACTGATGAGAAAAAAAACTGCTAACATGATGATGATTTACACAGGTACTACAGAAGTCAAAGCTGACTGTTACATTCTCCTTTCTGTAAGTCAGGAACTTCCCTGAGAAATTAATTCCAGTTAGACATAAGTTTAGCACCACTAGCAGAAGTTAATTAAGCGAATTGTTGATGCTTTTGCTTCATGTATTCTTAGTGATCTTAGAGTCTAATTACACCCTTCTCCATTTGTTTTTCGTGCAGTGAGTCGAGTTACACGTTGCTTTTTTTCCTTTTTTTAACCTGTATATTGTGCCCGTTTTTCTTTATCAAATTCCCTTGCAATCTTTAAGGCCGTGCTGTTGAGTGAAACCGATTGCATATTACAGATGATAGTAACAATTACTCCTCTAGGTGGTGCCACTAGCCCAGTATCTGTAGCTTCAGAGTCCAGCTCTTCAGGAAGAATTAGGAGGACGCTACTTGCCCCCACTGCACCACCCGTATGAGATGCATAGTGTCTCTGCTGTCTGCAACAGCCACACTGCTGTTTTTTCTCTACTACAGCCCAAGCCATTGCATATTTACCATCCCTGTCCCATGATACTTCCGTTTTTGGCACTGGGGTCCACATCATTGTGACTGTTTCTGGTTTGAGGTACCCAGGAAGAAGTCTGCCTTTAGTGTTTTTAAATTGTCCAGCTTGATAACTGTACAACAAGGCATTTCCAAATTTCAGAAGGTCACCTACTGATGAGAGAAAGCCACCACCAGCCCACTTGTAAGAGTTGTCCACATACGGTGCATTCACCAGCCGTCCTTTTTTGTTGTAAACATAACACCTGGAATTCAAGAAAATTCAACTTGTCATTCTCTGACACTATGCACAACTATTTTAAGCTGCTCTACCTTAAAAGAGCAAACTGAGCATGCATCAGCCTGTGCTTGTGGAACTTGAGAACTTAATACATTTTTCTTGCAGAAAAATCAACAAAAAATTCAGATGGGAACACAAAAATTAAGGTCACATTTATTATTATTACCATTATTATGTTAGAAGCATATTGTCAATAAAGGTACTAATCCTTCACTTACTCTTAGAATATACTAAGGCTAAAGGCCTTAATAAGAAGAGATCAGTTGGTAAAGCATGTTCTGCACTAAACAGAATTTCAGTTCTGGTTAAGATTGATACTACACTTTACGAAAACCTCTTGTTACTGTGAGACCATTACAATTCCATGGAACTCTTAAAAAGTCAGGATATTAAAAACCCCAAAGTAACTACATATTCTAACATAATCTCCTAGTTACTCCTCTAGTTTACTCTATTTCCACTTACCTGCTTATCTGTACCCAAAATAAATGCAAACTTCAGTCACCCGTCTCTCCCCACATATATGCACTTCTAACAGGAAATACCCATTTCCTACTCTGTAATTCTACCTGCTAATTACAGAAACAATGCTATAATGGTGACATAAAATCAGTTACATGACTAACTTTGAAATAACATAAGCCACTTCATTTACAAAACAGGGAGGAGGGATAAATCCCACATTCTTAATTCAGTCAGTTTAATAAAGATAGAAAGAGCAGCAACTGTGGAAAAGGAGAAGGCTCATCCTTGCTTACCTTGCTCTGTTATATATCATTGCTTCGTTGTCATCTAGTACAGTTGACAGCATATCCAAATCACGAAACATTTTTAACATATAATCTGTAAATTTTTGTCCTGAAACTCTCTCCACAACAGCACTTAATAGAGTAAAGCCATAAGTTGAATACAAGAACTGACTACCTTGAAAAAACAATGAGAAAGGGGGTGAAAAAAAAGAAGTTAGATGCATGATGCTCAGATGTAATCTGAAGCATAAAATGTATGTAATCACATGTGCAAATAAAACTACATATAGCAATGAATAATCAATTGACAGAGTCCCCCTGCACCCCCACTTTAACAGGATGTGAATCACAAGTTTATGATACTGGCTCCCAGGAATTTCTGTACAGCAGCTGACACAGATGCTTGCTAAGTGCAAGTAGCTCCAAGAACAGAGCTAAAATCTCTCCAGGGACCTGCACATACAGCCAGGTTTCATGCCAATATGTGAAGACTGACATTTAACATCCTTTCCACAGGATTTACCATGCCCCTGCTAATAAGGACATCTGGATTTGGAAAGCTGGAGCAAACCATAAAATTACTTCTTAGAAGATGCTCACCTACTGTGACTTATTTGCATGTCTACACCCTAGAGATGAAAAGACAGGGGTAGAACTTGCTCAAGGTTTTCAAAGCTCTTGATAACTTCTAACAGAGTGGTTTTAGTTCTGATTTTCTAGTTCAATAATATCATGTAAGATAAGATGAACACTACTATGTGTATTATTTAAGACAATATATTTTACTTACAAAACAATGTTTGGTTTTTATTTCATTCTTGCACTAAGAAATGTTTGGCACCAAGCTGCCAAACTGCCTACAGTCCAGACAGATCTCTCAAAAGGGTTTCTAGAACTCTCCAAGATGGTATAAGGTTAACTTCTCCCCCTTCCTACTCCCTTCTCCTTAAATGCGCATTTGCTGTTTATCAGCAATGCATATCCTTTGCCTTTTAACCTCACTCATTTAGAACTTACACCTGAAACTCCTCAAAGTTCTCTCTAGAACTAGTTCCACCAATAAATAACCTCAACAATTCTGTGATTCTATGGTCTTTCTGTAGAATTTTTTAGCTCTGCATTAGTGCCTCACTAAAATGTTTGCTTTAGAATCGACAAATTCAATAACCGGTATGTTTCATGGCACTTACTGCATTACTTAGAAATAAGACTTTTCTCCCAGGAGCTCTACCTGAGGTCCCACTTTCTCTTCTTATCTGGGACTCTCTTATAATACCTTTTAAGTCTTGGCTATGTGACATTTTGAACTGGCTGGATTATGGTGCAAATACACTATTAGAAAGTTCTATCATAGAATAATAGAATGGTCTGGGTTGGAAAGAAACTTAAGATCATCTAGTTCCAACCCCCTGCCATGGGCAGGGACACCTCACACTAGACCATGTTGCCTAAGGCTCTCTCCAACCTGGCCTTGAACACTGCCAGGGATGGAGCATTTACCACTTCTCTGGATAACCTGTGCCAGGGCCTCCTCACCCTCACAGTAAAGAATTTCTTCCTCATACCTAACCTGAACATTCCCTGTTGAAGTTTAAATCCATCACCCCTTGTCCTATCGCTACAGTCCCTGATGAAGAGTCCCTCTCTGGTATCCAAATCTATTTAGGTGTAATTCTTCAAGTCAGTAAACTGGTAAAGGTATCTTTATAACTGTGTTACCTAAAGTTGAATTGACAAAATCCTGAACACATTTTGGTCTAAATTAATAGAAACTCACCTGGTTTAAAGAATAAAGGATCATTTTTAAATATCTTCAGTGATTCAATCACACTTTCAAATTTTTCCTTCAAATAATACTCTTCTTGCTCAAATTCCTTGTCTTTCCTGCCAGGTTTTGAATTTCGGCTTTTTACCTCACCCTCGTGTTCTTTCCTCAGTTTGACAGAATCAGTCCTTTCAATCCCTTTGCCTTCTTTTTCTTTTTGTTCTTTATCCTGACATGGTTTTGTTGGTTTTAATGCTCTGTTCGCCTTTTCCTTTTCTTCCTTTACTTTTGTAATATCTTTTTCATAGTGACGAATCCCACTCAGGTGTGAGACTAACAGTCTTGTAGTAATAGTGACCTAGGTAGAAAAGACAGCATTTAAATATGAGCTTTCTTCGTTAAAGGTATGATGCACACTAAATCACCGAAGTAAAATTCAGCATGATGATGAACAAAGATGGAAGGACTTTTAAATATCATGTATTAAACCCAGTTGAAATAGATATATATGCACACACTACACATTTCATATAGAACTGAAGATCCCAATTTCCAGCAGTTTTTTCAAGCAGCAAACATCTGTTTTGTGGGAATGGGTCCAGATACAGGCACCTGTACACATACAGCTGTGCAGTGACAGGAGCAGAAATCCAAACCAGTGTTACCAATGAACAGTCACATACCTTTTCACCCTCGTAGACTTTTTCTGGAAATTCAGGGACGTATTTCTGCACTGGAGCATCTAAATCCAGTTTCCCCTCTTCCCACAGTTTAGCAACAGCCATCATTGTAAGACACTTGCTAATGCTAGCAATACGCATGATGGTCTCTGGCTTACATACTACACGATTCTCTACATCAGCATAACCCAAACCTTTAAGAAAATAAAAACACTGTAAATATTTTGCACAGAGACATGCTGAATTAATTGTTTGCAATGAACAGATTTACTGGCTTCTTACTGTATTTTTTCTCTAGCTAAACGGACATGAATTGGATTATCCCTGCTCCTGCTTCAATTACATTAACAACATTTGAATGTAGTAGAAACATTTCAATGTGGTAGGTTAATCAAAACCCACTGTATTGACCAATGGGCATCCCAAATTACTGATTTAAGATTACAGACCAACCTAATGATAAATGAAATTGAAGAGTAAGCCAAAATTTATACTCCCTGAGGTCAAATATTCAATGTAGAAAAACTAGAGACCAAAATCCAGACTGTACAATAACTGAAAATCACAAATATTCCTTCTATTGCTCTGATTTAATGGTTAAAACAGTAAAGGGTCTTACTTTACCAATACAGAAATTGAGAAAGGAAATCACTCACAAACTCACAGCAGGTACCTATGCTGTAAAGCTTCACAAAACAGTCATGTAATGCACTTTGTTGTCACTCAGCATGACTTCAATTACACAACAGCTTAAGAGTCTCCATACCAGTGTTTTCCTGTGTAACCAACCCACAAGTCTGGTAGCAAGAACTGGAATTAATAAGCTCCCATACTAGTCTTCAATTTGAGCTAGGTTTGAAGAAACCGTGCAAGTGATGTTGCAGCATAAAAAACAATGAAATGCAGTAACATACTTGCACTTCTCAGTACAAGCAAGGCCTGTTCATACTGCAGTTCATGTGGATGCCTCCTCCTTGGCAGTGTTCAAGGCCAGATTAGATGGGGCTTGGAGCAACCTGCTCTAGTGGAAGGTGTCCCTGCCCATGGCATGGGATTGGAGCTGGAGGAGCTTTAAGGTCCATTCCAACCTAAACCATTCTGTGATTCTCTGATTCTATGTCTGTCTACATCAAACCATAGTGTAATAATACCCATGCAAAAAAAACACCTTGCCAAAATACAAGAAATAAAACAAAAGACATGTCAATTGCCAGAGACCCTTTTATGCAAAGCTGACACTCAAGTGCTTGCATGGTGCTTGTGAATGCAGATACTGCATGCCTCAGTGAAAATAGCTTCCAAATCTGAAATTTCTCCCATCAGTTTAGCAAGAAAGCAGGTTCAGTGTCATGGTCACAGAACACATGCAATTTAAACCTCCTCCTGTTTTTCCCCCATGAAGAGGGGATGAGAGCAACAAAATGAGCCGTATTAGAGCAATGTTACCCACCTCCCAGCTGCCTTACTCAAGGCAGCATTGTTCTCTGTATCCATAGGCAGCAGGGTACAGAAAGCTCTGCCAAGGCTTATCCTCCCACAAGTAGCTGTCTTGCTACTGGATCTGGCAGTCGTGGTGATAAACCACAAACCTGGCATTAGTTTCCTGCATGTCAAGGAAAGGATTGTGCAGAAGTAACAGGAAAACTTCTGTAATCATTGCCAGGTAATTTGAGACCAGAAAAGCCACCTGAGTTGAGAAAGTTTGGGATTAAGTTTCTAGCATAATTTTCTTATTAGGGCACAGTACAAAAGGTACTAGAGGCTCTCCGACTCACTTCAGGCATGATGAAAGAGAAATTAAAACCTGTAATCTGTTTTATACATATATAAAAGTTAATACAACAGTTGTCAGAAAGTCATTATTACTTTGACTATTAAGTAAAGTCCTGCAGGGAGAACAATTCATTATCTCCAATACACAATTCTACCAGAGCACTGTACAGCTCTATGCCTGGAGCATATAAAAAGACTCATCTGGCAAAGAGTTGGAGAAAGGTTCTTAAACATAACCATTCGATATACACTAGCACAATCAGGAAGCTGATAAATTACCAATTCCTGGCAATTATTGAAGTTTACTAAAGAAATTATTTCTTCATGCTCTGAAGGCTCCTGTTTCTGCCCCCTGTCCAGAAATAGGACATGAAGTACATTAAATCCCTGTGTCTGAACTGCTCATTCCTAAAACTTCCATTGCTTCCTAAGAGCATGCACAACCGCTGCTCCCATATACTGACCTTCTGACCAGACTTCCTGTCCATCTACTGAAACTCCAACTAGTATACCTGGGATGCCTGCTTCATCCTGTCAGAAAATGCACAGAAGACATTAAGGAGGACCTCTGCAGTTAAAAACACCATCTCACAATCCCTACAAATACAAAAGCAATCCCACAAATACACCTGCACCTGCAGTCACCTTAACTGACGTTTAGTTCAGCACTAGTTGGGCTGGACTGGTGTAAACCGCTTTCGAAAGCTCCCCCCTCCCGGGTGAGATCCGGCTCGCACAGCAACAGACACGACCCTCGGGTCCCCGCAGGCCCCCTCGCTCCGCACCTTAATCCTCCTCACCAGGTCCCTGCCCCTCTCGATGGCAGCGCCGAAGCCCCGAGGGGACGGCAGCGAGGTCAGGTTCGGCTCCGCCTCGTCAGCCTCACAGCCCGCCGGCACCTTCACCCCCAGCGCCAGCCCCAGCGCCAGCCCCCAGCCCCAGGGCCGCGCCCCGGCCCCCCCTGCCCGGGACACCGACAGCCGCCCCGGGGCCGCGGCCCGCCGCACGACCCGCGCCAGCCCGTGCATGGCCGCCCCGCCGCCTCAGCGCTGCCCGCCAGGCACCTACAGCCGCTCCCGAGCGCTCGCTCGGCCGAGCTCCGAGCGCATCGAGCGAGGGCAGCTGCGGGGCTCTCCCGGCTCGCCGGGCGCGGGCGGCCCTCACTAACGGGGCTCTCGCTGAACAAGCTGGTTTTAACCAAGGCTGTCATTGCACTGACGCACGGGCAAAGGACAGAAAGAAGATGAAAGATAGGTCAAACCATGACATAATATGTAATCTTAACTCTGCCCTCCATAGCAAAGGATTGCCCATCAAATGAAAAAGCCTGCTGTGAAACATATGCCAGGCAGAGGTAAAGCAGGGCAAGCTAGGCTAACACGCAGATAAAACCTTTTATAAGTGCAAGGTGAGCATATTTGATTAGTGAGGAAATGCCCAAGGCTTGTTTAGAGTTAAGTTTCTGCGCAGAGCAGCACTGATGGCATAGCAAGTGTTCACTCACAGAAATGGTTTTTCATTTAGTTGTTCTCTTCAGACAGCACCTGCGGAGCCATGACAATGCCTCCAACTGATGTGTTTAAACTATCTCAAGACCTTCCATATATTTGGTTTCCAGTAATGGAAATATTTGGTTTCCAATAATGGTCTTCTCTAATAACTGGAACTGTTGGCCAAGCAGCAAGCTAGTAAGACCGAAGAGGGCCCAGACAGTGATAACATTACTCAAGAAGGCAGAAGGAAAGAAAGATTTTCACTGTTTCACACGATTCAGATTGACAGGTAGATAGCATGTCAACTAGATCCAAGTCCAACAACCAGGACTCTTGTGAAGTTTGCCAAGCAGATGGGTCTGAAGATTTGGGACCCTTACATCAGCCCTTCATGACAATTAAAGAGATCACCTGTGCCTAATGCAGAGGCAAATCCAGAAACCCTCAATACCATCAGCAGCAGTGTTAGTCCAAACATCTAACTGGAGCATTAAAATATCTTAATTACTAGGAAAATATTTTCATTACTATCCCTTTCCTATATATCATTGCTGTGAAATAATTGCAATGACACAAGAGCAGATGATGTTAGGTCCAAAGACAGTTAAAAAAAGCCCTCATTAGCAGTTTGCTTAAATCTTTTTCTAGCACTCTTATTGCTCTTCTTTTGGATTGCAGACTACCTAGTCCCATAGTCCAAGTGCAAGAGGAAAGGACAGGGAAGGATTAGTTTATATGAGCTAAGCACACCACGGTCCATGAGCAGAAAATTGCAGATGTGATACCAAAACCAGTAGAGCCCTTGGCATACTGTGAAGAATACAACATTGTCCAAACAGCTGAGAGATGCTCATCGTCCTCTCAAGGGAATGCCTCAGACTGAACTGTTCTAAGGACCTTACACCCTGCAAATCACAGGAGTAGTTAGACAACGACTTTAAATCCCACGTATACATGTTGAAGGATTCGTGAACAACAGCTAACAACCTTTAATAATGGCCACTCCATAAATGTTATAGATGCTGGGAGAGAACACAACAGCTTAAAAAATGCAAAAAAAAAGAGCCATACCTGTAAGCCAAAGCAGGGAGTCATTGCTTCTGTCCTGTGCTGTGCTAGGAGAAAACTCTGGGATGCTAACATAGGAAGTTCAGTGTCCTTCATGTCCCATGACCTCAAAACCTGCAGGATCTGGCAGGAGGCCAGGCCAAATAGCTTTCGTACATGAAGTCAAACACAGACCAGATGGTGCACTTTTCACTGCAGCCATTTATTTCTCACTAGCATTTTCTCAATAAAACTCCACTGCTTATTGCAGTACAACTTCATATCCAACTGGTAAAAGATGCTGTATTTACTTTCTCATAACTCATTTTCACTCTGTTAAACTGCTTCTGGAAGCGTTTTGCAGCAGGATTCTTCGCATTCTTATATTAACCTGCTCAGTAGGAACACTCTTTGGCACCACGCTTTTGAACAGGCCTAAGGCAGAAATGCCTCTTGGCATTTTTATCTGATTGCCTTAATGAAGAGCTTTGTGTAAAATCCAGCAGCACAACATCACCTGCTGTTATCTGTTACGGCTTCCTTTAAGCTGCTGGTGTTGTTAACTTTGAGTTATCAGGCTTATAAGATCTGGAGATCTTTCTACTCCATCTGACAGCAATAGAAAATGAGAACAGCAAGCACAATTCTGAATTTAACAAAACAACACAATGTTTTTTCTTCTATCCTCATTTATCAGTCACTCAGAGGTATAGGCACAGACTCTCAGCTGTAATCCATCTTCCTTAAGTAGCACAGCCAATAAAAGCCATCTGGAGACCCTTCTGGCATGGTGAAAAGAATTGGCATGGTTCAGCACTAAACCAGCTGATTTTCCTCTCCTCTACCTCCTTGCCAAGTTGTACTTACTGGATTTGAAAAGCCTGCGTGGGGAGATATGCCTTATTCAGACAATACAGGATGGCATGACACAATGGGTCTCTCAGCAAAGCAGGGCTGTCCCAAGTCCAAAGTGGGACAGTCTGAGAGTTTCATTATCAAAAATTCTTGAAGGCTTTATAAACTTTGAGTAAGATAAGACTCAATAACACAAGACCTTTAACCAGTCTTCATGTATCTTCCTAGTCATCTTGCTCTTGTAGTTGTAGGCTACTGTGTTCACAGGCTTTTTCATAATGGGGTGACATTGAGAGCTGGGGAATGACAAGGTGGGCAGTAGCTTTTATACTGTTTTGCAGTGGTGCAGCTCATTGACAAAAGTTGCAACATACTAATTCTGCTGCTGGTGGTCAGCAGCATGTGGAAACATCACACAAATCTTGAGGCTTCATCGGTATTTCCTAAAACCTGACTCTGTACAAACAATGCCATCACTTCTGACAGTCCTCCTCCATTTCTGCAAGCCCTTCTGTGGATCCTGATGTCTCAGCAAGGTTTAACAGATGTTATTATGGCTGCTTGTGCTTGTAGGCCTGGTCTCTGATCTCAGTATTTTTCAGATGATCACCTAATCTGCTTTTCTGACTCACTGACATGCGAAATGACAAATTCTACAGTGACATGCATGAAAACTGAACATTTCCATTAAAATTGAAAAGATGGGCAATGTTGTTAGCAAACAACATCTGAGGTTTGAATGATAGGAAACAAATGACAACTGTCAGTATTCCCCTGATAAAGGGCTGCTGAGTTCTGAAAACACAAGTCCATCTTGCATCCTATTAAATACTTACTAATTACCTACGTAACTGCTACAGACCCAGACTGAAGCTTGGAGTTTGGGTTTGTAGGATGGGGCTTTAAAAAAATGTAGGAAGTAGCAGTATAAGGACACTCCTTTGTTTTCTTTGTTTGGATTTATTGTGGGACAATGAAAAGTCCCATTAATCCAAAGAACTCCAATTATTCCAACTGAATTCCAATAATTAAAGACTGTAACTTCCACAAAGACTTCTGGATCTAAAAATGTTGAATCTAATGTAAAATAATTAAGAGCTAAAACATAAGATTATCAAGAAGGTCTGTAGCTTATATTTGCACTAGATAAAATGAAGAAAAACAGGAAAGCAGTGATTAAAAAATACTGTTTGCATACATTGGCATAGGGGAAGCTCCTGTGGATGGAAAATGTGGAATAAAGCGATAATGGTTCCCTTGATCACACTCAAGGTTTCTACTTTCAGTAGAAGAAAGATTTTAAAAAACTCAAATTCTTTCTGAATTTGAAAAGAAGACAAACAAAGGGAATCTTAGAGATGGAGATGAATCGAGCTCTGCTTTCTCTCTCTCTCTCAGAAGCAAGCAGTAGATGGCAGTAGGAAACCTCATCAGTGCAACCAGCTGTTAGCAAAGGGGGTGGTTCCAGCAGCGGAATCTCTGAATGGAGTAGATATTACAGATTCCTCGCTCATGTACACTTTTGGCTTAACTTTGGTCAATATAGCAGCTCTCAGTATTATTATTTGCTTATCAAATAAGATACAATCTGAGTGATTACAGTAAATGTACCATTCCCCCCCTAAACATCCCTCCAACATCTTAGGTGAGAAACATTAATCAGGAATAAATCTTCAAACACATAAGACGTGTGGACAAGGAGAAAAAAAGTACCATTAAAAACTGTGGGTCTTTAGACAGTGAGATGAGCTCTGCTAGAATTATGATTCTGATACCTGTTAAACTTCCTGAGTGATTTAGTTAAACATCATGGGACTTTTTCTGCATTACATGGGAACGCTGGTCCTGTTGTGGTCACAGCGTGCCCATGTCCACATTACCAGTTAACAGACAAGGCACCAGTGGTGGTCCTCAAGCTCAGCTAGGAGACTGGTCCTGTCCTCCAAGCAGCAGCTCAGATCCGAAGACTTGTGCAGCACAAGTTAGTCACTTGTTAGTTCCGGCCCCAACAAACACCATAAATGGGACAAAACTCTCCTGAATTCACTCCCTTTTCCTGTGTACTAAGGATATGTCACCTGGGAATCATATAGTTCCCGTAAAATAGAATATGAAAAAGTTTTATAGTGCCACATTGTTACTGCCTTAGCTTTACAAATTGCATGCAATCTGACACAGTTCCTAGAAATAACAGGATGAGAGTTTGGGAAATACTTCGTGTGCCAGGGGAAAGAATGCTGGAAAGACCGTGCTGTGGTTACAGACCAGAAAGGGTACACACATTGCTTTTTCTTCTCTGCAAAAACATTAGTTTTGAAACTCCAGTTTCTCAGTGGTGAGTTCCTCAAACTTTTAATTCAGGGCCTACTTTAAACCTCTTGGACTCAGAGGGAAAATAAGTGTCACCAGCTGAAAGTAAGTAGTGAAGGAACATTTGTGAAATACATCAGTGTAAAAAAAGCACACACCAATCCCCTCCCCCAAAAAATCACCCCAAAGCCCACGACCAACAACAACAAAAAAAAAGCTCACATAAAGAATTATTTCCTGTTTTTCCTAAAGTTATTCTCCAAGCAACAATCTCTTCTGGTAGAAAAACTGAGCAGACAGAGGACTGGACAATTTTTACTCTGAGAATTGGCTTCACATCTATCATTAAAATTCAGTTGCTGTGCATACCATTTTTGCCCTCTCCAGCTTTTCTCCCTACTCAGTGGGTAGAGGTACAATATACCATGGAAAATGATGGCTCACATAAGCACTACACACACAAAATGCAACAGGTACCAGACAGCACCAGTGTCTTTGACTTTTCCAAGTCTATAATTTCACACTTAAATATGTTGTTTCAAAGCAAAGTAACAAATCACAGAAGATGTAAAATACCTAAAAGATTAAACCTATTAACCAGAAGGTATCATTAGGAAGCTCATCTGCCCAAAGATAGAATTTGGAAGTGCAGGCACTTGGGAAAGCTTTCTGGGTTGCTTTAGGAAGAGCTCCTCACAATTGGGTGACAACTGCTTCTCTTTGCACCCTTCCTCCCACATATGATAAAGCTCAACATGGTAATAAGAACTCTTGACAGTCTGACACTGGTGTGTTATCAGCATTGTGGTCAGACTAAAGCTAAACCACAGCTACCAGGAGGAAAATTAATCATCTGAGACAAAACAGGGACATGCTGACTTACTCTGGAGAGCAGCACACCAAGCAACTGCTTTCAGTCATCCTGAAGTGACAAGGTTGAGGGCCACCTCCACTGTAGGAGTCTACAAGTCAGGAACAAAGTAAACAGGCATGTTTGCTTTGACAGAGTCAGCAGCAGGAGGAAAAATGTTTTCCCAGGTTTTGTATGTGAATGTCCAAGCATATTTCTGTGTGAAGAACACAACCTTGATTTGCATTTACTGTCTGTATCTGCTCATCTAGATACAAGTCTCTAGATCCTTCTCAGTATCTATTCTCTTTTCCAAACTATTCAACATTATTTGAAGCTCTAACACGTTTTTACTGATAACTATTGTCATAAGCAAATGATTCTCTGCAGTTCATACCAAATACTCAGCTACATGCACATGCTGGGTGCCAGCCCACACATTCACTGCTATTCTAGTGTGATCTCACCTACCTATGCTTCAATTACACCTTCATTTTGCTCTGCAGACACATTCAGAGCCACTAAAAATGCTCTTCGTGAGAACTGAGTGCAGATAGCTTGTGAAACTGCACAGGCTAGTGAAAAACAGGAAAAGGCCTCTTATCAAATTAGTAACATCTCGGGTATTTGGGTGGAGGCATTTGGCACTGGGCTTGCGTATTCTTATGGGAGTGAGTCCATGCATGCTACAAACTCCACTCCTTTGCTTCATATTATTGTTCCCAAGTTGAGACATGTTTCAAAGGAGCCTCTCTAAAGATGTGTAAGTGCACAATTACTATATGCTACACAGATCAGTAAGATGGGATAGTACTCAATCCCCTTTCCATACATGTAAAATAAATCAAGTTGATGGCATTTACACAGATGTGCGCTGCATTAAGATAACTGCAAAACTAAAGTAGGTATTTCTTTTGTTCCTTGGCATGCAGAGCTATGGGAAATAACTCAGACCATTTGAAAAGCTTCACTGCTGAGGGAAGACGACTGCCTGGGATGACTGACTTCTGCAGTAAGTACCAAGTGTGGGACAGTTCTGTCCATCAACTGCTTGAGTTGGAAATATTATCAGTTTTTTCTTTGACCTTGAACCAATTCAAAACCAGTTCTATGTTTTAGATGCTATGTACACTTTGTGATATACAGCAGTCTATGCCAGGTATGCATAAACACACTTAACTTACAGTTATACTATGTAGTGTGCATACATCACTCACAACAGTTTTGCTACCTGCATACTCGTCTTAAAGTCACCCACTCAGCTTGGATTCTTGTCATTCCTTCATCTTCAATTAAAACAATAATCTTGTAGTGAGAAGGTAAGCAAGGTACTGCTGCCTGCATCAGAAGAGGCTCAAAGTGCACTGATGCTGGAGGGGAAGCTGGCATCTACTTAATGGGTGACGACATTTTTCCAGGTGGTGTAATGAAAGCCAACAAGTTCCTACTGGACTCTGTGCCTGTCAAATTCAAAGAGCAGGTGTGAGTAAAAAGCATTTCTTACACAGACAGCTGGTGTTCTTGTAAATTCTCAAACAGGAAAATAAAATAGAAACTAAGAGAAATCACCACCTTGTCTGAGAAATGTGCCTGTAGATGAAATGGAGTGACTCAGTTCTGTTCACAGAGAAGTAGAGAGAATAATTTCTTCATTACTGCTTCAAAGGCAAAACGGACACGGGAGAAAGAGGAACTGAGAAAACAGATTTCAGAGCTTTCTAGGTTTATTGTAGTTTAAATAGGGATTTCTGCAATCATAGAATCATAGAATAGTTAGGGTTGGAAAGGACCTTAAGATCATCTAGTTCCAACCCCCCTGCCATGAGCAGGGACACCCCACACTAAAGCATATCACCCAAGGCTTCATCCAACCTGGTCTTGAACACTGCCAGGGATGGAGCATTCACTACCTCCCTGGGCAACCCATTCCAGCACCTCACCACCCTAAAAGGAAAGAATTTCTTCCTTATATCCAGTCTAAACCTCTGCTGTTTAAGTTTCAACCCATTACCCCTTGTCCTATCACTACAGTCCCTAACGAAGAGTCCCTCCCCAGCATCCCTGTAGGCCCCCTTCAGATACTGGAAGGCTGCTATGAGGTCTCCACGCAGCCTTCTCTTCTCCAGGCTGAACAACTTTCTCAGCCTGCCTTCATATGGGAGGTGCTCCAGTCCCCTGATCATCCTCGTGGCCCTCCTCTGGACTTGTTCTAACAGCTCCATGCCCTTTTTATGTTGAGGACACCAGAACTGCACACAATACTCCAAGTGAGGTCTCACGAGAGCAGAGCAGAGTAGAGGGGCAGGATCACCTCCTTCGACCTGCTGGTCAGGCTCCTTTTGATGCAGCCCAGGATACAGTTGGCTTTCTGGGCTGTAAGCGCACACTGCTGGCTCATGTTCATTTTCTCATTGACTAACACCCCCAAGTCCTTCTCCGCAGGACTACCATGAATTTCCTTTTTGCCCAGCCTGTAGCTGTGTCTGGGATTGCTCCGACCCAGGTGTAGGACCTTGCACTTGTCATGGTTCAACTTCATGAGGTTGGCATCAGCCCACCTCACAAGTGTGTCAAGGTCCCTCTGAATGGCATTCCTTCCCTCTAGCGTATCAACAGAACCACACAGCTTGGTGCTGAGTCTCCCACCTTAAACTGTTCAGTGGCTTTGAACATCAGTCTCTTCCTTTAGAAACTGAAACACAGCATTGCAATCCTCATTGGGGATAGCCGTTAGGTATTTTAAACCTACATACCCAGTATCACAGCAGCTTAAGACCCAGTAGCTGCAATGCAAGAGAGAACTTCTCATTGTGCAGTGACTATAAAGCTTGATTCTACAACACTGAGACTTTGTTCTGATAGAGTTGTTTGTTTGACTAAGGCTTCGTCAAACAGGCAGACCTGAGCTCTACATATTCCATACAGGTGTATGCCTGAAGGTGTATGTGCACTTGTGGGGTTCGGTATAACAATCTTCTTTAAAACAACTTAGCTACAATGACACAAACTCCTACACAATCTGCACTCAGTTTGAAGTTGGATTTTATTCATTTCTCATATTAAATCCAAACCATTAATAGCAAGCAATTTACAAAAATATTGGATCTGGAGTAAATCAGTTCTTTGCTAGCTGTAGTGTTCCTAATGAAGCAGCACACACACTGATGGGGAAGCAGAGGGAGAAGTCAGCAATTTATTGCTCAAAGGGCAATAATCTCTGCTTCTCCTCCACAGGTCTGTGTCCCTTTTATTTCAATTTACAACAGTAAGTCTCAGCACAGAAATCCTCCCATGGATTAACAACCAGTTTGGGCCTTTGGGCTGCCTCTTGTAACCACAATCATTTCCACCCAGTTATTAATCTCCAGGAAATGCCTTGCACTCATACACGGCTGCATGTGACTGCAATAAAAGCACACATGTATTTGTTACGTGTTTGCTACCTGCTGAAAAACAGCAAAAACATGGTGATCCTTTTTTTTCCTTTTGAAGTGTCATGATTTCCTGGTAAAAGTAATAGATACTAAAATCTGAGCACAGAAAACTTTAACCCAGACTGTGCCAGTGTGGCAAGAACCACTGAGAAGGATTTTTATTGATTTTTAAGGGAAAAGCTCCTGCATATTGTACTTTAAACCCAGATGAGGGGTGACAAGAATTTGCTGTTACCTGGACTTTGACAGCCACCTCCCTCTGAGGCAGAGGAATGCTGTGGCACAGGAGCAGGACAAGGTAAACTACGCAGCAGCATTTAGAGCAGGAGGCTTTATTCTCCTGTAGATCACCTTCACGCTCTCTCTACCCTCCTGCCTGGCCTTTAGTCCCCATGTGCAATTCTATCTTCTTTCCCTTTTAGCTGCTTTCTTGCCTAGTTCACCTTCTGGATATGCTTTTCTTCCTGAACAGCCTGCACAGATGATATCATCCCTTCAGCCTATTTCATGGTCTCCATGTGGCTAAAAACAAATAAGGAAGCAGTACAGCAATCTAGATAAAGTGGGAAGAAGCCTGGCAGGACCCTCCTTGCTGGCTGCAAAAAACCATAATCCAGGAAAGATATGGAAGCATTTTCACAGGCTATTTCTCCAACTAGTGTTTTTGTCAAGAGAAACACCCAAACTATTGGTGGACTTGCATACAAATGTTCTATTTTTGAACTGGAAATGTCAATGCCAATGTGACCTAAGCAAGCTAAAACAACTTGCCAGAGCTTTGCAGTTTCACCTTCTGATTCTTCTTTCACAAAGTCTTCTGGAGACACCAGACCTGCATGATTTCCTCAGTAGCATGGACAACTATCACTACACGTTAGGCCTTGGCAGATTTTATCCAAAGAAACAGTTTGCCATGAGCTTTGGCAGGGCTGGATCACACAAGCTCTTCCTTGACATGCAGGCAAAAAACGACAACAGTGTTGATGCAAGGAATAATCCTGAGAAGCAGCTCACGGTCAGGCCCTGGAATAGAAGGCATTCGAAATACTGTGCAGGATCATGGCCCCAAACATGTTTCATCCCTTTATACTCATGAGCCATATATTCTTGTACACAGTTGAGAGATGTTTAGGTGGGATTTTGTGGTGGCTCTGTTTTTTTTAATGACAATATGCTGTTGAATCTTTACCCAGCCATTCCTCAAACCAGCAGAGATAGGAAGAAACCAGTGCTGAGGTACCCTCAAAGGCCATTAACATTCATATGCAAAATACTACATCATGTCCTTTCATTTCAGCAAATTATGAGCGAAGCAGTAACAAAGGGTCTTTATGTGTCTCCAAGACTTCTATCTGCTTCCATTTCCCATTGCTTCTGCTCTCATATAAATTAACTAACTGGGACATGCAGATTGCTCACTAAGCTGCTGTCATCATGGGGGTATCTTGCGTTTATGCAACTTCCAGCAACAGCTTACAAATTAGCAAGGCTATGACTTACTAGACAGGTTTGCAACCGAAGCCAAAAAGATTAGGTAAACTTGTATAGGTTTTCCATACCTTGGAAAGAACACAACACACACTGAAGAAAGTATATTGCACACCTTCCCTCTATTAAAAGAAACTATTCCTGTGTTCATTCTCAATAAAACTCCATGAAGATAAAAAGCATTATCCTAATTTTCTCCACTGCTTTGACCTTTTTCCTGTAATTTCCATCTAATCTTTCAATGATGCTCCTGTTGTAATATGAAAAACTCAGAAATTAAAAGAAAAAAAAAGGCCACACACAAAATTAACATCTGAGGATAAAAATACCCTGTTTTACCAAGTGCTGAGCCATTTAAGAAGTACCTCCCATCCTGGTTTTTAAATGTTTTAGTTGGCTAATCACTTTCTTCTTTTGTTGCTATTAACAGGCATGGCGGCAGTTGTAGACAGCCCAGTGTAACAGCATTATTCCTACAGCATTAGCAGTATAGCAAAGTTTGCGATTTAACCCTGATTATGAGTAGCCTTAATGACAGTAGACATTGGTTAATATGCACAATACTTTATAGGTTCAGCTTTCTCACTCAGGTGCTACAGCTCTGAGAGGCTGCGCTCTTAGGTACAGGCTACTGCTTTAGGCTTCTTTCCTAAAGAAAAGGGACTTGTATGTCCTTACCTGTCTCTCATCCCATTCAGTAACTCCTGAAATGAACAACTAGTTTTGACCACACAGAACTCTAAAAGGAAAATTACATTTGTTGCCAGTTTTGTGAATGTAAGGGAGCATTCAGATAGAAAGAACCTATGTATGAGCATACTGGTGGAAGGTCAAGCACATCCTGCAGCAGGCCTCACATATTGTTAGACATCAGAGAAATCCCATGAGGGAGAAAGAGACAATTCAAATGTCTCAGTAACTGGAAAGAAAACCCCATTGCGAGTTCACAACCAACCACAAGACATGAATCTACACAGAGGCAGGTTTTGCCAGTTCTGGTGCTCTCATAACTACTCATTTCATTGGGAGACGACAACTCACAAAACAACCAAGACAATTACATAGCAAAGCTGCACAATAATGGTGTATTTCAAACTGCAACTTGTGTTTTTGCATTGAAGAAAAGGGTGAGTAGCTCACACACCTCTTGAGGAATGATGAATGATGCAGGGTTCTGTAATTTTACAAGTCTGTTCTACAACATTTCAGACAAAGTAGCTGCAAGAGGAAGAAATTACCATTTCTCTGGAATGGGGTTTAAGACCCCTATTTATTCATTTTTACAAGCCAATACTTTGTGCCTTCACTGAGTTCTGCCTGATTAGGCACTGCATACAGAGAATCCATAATGGGCAGTGGCTTCTACATGGTAGAAAGATTTTCCTGCTCCAGCAAATACATCATTACCCTTATTTATTTAATGTGTCTGTTGCTAGTCAGCAAAAAAATGCCACTCAGTGTAATTCACCATTATGGTCACTGCTCCCTTCGGCTCCCCTTGGAACCGTAAAGCTTTTATTTATCTATTAAGAAGCTTTATAGATTCATCTGCAACAGTGCACTTGAGGGAAGCCTATTCTACAGGTTTGGGGTTTTTTTTTCAGATTAATTCTTATCTCCTTCCTTGCACATGCTTGCCCTCTGAATGATGACAGGATCTCATTAAGAGACATGAAAACCACAGCCTCCTCCTTACCCTTACACACAGTAAGAGGTGAATTCAGATGCCCCAAACCACAAAGCAGTTTGTGGTCTCCTGGAGAACAGCAATTCTAAGGAACCAGCAAAGGGTCTGACCTCACTCAGACACATTGTTTAGGACCCAGCACAGATCATAGGACTATAAAAACAATCCGGTGGAGCAGGCAGCACACTGGGCTGTGTCAGAATCATGGCCAAGTGCCAGGAACTCCTGTTTGGCTCCCAGCACAGCCTCCAACTCTCTGAGTGGCCTTCGGCCCTACCCTACAAACTACTATCCAGCACAGCACTTCCTACAGGAAGCAGCCCTACTGACTCCAGCAGCATCACTCAAAGCCGCAAGCACATGGAGGCTTCCACTCTTACAGCCCAATTACCTGAGCTTCCACCCTTGTCCTAAGAAAAGATAAAGAGATGACAATAACTTACCTCTGCACAGCTCTTACTTGGAACTTTAGACTGTCAGCCTCCAGTATCACCTTAAGGCACTGTAGGAGCCTTGTAACATGTATTTTGCTTCCTCAAAACACTTAAGAGGAAATGTGAAGCCAACGAGCTTATCCTTTCCATTCAGGATGACTTGTCAGCAGCCAGTGAATTATGAAAAAGCTTGTATTGTTACTACGTTCAAAACCAGCCAGACATATATAGCACCAATACACTGTCCCTCTCTGACTCCCATTTAACATGAAATTATTATGTATTACTTTACCCTATGGCCACTACACCAGCTGCTGAGAAAGTCTCTTGGCTTGCTTGCTAAGTTGCCTGAAAGTCAGTTGCTTGCTAAGGAGATTCTTTGATGATCTGGAAGGTTATCTATGCCTGTCTCCTACTGAACTCCTTGCTGCTAGAAGGGGTGACAGCATTAACTTTCAGCAATGTACTATAGAAAAAGAAGGAATAAGAATTATTCTTCAAATTCTGAAGTGCTCATTGACAGAGCTTGTAATTCAAATAAAGATACCTACACATGTAGAAATTAGCAAACAGCACTGGGTGAAAGGATCTCTTGTGAACTTGATTCATCATTTTGGAAGGTTTGTCACTGTATCAAAGTAAATTAACACATTAACAGGTAAGATACACAAATACATGGTAGTGTTTCCAAGAGCACAGTCTTTAGGGCTCATTTCCTACAGAAGTCTATGTGAGTTCTGCAATGATCTTACAGAAGAGTTTTGATCAGGTTTGGCAAGCTCTTGTCATTTGTTTGGGAACAGTTAAATTCTGCACCCATCTGGGACAGGGACAAATTCCTGCAATATGGTCCTCAAAGGGCTCCTCATAGGAGCTGCAGATCCACATCAGTCCAAACTACTTAATTTCATTGTATTTTTATACATTAGCCTAACAACACAAAAGAGCCTGAAAGCCCATGTGTTAACAGCACACCCCATGGAGACAGATGGCACACATGCCTGTTTGACACGGAGATACACAGGAAGTGAATGTGGTGAGAAACAAATCACAGGAGAGCAAAATTTAAAAAATGTCCTAAAATGTGCATTTTATTCCATATCATTATACAATGTTTACATACAGGTATACTTTTAAAACTGCTCAAAGAAAGTGTGAAAAAAGTGAGGCGAATATCGGTTTATAAAGTCCTCCCCCTCCCCAAAATACACACAAATAAAATACATTTTTGAAACAATCTTTTCCAAATTTATGGTTTCCCCTGAATTTATTGAATCTTTCATTTCAACATGAAAAATACAATTGCATGAATACTCAAGGTGAAATGCTGACCTACACTTCTGTATTGAGTTGCAAGAAGACAATATAAGAACTCTGGAAGCCTTCACTTGTTTCTGTTGCTTACATACCTTTGTGTTATTGAATCAGAAGGCACAGAAAGTCCAAATCCTCACAGATCAACAGAATTCTGACAAAAATAAATTACTGTGCTGGACAACTCCTGACTTGTCTGATATCAAACAAAAGGCTTCAGAAGAACCTTTTGTTCAAAATAGCACCATTTGCACCTGATCTCTCTTGAACATATGTCATTCTTCTTGTCATAAACTGTAGTTGGCACTTGAGGAGGGACACTTTCTGCCACAGCCAGGATCCTTCAAAAGACTAAGCAGACTGAGTTGCTGAACTCTCTACAAAGTGTAGGTAACATTTTGGTTGGGAAATGGCACACTTAAACCATAATGTAGTATAGTTTAACCCGCATCTGGCTTGCCCATTTTGGTGTTTCCCTGACCCCTGCCTAATAATTTAGCAGATGTTCTTGTGACTGTGGTGAAAAAACAAACAAAAAAGACATATTTATGGGGGTTCACGGCAAGCAGGTGTAAAAATAATAAACAAATCATGTGGTTGCTGCTAAGAAGGTTTTCACATGTTGTTTAACTCCAGTAAAGTTTGATCCAGCATCTGATGCATACTAAGGTTTTCTTCTTTGGCATGCGCCACTTTCTCTGTTGTGGAATTAGAAAATCAAAACATGAATAGCAGTTCTTTGGAGGCACTGGTTCTCAGAACACGAAGGCATGCAATCCTCATCTCTACTGGAGGGTTTAGAAAGGCAAGAAATGTGCATGCTCATGAATACCCATGTCCCCAGACAACATCACTAGAGAATTCCAAATTAATAAAACAAAGAGCAAGTAATGCAAGTTTAGAACTGTTCACAGCTGCATTTGTTAAGAAAATGCACTGCCAACAGAGACACAATTCTTGCATGTTCTGGAAGTTGTTTGCTCATAGGAATGTGGGATGAAGAATCCCTTTTTCCCCCCTTTTTAAGCAGGGCAATAAGAATTAAATTCTTTGCAGATCCATGCTTAAAGCTTCATGTACTTCAGAGTTTGCAAAGAACAGACAAAATTAAAACTAATCTCTTCTAATTTCAGTGGTGACATTAAGAAATCATTTATTCTAGAAAATAACCCAAATCCAAGTTAGTAGCTTTATGTTGCATGCACACTTTTTATAGGTCATTTAACACACTGATACAATAAATGAGCACAATGTTCTAGAGATGCATCCTACCATAATCCAGTAATAGTAGCCTCAGACTAACGCAAGCATACCTTCAAACTGACCAAGGATTTGCAGATGGAGCTCCCATTCCTAGGGGTTTTTGTTGTTATTTGTTTGGGTGGTTTTGTTTGTTTTTTTAAGTCAACACAAGCCCAATTCATAATAATGCAAAATTACTGCATTAAAGTCTTCAGATAGCAAACCAGCCATAAGTACCCTTTATGTTCTTCTGAACTAGGGAAATGTGAATCATGGTGAACATTTTTCTTTCATCCATGTTCTAGTGAAAATCTTAAGGCCAATTCATGGTGTCAGGTAAACTGAGTGCCCCTCCACATGGAAGGCTGTTACTTTTTGGATACTGTTAGCTGAATACTGTAGCTGTTTAATGAAGTGGAAAGAAGCTATTACACATCCAAAGAGCTTACTGCTCCTCCACATAGGTGTGCATACAGATAATGAAAAGCCTCATCCAGAAGAAGCATTTTCATATGTTTCCAAAAGAAACTCAGAATTTCATCCATTAATTTACCATAGAATCAATAGCCTGTAAAAAAATCAACTTCCACATTTCTTGCTTATTTCTATATTTCATTCTTAAGTGATTCATTCTTAAGGAAATTTGGAACAAGCAGTTTTAAAACAAGTTAACAATATAGTCACACTAAAGTTTAATCCTCATTCAATGCCAGCTTTAGTTCATTAGTTAGGCGACTGTTTTGCTCAAGTTGCTGGTAGAGTTGGTCTGTACAGGCAGCAAGCAGGTTAGAAGGGAAAAAAGAGGCAGAATGAAGACAGATTAGACAGAGAAAACAGTTAAATAAGAGTTAATAAAGAAACTGGTCACACCACAGACAGTTCAGTAACACACAGAGAAACATTTTACCTTTGTTTCTAGAACTCTAGAAATTAAGGAGCTACTCCAATGAACAGCTATTATAAGCTATGAAGAACTGTCTAAGACTCCTGTTGTTGGGAACAGCAGTGAGACAGGCGAATGTGAATACAAATAGAAGAATTCCTAGAAGAACCAAGTCCTGCTTTAATCTTTTATGTACGGTGTGTGGAAGATTTGTTTTCTGAGTACCATTCTTCTTTGTTAACTATTTAAGACCTATTGAGATGAGGGAGAACCTCATCTGTCAGTGAAGGGAAAACAACTGTATCACAACCAGGGCAAGTAAACAGCAGGAGAGATGCTAGTAGCCACCTACCACTAGGTCTGACTCAGCTCCTGCCCTTCCCTGAGGAACTTGACAGCTGAAATGACACTTTTAGTATGGAGGCATGCTTCTGTTATTTGTATCAACACACTTTGATACCTTTAAACTGTCCAGTTGTACTTTGTAAGAAAACAAACCCAGACATTCAGTGAAAATGAAATGGAAGTATGAAAACCTGTATTGCTCAAATACAGCAAACGGAGAGGACAGTTCACATTCAAAGAGAACAACCACAGCTATGTTGTGACAGTGCATTTAGTGAGAGTTGATCTGCAGGGTGAAAGAACATTCCATGATGCTTTATGGCTGTCTTGCTTTCTCAAACTGCCTGTTTTCTTCTCAAGGGTCTAGATTCAAACTGCACTCCTGACCTCATGATTCCAGCTCGCTCCCCTACAGGAAATTACTGTTTCTGATTCTTTTCCACAAGCTTCCTAGAACCTCTTCCACTGAAATCCTCTTCCCCTGGAGGCTCTGGACACAGTAAAGCTGTGCAGTGAGCTGGTCTGTAGGTCATACTTGTGCAGTGAGTGGCAACTCCTCCCCAGCCCAAATGCCAACAGCCAGATCAGTAAAACCAGGGCACAATTCAGAGCTCTGATGCTGAATTGGTAACAAGCAGGTCTTGTCTCTCTTACCAAGACAATGGCATATATATGTGGAAATAATATCAAAACCTCGGAGTAATTAAAATTTCACTTTGGCAAAGTGCATTTAGCTGTTATTCAAACATGACAACATAATTTGAACTAAGAACTTGATGCTTACCTTCATTACAGAAAACTCTCTGGGCCAGAGACTTACAGTATTTCTCCATGTACAAGATGAAAATCATGGAAAGCATTACCAAGTGTACAGTCAGCCCTTGCGTGCCCACAGGCAGGATGCCTGGCTTGTGCTTTACCACAGAGGTAGAGCCAAGGGCTGACTCTGTCAACAGCCACCTTAGGCCAAGCAGGGAGTTCAAGCTCTGGTGCAGGCCCAGTGAGGCTCAGCTCAGCAAAGTAGAGCACCCAGGCAAACGAGACATCAGGGCCAGCCTTGTGCTTCTGTCACTAAGCCTCATGCACATGACTAGCCACACATGGCCAGACCTTGTGGGATGTACAGCAGAATGCACAGGTCAGGTCTAACAGTGACAAAAGCACTGAAATACCCCAACAGTGGAGTAAAGGTGAGTGCAGCAGGGCCAGCTAGGAATTCTGTATGCAGCTACCTGGGTATCTGCACTACACTGCCCTTTTCCAGTACTCTGTCCAGCAATGCATCACCCTAGAGTGCAGACAGCTGATGTGTGTTTGAAGGAAAAGATTTAAATACTGATGTTCTAAATTACTGTGTTAAAAATTACCTGGTTCCTACACTGGATTTTGCCTTTTGTACTTCTCTTAAGAAACAATGATATTGCCATGTACTGCCAATACAATAAACCAAAACACACAATAGATTGAGGGGTTTGAGTTGCTGTAGCATAGGTTACTCTGGCTCAGCTGACAAGTGACAGCTGACCCTTACACTTGTGAAGCTACACTTGTGTTAGCTTCAGCCATTTTACAAACGCTCATCCCATTCTATCTGGTTAACCTTTACATCAGACATTTTACTTTTCAGTTGCAGCACACATGGTTTACACACCCACTTACTGCATCTCAATTAATGACTATTAAGTTATTGAACCTTATTATCCAGACTAGCTATAACTGCAGATAAATATCCTGTAGTTGGGCTTCTCTCCACAACCAAGAAAATAAGGACATTTATCATGGCATCAAAACCTGGGATGAGACAAAGTTAACCAGAATGGTGGGAGTAGCACCCATTTGCAAGCCTTACTTGGAGGGGAGTTAATCTAGCCTAAACTGCGCTGCTGAATAATCCTGAGGTTTAAGAGAAAGACACATTCACATTATTCTACAAGCTAAGAACTAAAAGTCAGCTACACTATGATGACTTTATTTAGCTGTGGTGACTTCAGAACTTGAGCAATATATACAGTGACAGGCACGATCAGAAATCAATCCGGTTTAAACTGATTCGCTTCCACATGAATTGGAAAATAACTTCTCTCATTGTAATGAAAATTAAATTAAAACAGCACAATTAACTCTATACTTGCAAATAACAGTACAAAAAAAAGCAAGGTGTCCGCAGCTAATGCCGCATCTTTAACTAGGGACCATCAATCAGCTCAGAGCCAATGTTTAGGCTTTCAAACAAATCCGTGTGTTTCATTTTGCAGCAGAATTATTCCATTATTAATGATGAGGGTTTTCCTGCTCTGGTTCCGAAACATTTCTCCTGAGCCTGCAATTCAAACTCACAGAACTAAACATGAGAGTGGAAAAACATCGAAATCTCCCTGCTGAACTTCCAACAATGGCTGAAGTCTCATGCCACTCAAGGAAAGTAAAAAAGAAACAAAAGAAGTTAGCAAGAAATGTCTTTGCTGAGTAACAGGTGTGAAAGAGGGTAAAATTTTCTTGCAGGACACTGAAAGGACTATTTTGGGGTAAAAAAAAATACAGGTTTTTTATATTGCTCCTTTAAATGTGTCTCAAACATTTAAGTTATCTCACACATTTATATAAAGACAGGAAGTCTTCAGCATCAAGCTAGGAGAAAAATTTCAGATATTGAAGTGAAAAAACTGGTGCCAAAGACATAACTGCTCTCCAGCCACACTCCCATGACCAAGTGACCCCAAGGGAGTAGTGTCCATGCAGATTTTGGCCTAATAATAACAGCTGAGAAAATTCCCATTACGTTATTTGTTGCTTTATCTACATCAGATTTTGAAAAAGACTGAGAACATAACTGGTGAGTTCTGACCTCCAAATTCCTCAAATTCGCATCCCATAGACTACTAGCACTGGCTTTACACTGTCAATATCCAGGCAAAAGTGTTTGCAGAAAGAAAACGGGAACACCAAAAAAAATTTAAACCCTAATGGCAAAAAAGCGCAAATTTTTATTAATAACTGAAACAGTTATTTAAATAAATAAAAGGCAAGGGAATAGCAAAGGGAATACAGCTGGGATGTTTATTTTACATTGAGAGATGTAGAGTTTCTGTACAGCAGAGCACAAACAGAGCATGTTCTGAGACAGGTGCTAGAGAAATAAGAGTCAACTAAGCTAGAAGACAGGACAATGAACCCATGAAACATCCAAAGCTTGGAAAGATGTTTTATCCAACCCGATGAAGATGTCTTTGCAGAAGTGAAGCAAAGAAAATTATCTGCATGAAAATAAAAAGTGAAATAAGGTAGGAAATAAAAAAAGTGCAGTAAAGACTTCCAAAAAAGCAGTAACAGCACAGCAGAGCCTAGCATGCCAAGATGACTACTAGGGAAACACCACACCATGCTGGGACTGGAATGCTACACCCACATCCTCATGTACCAGTAGAGTACATTTTAAAGTCTGTTTTCCATTTAGAAAGATCCCAAATTGAATAAATACTGTAATCTCTGTACACAGAGGAGGAAGAAAGAAATCCATTTGCTTGAGAAGCCACTGAGCAAAAGCATATTTTGGGGAGAGGAAGAGGGATTTAAAAAACAACTAAAAATAAATAAAAGCAAACAAAAGATACAATGTTAGAGCCCTACTAACAAGTTGGGAGAGAGAAGGAGGGAAGTAATGAATGGATACAGGGATGAAAAAAGCAAAAGAAAAAGCATCTAAAATATGGGTGCATGCAAAACACATTTCAAGTTCTAAGCAAAGCTTATGCCTTGCTGAAAACATGCTGGCTTCCAAAAGTAATGCTGGGACTAAACATTGCCCCTCACAAGCACCTGAGAGCCACAACTCTTCCTCTTTCCCATGTCAACCCTACAGGGTTCATGCAAGTAGAAGGTATGAGCATGGGAAGGTGAACTTAGCATAGCTGACCTCTGTTCAGAGCTTTTGGCTGATGGAAGGAGAGTCAGTTTGTATCAAACGCTGCACAGACCAGTTGCACCTTACAACTGTTTTGCTGCTACTTAATATGCTCTTTATTTTCTCCTTATGACTGAAGTTGATACCACATTTTCAGTATATGCAAAATACACCTACTGCTACATGTAGAAGCAACCTACAATTCAAAAGTCACTTTGATATGGTTTAAATGACAAAAGTGCTTTAAATCAATTTCTACACTTGGAATTTAGTGATAACAGCTGAAATTTTCAGAGCAGTTAAGGAAATCTAGATAAACCCTTTCCACTGTCACTGATACAGCTGATACACTGATACAGCTACATCTAAACTTCTTTGAAACTTGTGTAGGAACTTTGCCAGAAAAAAACTGTGACTTCAGAAAAACACACTCTGAATGCAACAAGTACAGAGGCAGTTTTCTTTGGTAAACTGAATGCGATGGGCCTGGGAGGCAGTGCTTGAACAGAGGTGAACTGAAAGGATAAATGCAGAGCTACAAACAAAGGGCAACTACAAGACACAAAGATTGCAGATATGGAATGAAAGAGTAAACACCACAAGCTTATTAGGCAGCTTACAAAATCACCATGAGTATTTACCAGGCTCTGCACAAAACTCACCCACACTCTGCCACGGTAAAGATATTGTTCATGGTATTTTGTACACCTAGTCTCATTAAAAGAATGCATCTCCCACTACACAGGGAGTAAAATTTCACAAGGCTGGAACTGCACAATCAATGAGGGCAGGGAAGCAGGTGCAGGCACAAGCTGGGAAGACATTTACATGGAAGTCATATCGTTGAGAGCGTGGTCCAGCTCCTCACTGATGGCTTTGTACTTCAGTTTCTGAGCATATAGCTCATCTAACATTTCCCCAGGGGAAGGCAGAGGTGTGCAAGGAAAGGTAGCGTGATCACAGGATGGAAGGTGGAGGTAGTGGCATGGGATACCATCCAGAGGCCGTAGGGAAGGGGAAGAGCAAACAGAAAGAGATGTTGCGACAGACAAAACAAAAATCAGCATTAGAGAACAATAAAGAAATCACTACTGTATAGTTTTATGTGACAAGTTCATTAACTGCACTGCCAGTGGGGCAACCTGTGATATAGAGAAAACCAAGGCAAGAAAGCTTACAAGGGGAGCAAAATCCATGTTTTACTGCCCTGGATTTTTGTTTTAACACACATCAGAAGGGCACACAGGAGCTTAGGAGAAAAGATAAAAAACGGGCCCTGAAAAGGACACTACCATTTATTTTCCACCATGTTTGTTAGGTTTTTATAAACCACTCTGGTTTGTAACATGTCATAATCTCAGTTTCTTACAGCAATTTCTGTTCCTTCTGAAGACGTAAGATTTCTTCCCTTGCCTCCTTCCTGAGTCACCGATCATTATTTTTCAGTAGCTACCTAGATATTTCATATCCTTTATGTAGAAGTCAGCCTGCCACGTCAAGCAATCAAGCTTCTTAAAATACCAGACTTAGTGTGATGCATCTAAATAGTAAACTCCACATAACTTTCAATTATGAAGCACATTCTGCTGTTCTATTGCAGTTCTGAAAGATTTATCAAAACCCTAAACCTCTCTGAAGTTAAATAACTTGTCCTTCTGATTATGTATACAGCCTATTAGTTTTACTGAAAACCAGCAATGGGTCTATGTCACAAAATGCCTGCCCTGACCCACAACTTATCACAGTAATAAATTAGGTTAGCTTACCACATTCCCAATCGTTACAAACATAACTCAGCTCTTCATCAACTTTTTAGTAAGATAATAACAATACTTATCATCTTCTCATTTACCCTATACATTTATATACCTCCAAGTAGAAGACTATAAAACAAAAAAATTAAAGGAGTCTTGAGAACATGAGAGAAAAAGGAACAGGCAAGAGCAAAACACTTCACCTGAAGCATATGACTGATCAATACATTTCAGTCAGAACCATTTTGCCTATTTTACTCTTTAGGTAGACTCATTTATATAAGCAAGACAAGTTAAATGAGTTGGGTACTGAATAAACCCAACAAAACAAAACCAAAAGAAGAATAAGAGATCTCTATTTCTCTAATAAGTGAGAAAAACCAAAGACTCCATACCTTCTAGATCATCAATGCTCTTCTCCAGCTTGGTTACTGACCTCTCAGCAAATTCAGCACGGGTCTCAGCCTGAAGTCAAGACAAATAAGGACTACTTTAGTCTTTTACACACAGCAATTATGAATAGAGGAGCAACAATTCAAATGAGGAAAGAAGTGCAATGAAAGGAGGCAAATAATAAGGTGATACTAATCTTTAGGTGAAATTAAATATTAAACTGTCTCTAAATTACATGTTCATCCTTAAAGCATCAAAGTAATTTTTATATTAAAAGAATCAAAGTTACATTGGAAGATCTGTTATAAAGAACAGCTCTAATTTTACCTCCTTCAGTTTGTCAGTCAGGACTTTAATCTCCTCCTCATATTTGTCTTCTTTCTGTGAGTACTGTAATTAGAAAGAGAAACACTGATTTTAGACAAAGTATTCTATATATAAACCACAAAATGCCACTTTCAAGACTTTCTTGTATAGACCAACTGTATACAGGAAATGAATATGGGAATAACTAAATTAATTCCACTTACCAGACTATGATAATACACAGCTTATAAACTTCATTTGAGTTATTTTCCAGTGCTATAGGATGGAAACTCTTGAGTAGAAATTTGTACTACAGTTTTAAAGAGGAGTGGCATTTGGAGAAATTTAATGTTAGCACAGAAGTGCCATTTTAAGGGACATTCCATAAGTAATATTTAATCCTGTCAGACTACTTAACAGAAGATGTGGTCAAATATACTGACCTATTTGAACCAGCAGGAATGCTAGGTTCCACTAAATCCAAATACTTGACAACGGCCTTGCTTAAATGCTGCCAAGTGATCAGCATATAAAGAAAAACCCTCTGGCCAATCCAGATGACAGTGTAAGGGACACATTCTCACATAAGTCTCTAGCCTACCTTCTCAGCCTGAGCCTCCAGCGACTTCAGGTTGTTGGTCACAGTTTTCAACTCCTCTTCAAGCTCAGCACATTTGCTGTTATTTCGGAAGGAGGGCAGGAAAGGGGTGGATGGAAGATTCAGTCAAGCAAAAGAAACAGGAGAAAACAGGGGGAAAAGATAGAGAAAAATGAAAACAATTAAAGAGCAAAAGAACGGCCTCAAAAAGCAGCTGAATCCATCAGACTGAAAGCAACTCTTTGCGATGCCAAATTCCATTTCAAATGTACGTTAAGACAACAACCAGACAATTATCTATAGCATTTGGCTTACACAGAAACATTTACACAGCCTTTACACGTGAGACAGTTCAGCTTCTTTTTGGCTGCATAAGAGATCAGTTTTAAAGGTAAAAATGAATAAATAAACAAAAAAGAGACCAAAGAAAACCACCAAAGCAAAGTGCAAGGAAAGTAAAGAGCGTAGCGAGGACTAATTTGTTACTACTGAGTGAGCTAATTGGCTATGGAAGCTGAAAGACCTTGGGGTGCAGTTAAACCTAGAAACTGTTCATTAGTATCAGTACCTTATCCTCTGCAGCCATTAATGCTTTCAAGGTTTGATCCATTATTCTTAACTGTTCTTCCAGCTGTCGGACTTGGCTGTTAGTGAACACATGAAATGCACAAAAGCCATTCACAAAATCAGTGTGCAGGTACAGCATGCAGTGACAAAACACACGCGCACACACAGGTATGAACACATTTACTTTGGCATTGACAATTTATTTCGACCAGTAGAGTAAATGAGCAAAACATAGCTTTGAGCTGAACAAACGGTGAACTGCCACTGTTTCATGCTGTTACAGTTGTCTTGTAGCACCTCACACACATCTTGGGGCAGTTCAGCACTTACCTTTCTGACAGCTCAGCACGCTCCTCAGCCCGCTCCAGGTCACTCTCAATGATCACAAGCTTACGAGCCACCTACAGGAAAAGGCAAATGACAGTCAGGGAT
This sequence comes from Melopsittacus undulatus, assembly GCF_012275295.1. Taxonomy (NCBI): domain Eukaryota; kingdom Metazoa; phylum Chordata; class Aves; order Psittaciformes; family Psittaculidae; genus Melopsittacus; species Melopsittacus undulatus. The sequence goes on from NC_047535.1 coordinate 15,338,047, forward strand.
ATCACATTGCTGCAAGCACACCTCACCAGTTTCTACACCTACAAAGCAGGGAGTTGGGTGTCTTCCCATTTTTTCGTCAACAGGCAAGGGAAAGCCGGGGAGGGGAAGGAGGAGAATTACAGGCACAGATTAAAGTGCTTCAGAAACAGATGACCTGCACTCAAGAACTGACCTCTTCATACTTGCGGTCAGCCTCTTCAGCAATGTGCTTAGCCTCCTTAAGCTGGATCTCTTGGATTTCCATCTTCTCTTCATCCTTTTGGGCTCTATTTTCAATGACCTTCATTCCTCTGAAAGACATGACAAATAGGAAATACAAAGTTCAAGACTTGCTAGTTTATCTCCAGCTCTACTATGAATGGAGTGTGACTTACAGGTGAATGAAGCATATCAGACATTCAATGCCTTTGACTATAAGATACAGTTCTATGCATCACACTACAGAAGTTCAAAGGAGAGAAACATGTCTTCAAAAGACAGAAAATTAAATTTTTTTTGCTCTTACCACAGTTCACCTGCATTACCCTTTCTCATTTTAAACTAAAGGAAAACTGATCTTATAGAATGGTAAACAAAGGGTCTGGCTTCTAAAGACCTAATAAGATGACTAAAGACACCTGTGCTTTTACACTCACCATGAAACAGCATGTTACAACCCCTGCAGGACTGACAGGCATTATGTTTATACACCAAATGGATTCCTGTGAGTTTTGCCTTGTCAGAGGCCTAGAGCACTGAACCTCTCTGTGCTATGCATAAGAAAAGTTTAACCCCTTCACAACAGAAAACATTGCTTATTGCCCCTTCCATGCACATTTGTCCCCAATGCTCTTAACTATTTCACAATGCAGAGACTCAGGCACTTTAGCTTTTTAATAGGCTGTACTGTTCATGAGATAGAAATACGTATGCAGAATACAGAGAATCAGACTCATATGGGTTAGAAGGGACCTTAAAGCTCATCCATTTCCAACCCCCTGCAGGGCACCTTCCACTAGAGCAGGTTGTGTCAAGCCCCTGTGTCTAACGTGGCCTTGAACACTGCCAGGGATGGGGCATTCACAGCTTCTCTGGGCACCCTGTGCCAGCACCTCAGCACCCTCACAGGGAAGAATTTCTTCCCAACGTCTGATCTAAATTTCCCCTCTGTCAGTTTAAAACCATTCCCCCTTGTCCTGTCAGTATGTGCCATTATAAAAGGCCCTCTCCAGGTTTCTTGTGTCCCCTTTAGAGGCACTGGAAGCTGCTCTAAGGTTTCTCTGGAGTCTTCTCCAGATTAAACAAGCCCAGCTCTCTCAGCCTGTCTCAACAGCAGAGGTGCTCTAGCTCACAGAACACCTTCACGGTCTCCTCTAGTCTTGCTCAAGCAGGTCCTACAATACGTAGGATTCATTCACAATAAAAGGTACTATCACAGATATAAAATACTATTTGTAGAAGTAAAAGAGGTCTTCCAAAGCCACAAATGTTGAGTTGCTAACTTACATTAAGTACTTCTGGAAACCGCAGCCTAAACCTGAAGAAATTATCATGCTAATCCTTTGCTCACCTTCATGTACCGATCTTGCCAATGGGAAAACTGTGTGCCTCTTCCAGAACTTTGCTACTATCCCCCTAAGATTTTCTACCCACAATGAAATCAAGAATCGCCCAACAGCACATCACAGAATCACAGAATCACAGAATCCCAATCACAGAATCACAGAATCCCAAGGGTGGGAAAGAACCTCGAAAGATCATCTAGTCCAACCCCCCTGCAAGAGCAGGGTAACCTAGAGTACATCACACAGGAACTTGCCCAGGCGGGCCTTGAATATCTCCAACGCAGGAGACTCCACAACCCCCCTGGGCAACCTGAGGCTATCATCCAAACAGAGAAGTCTGGGCTGGGCCGGGCCAAATAGTTTTCCCAGGATGTAGCAGGGTATATCAAAAGCCCTACCCCACTTAAATCTTTACAACTTTGACAGGAAAAGAATTCAAGCCTACAACATTTTGGACATCCCTACAGACAGCTTTAACCAAAGTCCATGTAGGGAAGTATGGATTACACATACTTGGAGACATAGGAGTGGTTTAATTTATTTCCCTAACCCACACCCTGGCAATTATCATCTTTATCATGAGGGTAACCATCCATTCAATAGTGGCCCCACCCACCTTTCACTCTCATCTGCAGCCTTCTCAGCCTCCTCCAGCTTCTGCAGGGCAGTAGCCAAGCGTTCCTGAGCCCGATCCAACTCTTCCTCAACCAGCTGGATGCGTCTGTTCAGAGAAGCTACATCACTCTCAGCCTAAGCACAGGAAGAACAGAAATTAATTCATAATAAGGCACACATCACCTCTCGTAAAAGATTATCCCACATACTTGCCAGCACCATTTAACAGCAGTATTCAGTAATTTCTGACTTCATCCACTAAAAAGCCCATACAGAGATGTACACACCCTCATTGAATTGTGAAGCTATTACTTTAACAGAGGAAAAAGTGATTAACGCTTCCTCTAAAAACATTAAGGAGTTTTCAGTTTGTACCAGAAAGAAGTGCACTGGAAGAATTAGGCATCATTCCCCAAATATTTTCTGTTACTGTATTTGTAGGCATTAACAGTTCATGCCCCCTCCCCCTTTTTCTCAGTCAAATCAACACAAACTAGTTATTTGATTATTCTGTGTTATCCCAAAACCATTATTTATGACCTCTTGCCATATTTTAAGAACTGATGCAGTATTTCCTTGAGCTCCATAAGAAGGGCTCAGAATAAACATGCAAAAATACACCTACATCGATACTTGCAATGAGAGAGCTAACACAGAGAGAGCAAGAGAACATGAAAGAAATGCCCAAATACCCCAGGTTCGTTCGTGTACAGGCAAGCTATGCAAGAGCTGACAGAGAAAGCACCAGCAAAGGCTACATCTCAGAAGGGCCCTGGTGCAGGCAACAATCACTTGTAACATCTTTCTTCCCCACTGCCATTTTCAAGCTTCTGAAATTTGCCTCTCTTGCATTACATGTTCATCTTCTGCATAACACTTGCAACTCATCTGTCTCTTATCATTACAAACTTTTACTTCTAACCGTCTCAAATGTACATTTAAGTTGCAAAGTAAGTTCTGTTGCAGCTTTCTCATAATAACCTCATTATTAAACCTTATTTTTCTCAAAAGGCTATTAAGCACTAAATATATATACACAATAAGGTCTTTATTCGAAAAAGTTAATTACTTTCAAGAGTAAGCTACTTTTAATTACTGCTGAAAACCATCTTGCTATAGATAAGGAAGTACATATCTCAACTTCCTATGCTGTAGGGGTGGAGGGAACAATCCTCTATCAAAACCAGAAACCAAAAGTATCAGTTTGGTATTTTTCTTTAATTAAACATGTAAAGAACTGTTCTTTGTTGCTTTTACTCACCACAGGCAGCTGAATACAGTTGGCCACAACTAAAATTTTGTTGTAGGTAAAACAAGTAAAACTAACTTAAACACCAGACAAGTACAATAACCTTTAACATAATAGTCAACAGGGAAGCAAGTATGTATTTGAACATTAACAAGTATCGACAGTGATCATGTAGACCCTTCGAGACCCACATTAATATGAATACAAAATCTTTGGCTATGTAATCAAGCAGTAGTAGCCCAAGCCTGCATTTCCAGACTTCTGGCTTCAAATAGTAAGAATTTGAACTTCCTCATTTGAGAAATAAAATAACCTCTCACAGATGTTACCCTTGGGAAATATGTAATGTTACAAGTTAATTATTATCATGTCAAGACTCCTCATCATGATAAGAGCAGACAGTATGCTCAGAAAACACTGGGTGACTAAAGTTCAAACTTTTACTTCCTGCTCTCAGTACAGTCAGGGTTTACCAACCAGCCTTATATGGCTCAAGTTATTCCCCTGCAGAGCAGGACTTCTCTCCTTATTTGGTTAGAAAGGAAAAAAAAACAGTGACATTATGGGGCACTCCCATAGGCAACAGACAAACACAATGCTCTGTGTTTTAGCCATAGCACTTATACACCACATATTTCCACAATGAGCGATGACAAGGATAAATTACCATCAGGTGTTAATGATTACTGGTGTAAGGGAGATTCTGTTCTCCACAAGGAGGAAGAAAAATGCACTCTGAAAATGGGATTACCAAAAGCCCCTTGAGATGCATACACTCAAACCAGGAGAGATTCTTTTTTTAAGGCAAAGGCTGCTAATCAGAGCCTTGGAACGTTTAACAATCTGGTTTAACAATCAAATGCTGTAAACTGGAATAGGTTTTGGCCACAGCTTTAGCTTTTTCATTGTTTGTGTATGCGTACCTTGCACAGGAAGAATGAAAAAAAAAACCCAAAAAGAACACAGGACAACTAGCTGCTCACATGCTACACATGTAAGGCACTACACTAAGGGAAGGGTCAGATTCACCTCAGTTTGCCTGCTGCTATGTTCTCAAAGTCCCCCTTCCGCAAGCACACAAGAATACAGCTGTACTCAATACAAGACACAAATTGGTACACAGCTAACATTATAGAAGATGTACAGGTCTGCAGGTGCCTGTGAGTTCAATTTTCTGCCTCTACTCACCCCAGCACTGACCCCGCAAACAAAACCTTGAATATCGTGTAAATGTGCGCTACAGAACTTCACATCATGCACATAAACCAACTTCAGGGAGGAGACAAACATTAACCGTTAGGATCCTAAGTCTTACAGCAATGTGGCTGAGCTCTAACAAGATGACTTCACCAGAAGGCTGTAAGGCTGTAATCACTTCTCCAGCAACACTCCTTCTGACACAGAAGGTAACAGCAAAGCTTCCCATTTTAGTGGAAATTCCTTAATATATGGTTTAGAACAATACATGCTACTGAAAGTAGGAAAATCAGTGTCCTTTACTACACAATGAGTAGGGATCTTTAGTTTTTTAAGACAGAAACCCTTATGAAACAAGTTCATGACTGTGACATGATCCCTCACTGGAAAAAAATATGAGCTATGTGAAGTGATTTGCAAGAATGCTGCAGTTACACAAGTGCAAGAAGACGTAATTCTCTTCTTGGGAAGATCACCTGTAAGTAATGAGAAGGCTCTTCATTTAAACTTGCTGTCCAGAACATGCAGAAAGCCCTTTATTATAAGGAAATCTAATAATCACTATTTTTCTCTACTGTAATAAACTACATGAATAAGAAATATATTTTGCATCACTTTTACACAACCACTGAAGACACCAAAAATACCACAAATAACACTGTACATTTTATTTCAGGAAACATTAAGTTATGCCTGGTAGAACTGCCCAAGGTCAGGGGCAAGACCAACAGCAGCACTATCATGCTTTGTTGTAACTGCCTCCCATAACCACTTCTTCTGTTCTGACCATACCTGCTCTTGTCTCTGCCTGGAACCTTATCTACTGCTCCTTTCCCATTTTAGCCAGGAGTTTTGACTAGCTAAACATAATACAGATGGCCACTGAAAGGGACCATATTGTGGCGTTTTCTGTGGGCAAGTACCTGGACATGGCCATCTCAGGCTCAGTCTTAAGTATATAACTTCTTTACAGTTGGTGTGCTGACTTCCCACAATTGAACCCCTTTGGATGAGGTAAGAAGACAACTATCATTTGGGGGGAGTGGGGCAGGTTTCACTAAAGCTTGCTGAGAACCTAACACAAAGCCCCGATCTCAAACATCTCACCTAAGTTTAACCTCACACCTGCTCAGTGTTTTGCTGTTGGCACCAGCAGACCTACTGCGGTCTAAGACACACATTGCAAGCTTCATGTGCCCCCCGCATCGCTCGGGTTACGGGGCCGAAGAGCGCAGCACTGCGGCGGACACCGCAGTGACCCACCCTCACCTGCGGGCCCGGGCCTGCCGCCGGGAGCCGTGGCCTCCGCCCGCCGCGCCGGCAGGTAACCATTTTGTCAGAAGCGGCGGTGCAGGGAAGAGCGGCCCGACCCGACGACAAGAAAGCAGCGAGGGTCGGCCTCGCCCCGGCAGCCGCACCCACAGGGCCGCGGCCCCCAAGCCCAGCCGGGCAGGCCCTACCTCCTCCCGCAAAGCCCGCTCCTGGTCCACCTCCCGCTGCAGCCGGCCCGCTCGCTCCTCGGCGGCGTCTGCCTGCTCCTGCAGGCTCCGGATCTTCCTCCTGACGGCCTCCAGCGAGCTCATCGCCGCCATACCCGCGCCTCGCCCGGCCTGCGGCTGCAGCACCGCCTGCCTCAGCCCCGGAACTCCCACCGCAACGCGCCGCAACACACAGCGGGGCGGGGCTGCGGGCACGGAGCTGGGAGGGGAGCGGCGCGGCTCACCGGAGGGGCGGGCAGGGAGGAGGGCAGCCCCCGGGAGAGGCCGGCGCCGGCCAGGAGGGGGCTCCGTGGGGCCGGCCCAGGCTGGACCGGGCGGGACTGGACTGCGCCGGGCGCGGCCGCCGCCGCCAAGTGGGCGGGCTGGGGCGGAAGCGCCCCCTAGCGGCGCAGGCCTTTCCCCGCCCCTGAACCGCTCCAGCGTGAGCCGTGAAGTGACACCAGCTCCTGGGACACCGGGTGTCCCGGGTGAGGTGGCTCCAGGTCTCAGGGGATGCGCCCGGCTCTGGCGAGGTGAGGTTTCCTCACCCCCACCGTGTAAGGCGAGTTCACCCCAGGAGCCCGTGCTCCCTCCCCCGCTCCTGTCTTTTTCCTAAGGCTTGGAACTATCCAAACTAGTAGGGAAAATATTGGGTCAACTGCAATGCCCTAGAGATACGCTGCATCGCCAATAAGAAAGACATCCTTAAAGAATCAGATGTATTCCATACATACCATTAAATACAGCGTTTACCTCCATGAAAACAAGACAAACGCTTGCCTACCCTCCACCTGAGGGACAACTGCAAATACAGTTGCCTTTAGCTCGCTTCCAAATGCTGTTTCCCAGCAAAGGAAAATGGCATTGGGATTGGTCAGGAAGATCGTTCGTTTCAAAAAGGGGCTCTAGTAGGATTTCTCCTGCCTTCATCTTAGGCGAGCTATTTCCAAATAGTCTACATACTTTTCCTTATAAGGAATATCTCCCCTGGATCTATATGCGGCTCCTTTGAACAAGTTAAATAAACGTCCTGCTAGGAAGCTGCCTCTCATCTATATAGCCATATAAACGATGACAGACAATCTGATCAACATTTTACACTGAACCTCTCACTCCTGTTCCTATGCAAGCTTATGTTAAGTTCTTGAGTCCTCTTTCAAAGCTATACCACTTAATTGCCACACTGAAGTTAAACTTTTTTATCCTTCATTCATTTTAGAAGTAAAATAAGATAAAAGCAGCTTCTCTTTCATGCAAAGCTGGGGTTTGATACATTTCCCCTTCTAAAAGCATCCTTCCCCCTGAAATACTTTACTTGCTTCATCTGTGGCAACTCCTCTTTTTATTATAGCTTTGACATTAATTTTCAAAGCTCAGTTACAGGAAAAGGACGGTCATTGCTTTGGAAATACTGTGCTTTCACCTAAGCCTGTAATTCAGAGCTGAGATTTACTTGGAGGGAACTGGATTGTACAGCAGCAGCCAGACAGCTGGACCTCAACAGCAGAGACAAGAAACTCACATGGTTCCATGCATGCAATACATTAAATGCATGTCAGGGGTAGACAGGTGGGTGGGATGAAGGCCTGGGAGACGCACAAGCTCTTGCATTATTACCATATAAAGTGCTGAGCTATATATATCTCCTTGCTCCCAGGGTCCCTGTCCTCTGAACAGCAAGCCTAGCAAGTATCAGCTTCTGGACCACTTTCTCTCACATGAGACTGAACTTAACTTTTCTTTGACAAGTGAAACAGTTCCAGCGATTTCCAAGTTAAAAGGAAACAAAGTAGGAGAGGATCTTTTATCTAAGGGACCAGTGAGTGAGCCAAACTCATATCTAGCAGCAGGTCTAACATATGAGTGCCTAGAAACAGCTCTCTTGAAGAAAGAACTAGCAGCCCTTGCTCTTCTGGATCTCCCTCTCCTGGATCTACTATTAAATGTCTGATTCTGCTTCACTATCCAGATTGTGTTGTTCCAGCCTGAACCATTTTCCCCATCACCTGAATGGACAATCTGCCCTTTACTTTGATGTCTACAGTGGCAAGTACACATGAAAAGCACGTATTGAGTGAGCAGAAACCCAACCAAATGCCTCTGATAGTGTGCAAACCTCATGCAAGGAGGCAGTGCTGTGTTTCCCACCTCCCTGCCCAGGAAGGGCCTGGATCCTGCCCTCAGCAAAGCTTTGGAGCACTGTTTGGTAGGAGTCCTGGCTGTCCTGTGCAGGAGTGTGTGGTTTCTGTACAGGGGGGGCTGGGGTGGTGAAAGGGATGGGGGTAACTTACATCTGTGGCCTTTTTGTCAGCCAGTTCCAACTTTTCCTGTGCATCTTTAAGGGACTCGGAGTATTTGTCCAGCTCATCCTCAGTGCCCTTCAGCTTCTTTTGTAGACCCAACAGCTCATCCTCCAGCTGTGATACGGGTGGAACGTGGTAGAGAGGGGAGGGCAGGCAGGAAAAGGTGCAGCAGGCAACGTGATCGTGCAAAGGGAGAAGTGCAAGTGCAGAAAAGACAGAAAAGGACAGACAGACAGAGAAAGAGAAAAGGAGAGACAGTTAGATTCTCTTTGCTTGTGGCAAGGGCACGATACCTTGGCAGCTTTCTCCTCTGCGGAGAGGAGACTATCCTCTGACTTGTGTAGCTCTTCCAGCACTTGGTCCCTTGCATCCTCCGTCACATGCAATTGTTTTTCCAATTGCACAATGTCATCCTCTAACTAGGTGCACAAGAGGAAATACAATGCACAAGTATGTTTCTCCCTTGGCTTAGAAAAGTGGGAAGTAAGTTTAAATCCCTCTCCCTTCCTCCCTCCTCCTCCAGGATATTCCAGAAGTGTGCAACCAATGTGGCTCCCTCCCCCAAATAAAGCCCCAGGTGTAAAAGAGAGGGATTGGAGAAGTCCAGGAAAATGGGATACACATCTGGGAAGGGGGGCAGCTGCAACTGGACAAGTCTGCTGGGTGGTGCTGGAGGGGGTGAACACAGCTTTAAGTGTCTTTTGCCAAATGGCAGCACATCTGTCCATTGCTAACACGGCTCGAAGAACCCCCTCCAGCCCTGCGCCTGTGACAAAGGCACAAGCCATGCGGCTGTCCTAGGGGTCTGCTTCTCAGCTAGGCTGCTGGAGCCGGGGGAGAAATCCTACCAGGGTGAAGCTCTGCCTTAGGTCAAGTTCTGCTAGTTCGGGGATAGGGAAGCAGCATACACCAAGGAACACGGGGAAAAAAAGGGGGGAAAAAAAAACAACCAAAAAAACAGGAGAGAGGAGTCGTCTGGAAAGACTTGCGCCCCGGCGTTCTGTGCAGACCTGCTTGCTTCGCTCCTCTGCTGCCTTCTTGTCTGCTTCGGCTTGCTCCGCTCTGTCCAAGGCGTTCTCCTTGTCCAGCTTCAGCATCTGCATCTTCTTCTTGATGGCATCCATGGCGGCGGTGGGTTAAGGCGCGCCCCGCGCGAACTACACCCGAAAGCAGAACTTGGGAAGCTGCGGGACAGCCCTGATGGAGTCCGAGACACTGGCGCGGCCCCGAGGCGGTGCGGGGCTGCTCCGAGATCCGAGCGGGACGGCGCCGGCGGAGTGCGGGCGGGCGGGCAGCGCCTCACAGATATGTACTTTCCCAGGGGGCCGACTGCATTCCTCAAGACATCCAATACTTTTTTGGAAAGGGCTTTTTTTTTCTCTCCTCCCTCCTCCCTTCGTCCCTGCCCTTTCCCTCTCTCACTCCCTCTCCCTGCTTTTTTTTGGGGGGAGGCTCAGCGCTCCCATTCGCTGCTGCTTGCCATTTGACCGTGGATCTGACTATATATGGGATGCGATGGGCGCGGTGAGGCGGGGGAGCAATTTGTTCCCGTTTCCAAATCGGCAGGACGGGATGTTTCGCTGCTACTCCTGAGAAGGGTGAAAGAAAGAGAAAAGAAAAAGAAAAGGCAGAAGTGGGGGCGTCCGGGCGGCCCTAGCCCTGCTCTTGAGACGTTCCCACCCGTGGAAGTCGATCTGTTTTGAAGCAGGCTAGCGGAGGGGCAGAGAGGGGTTAACTGCATTCACGGACGGAACGAAGTCGTTGTAAGACCTTCCCTCGGCAGCCAGAGGCAGGGGACGAGGAGGAAGAATGGGAAGGGGCATCTCTGCTGAGAAGTCAGGCTGCAGCAGGCTCGGGTGCCAGTGTGGGCCGGGCAGTACAGTGCCCGGCACGACGAGCACCAACGCTGTTGGTCAGAGCAGGGCAGAGCTTCCCACAAGGGGGAAGGGGCTGAGGAGCGACACAGACCCCCTAGGAGGTGACCATCGGGGACACGGGATGGCTCTCTACTCCTCCAAAGGCCGTGCCGGGGCAGAGCAGAGCTGCCAGGGCTGCCAGTGCTCCCCACATCCAGCATCCTCCTCTGCAGTACCTCGCTGGGGAGGGACATGCAAGAGGCCAAACACTGAACTGAAATAGAAAAGGCAGAGGAGAGTTACAACACCCCTCAGCTGGACAGCCGTGGCTCAGCTGCCCTCCTGGGGGTAGCCAGAGCCATGAGGGATGGAGCCCAAGAGAAGCTGGGACAAAGAAACGGATTGGAGAAGTGGTTCTCACCCTCCACCTGCAACACCAGCAAGAGACAGGCAGCAGAGAGACAATTAACAAAATAACATGTAATTAAGTGGAGACCTATTTTTGCTTCTGGTGGGTCTCTCAGACTCAGCACAGTGAGCAAGACCCAACATGCTCTGTCCCCGTGCCACAAGCTCCCTTGTACAGTGCAGAAAGTACATCGACGTGCACAAGCCCCAAAGGATTTGGGTTACACAAAGAGAAAATTAAGCAGTCTCTCATCTGCACTTAGTACTTGCAGCAGAAAATTCCTCCCTGGTGCTGTCACTGATGGGCTAAACTGATGTTACTTTGTAGCAGGAGGGAATGTCCTACAGCTTCCGGCCTGTCGTACTTGCCAGGGCAGTGAGGGCTAGATTTGCAAGGAGGCCAGCTTCTGTAGAGCTTAAACAGCCTGCACCATGAACCTTCAGCTCTACAAGACAGCAAAGCCCCCTGAGCAGGTACCAACAGGTATCTCCCCCTACTCCTGAGGAGGGCCACACTCTGGATTCAGCTATGAGCTAGATAAAGTTCAGGGAGGCTTGCGGCTAGGCACAGGGATTCACGTGCATGGATACTACAGAGCATGGGAGACCACTGGGAAAGCAGAAATTTTCCTTATGCCTACTTAAAGAAAAGATGATTTCTCTCTGCACTGGTTGAACAGCCAACCCTCTATGACAATAATAGTAAAATAGTAATGAGAATAGTAAAAATAATGAAGTAAAATGTTTCTAGAGAGTGAAATTCTCTTTTCTACACAATGTTACTCATTTATCCCCATCTATCAGTTTGGAAAATACACTATTTAAGCCCACCACAATATAAACAGCATTGCACCATCACAGAGTACTTAAAAACGCCAAACAAGAGAGTATTGGAAAAGTCTGCAGATTTAGTTGCTGCCAACTCCAAAGTGTTGTTTTTCTCTTGGCACTTGTCTTGCTTTTTATCGTATAGCCAGTTAGAACAGATTAAGGCCATTCTGAGCTAAGTATAGTGACTATTGAAAAGACACCTAGTTACATATTGCTCAACAACCTGACTGCATGATGAGATCATAGAATCCCAGACTGGTTCGGGTTGGAAGGGTAGGGACCTTAATGCGCATCCAGTTCCAACTCCTGCCACAGGCAGGGACACCTTCCACTGGAGCAGGTTGCTCCAAGCCCCATCCAACATGGCCTTGAACACTGCCAGGGATGGGGCAGCCACAGCTTCTCTGGGCACCCTGTGCCAGAGCCTCACCACCTTCTCAGGGAAGAATTTCTTTCTAATAGCTAACCTAAATCTCCCCACTGTCAGTTTAAAACCATTCCCCCTTGTCCTGTCACTATGTGCCCCTGTAAAAAGTCCCTTTCCATATTTCTTGTAGGTCCCCATTAGGTACCAGTATGTTTTGTTCCTAGTTTAGGAGAACTTACTCCTCTGCTACAAAAAAATCCTAAAAAGTGTAGGGTATCATGGCTGGAAATTCACTCAAGTAGCTCTTCTAGCCTTCGGGAAAGCAAATGTCTTGCGAAATTAAACAAACAGTATCCTGTCTGGCTAATTTGGGAGTGGTGCTGATAGGCTCTGAAAGAATTTCGTGCAGCTCCATTTCTCTAGAAGAATGTTAGCCATGACATGGGAGCCTCTCGGATACGTGAGAAACTGAGACTTGGGCAGAAAGAAACTCTAAGGGGTTTCTTTTAAATGCCTGGAGGATGCTACCACCTCTGCAGCAGAACAAAATACTGAGGTTTCACTTACCTCAAAATGTCCAGTTAAAGCTTTGTTTGTATCAAGATAACCCTGTATCTACGGGACTGCACTGGATTATGGTGATTTCATTTCTTCTTTTCCTTGTAGAGAGAACATGAAAAGTAGAGACATGTATCAACATGCTTGCTATACCTTTCATTAACAATTTCAACTGCTTGGAAATTTCTGTTCCAGCTGGCTAAGAAAGATAGGCTTGGAAATAAACTAGCTTGGATAGTCTCTCCCTTTTAATTGATACGTGATGAAAGACTGGATACAGATTGGTTTTGCATACTGAAACAAAGCGGCAGCACAAACTTTGCTTTTCTGACATCATATCCATTCTGTAATGTTACCTGCTACCTTTTTTTCCCCCACAGGCTATCTCCTCTCTCTCATTGACAAATGGTGCAGGTAACTCCCCAGCAACAGTTTTCTTTGCTTCTCGGAAGTACCCACTGAACTTGTCCTGAATGCTGTTCACTTAATCAGGCTCTTCAGAAAATCAAGACAGCCCACATAAAGAACCAGAGAAAGCTGTTTCTGTTCTGAAACAATGTTTCTGTTTCTGAAACAAGGGTATTCCTGAAGGATATTCTGATTCTGAAATTCACTGCTTCTCCTATGAGGAGGTGATGTTGCACTTCAGGCTTACTCACAATATGGTATTATTTCCCAGAGCAGGGCTGGAACCCTTTTATTATCATGATGTTTCTGTCATGTCATATATCCCTTGATATAGCCAGAAATTTGCCTTGAGAAGGAGGTACTTTTTCGTGCATGAATCGGTCTGGTCAAAGGGAGTTCACTCTGTTGAATCTGGTAACAGACAAAAGGGTAGGTGAGTACATTCATTTGAAAAAATTTTCAAATGTACCCTTGGAGTTGCTTTTCCTTTCCTTTCTCCTTCTTCTCCTCCCCCTTCTCTTTTTTTTTAGGAATATGCAGGATATGACACCTAACTTTATATTACAACTGGTTCTGCCAGTTCTATGAAACATGCCTCTTAAAAGATGATTAAGGATTCAAATTAGGTCAGGCAGAGTGAACTCCTAAGCCTGTATGTGTCATTTGCAAAGTGGAGTGTTCCCTCACAGGGAGGCAAATACAAATAAAATACAGACCTAATTTCTCAAAGGTCTCTGAGGCCTCTGTAGCCCTCCTAAAACTGGAAGGTTCATTTTGGAGAAAGGGAGCAACAACAGGAGTGTGGCATATCACCAAAAAATGGGGAATTGAAAACATCTGTATTCACCCGGAAAACAAATAAAACCATAGATACTGATGGATATTGGCAGGTTTTACCACTACACTTAGTGTATTTTATCCTGTACGGAACTCTGGGAGCTTTGCACTGAGGAAGCTGAGGGAGAACATTTCTAAGAAGAATATAAATGGCTAAATGTCCCCTGAGGGGAACTGGGCATATATGCTGCAGCCCTATGGCAAGAAGAAGCCCTGAAATAGAAGGTAGGAATCCTGATGGTCAGTTCTCTGCACAGCTCAGTAGGCAGCAAATGGCTACAGAAATACCCCTGAACATGCCAGTCATGCTTAATATAAGCTGTAACTCTGTAAAAGGCTTTCTATAACATTTCTAAGGTAATGGTGAAGAACATTTTAGCTTTTATAATTGAGAACTATTGGATGACTCGTTGGAAAACAAAGCTTTAAATTCTTTTAAAGTTATTTAATTATTTACCTCTTCAGAATGAGTATGTTTCTGCCCCATTTGTCATTTAAGAATTCTGTGAACTCCTCAAGGGTGAATGTATTTATAGTAGTCTTCTGCACCTGCCCTGATCTATAATCCAAGGGTCTACTCAGATACCACACCAAATGCTAAGAAGCTTATGACCTAACTCATGACCTAAGATCTTGAAATAGCTCTGAGAAGGTCTTCTTTCTCCCTTCTCCCTCCAAGACTCCTTTCACCCTAATGACACTATTGTTACTACTTTCAGCTGAGCAAACATGTCTCCCAAGGTTTTGTGTCGTGTTTCCCTTTTAAATCAGATTTTTTTTTACCTGGTAGTTCTGAATTATTAATGTAATTCTCTGATGAAAATTAACAGAAAACAAGTAATGGGAACAAAAAGATCACTTTTGGTAAGATGTTTTCCCACATCCTTCTTTTTATAGATTTAGGCCAGAAAAAAAAAAAAAGGACAAACAGATAATTTAAAACTGCTTGCTTGTATTTATAGATTGTTGAATTTATGTTCCACTCAGTGAAGTCTCTATGAAGTCACTTACTTGAATCTGACCTCAGTAATCTTGTGTTTAAAAAAAGCCTTGTAAAAAAATACCCAATCCACTTTGATTTAAATCGTGGTATTATGAAAGGGAGAACAACAACAGTGAAGAGGACAAGTGACAGAAAAGTGCAAGTAATAAGTAATGTGGGAGGGAAAAAAAACCCAAAAGACAGACCAAAATGAGCTGTACCCAGACACCAAGGTGAAAAGAACTGTGAATCAGCAAATCCTAAAGGAAGTGACTTTCCTGGTCAAAGAGGCCAATCATAACCTTAGCATTGTGCAGAAATTGCATTAAATTTCATGGATCTCCTTCGATTTACACTGTGCCAAATGATATCAGACCCAGTGTGATGGAATGCAGAGTGAGAAAAATACTGTCGAAAAAACCGCTGTCCTGGACAAGAAGCAGCCCTATACCTTCAAAAGACATAGTTCCATCCTTGTTAAGTAGTTCATTTGCCAATCCTTGGAGCTATATATAGATAAATACACTATCTTTGTAACATCTACTGCGACATCTACATGATTGCAAGCTGTACTGAAGTATAGCTTTGCAGTTCTCTCAGGCAGTTGTCTTTTTTCCCCCTGGCAGAACAAAGAACAGTTACCATTACGTATCCTTAACAGTTAATGTTACTGATCTTATTGGTACAGCAATATACAAAGACAGTAAGTAGTGGAACAGAGCAGGAATGGAAAAAAGGAGACGGGAAACTTCATGGTATTTCTGATGTCTACCCCTTCCCACAAGAATACAGAGGGAGATGCTGTAGAGACATACCAGGGCAGAGAGTTATTTCCCTTCTCTTGGCTGCAACTGAGAGAATTGAAAGTGTTTTAGTAATGTCCTGAATTCATGTCCCAGGGAACATGCAGCAGTAGCAACTACTGCAGTACAGAAGGCTATAAAAGAAGTTGCTCCAGGAAGTGAATCAGATGGGGTGTATGAGCAGTTCTGTCAGGAATTAGTTTTTGTTTTGTGGAAGTTCTCATGTGTCACACAACAACGCAACAATCTGAATTTGGACACAAAGTAGGAGAGTATGCACGTTCATGCAGCCTAAAATCTACTTGCCTATGACTGATGATCTAGGAAGCTAGGTAACAATCTTCAGGGATTCCTTGCCAAGAAGAAATACCAGCATGGGAAGTTTCCACTGTGTGACTTTGGGTCTGGGAAGAACAAACTTTCTGATCACAGAGCTATCATTACACTTGATCTTCAGCAATTATTCTATGTCAATTAAACTGTGTGTATAGCTCCAGAAAGTGAGTAATTAGACCATCAAAATGCATTATGTAAACCCACAATGTAAGGAGGTTATTTCTGGAAGACAGTAAACTTTCTTATCTGAATAGTCACCTTTCTGGTAGGAAAATCCTGAGAACCCAACCGATTGTGCCTTTGCATAGTGTCAATTCTTGTTCAGCCACGTCTGGCTGAAGTTTTCTAATGGCCATCAAGATGACACACGAAAGAGCTGCAAAGACATCATAGAAAGAAAGGAAAAATTCTCTACTGAAACCTAGTGAAGGTTGTTTTTTTTTTTCTCTGATCTGTTCAGAGTTCTTTTTCTCTATGAGGAAAGAAAGAGAAGAAAGATGCATTCAGCCTGATTTTATAAACAATCATTCATCATGTAGCAGAACAAACAATACTTTATCCCCTTATATTTGTACAGCCTGAAACTTGCTGCCACAGCAAGAGAACTGTGAAAGTGTTTAGTCTTGGTTAAGGAAATAAGAGTGTAATCCAGGTGCTAATTCTGTCCTTTTGACATCTATCTCCATGTATCCCACCACTGCAGCTTGTTTTTTCATATCTTCCGTGACAGCAAACATACATTTAATGTCATTGAGTTCTTTGACATGTTACTAACATGACAGATGAGATTCAGGAGTAGTAAACACAATAAATCGAGTCCATTGAAATTACAAATCCATATTTATCTATCATTAGCTTTGTATCCTCTTTTTTTTTTGTAACTCTGAAACTTTTCACTAGTTACTTGGCAGTTAATGCTTTTCTAGTTAAAGAACTTATTCGATGCTCCCATTAGTCTTCATTATATTTTTCTTTGGAAAGCTGTTTGGACAGAACTCATAGCTCTGTATACTTTACATTTACATGCTCCTCCCTGCTCCAATCTAATAGAAAATGTAATTCCAGGATAATTTTCCTAGGATTAATTTTGATTTGAATATACCTTCCTCATCCCTCAGAAAACATACTTTTGAGTCTAACACACGAACCAAATTACCAGATGCAAAGGGAGTATCTGAAATAACAAGATGTCAAATTCCATGAAGAATATAATTTTTCTTCATTTTTCTTCATCTTTGAGTTAGTTAAAATTCTCTCACATACCATGATGCCAATATGAATAGCTTTCCATTTGCTTGGGAAAGATACATGGAATGTTGGCTACAAGGCTGCCATGGGATTCCCATACAACAGCCCTTGGGTAATACCAGAGATGACAGCCTCTGCATGCCCATTGCAAAGGTACTGCTATAGCTAATGCAGTATATCACAACATGCATATTTCAGCATGCAGATGGCAGTTTCAAGCATTAAGGTCATAGCAGAACATTAGAGCTCACAGCTATTTTTCATTCTGAAGGCAGAATGGTTTCTGTATTTCAAATTCCCAGATCAATTTTACTGAGCAATAGACTGGTTTGAAATCTGCCTAGAGCCTGGTGTCACACATCACCCAGCTAATCACTGCCACTGTAACAATGGTCAGAACAGCAGCTTGCAGGTGTCAACAATAAAACCCTCTGAAGTGGTAATCCTGTGCATGTCAGTGTGTTTAACATCCATCTCAACCATCCTATGGTCTGCATGAATTGTTAATCAAGTAGAATTGAAAACTGGCACTCAAATGGCATAACTGCTACATCTGGGTAACAGGCTAGGAGCCAGACAGAAGCTAAAGTTTCATGAGAAGCTATTTTAACATTCATTTGTCTACAGGGACAAGCAGCTTAGTGAAGAATTTGACTTTTACTGGAGCCTTCCTGCCAGAGTGACTCTTCCAAGTTCATAGCTGAAGTGAACATTTTACAAAGAATCAACTGCACACTTTTCCAGCACAGTCAACAGTGAATTTAACCAGAGGCAGAATCCCCCGTGGCCTTTTTGTCTTACTTCGTTGATTACAATTTCACTTCAACTGTTTATGGGAAAGGATGATGATTTCTAACAGAGGCTGCATGATTTTACATTCTGCTTCTGACACCAGCATATCAAATACAAATCCTGATGAAGCTGTAGGCTGCTCACCACTTCTTTAGCATGCAGCTGTAAAGGCTTCAAAATACAATTGCTGAGAGTTAGTGAGATTTAGATATTCTGGACTCACTCACCAAGCTATAGAGATGAGTAGGACCTCACATTCTGACTCCTTTCATCACCAACAGAATGAGGTTGTGCATGCCAACAACTGCTGCTTCTAAAGACCTTGCTGAAAACTGACAACTGCTATGCGTCTAAGCTGTATAAAACAAGAGGCAGTTTTTGGGTCCCTGACAAATTGCCAGTTCAACTTTGTATAGGCAGCTTCTAGTTTTTCCTATTGCCCCTGTGATAGTCTGAATGGTTTATAAGGCAAGATCTGGCCAGCATTTGCTCATTTGCTGGAGTTTTTATTAATAAAACTGGGAACATACAGCAGGTCTGTAACATGTGCACACTGATGCCAACTGAACAATAAGGAAAAAAAGGGTGAGTTTTTAAACATTTTACTAATATATTTGAATTTCAATGTATAACAGGTAAATTGCATTTTAAGTCTGTTGGGTTGCTAAAATAAATCCTGTGTCAGAAGCTGAGGTTCCTGCTGAGCAACTAAACCTTAACTTGCATTATGAAAGCCATCCACCATGCTTTTGTCAGTGCTGTTTCACAATACAAAATTGTTTTACAGTTGCTTTCCTTGCAAAAGCAGAGCATTCATTTCATTCTCTTGTTCTCCACAACCTCTCAAATCAGAGAAATCCATCATACACACCACACAAGTCCTTCTTGTTCACACTAAGTACTTTCCAAATTTGATATAAAGCAAGATACAGGTCCCAGTTTCTGTAATACTCTGGGGTATAAATGCATTTCCTCTATTCAAGACAAAAACATACTTAAAACTTAACTGGTAGTGTTCGGTTTGTTTTGGTTTTTTCTTTTTTTCCCCCTTCCCACAGCATCACTTATTGCCAGGTTCACTTTGCAGATCCTTTGGGCATGTATGTATCATATAATGAACACCTTGTGAAAATCCCCAAGAAAGTGTCAGAACTGGAAGAAGTTTGGCTGCATTAGTACACAAAAGTATATAGGCTAACTAGCACTTACAGCACTGCCAGGACCAAGCTCTGCTTACCATCTCTGCTTGGAGTTCAACCTGGGCTTGACAATATGGAGCTAACCTACGCAGAGCAGGCACAGCCATTGTTTTCTCCAATTACATAAGGCATCTGCAGGATCCTTTCTCTTCTACAGAATACAACCTCAAGCTGGACACAGAGGAAAAATACCTAGTTCTGGATGGTGAGTGCTCTACAAAAAAGAGATGTAATACACTTTAGCACCACATGTTAAAAACAGAAATAATTAAAGATAGTCTGAAATGTTACATATGGGATATTTCATTTTAGTGAAAACTATATTTTAAACCAAAACCAATAGGATCCTTCTGCTTCCAATCTGAGGTGAATCAGTTCTAGTATTAGTGTAGGAGCTTGGTGTTGAGAATAAGCTTTTTATTTCTTTTTGTCCTTTTTGAACTTTTTATGACTTTCAATTTCACTCCTTCCTGCACGCAGTTTCTTTAAAAACTGGTTTTCAAAGCATGAAGACATTCAGCTCTCAAGCATTCTGACAAAATGTTTTGGGGGACAATATTTTGAGGGTTTTTTTCCCCCTAAATAAATTATTTATTCAATAAATGACAATGCCACGCTTCGTAAGAGCTTTGAATGTTGTTCTTTAAACATGGTAAGCAAGGACAAATGTAACTGCATGGTTTGGATTCTAAAAATATGACATGATTTTCTTAATTATAAGTTTTATAGAAACTCATGTAACATTGCAGGGATCAGGAGGAAGGAAGGAACCCTACTGTAAGTGAGAGCTTGTCACTGATTTCCAGTTGGTGGCTTTTCCATGCCACTTACCTGCTTTGTGCTTCTGTTTCTGAGTGTGTATACTGTGAGAAGTTTGAAACTGGTTAAGAAAATGCTACTTGCACTGCAAGAATTGTACACAATCTAAGTAGGTACCGTCTTCCACTACTCTGCTGGTGTAGCAAGGATATATCCTAATTATTTCTAGCAATCTGTACAGCATATCTCAGCATCAGTATCAAGGGAAGAGAGAAAATATTAGTGAAAAATTATCATCAACGCAAAGTATCTTTAAAATCACTGGAACTGGAAACCATATGGAACCACACCAATTCCTTTAATAGACTCTTGTATTCGAGCTAATACAGCTGGTGACAAAAGGTTTAGACTAACAAGGCATTAGACTGCAGGCCAGACTCTGGTCAGCTTTGCCACAGACTTTGTCAGAGCAACCTCTGACAAAGCGAACATACTCTGGGTGTCAGTAAAACAGTGATTACAGTTCTGTTCTTCTTCTTTCATGATTTGAACATGAGCACTCATTCCTCAGTACATGTTTTCTCTGATCTTAGGGCAACTGCTGCTGCTGCAAAACAGTAATGAGTAACACTAAGTTCACAGGCAATGCATGAAGCAAAACTCAGGTCCAGAATAGTGGATTCTTTGTTACTTCATGGCACATAGTTTTGTTTGAACTTACAAAAAAATCTCAGGGTTTATGTTACTCAGTACTGGAATTCAGCAGAGAACCTACACTGCTTAAAGCAAAACTAGACACTCCTGATAAAAGATATGAACAAATCAGTGAGTGATTTTCCCTGCTGAGCATTCTGCAGCTCACAGAATCTCAAGGGAACCATCCATTTGGGGCTTCTCCACTGATAAGTAAGAGAATTTTCTAATTTTGCTTTTCTTAATCTCTCTCTAAATGAAGAAGATATTTTCTTGTCTTTCTTCCTCTTCCTTTTCTTAGTTCCCTTATTATTTTAAATGAAGTCATGAAGTATTTGCTGTGTAAAAGATAAGTTTTTCTTGCCCAGACTAATAGAAATTTGCAGTAGAAATGTGGTTACAAGAGCATTAGGACCAGATAAATTCTATTGCCTCCACAATAGGTTTTCAGCTATTTCTGGAGCAAATGACCTGCCTGTGGAAGACACTTATAAGGACTGGGAGAGATAACAATTTTCAGGACATCGTGGGATGTTTAATTTACATTACACGTGAGCACAGAAAGCCATCACTGAGGACAGAATGTATAACCAAGATGTCATTTTCCATCAGTTCCCAAAGAAACCATCCACTGCAATAAAAGTCAACAAGCAGAACCAGTTACAGACTTTTGCAAATGCCTAACTGAATGAAAATGAATGAGGAAAAATAAACCTTCAACTACACTTTTATCTATCCCTATCATAGGCTGTGATAAAGTACATAACATAAAGAACATAACAACACATAAATACTTTTGCTAAAGAGAGGCAGAATGGGGGCAAGGTAGGAGGCAGTGTCCTGCAGCCCTTTTAGTTCCCTAAATATTCCCTCTGAAACCAGAACTATGTCAGGAATCTCTGCCTTCAAAAACACAAAGTCTTTTTTCTATTTAAAAATGGCCAAATGGATTAAATTCAAATTTAAGGAAAAAAATCAAAATAATCCTGGACTGTACCTTTTAATGCCAAGTTTCTGCCTGGAATGAATTTCTGTGGTTGCATATTAAACCTCTAAAAACAGCATAGAAATGTTGACAGCTGTATTAGTTACTCATACTGGTCCTTTACTTTCACAAAGTTGTTAAAATATTGTATTTAATTACCCACACCCAATTATAATGCCAAAATAAAAAATATATATATAATAAAAAGAATCCCCACTCCATTAATTTTCAAGCAAAAGCTCCAGTTTGTGTCTGCAGCACCAACACGTGTGATCTTTGGCCACAAACCCTCAAGCTTTTCATCAGTACAATGCAAAACTTCAGGACTAGGTGAAACCTTTTTGGGGTCAGGGACATTGGTGGCACAGAGCCATCTTGTTCCACTTGGAGATACTGGGAAAAGGGGCCTCGCTGCACTGTTCCTGCCTTTGAAAATCTGCATGTGACCTAGCTGGGCATCCTGCATTCAAGGTGTTGACTACATCTCCCATAGAAGCTTATGGTATATGAATTAGCCAAAAATACCACTGAAAACAGCGATTCAGCGGAGTAAAGGCCTCAAAGACACTGCAAGTTTCTCATTTGAAAAACCCCGTCTAAGTCAGTTTTAACATGTAACTGGTGGGGCCAGACGACATTTGATTGTCAGCAGGGAGTCCTCCAAGGTTGCTGACAGGTCCCTTGAGAACAGCAGATTCAGATTTCTTTTTAGATGAGGTTTTGGTGTTCATCACTAGAACTGCTTTAACATATGCAATTTCTCTACTATGTTGCCATTTAACTACACTGACTGGTATTTCTCTACTTACCATATGTGGCTTAAGATTGGAAAGAGGAAAATGATGGTTCAGTGTTAAAGCTATCATGCAAGCAAGCTTAATAAAACAATGTGGAGGGCCAAGAGTCTTTTGTTCTTTATTATTAAGTGATTTCAAAGCACACCCAAAGGAGCAGGGGATGCAGAGCTCATAGGGAGGAATTGCCTCATCGTCCATTAGTCACAGAAACAGGAATTTCCAGATTTCAGGCTGAGCTGATATGAGAAAGCAGGAGCAGGATAGGGTAGGGATACACCAAAGGCAGATTTTAAGTGGAAACAGGATAGAGTGTTAATGGATAGTTTGACCAAACTAAATTTAACAGCTTCCAGCAGAAACTCAGTAATGAGAAGTTAATTTCTTTTCTGAACACAAGATATTGATGATGCAGTTAAAGATTCAATACCTTGGATGTTATAACTCCTAATTGTAGAATACAGTAGAATATACAGTATTTTAACTTGATTTTGTTCACACTGGGCAGTTAGAGTAAAACAAAACCAAACCCAAAATTAAGCAGCTCTCTCCTGGTGGAACAAAACTTCTTACAGAGGAGTTCACCACAGGATGGTGCAACTGAAATCCAAAAAGTCTGCAGGAATACACACATTACTGCAAAGTAAAACTGTTCTCTTCCTGGTTTCCATTGTTATTTTAACACCACCAATATTTTACAATATCATGAAAGATCTTTACTTTTTTTAGCTTGAAACTTTTCTACAGAACAAAAGATTCTGGAATGGGGTTTCTGTTGACAAACAGGCAAACACTGATGACATGTTCAGTTTGACAAAGAAGGGAGAAATCATTAAAAGAGAATTTTAGAAAAGAGATTAGAAAATGAGAAAACTCATCAAAGTATTGATTCTAAAAATATATGAAATTATTCTGATTCATAACCCTAAATTCAGAGTAGGTAAAAGCCCTTCAATTCAGCTACTTCAACAAGAGCAACTTCTTCACAAAAATCACCAGAAATGGTTGAAGATTTCCCAGTTAAAGGTTCTCCTCTGTAATTCTAACTGGGTAGAAATGAACTAAGTGACAGACTAACATTGGGCATATTCTTCTCAGAGAGAAGTAATGTACTTCAGAAAAAACATTCTGAATTTCACCTACTGATAACTGAGGACAGCTACTCAAGGGGGCTGATTGTTGACAGTTTGGTTAAAATCTCTATTCACTGGTCTGCTGAGCTTAAAAAATGTTAAGTGGAAAAGTGGAAAAGAAAATCACTACATTATTAAAGAGCTGTTTGAAAGTGAAAGGGGCACCTTCACCTGTACGAGTGGCTTCAGCTCTGGTGAGAAAGTGATTAAGAGCACAGCTGAGGATAGAGACTGGTGAGAGAACTAGACTTCTCTATGGGAAAAAAAACATGCGTAAAAAGAACATAAATGTTTCTTTTAGAAAGGCGACTAACAACAATTAGGCTATATAAAAATAATAAGTGGGTCAGGAAAAAAGATAGTCAGGATTTTCTTTCTGGCTACTCTGATGTTAAATAGGAGACATTTAGGAAGGAGCTAGAAGACAGCAATTTTAAAACGAATGAGAACTCAGATAAAACATGGTTAATCCATGAAACTTACAGTTGCAGAATAAAAATGAGACTACTACTTCAGTAGATAAATATTAGGACCAGTTATGAGATCATCAGAAATCCAAATGCCATGGGAATTTGCACAGCACAGCTTTTTAGCCCTCTATTCTGCCCCTTTGCCCTCTCCAAAGAAATGAACTCGAGCAGAATATAAAGTCCCATGCTTCAGGGAGAGAAGTCAGTAACTACAAAGAAATCTAAATCACAGGCAGGTCATGTCAGAATTGTACTTTCCAGAATTTGGGTATTACTCTCTTTGAAACATCTGGCTCTGGCTATAGAGACAGACTTCTGGGCTACATTCCTCTGAGCTAGCATGGCAAGTTTAGCTTTTGCCTTTATACTGTGTGTATTTTGCTTTTCTGTCTCCCTATCTGTTAGAGACACAGTCAAAGCTTCCTGTGTTTATGGAATGTCTGCAAAAACCGCTAGTTTTTTGGGCAGGGAAAACTGACCACAAGTGCTGAAATGTTCAGATGTTGTCTCAAAATTCATCTGATGATTAAAAACAGGCTTTGGGAACAGAAATCTCTCTCTGACTTCACCAAAATCAGTGGGCTGATTTAAATGCATACATTTTTCAAAGAAAAGTAAGTGTTCGGTCTTTTGTTGTTTTTTGTTTTTTTTTTCTTTTTTTTTTTTTTAATAAAGGAAGAAAAGGGACACCCCCACACACATCACAGTAGCAAGAACTTAGATTGTGTCAGCTTTGAACTTTGTAAGTTCTGCTTCATTTCTGTTTGGATCTCAGTTGGGCATTTTCTCCCGCTGTGCACACACATGCAAATAATCTTCTGCATTTTCTGTGGAGAAGGAGAAATAGCAAGCAAAAACCCAAACACCCTCCCCACTCTGCCCAAAATACTCACTGTTTCACCAGTCCTTTGAAGGACCACCACACCAGCTTGGGTCTCTCCCTTCCTTATACTCTCTGACCAAAGAAATGAGAATTGAATGGTCTGGAATAGCAATTGCTAGAACCACACTCCAACATCCTCAGCAAAAAAAAGTGGAGCATCAGTGCTGCAATGATTCCACCCCAGCAGGTATCTCCTTGAAACCAGGGTGAGCTGGTATTCTCTACAGCAAGCTCTAGCAAGGCATTGCTGTTAGCCTTACTGTAGAACAGAGTAGCTGAGGTGCAGAAAACAAATGTTACTTACCTACTGCAGACATTATCCTGAAAGGACTTAGACTCAGGTCTTCTAAACATAAGAATAGTGATCCAGCTGCTGGAACATCTCCTCCTGTATGTTCTACTCACTCCCTACCTTGCTCTCATGACTTCTGTATTTAGCTCAAGACCCCAGCGAGGCATAGAAAAGCATCATGTAACATCGAAAAAATAACCATTTCTCTTTCCTTGGTGCCGTTTTTTTTTGGTGCAGTAGTACAGAAAGAAAAGGAAAAAAAATGAATAAAAGAGGTAAGCTATTCTTCTTCAGATAAGGACCAGACAATACAAAGCTCAGCACGGAACTGCTGTAGGACAAATGCTGATGAGACCCTGAGTCCAGTAGCTTGCTTTGCTCATGACAGCTGATCATAAGTGATGTCTCAGCTAGATGCTTCCCACTGTATTTTCTTCTTATTGCAAGGAAGCTGTGTATTGAACCTTATAAAGAGACATAGGGAACAGTGCTAAAAACTAAATTTGTAAGGAAAAACGTTCCCTCTCTGCCGTTTCTGGGGTTTGTTCATCCAAAACAGAGGTAGAGTTGGTACTTGCCTGTGAATTGGCAGCATAATTTAACTCAGGAAGTGAAGAACATATTTAATTGAAACCGTAGAGGAATTGTAGGCAGGAAGAATATATTTACTCACATGGGACTTCAGCTAGAAGACAGGAGTTATCAGCACTTGCAAAAAGTAGTAGGTGGATTATACTACAAGAAACATTGATGCAACATGAAACACAATTCTCTCAGAGCCTTCCATAATGACATGCCAAGGAAGGAAGACATGGGAATTTCAGCTTCATGTTTGCTCAGCTCAGTTTTTTAACCATTGCTATTTAACTCTCTTAGCTCCTATAAAAACAGAAGAACCCTAAAAGTGGTGGATCATAATCAACACAGCACACAAAATCAGCAGCAACAGTAAAAACTCTGGAGCCGAAGCAGTCTGGTTCAATTGCTGAAAACCAGAAGAGGGGTTTAGCACATTTACCTGAGAGTAAAGTAATTTGTGTAGGGCCCTCCTGCTAGGATGGTCCCATATTCCCTTTAACAGTCTTGAAAAAAAAGGTGCTTCCAGTTTTCAAATAGTTTTTAGTCAGTTTTACAAACCTCCAGACTTTGCTCCCTGAGCAGACTGCCTGTGGAGCCATTCACTAACCAAGGGTATTTTGGAGCTGCTGGTTTCCTTTAATACATGAATATATATATCTCTTTATACATAAGAAATTGATGTTACTCCTTGCCTTTCCCACTGCAACTCATCTTTGAGCTATTCTCACTTGTCTTGGCCAACTTAATTAGTCCAGTCAGGCCAGGCTCATTTCCCTGACACCAGCATTTAACAGCTCTGGTCAGCAGGCAGATATCTGGGGGTAGGTTTCATGTGGCTTAATTCTGAAATAATGAGAGGGAAATGAAAAAAGGAAGGTTAGCCTATGGTGCCATCCATCCATTTGAGATGTAAGTACAGTGCAGAGTGACTTGATCCTGTACTTGACACTTTCACTCCTGCAGTGCTAGAGCTAATGTGACAGCTGACAGCAGTAAAAGCTATGTTTTCTTGCAATAATAAACTGCAGAGTAACAGTTTAGTAGGAGATGTGGAAAGAGACAACAGTTATGGAACAGTGTTCTTGGACTACAGAATGCCAGTAGATGCAATACTGATCATTTAAAAGGCACGAGTCCAATACAATAATTCTCCGACTGCATAAGCTACCAATTTATTACATTAATTTATTTCCCATTTGCAACTATATGAAAGGGCAAGGCAGAACACACCCTGAAGATCACAGCTGCTCCACAAGGATCATGCTATTTTACATGGAATATGTTGACCTTCTGTGGTGATGGGCAGCAACATGGGCCTCTAATAACTTCATGTTTTTTAACACCTTCCAGACTTCATTCTTGCAACCCAAATGCAGGCATTCTTTCAAATGCTTGTGCTTCTGGAAAGCATAAGGAAAGAGAAAATGGAATTCTATATTTAAATTGATAGGCCTTCACAACAGGAAGACAGATTACAATAATGAGGGATGAACAATCATCAAGGGTAATAGAGAGAAACCCATGAAAGAAGGATTAATGAAGAAGCTCTGGGAAACCAACAATAGGATATATTTGAGGTGATAAGTTTTTGAGAGGATTCAATTAGATTATTACCCCAAAAAACCCTGTCTGGTAAACAAAATGATTCATACTGGGATTATCTCATGATAAATTCCCGTTGAAAGAAACCAGTTCTGTAACATAATTAGCAATGAAAAAACAACGATTTTCCTACCTGTGAACTAGATGGGTTACACTGAATCTGTCTTCCAGACACAAAACTGACTCCTTTTGACTGTTTTGAGAGTGAGTCTGTTTCCAAGCCATACAACTAATTTCTTGAAATATCAATGGGAGTTTGTGCCAAATAGCTTTTAGAAACTGATAGCTTGAGCAATACAAGATGCAAAATTATGAAGCTACAATATACTAAAGATCTAATTAGAACGCTTTCGAAATATTCAAGTGCAAAGCTCTTTTGAGATTCATAGATTTTTATGCCATCCTGTCATTGTCCTTAATCACAGAATTTAGTAGGCAGAATTAAATCAGAAGACTTCTCATTATTATTAGGATATATAAGTATAGTGCAAAGCAAATGAAATCAGAAGGTTTTTGCTTTGACATCGACTGCAGTACCGTCAGCCACTGGATGACATAAAGTGAAGCAGAAAGAAGGTGACAAAGGAGACCACAGTGGAGAATTTTGCTAGTAATCTGAAAGCACTTTGAGAAGTTCAGACAGAGAGATCTCTATATAAAGTAACACGGTTTTACATTCAAATGAGAAGCCACAGAAAATGTATATATTTAAAATCCTAGAATTGGGAAAAGATTTTACCCCAGTGCCTTTTGGATATGGACTGAGTGATACAGTGCTTTATCAAAACACAGACCAGTTCAGATCTTGGAAGTGGAAAAACTTGCATTGTCCTGAACCACACCAGTTAATAAACTCTGTTTCTCACCACAGCTACTCTACCTGTGGCTATATTGCATCATGCTGTTTGGGTGCATCCTTTGCATTGGGCAGGCCGAACTTCTGAAAGAGAGAACAGGAGGCTGAGCACCCAGCTGACAGTACAACGCTAACAATGCCAGAGCTGGGTCTCAGAACTGTACCTCAGAAGAATCTCCCATTTCCTGTGCATTGACTGCCCTCAAGACAAACCCACAGTTTGGTACAGCTTTTTAACACTAGCAGGTTGAGTAAAGTGACTTTTAAGCACGTGAATGTGGTAGCTAGTTAATTAATGCAGGCTTTAGGACAGATAGTAAATTATATGGCAAGCTACTGTTTCTCTGAATATTGTGATCTGTAGAGCCATAAATGAAGTTTCATGTGAGCAAAAAGAACAGCAAGAAGATGACTTAGGGCAAAATTCTTATGCACCCCCATCTAAAGTTAAGATTACAAAGAAATCACTTGATAAAAAGCACAGCAAATGTGCCAGTTGTCTGTGAATCAGGTATCCTAAATCAAACGCAGTAAAACAGCATCTCCTGTAGAAATGTCACAGCTAGATAAGAAAAATATCTTGCCTGAGGCTTTTTCTGGCTTAAGACTCTCTAGCAATCACAGGACTCAATGCAGTGATCCTATGAATTTCCCACAGCAGGCAGTGGGAATGACAAACATTCTTTTCAAGGCTAGCCCCAGCAGTGGACCCCCTGCTAAAACAATCCCTTAATCCCCTCCACTCAGTGCTGACCTAAAGTGACAGAGGATCAAAACACAACCTCTGGAATGACCTTAGCTTGCTCTGTAACACCTCACCAAGGGTCAGAGATGTCAAACAGATCTCTTTTGGGCCCTTGCTGTTGTCTAAGGAATGTTCTTTATCAGATAAACAAGAAAGCTCCTTTAGAAATAAGTAACACATACATAAGGACTACAGGTCATCTTCTTTATGAGATCTACATGCAAAGCAGAGGGCAAAATTTACATGTAAACAATCAACTTATCAAGGCCACATTTTCTCCATTATTTGGAGAATGAAATTTAGATAGGAAGCAATTGCTATAATTTCTCAATTTCCCCAAACATAGCAGAAGACATTGAAACAATAACTGCAAAAATACGAAATTGAAAAAATGAAACACCTTAAGTTTGCAGCAGCAGCAGATGCTTAAGTGTACTGTTCTCCATTTTTAAGCCTTAGAGACACAGAATAAGGCCTGCACAACTGCAGAGGACTCAGCCACAGACAGTGATGCAGATTTCCTCCTACATAGGTCAGAAGAGGAGAGAATTTCGGCAGTTTTGGAAATATAATGAAAATGGCCCTCACAGAAGCCTCTGTTCTTGAAGCTAAAAGAAGTTGATTCACTTTTAGGAGAACTATGAAGTAGCTGCTTCATTCATTATCCCATTAATTATGTGTCTCACAAAATTCAGTGACAGCAAGAGGCACATGAATGTGGTCGCAAAAAAATGCTTTACTTAGTCCTTTTGAGGTATTTAAGTTAACTTACAAGCTATTTATATCTTCGAGGATAATGGTTTCTCTTTTGGCATAGGTGCACTGTCAGGATTCTCTAGCTATCCGGTTTCCTCTACACAAGATACTTTGGCTGAATACAGATTAGAAAACCTGGAACTTTTGAGTCAACTATCAAGATTTTGATCAGTTTCAGAGGGTTTATACCATACAGAGACTCTGACATTCCAAACTGGAATTTACAGGTTGCTAGAGGGACTCAGGGATGACAGCATCGGAGACAGAGAGAAAAACAGAAGTTAATGCTGAAGAAAGGAGGAGGAGTAGAAGTAACATCACTGAAAAAAAAAGATCTCAGGAGCATATAGCTTTTTCTACTGCTTCTCACATTAATACAAAAAAAAGCACACTTTTACACCCAGACTACTGAAAGTCAGAGGTATGTAGAAGAAACTCTACAACCTAACTGGAATGAAAAACCCCACAAAACAGACCATGCACTTACTTGAGGAAAGCACCAAACACAACAAAGAGCACTGAAACTTACAGAAGGCTAGTTCAAATTTAGCTTAATTTTTATCATGGTGACAGTGTACATGGTGTGTGAGACGGTCTCTCTGTTGTTTTCAGAACAACTTGGTGGTCCTTGGCTAAAGAGAAAAGCCTGCCTTGGAGCACTGCTACAGCCTAGTATTTGCCAGCATGCTGGGCAGATCCAGCTGAGTGTACCATGTACTCTTAGTGTATGTGATGCCACAGCTCACAGCTTGCTCTGTCAGTTCAAGGGACCATGGTCAGTTCAAGGGACCATGCTGTGACTGCTGCATCCCTGCAGAGGTACCAGTCATCTACCTGCTTGATGTCAGTCTTTTCTCCAGCCTTTCACACTAAAGACAATAATAGCTGCTGGATCTAACTGCTGCTTGCCAGAGAACAGACAGGCTGTGGTATTCCTTTCCACAGTAGCAGTATCTCTGCATGATCAAAGAGGTTAAAGCAAATTAACCATGATGCAAGCTAAAGCTTTGGCGAGGGAAGATCATGGAGGAGTTTTATATACTGCTCATGGCTTACATATTCAGGAAACAAGGAGACAGTGTGGAACTCATTTCCACACAGTCTGGAGAGCAAACCTTTAAGGGTTCAAAAGCAAGTAGACAAACTCATAGGGAAAAAAGAATAATCGACTGTTATTGAACACAAAAGCATTGTCTTTTCTTAAGGTAACATTTACTCCACAAATTACTAGACACTGGGGAAATACCTGGGGAAGGATCTCTGCCTTGTTCTTCCATTTTCTCCCAGGCAACCAGTACTACGGAGAGGACCTTAGACTCAGGATTGCAAGAGTGTGGCCACTCTTCCACCATTATTACAGCAAACTGCAACTGCTGACCACTTATAGGCAAAGAATGACCTTGGTGGAGTCCAGGGAAAGCAGGGAGTGTCAGCATCTTTAGAAAGGAATTTCCTTTCCTGCTTCCATAAAGAGTAAGGATAAAAGTAAGCTGTTAGTAGATTCGCGATCCTGCTGGGACATTTTCATGCCTTTATTAAAACAAGTATGGAGCTTCTTTAAAAATGGGAGGTAGCTTTATAAGCACAATGAGCAAATGGTCATAGAACCCACCTTGCAAATAAAATGTTTACATCACTTAGAGAAGATTATTTAGATGAAATCCAGAATATGAACTGGCAATAAAGAACGGAAGCCCAAAACAACTTAGCATCTAATTGTCTGCCATAAACTCAATATTCACACAAATAAAAGTGAGGGGAAAACAGGCACAATTCTAAACTACAACACTTCATCCCAAAATTTGCCCTGGTGTGTCACCATTCTGTTATTTACCCTGCATTTGTGGACATTGTTCCAATAAACTTCTAAGGAAGAGCTGTCATACTGTCTGGTACAAGAGTTTTGTCCTTGGCCAGTCCCTGGGCATCACTCTTATCCAGATTAGAGAAGTAACCAAACACTTCATTTTGATGTGATGGTGTCTTATGAACTATTGCCACAAATAACCAATGATGATGTAACACAGCATTAGAATTGTTAGATACAAACTTCAGCATCAAAGACCAAAATGCTGCAACAGCTCTATGAACATCATCATTATTGCACAAAAATAAAGGGAATCCCCAGCTTTCCTGCTAATACTGGGAGAGAAGGCTTAAGACTCCAGTTCTACCTGCTAAGTTGAAGGAGAATAAGTTTTTAACTGTCCTCAGAAATGGGATAAGTGGACAATTCTTATTCTAGTCCATAAGGAACAACAATGTACAATTATGCTACAGACTGACTGATTGAATCAAAACACCTGCAAGATTTTCCTTCTCTCCAGCTCAGTTCACCAGCAGCTAAGCAATGTGCAAAATCTCAGCACAAAATGTTTGGATCTCTTGATGTCTACTCAAAGGACAGGAGAGTCACACAGCAGCAAGAGCTGTATGGGATACCATGCACCAGAACTCACTTATAAAAATAAGTGAGCATGAAGTCTGTGTCACTGCTCTGGCACATCCTGCTCTCTTTCAAGTATGGATACATTTGCAGTGACCCAAGAAGTCAGAGAATTTTAACCCAGAACCTGGAAACCTTTCTAGGCTTTCAGAGCAATTCCCTGTTCTATCACAGTTTGTTGTCAGAAGGAACGTAAAAACAGGTCAACATGTCCACTGGACTTAGTGTTTCCATTGGCAGAGTAGCAAACAGCAATCTCCAAAAATCAACTTCTGGATCAGATGACAGAATACAAAGGGAGCTGCTGCTTTAGAAACACTGCTGCTTCTGGAGATGTTGCAAGGTTCTGCAGAGGGTTGAGCCTGAAGAGTTTGGCAAGATCAAAGTCCAGAAGAATAAGGCAAAGAAAATTCCAAGTGCAACATGGAAAAACAAAACTCAGCAATCTGAGATGAATCCTGACTGCTGATCATAAGCCACTGGAATGAAGATTCATATGCTGTTCCTCTCTACCTGATTATATACCATTTTGAATTTACTGTAAGTCCTAATTCAAGCTCACATTTGCTTCACAGCATTTATTTCAAGTCAGGCTATTTGCTAAAGAGACAGTTGCCACTAGACTCAACAGACGCTACTTTCTGCCCTTAATCATCCTGACTCACAACAAACAGAGGAAATGAAAACCTAGAGCTTTTCTTCAGTAACTCCCACATGCCAGACCTTTCTGATGTCCTAAATCCAAAACCAGCTGGTTTATTCACTGACCGACTGTGTTCTAAAGTGCTGAAGGGCCTCAGAAATTATCAGGCCATTTCTTGGGGTGTATTATCTGATGCATGGAAAGGACACTGCCTCTCTGGCAAGGAGGAAGCCTCTGGGCTATGCTGCCATCATTCTTACAGCATTAGTTCCCACAAACACATCTGAGGTAGCTTGGTAGCACTGTTGCCATGGCGATCCAAAGCTAACACAAGACCACAGCTTATGTATTTAGCCAGTTTCTTAAATGGATTTTACAGCCTATTCTACTTTAGCTATATTACTCCCAGTGGTAAAATAGCCTGTTTAAGGACAGAGGTATTAAACCTTCAGTCAGTGCCTTCCATTCTAATTATATTTTTTTGCTCTAGTCAAGTCTCTGGAAGGAAATGCCTCCAAGAAAGCAATTTTCTAGGCACTTTCTTTTTTAAAATACAAAAAGCAGAGCTGGAGAAGCAAGATCATGTGTAAAGCAGCTCAGACGGAAATGCTGGGATCCCCTGAGAGGCTGGGAAACATGTGGCTTCGGGATGAAAAGAACCAAGCCAAGAGCTAGCTGGCTACTTCTAGCTTTCACACCATAAATCGTTACATTCCTTAACTGCCAGCCGCGCTTTCACACATAGAAAGAAACTGAAAGAAACTAAACACCATAGGATGTAGCAGGCAAGATACAGCTTAGTCAAGAGCACGCTTCATTATGGATCCTTTCATACTGTAGCAAAGGAAAAACTGGCACAAGGCCCAGCATCTCTGTAAATCAATACAGCTGTTTATTTAAACCAAATGGCTGGCAAGGATATCAAGCTTTGATTGTTGTAGCGATTTCCAAAAGGAAATTAATAACATTTCAGGAGATGACAGCAAACCCATGTAAGAACAAACTAATTATTTCCAAATAAGTTTTTATTCATTATAGGGCATGCTTTCAGTTCACTGCTTGAAGCACAATAATAGACAGTACCCATTATTAGAAGAATTGGTTATCATAAAATCCAAGAGACAACCAGACAGATATTCCTCCCCAAGTGTTCCTGACATCAGAAAGTTCCTAAATATATTTGTAGTCATGAATGGCATGGGCTTAAGCTTCTTAGTAATGTGTGGGAATCAAATCTCTAGATTTAACTGCTGAGTGTGTTAAAGACTGGCATGGACATATGCTGCTGCAGTGAAACATAATCCATTGGGTGAGAAGCCAGACTTGGCATGTCTCTGACCCAAGGTCTGTCTGTGTATAGAGGTAACTGCAGTAAGAACACTCATTTTCTGCAATGCGATATCTTGCTCTAATCCATTTTTTCCCCTTTGTGGCCATGATACATAAATATCAGCAGCAGATACATAAATCTCTCTGGTACAAAAACATGGCTAAAACTAAGAGTAAAGGAGAATTGGCATCTTTTAACTTCCCCTCCCACCCTGTTCTGGATCTGGATCAAGATTTTGGTTGTTGGTTTTTTGCTTGTATGGGTTTTGTTTCCTATTTCAAAGAGATTGTTTTTCACTGTACAGGTGCCCCTTTTCTAGCTATATTCCAAGGTTGGTTTTTTGGTTTTTACTAACCTCCTAAGAGATGGAAACAGATACTCTTAAAAAAAGCTACGACCTTTGACTTTTTAAGCTATGTTGTCACACTTCATTGGAAAGAATTTAAGATGACAGGTCAGGATAAATTTGACAACTTCAAGTGAGCACTGGGAACATGAGACTAAAGTCTCTTCTTTTTACAGTGAGCAACAAAATTGCTTGACTGTGGGTTAGACGCAATTGGCTCAGGAGGGGAACACAGACATCACTTGAGTCCATCGTGAGTACAATAACATGAACCTCTCCTTGAACATTACTCATTAGGGGATAGGGGATTTCTTGTTTGAGCAGCACCTAAAGATCAAGAGTGAGAAAGCAGGAAATTGAGCAAGTGTAAATTCTTCTTTAGCTTGCACTTTGTCATGGCTGTTGCAGAAATCACAGATTCTAACTTACTCATCTGTTAAAAAAAAAACCCAGTCTGTAATTCCTGACACACAGGAAGCTTTGCTTACAACTAACAAACAGAACTGCGGTATTTTCACAAGTAGCCTCCTGATCTGAAAGCAGAAAACTTTAGGAAGAACGATTACTATAATAGCAATGGCCAATAATCTGCTCTACAGAGACAGGATTCCTTTCATGTACTGCTAATGCACTTGATAAGAACCGTGAGGACCAGCTTGCTATTTTTAAGTCTGGTTTTGCAAAGAAGTAAAAACCTGTGTGACTGAGGATTGTAGACTTCTTAAAGATAGCAGCAGAAAATCTCTCTGTCACTCTGTTGTAGAGATTTGTAGGGCATAACAGTCAAGAGGCAGCATTAGGAAGTGTTTAGTAGTTCATCATTCACTCCTCACTTAGACATATTGCTAGAGCTTCTTGGACACAGTGATGATCCTAAAAATGGGTCCTTCAATTCTCAGCAGAAGATACGTGCACTTTAGGTATCTTATAACTCAGACTCATTGTGAGAGGTGCTAGAGAAGCAGTATTTTGCTCTGCCTTTCCACCCCCCCTCCACCCCCCCCCCCCTTCCCCCATTACTGTAATGCTAGTGGTAGGAATCTCAGACAATCAGCACAGGCATTTTAAGCAGGATTATAGCCATTGTAAACTGAGAGAGATAGCATTGGAGACCTTCTCATTGGTAAGGATGCTCCAGCTGGCATCCTCCAGGACTCTTTAACCTGTCCCTTTCCCTCGCAAGAGCTCCCACATCCATGCTGACAGGCAGATGCTCTATTGCACCTGCACACAGCTAAGACCATATCAACCACTGCCTCACACAGACTGTAACTGAGGCCTGAATTCCATCATTAAATGATTGTTCTGCCTACATAACACATAGTCAGCAAACATTTGCACTCCATACCACAAACAACCTTATGTTACATCTTGCCTTCTCCTCTAACTAATGCTTCAGTCATGGATTAATCTTCGTCTGTTTCAAGAAAAAAAGACAGAATAGGAAATAAGGCCTATATTGCTTCAGGCATTACCTGAGCTTGGACTCAAAATAACAGTGCTTACTTAAGTAAACCCAAAGGTGTATCAACAAACAAAAAGAACATGAAGTGACTAAAAACAGAGACTCAGAATCTGATTTCAGATACCACAGCATCAGTCTGGAAACGAGTGAGATAACTCCCTTGCTTGGCTCAAAATAATAGTAATGGTAGTCAACATGAACCTTGTCAAGCTTCATGGCAGAGAACATAATACCCTCCTTGCCCAATACAGTAATGCATAATTAAGTACATAATGCATAATTACGTCTTGCATTAGAGACAGGAAAGCAGCCTATACCTCTGCTAGGGCAGAAGTTATATCCTAAAGAATCTGACTGCTGCTTTCAGGAGTCTACTCCCTCAGGAAAAATGTGCTTATTTTGGTCTTTAGTGAGGCTGTTGCAA
The DNA here is from genome assembly GCF_012275295.1 of Melopsittacus undulatus. Taxonomy (NCBI): domain Eukaryota; kingdom Metazoa; phylum Chordata; class Aves; order Psittaciformes; family Psittaculidae; genus Melopsittacus; species Melopsittacus undulatus. The sequence continues at coordinate 15,374,259 of NC_047535.1, forward strand.
TATTCTTAACCCTGTAATCAATGATGAAGCACAGACCTAACCTTACTGCTGGTCTGAAGATACAGACTTTATAATATTGCATATATGATCAAGCACAGGTAAAAATCTGCTTCTCAATATCCTGAAAAGCACTTATGGCCAACAAAACTAGAAATTATACATATGGTATCAGGAATGCTGAGTGATCCTGGCCACTAAAATGCCAAGTAGGTTCTCACATTTAACTTTTTTAACTCTTTTCCTGACACTGATTTTTAGAACATGCATGGAAGTTAGTTTTCTTATGTCTAGTGGCTGGGGCCCTGTACAACTCAGGGAAAGATCACATCATTCCAGCCACTTCAGTCTCTGAAGTCCAGATCTCAGGGTCTGATCAGCATGATCAAAGTCATGCTGTGACTATAAATCAGTAGCATAAAAGTAATTCATAGGTGAAGGACTTTCAGTGTTTAGATGCTGCAGTGTGACACATGGCAGGAAATGTATTACTGACTCACCTTTGCATCCAATCATGTTGCTTCCGTTAAAACAAACAGGAGAGAAAAAGGAGGCCTAGAACATTTTAATATATACACATTCTTCAACTAAGGGACCACAGAAAATTTTAGCCTGACTCTTCAGAAATCTGGTTCTAGAAGTAGCACAAGTATATCCATATTGCTGTACACATGTGCCTTACACGCAAATTTATCTTGATGTTCATGCTGACTGAGGATATGCTATAACCCATGCAAGACATCTTGTAAGGACTGTTACAAAAACGAGAGCAGAGAAGACTCCTAGCTCAATTCAAACACTTTCTCAGTGTAATCTTACATCCACTGGGCAGCTGAAATGAAGTATGGTAGCCAAGAGCAAAAGGATGGTATCAGGTTCTTGACTGTACAAAACGCTGCATGGTTTGGCAAGCTCACTGTTCCCATTTCTATCACACCTCCCTCTTTCATCACTTCAAAGCTGAATGCCAACAGTTACAATGGGAAACTCAGAAGAAGTCAACAAACATGGGAATGCAGAGGCACAGGCTGTGCATACTGTGCAAATCACCATTTTCATAAGAAACATCAAGTGGGAGCTCTGCCTCCTTCCCCAGACAAGACAAGGAGCATTTGCAAAGGCAGCAGGTAGAAACTTGGGTTTTGACAACACAACATTTTCATTTACTATGGAACATGTGGAAGTCTTGTTAACGAAATACAATGTTGCTCTGCTTTCAGGAAAGACCATCAGGGCTGAATAGCACAGTTCTTGGGAGGGGTGGGGGGAGACAGAGGGAAAAAAAGAACAGGAGATGGCTTAGTAAAATGTTATATCTGGATTCTACACCAAGAAATGTATTAGAAACGCACAACTTGCAGAGCTGCAGTACTCTAGAGATGTGCACATCTGTAACTCTCCAGCCTGGGGGAAAATGTGTGGGAATTGTATAGAAATTGTAAGGACTGATTTTGAAAAAAAAAAAAAAAAGGAAACATATCTCCTGTCACATTTACACAGTGTAACTGTAAAGTACAGGTATTTTAACACCATTTGACATTACCATTTATGCAGAAGGTTGTTTAGACTTCCTAAATTTCAGTAAGAAAGAGTTAGGTGAAATAATTTATTGCAATTATGAAAAACACATTTCCTTGCTCATGAAACCAGTATTTCTCAACAGGAAGATTTTAAAATCTGGAGTTCTTGCACTGGAAATTGTGCTCTCTTTTTCTATTTCCTGCTGAACAAAGAAAGCAGACTTCTGTAGCCCAGGGCACTTCTATCCCAATTGTTGTGCATTAGTGCATTAAGGAGATGCTCTTGCAAAAAAATTATTTTCTTTTTAGTCAACATTTTCATTGTGCTTTTAAAAAAACCCTGTTGACTTAAAAACCAACCCAAACCCCAGCACTGCTTATTATGCAGGATCCCTTTACCTCCTACCCAACCCCTTTTGCAGAGGACTACTTAGTAGGCCATTTACCTGTAGTTCCCTTCATAAACCCAGGAAGCAAGAATAATCATTTTGAGTTAATGATCACCTAAGACTGATACTGCAAACTCTTTAACAGCTGATCAATGATCAATACAAATGTCATCATGGCTGCTCAGCCAGTAATTTGCTGGTAATTTGGGTTAGGGTTAGGGTAATTTGGGAAAAAACCCCAACCAAGTAGCAGAGGATTCTGTCAGATCCAGTCAATTTCTGAATCTATTCTACCAGAAAGCATCAGTTCTGTAGTCTACAGGGCAACACAGCTCAGAAGATACTTTGAATTCTTAAAGAAATAACTGCAGAAATACATTGTGATTTCTGCTGTCGTTTGATAGGTGTGGTATTGAGCCCTGTAAAGTTGTCTTGGTGCTTTGAGATCTGGGCCTTAAGGTTAGGTAGCACTTCTTCCTAGCTACTTCATTCAACATAATCACCTTTATTTTTCTGGATGAAATCTGCTGCTTTTTCACCAGTGTATCTGACCCAGTCTTCACACAAAAACAGCAGAACATGGTACTTTGAGGTGTCAAAGGGAGAAAACAGAACTGGTTATATTTGTGGGCAGTAACTACATCCACACTGCTTTTTGACTCTCTTATATGGGCAGCCACAAAAAAATAAAAGCTAAATGCCTGAAAATGGAGCTGGAAATCCACACTAACTGGTTTGAAAGGAAAGGACACAGTAGCTTAGTCACAATATGTATAGTCCAAGAGCACTCTAAAGACACAAATACCATCACATGTCAAGTGGTATTACAAGTGATACTACAGGATTCAGTATCATACATCAATAAACTCCAGAATTTGTGGACACGGCAGCAATCTCAGTGATGCTGATAAAAGCTTCTTTCACCACTTCATAATCATTCCAACCACTTTTGGATATTGCAAACTACAATTGTAGTTATTAAACTACAATACCTGCACAGAGAAAAGATCTCTTACATGTAATGATGTTCTGCCTCTTTACTGCTCTGGCTTGATGTAATACTATCATTTTCTGGTCTTCACAATATTCGGTAGAGTCTCTACTTGTTAACCTGAAGGGTGGATAGTATAAGCAACCATAATTTGTATGACACATATACACACAAAAGAACTCCACCTGGAGTGTGAAATAACTTTTGTGAGCAGCACTGAGGGCAGTCACTAATGCAGAGGCATAGTCTAGGTTTTGCCAAACACCGTGCAGTGTTACAAGCATTTCCTTTCATGTGCAGTGGACAATAATCTCTGTCACCTCTGGATATGAAACGCAGAGAGGCTTTTAGCCCTGGAGACCAAAACCCCTATGACAGTGTAACAAGCCATCTGCCCACAAGGGAGGCCATTATAATTGTGTCTGCAGTTTTCTATCTAGGTCTTAATCCTCTCCATGTACACCATGTATGTGGCAAATAGCCAATATTCCTTAGGCAACCAGAACACTGCCAAAGAGTGACAAAGTAGCCCCAAGTTTCTTTCTCTCAAGAAGAGTTTTACATTTGTAAAAATATCATGCTTGTCACATCTGAAGCAGTTGACAGGACTGATTTTTCACTGAAAAATTTCAACCTGAAATTGGAGCAGACAGTGTTTTAGTCTGAAGACCCAGGGAATTTTGTCTTTCATCCTTCCAGCCCTGTCACACCGCAGGCATTTATTTTAACAACCATCTTGACACACATTTAAAACATGTATTTACCTTAGTCAAAAATCTGGAGATCAAGGCTTCTTATTTAATGCTGCAGAATGACTCATTGTGCCTCAAATGTCTGACCTGGTGAGACATTACTAAAGATCTGTAACTATTTACACTAAATAAATACACATATCAATTATAAAAGTTGTTTGCTCTGCAAATGCAGGGAGGGGTCTCAGATTTCCAGTAATTCCCCTTCACCCAGTCCTACATGCTCACCAGGTCTTTATTATTACAGGTCCAAGGATTCCACACATCCAAGCCTGATAAAAAGTGGATGGGTTAGTGATGAGACCACAGGGAAGTGGAAGCCAGTGTTCCAGCATGCTTCCCTGTTTGAGGCTAATAATAATTCTAAGGACTTGGTATCAGTTCAATCATGTTTTAAAACAGTATGGCTTTCAGCTAGCTAACACATAGGTGCCAGCATGCTAATGATTCCCCTCCAGAAAGCTCTTCTACAGTCTGCCTTCAACAAAGGCATTAGTTGACAGGAAGTGGTGTTCAAGACCAGGTTGGATGAAGCCTTGGGTGATATGGTTTAATGTGAGGTATCCCTGCCCATGGCAGGGGGGTTGGAACTAGATGATCTTAAGGTCCTTTCCAACCCTAACTATTCTATGATTCTATGATTCTTCTCCTCTGATGCTTTTTCCATACTACTGGAGAACTCTAGGTCTAGGAAGGGGACACTGTATAGACATCATTTGGAAGTTGCTTTCCTCTACAGTTTGCTAGATCTTCAGCCTGATGAACTTGGTTCTAAACACAGTTGTTTTCAAGGGTTTAATCAATTGACTGCTATTTGTCATAGGGTCTGTAGGCAGTATGGCTGGAATCCTGACCTGGAAGCAGTCATGCATTTTGCTCTCTGTGAAGATCTCCAGTTGCCAGGGCTATAAATAACAGTAGTAAACTTTTAGACAAGGATCTTCCCTTGGTTATCAATCTGTTCTTATAGAAGGCCAGGATCAACCTGAAATCATCTCTTTTGGTAGCCTGAATGTTTGCACAATGCCTATTTACATTACACCTGGTTCATACCAACACAATGAGCTACTGACTTTCATTATTGCTACATTACTAAGCTTGAAAGAATGTAACTGTTAGAAATCAAGGAGGATCCCACAGCCCTCCTCTGTTGACAGCAATAAATGTTCCTCTGTAAGCACCTGTACTTTCTTAAGCATCAAAACCCAGAGCCAGCCTGAAAGGAGATAGGAACAAGGGCATGTGCAATGTGAAACCACCACAGTTAGGCATTAGCAAACACCTTCACACAGGCCTGTGAACTGGAAGGCTGACATTCATTTACTTGCCAACTCAGCTTCTTAGCTTGCTTCCACAGAACCTAAAACTCATCTGCCAATATCTTCTGTAAGGATTATGTCACCTCCACCCAAATATCATCTCTTTCCCATAATAAGCTTACAAAATACCAAGAATACCTGAATATTTCAAAGTACTTCTTTAAATGCAATTATTATTTAATGAAAATATAGGTTCTAGACATATAACTTGCGAGTTATGAATGCGATCTGTTTTGCAATTAGCGTTTCCCCATTAACAAGTGGCCTATGGCTTACTTGGTCCTCAATATACTTAAAAGGTTTGTCTCCTAACAATCCTACATGAAAGCTACCATAACAGCCTATGCCTTGTTTTTACAAATAGCTATTTAAGCCAGAAAGCATACCTAATTCCTGAGCCTTTCTGCACATGGGGAAAGACACAGTATGTGATATCTGACACTGAACTGGGCTGTTGAAGATCTGCACTCCCTTCCTTACTTGATTGCATGCTTAGGGACTGCATCACATTAGAGTTCTTTTGATTATTAAGTAGATTAAATTTACTGGTGTTTGCATAAGCTCCTTGAGGCAAACGCTGTCTACTCAGTGCTTCTACAGTCCTCAAGGAAAGGATTCTCTCCTTTGTAATTGATTCCTCTGCAGGTAACTGCAAAGAAAGCAATGTATGACTAGTGACCTTGCGAAAACAGACCAAGGGGAAGACTTGTAGAGTGTATCTCTTCCTCTCATCTGTTTTTTAATGACTTCAAATACCTGAAGGATAGATTCCGTGATGGACACACATCCTAAGGCTTTCCAATGAATGGAAGAAAGTGTACTCAGTTCAGGAGGGTTGGAACTAGATGATATTAAGGTCCTTTCCAACCCTAACTATTCTATGATTCTATGATTATGCACTAGCTTTGCATATGCACCCCCTCCTTCTACATCAGTCTCTTAACAGATTGTTTTAGCTTAATCTCTACATTTCGTATTATCTGAGTTTTTGTTTGGGTGAACCTCTGCTGCATGCATCCTAAATAAAAGTTGGCTGGATAGATGGAAAAGAATTAATTGCATGAGATTATGGGGATATTGCTGATGCTCCTAAATAATGAATCAGACTCTCCCAAAAAGGTGACTATTCCAGTACCCTAATTTCTACAGTTTCACAGAATTAATAAATTGTTAGTTTCTTTCCAGGTTTTGCATTCACATGACATTTCCAACCTTTTTGCAACACACAGTAACTTAAACAAACAACCTCACCCTACCCCCGCCAAACACATATTACTGTAGGAGCCAGGACTTTCATTACACTGGTGGTTGGGTGTCACTGAAAGCCATCCTGTAATGCATGACCCATTCTCAAACTGAGCAAGCTGGCAGACCTGGTACAATAGAAATGGTCTGTGTTTCAACTGTGCAATTTATTGCTCACCAGTCACAACAGATTATGATTCTCCCTGTACAGTTTTATTACATACTGAAGAAACTGTACACAGTATGCACTGATATTTTCAATGTTTGTTAGTAGAACCCAGACAAAAAATTAGCATCCTAGAAACAAGCAGATTGTGCATTTCCATATGAGAAAGGGGACCTGTGACACATTTACAGCCTGTAAGTGCCTTATCCAACATCTCAATTTATTTCCTGCACAATTGTTTTGGTCATGGGAATTCTGCTGTTTGTCATCCCAGGCATGAAGGATATTAAACAAAGTAATCAACTGAGTAAGCTCAGAAATACAGGTTGTTTTATCACATCAGAACCACATATTGCTGTTCTTATCTCTCTCAGAAACAACACAAGTTTGTCTGCAAACACTGCAGATGGAGATAACCTTTTAAAAACTGCTGGACAGAGATCCCATAGGAATGCTTCAGCTTACTGTATTTATTGCTTCCATTTGTTATTCTTTTTTATTATTTATTTTTTTAATAGAAGGTGCTATGAAATTTCATGTGCTTGCTCACTCTTGACTGAGGTCACAGACACAAACACCATGGTTAGACTTCAAAAGCCATAAAGTGGCATTGACTTTGTTTCCTTTGAACATGTCTGGAAATACATGGGGCATTTTCAGTTTTCTCTGTAAAGGTGAATTCTTGCCATGCCGCTATTCTGAACAAAACATAATTTACCTTACCACAGCTCAAAACACACAAGAAATCAAGTAGGGCAGAGATAACGTGCCAGAAGCCCAAGAAGCAACATGCTTGAATACCTTATCCACAAAAGTCACAGCAGCAATTGTGAAAACAACATCATTAGCTTTACAGGCAACTTTATAGCTGCCTGGCTTGCTATCAACAGAGCAACAGGAATTAATAAGAACTACTGTACTAATAGGAGCTACTGTGGAAGGCATAGAGTAGTAGAAGCCTACTTGCTAAAAGGAAAAAAACCCAGTAACTTTCAAAGGTGTGAAAGGGAAGTTTAAAGGCCCTTATCCATATTTATTCTTATCTGTGAGCAGTGCTTTTAGCTCATTTTAATAAGCATTAACTTGGCTTGAAACAGTGAAAATAGGTAAGATCCTCTAACTGCATTAAAGCCAAATTTTCATAAAATGATTTTACGGATTCTTATTTAACACCCTGTTCTGCAGGGAGTTAGGGTTGCTTCCTTTCCTTGCAAAAACTTACTGTCACCACATTCACTCATTCCTGCAGTCCTTGTACCATTACTCTGGAGTCTGCTCATATTAACTATAAGTTCATATTAATTATAAGTGTTACTGAGTTTCGTAATTACAGCCTTCCGTGTTTCAATTTCTAACCAGAACTGCAGTGTCTGATTTGGTCGTAACTTCCATTGTATGAAACAACTGTGGCTTTGTAGCGTACTGCAGGAGACAGTGCCCCATTTGGTTCAGATTAATAAAAGCAGGTATGTTTTCCTGGTTATCTTCATTCACCTGCAGGAATTACAACTTTATTCCACAGTTTTTAAGGTCTTTCTCCCTGATTTCAGTGACTAGGTTTACTCAGCATTTAAGGAGCACCATGAATGTTATTCCACAATAAATCAACACCAGTAACTAAAATATTTGCCCAAAAGACTTAAAAAAAACCCCAAAACCTTAGCAAAAGCAGTCCTCTAGATTTAGACAGAAACATTAAAAACTGTTGAGAATCAGAGAAATGAGGGCCTCCCTCACTAAGCCTGTACTTTGCTGCCCTTACTCAAATACATGATCAAACTACATCAACTACATTACTTTCTACTCTTCAGCTGAACCATGGTGACTGTCAGTAGTATCTGCCTGTTGTGCAGATGATTATACGATTTAATTTCAACATCATATATTGGCCAGGCTTGATGTTGACCAAGTCAATAGCTACAGGACAACTTGTTGACTTGGTGCAGCTTGATTGCAGATCTAAGCCTTACATAGCAACTGGTATGGGAGAGTTATTAATCTCTGAACTCTGTAGAAGCAGGCCTTACATTAGCTCTAATAACAGCAATGAAATAATACTAATAAAAACCAAGACTAGGGACAGTAACAACTAGCACATCTGTTTAAAGTAGTTTAGACAATGCTTAATCAATGAAGCAATACTCCAAATCAAGGGATAGTTTATGGTCCTAAACTCACCACAGTACTGGGCTGAATTCACTAAACCAATGGCCCATGGAATTGAGCTGACACTACTCTCTGCGACTGTAGCATTTTATCCTCCAATTGGTATTACCACCATCTACCACATGAGGTTCATTCCAAATTGCTATGGAAAGGTGCTCTGAAGGGTAAGAGGCACAATCCTCTCTCCATAGGCTCCATAGGAGAGAGGAGATTTCAGACTAATTTCCAGACAGATACAATTAAGGTTTTCCACAGAGGGATCTCAGGAGATTCTACAACATGTGTATACCAGTCCTCCTACAATTGCTCAGCAATTCCTCATCAAAATAGTCTATTAAATTCAGAATTTTTAAGTAAAATATGTCAGGAACAGTTAAAGTTAGTGGTTTACTGGTGTTTCAATATTTCCAGCAGAGTCCCTCTACTGCACAGCATGAAATGCAAACTTTACTTGAAATGCAAAATGATTCCATGAGATTTTCATTTGCTTGTGGAAGAGAAGGAAGAAACACTAAACATACCTCAAGAAGGTCACATACTTCTTCCTGTCATGCAGAATAAGGATTCCAATCCCTTCAGCAGTTTCTGAAGAATGACAAGGAAACTTGCATCCAGCTCCTCAAATTCTTTCTGCATCTGGTTTCCAGCCTGAAAAGAACATTTTATATAGCTTTATTTTGCCTATCTCTCAAGATCTTTAAGGACTGTTTGTACTACAATAGAAGCAAAGTGACAGAAATTCCACAGTCTGAATTCATCTTCTATTAGGAAAGGGAGTCTCAAAACTATCTCTGATATTGTAGGATCAGGATCATCAAATCTACCATAACTGATTCTCACATTTGACCTTACCAGCTACTCAGAAATTCCTGTTTGAACACCTTCCATCTGGTTTTCATGTAGCGTACAACTTAATTTCCTGTGAAGTACAACACCAAATGCAACTCTCCTCTTATTTCTGATTAGTCAAACAGCTGCATGCATGACCATGAAACAAAAAACCAAACCAAGTGCAAGTGATGGGACAGCTTTTCTGGAGCAGGCAGTTAGAATAAATGATTCCCTCATTCTTCCCCTGTTCCATCAGCCCTGAAACTGTCTCTCTTGTAGATATCTGCACCACTTATGTCTTGGTTTTGCATGACGTTCTGATGCAGAGTCACTGTGAGCTACGTTTCATCAAAATCTAATGCACACAGAAACATAAAGAGCATTGCACTGAATTCTTTTGGAGAAAATGCTACTAATAATGAACTATTAAAATGAAATGCTTTGCTGCTTATTGTTTCAACTAGTATTCTGCACTATGGGTTAATGGAATGTGCAATCTAAACACCACTAAGATTGAACAGTGTTTCAATATATGCTTAAGTATCCTTCATAGTCTTCTCTCTCCAGCTTCTCAACAAAACACTGTGGGGTCAACACGACTGGACATAACCTCTGATCCCTAGATATAAATGTGTCTTTATACTTCGAATGATAAAGAAAGGGTCACAAACATGGAAAAATCTGAAGTATTGCCACTTTAGATCACTGCCAAGAGATGCAGGTATACAATGTCGGTTTTCCCTTCAGCAGCATTTCAGACATCCTCCTCAGAGCATTACACGTTTTTCTAACTGCTCCATGAGTATGTTTCTTCACTTCATAATGCTCTTGACATCTAAATTGTAAGCTATTCTACAGCATAAATTGCTCTCTTGAGTTGCTCAATCCTGTTCAGGTTTTCTTAGCATTATTACAACAGCACTTCAGGAACCAAAATGTCAAAGCATATAGAAGACTTACTTCTAGAGAAGGAAGTTGCTACACCAGAATGACAAACATTTCGTATCGCATTCCTGGACATGAAGGTAATCCATTGCTGAACACTAGCGATACAATAAATACAACATGACTTGAAAAAAATCCTGTTTTCAAATGCAAATTCCAACATATTCAGTAAATCTACTTTAAAATCTATTGTGACATGTAGCTTTCTGCATCTTTTTCAGGGGAAAAACAAGAATGAAGAACATTTCAAACTGTGTCCAAGCTACTTCTGCTTTTTAAGCCTTTTTAACTTTTCTAATGCAGCAGCTGTAAAAAGTCATAATTTCTTGTGGGAACATGTCCTGCTTCATGTTGACACTAGCAGATATAAATAGCTGTGAGCTGTACCGATAGCTATTTTCAGAACGGACAGTCAGGCATAGTGGTATTAATTCATGACAGCAGGAAAGGGAGGCATTAGCCCAAATGAAATATGAGAAATCCTTCATGCAAGAAAGGCTGGACAATGTCTTGTAAGGAAAAGCTAACCCATGCAACTTCTCCTAGTGAGGTAAGATCAGCAATCCCATCCGGAATCCCAGCTCTCTGACATCACCAGCTCTTTAAATCGCAGTGAGCTGAAAGAAAGGAAATTGCTGGCAATGCTTTGATGACATCCCTGAATACGGCTGCTTCTCACCTTCCCTAAAAGATACAGAAAACAAGACTCGTTCCCTTTTAAAAGGAAGAATGATACCTTCCTACCCGTGTTCTGCATTTTTGTTTTTTCCCATGAGAGCTACTGCTGTTTAATTCATTACTTAATCAAACACCCAAGCAGAGGCCCAATAGTAGTTAGTATAAAGCCTGAAACTTCAAGAGAAGGCCTTGAGCTCCTTCCTCACATTTCCCCTACTTCTTGTTTTATCTTAGACTAGCAATGCCTGATTATAGCCTTGTACCTCCTAGTCAGAACTTGGGAGCACACAGAAGAGGTCCTGACAGATGAAAGCTAACTAAACATGGCTGACTTGTGGTTTTCGACAGGGTTTCTGAAGAGTTGTTATTTCATAATTACACCCCACTGCTTCTTGCACAGTGATGTGTACATATGCCAGTTCAGAAATCATCATCCCACATTATGGTTAGTGCTGTCTCAGCATCTGTGACCAAGTTTTTGCTCCAAATACTGGTTTTGTTACAAATGAAAGCATCAAGCAGAGGTTTAGTGATAGCAGCATGCAAACACTAGCACTCTCGTGCTACTGAAAAACTGCTCTGTAGCTCCCTGTGTATTTCAGAGTCATACTCTTTTAACTGCAAAAGCAATAAATGATGCAGTAGATTTTCTCTAAGGCCATCCCCAGAAAGCTGGAACAATTATAGAGCTCTCTCTTCAGTCTGGACTTGTACAGCATTTAACATACAGAGGTTCTCTCTAACCCCATTCATGCAAATTAATGAACCTAAAAAAGCTGTAGGATACTTTCTATGTAGTCTCTAGGCAGAAAATAGGTACAACATTCATGAAGTTTTCTGCATCTACCCAGCAAAATAACAGAAGGTCACAGAAGAGCTGAAAGTTTCTATCAATCAGGCATGAATTCTTCTGTGTACCTGTGACTATGTTCTGCTTCAGCAGTATCATTGTACATTAACTCCTCAAAAGATAAATACAGACACAGTAAAAAGATCTTCCACCAATACTTTCAAAGGAAATCAGCATCTCATAATACGATCTACCATCAGCCAAAAGAAAGAATCCCCAAACAAGCTGGCTGAGAGCAAAATAACAGGGGACTATGCCATTTAGACCTTTCAAACATCTTGGAGAGCTATTTGACAGAAAACTATTACAAATGACATGACCACTGGGTTTATCTGCTTTTATGTTTGTAACTGCAGTAAAGTGGAATTCCCAGTGAGTTCCTGAAGATTTATGCTCTTCCTGGCCAGGAACTGGGCCAGTTTGAATTACTTAACTGAGGTGTCCAGAAAACAATAGCAACTTGTGTACTCAAAAAACGGCCAGGAAGCAAGTTTCAACTAGCAATATCCAGAGATCCATGATGGTCCAGAGAAAATGGCTTCAAAAAAATCCCAAATAGATTTCTAAGATGTACGCATAATATAAAAGACACCAAAAATCGTTATTTTGGTGCTATTTACAGACAATTTTACAGGACTTTGATTAAAGTAAAGCTTGAGTTAGAGTAAAGCTAAAGAATTTAGTCTTTACTCAAGTAACATATACTGCTTCCACAGATTTCCTTTCCCATTATTGTTTGCTGACTACGTATTAGAAAGGTCAATGTCCTGATGCTGTTTATGCTGATAAATAAATTCCACATGGTTGTTCTCTGATGATTCACACCATATAGGGTAACAATGTCATGCCACACTTCAGAGATATACAGAAACAGTAAAAAATACCAAACACACAAATAAGAGTTAAAATTGTCTGTGAAGCTGGAATTCACTCCACATTATACCTCTGCTTACATACTAACCTATTTAGCTATAGCTAGGGTTCCTTTCACAACAGTAAATGGAAAACATAACAGCACCCATTATCATCTGGCTGAACTTACAGTTCAGTCATGGAAATCAAGGTTTCATTCTATTTTATACCAGTGATATATTATATTCTATTACCCTGCACGGAATATCCTATTCTCTACCACATTCTATGGCAGTGGCCTAGCAAAGCTGTCAGTTCTATTCCCTCATGGCCACAGAGCTGAACTCAGGGAGCCCTCTCTTACTTCCACATTCAGCCATAACTTGGAAAGATATACCAAAGGGGCCACTGAAAAGGTTCACCAGCCAAGGCAGGAAAAAGAAATATCCTAACCACAAACTGTTTCCCAGTCCTTTCTGCAGAGTTGACTTACAAACCCCATATTCAGATCTAGAACAAGCCAACTCAGAGGGCAGAGTAGCAAATTCACTTGTCTGCCCTTCCCATCTAGGGAGCCAGAAAGAAAGGGGAACACCCATCTCCTGAAAACCTCAGCCCAGATCAACCAGGCCAGCAGCAGGAGTGGTAACTGCTTGCTTTCAGAACACCTTTAACTTGCCTATGGTATGACACAGAGCACACTGACTACTGGCTTTAAAGCCACTTGCTGAAGTCCTGAACAGGGAAATGAATGTGTGAATACCTAGGATTTTTTGCTTAATCATTCAGCTATACAGGCAGTGTATCATTCCAAGCAAACAATTCTGGACAGAGAAGAAAAAGAAGTCTCAATACTCTTCCTAAACACATGACTAGAGATGTTCCTTCTCAAAAAATGAACATTCTTGCCTCAAACTGGAACTAAATATAGTAATTTTTATTTTTTAAATAAATTTATGTGGTCAAGCTATAGCTCTGAAAGGAAACCTAACCCATATAAAGTTAGGAAAAATATGAAACAATCTAAGAACTTTTTCCAAAACAAAGGCTAGATCAAAAGAGAGACTCTCCAAGACAGAAAGAGCCTGTGAAGAATCAGTGGTGATCCATGAAGCAGCTCAGTTTGATTCATTATTTATGTATCATAATAATACTTGGCAATTTTAACAAAAGGATGAAATAGCATCTTACACATTTTGACTAATCAATTTGAACATATTTAAAGACAACCAAGGAATGTTACAAGCCAGGGTTGGTTTGGGTTTTTTTTCTATGGGTTTTGTTCTATTTTTAAGTCAACTTTCCCAAATTAACCAAGAAATTTCTGGAAGGGAGCTGAGGAGATCTGCTTTGCTGGCCCCAGTTTCAGATGGGGTGGCATGCCCTCTGCCTTGTTTCCATTTCATGAGAAGAAACTGAAGCTGAACCTGATAGGATGAAAGAGCTCATTTATCCTGTTACCCGGCCCTGAAGAAATTACAGTTTCATTACTACCTTAATTTACACATATATCTCAATGTACGATACAAAATATACCATGAATAACACAACAGAAAGTATTCCAAGCAAGAAAACCCTGAAAACATCTCAAGTTCTTACAGCCAAAGTATAGAATTGTGTCTGGAATTTGAGGTTTAATTTGTGAGTCTATTACCATGCCATGAATTATTGCATACGCCTCCAGAAGGAGGATAGACCTGTTACACCCCTAGTGATAGAAGTATAGCAGATTAGTAATTATTCTAATAGTGACTTGTCATGAACTATGCACGAACAGAAACAGCTAACCTAACACTGACACACCTCACGACAAATCTGTTCTGTGATTCACAGATGAACTGTGATGCAAGCCGCGCTGCCCTGCTCCCAATTCATACTGAAAATCTCAGGTATATTGCACAAAACTGAAGTCCAGTATCTTGTTCCACTGTTACTTTTTCAGTTCACTGTGGTTTGTAACTTGGAACAAACAAGTGAATACCAATATATACCAATATATATGCCTTGGAACAGCCTCAGGGCCCAAGAACAGGCTCTTACACATGATGCTCTGTCTACAATAAGCTTTCTAGGATTTACAAGAATTTTGTGTTATCTATCTCAGGAAATCAACTGGAATAGATATTTGAAAAGAGCAGTATCCTACACAGATGTTAAAACAACTCAATTAGCTTATCCTAGGATTTGAAGGACAGGAAGAATATCAGTCCAAGAAACACCTAAAGGAGGCTAACCAAGCATAAAGAATTGGCAGCAAGGGGACTAATAATTTTCTTGCTGTGTAGTTTCATCCAATAGTTTCCACTTGAGTTTCTCTTTCCCAGGAAATCAGAATGCACATACTTTACCTCCTCTACGCATGTCAGCAATTCAAGTTGCTCACATGATTTCCAAAAGCCTCCCTATTTATCTTCTCAACTTCCACAATACAATATTGATGTGGTTTGAATTAGACCTTCCTGATAACATTTAAAGTTCTCTTTGATGCAGAGTATGTCTCACTGATTGTATTTGAAAGACATCTTGTAATTTCTCTAAGCAGCATAACTGCATTTTTGATTCATCCATTTGTTTATTGGAGTTTTGATTTATGCATGGAGCAACTGAACTACTGAACAGAGTAAATAAAAACATATGCCTGTCAGAATTTAAGGCACCCCTGTGCTCAGCAAATGTGCACTGCCTTTCTGCACTTGTTTGATATCTTAATAAATTCTTTACAACTGGTCTTCCAGCTATAAGCTTAATCAAGACTCTGGAAAGAAATATTTGAGAAATCTGGATCCATTTTAGGTCCATCTCTGTCCACATTTTACTCTTCAGATGTGTCACAGATGTTAGATATGACCTTCTAGGTTCCCCATTTTTTCTCAGAGAGAGATCTCTGAAGATGATGCTGCATAGGCACAGCAGCCAGGTCACCACACCAAGAAGAGACACCACCATCACTCAAACCTTCCTGCAGAGCCATGTCCTTTTAAACAGCCCACTCATTTTCAGGAGGGTGATTCAATTCCTACCCAGGCAACAATGCCAATTACCAATTATCTTGGTAATTTCTCTGCTGTTCAGTAAGGCCTGACTCAAACTGGTAACCTTATGACAATATTATCCTCACCCCTTTTCTTGTGATGCTTATCTTCTGCCATTGACTGGGGAAGTAATCTACACTCCCCACAGGCTGAGGAAAACAGATCCTACATCACTTCTCCCTGCTGGCAATTTCTGAAGATGTTGCTTAGCATAGAACAAGATAACCAGTATGTTGTGCACAGCACCAAATCTCAACAATTGACAATGGAGAAAAAAGGACATCTCATTTTGTTATCATTTTCTTTCAGTTTGATGTATGTCAGAACTCAAAAAAAAAGGGCTTTATTCCTAGGAGGATAAATAAAGTTTGACAGCAGACCCTGATTCTATGCTGTCCTTCTTCTACACAAACACTGGATACAGGGTTGCATGCATCCCACTCTGCTAATAGATTCTTGGCTTGCCTGGGATAATACATTGGGAAGGATATTATGGGTCTGAGCCAACACACAGCCAACAGTCTGCCGTTATCAGAAGTATGTACTTACAGCTATCATCCAGATCCTCACATCCCAGCTTAAGGGAAAAGGGGCTGTTCAAATGGCTACTTCCTAAGAAGAGTGTGTAAAACAGCAAAGAGGATTCAGTTCCCAGCTTTGGGTTTGTTTTTTGTTTGTTTGTTATAATAAGGCACAAGGGAATTCACAGCTTCTCTGAATACAGAGCATGGTATACTGGAAAGTGATGACTGGGATAGGACAGCTTTCAGTTCAGGTCATCACATGTTTGCTTTTAATTAACCATTTGTTAAGAAAGATATTTTCTACTCTGACTCCACACACCTCCAATCAGTAATAAAATCTCTCACTTGCCTTTAGCAAACTGACCTCAACCTTATATGGAATTCAAACAGCTCACAAAGAATGCAGTAAACCTCTTGCCCCTTCTCTGTTTGAGACAACTATTCTTGAAGTGCTTAGCAGAATGATGCTACAGATCCTTTAAGAAATACAGGAATTTGAAGCTCAGACTGCAGCCTGGTTTGTAACTATGAATGGAAAATGCAGTTCTACTGTCTAGGAATTTTTCCAAAAGTGTAATTTTACAGTGGCAAATAAAACATGCTTTGAAATACTAAAAGGACATGGCAATTTTATCAGGGGTCCAGTACAATGAAGTCACAGCCCAAGTTTTAGCTGAACAAGGAAGATGATCTTGAGCATCACCAGGTCAATCTGTTTCTGGGAAACAGACTGGCGGTTAGGTTTCCTACAGAGCTTGATGCAGCACATGGCTCTTGCATGCTGAATCTCACAGCAGTGAAATTGTGAGGCTGCTCACTCCAGGAGCTTCTCCAGGAAATCCCTAAGCATGGGGATCCATTTCTGCTAATAGATGGGGTTCTCAGCAGACTACATGTTTAGGGCTCACCTTTGGTAACAGTGGGGGGTTATCAAGAAAACAGGCAGTCTAAGTGAAGGAACTGGCTGCAGGCTGGCTGGGCCCAGCTGAAGGACTTGGCAGGGACAAGTACTGTCTGTTGCCAGGGAAGGGGATCCCATTTCACAGGTCTTTAAAACAAGACCCATGACAGTCCAGCTATGTGAACACACTCTGAAAATAAGTTAGGGGAGCCAAATTCTACACAGACATTATAAGATTTTTGACTACAAAAAGCCCAACCAAACAACTTCCTTGTCCCCCCTCCATATCAGAGATAACTTTTGCAACTAAGTGATCTTTCAGAGCTGGAATCATCAATGCATTCATATAGAGAATATAAGAAATCCTGTATTTACCCAGCACAACTTCTGCCTCACCTTCACTGTTAAAAGAAAGGTATGGAGTAAGCAAACCTGATTTAAATAAAATGCTGAGTCTTTCCAGAAAGGCATCTCACAGCAGGGCTCCTTTGGAGTGCACATTCATAACTACAGGTACAAACACTCAAACCTTAGTTGCCAGGTTAAAACTTCCATATCAAAACAGTATAAAGCTGGAGGTGAAAAGCCCCATACATTTGTGTTCTGGAGAAAGAGGTGCACTGCCTTGCATGACCCTAGATGTATGTTAAAGGATATGTGTGCTTGATCTGTAGATTGAAAATTTCTAGAAATTAAAGGAGGCATTAAAGTCTTTATAAATATGTGAGCAAAACATCTGCCTCAAGCCACCCCTTTTCAGCCCTTTCTCGCAATTAGTCTTTCAAATTCAAAATCTCCTTTGCACTTAGACAGCCTGCCTGTGAGACACTGCCCTTTTTTCACCACCTTGCAGTGTTTGGTATGTAGCAAAACACAGCATGCCTGGCAGGCCATTTTACTGAGGAAGCAGGATACACTTATTCTGGATATCACATTCTCTAGAGCCCCAGGTTGTTTTGGAGATAGCAGAGAAAACTTCACCTCTTTGTGCAACTGTTTGCCCTCCAGGTAGATACCTGATAGGGAAAGGCTGCTCAAACAGTGGATGGAAAGAATAAAGTCCAGGTTTTCTGGCACTGCAGATCAGTTCTTTGTTTCTGCCTGCCTCTTGTTAAACAGGCATAGGCTTTTAGTGCTCTGGCTTATACATAGGGGGCCACTAACAAAAGAAAGCAAAGTAGAAGCTTGACAGAATTTGATTTCAAGACTCTCACAAAACAAACACTTTGAAAAGAACAAGACCCAGCACAGAAAGGTACTTAGTACTGACTCAGGACTGGTTTTTCTCTCCCCTTGTCACATTCCAAGGTAAGTGATAGGACTGAGCAACAGTGGACAATGCAATCTAGAAAATCCAAACCGTTTGGAGAGAGCTCAGTTACAGAGGATGTACAGAAATATTGTGTGAGTTCTGTGTAATATTAAACTTTTATCCTGTCAAAGCCCCCCATGCACAGAAACCCAAAGCAGTGTAACAGCTTGAACTAGCACAGCAACAGCAGGCAGAGCTCCACAACTCTACATGACACAAGGAAGTAAGCAAATAAACCAGTAAAAAAGTGCACTACATCTAGGATAGGGATAGTCTTTCTCTTTCAGAAAACTCTGTACCTTCTGCCAGAAAGCCACTCCTTTTTTACTTATGCAACTAATGTGTAATAATTAAAGAGACACCTGCTTCAGTAATAGTCTGCCAAATAAACTGAACTATCCCTCCCACAACTAGATCAACACCTGTTAGGAGGGTGGAGAATTCCTGATAGCCACAGCCAGCCTGTTACAACTTGTTATATGCTGCTACAGGGACCATAATGAAAGAGCAGGGTTTGGTTCTGTGAGAATTTCTGTTGTGGTACAAATCCTGCTCTGCTCACTCAGAAGTATGCTTATACTCTGGCAGTCCAGGGACAGCATAGGCCACCCCTCCAGCACTGGGGAGAAACTGCTCTGGCCTAGAAGTAACAGAACAAACCATAGAGTGGGAAAGGTAATCTTTCCCATGACAGTCCCAAGCAAAGACCAGGATTGCTCTGCTGATGGGGGATTTGTGACAGAAATTGTGACAGAAAAGAGCAGTGAATATCTCATCTTCCCATGGCAAACTAGGCCCCAGTAAACAGCTCTGCATCTATTAGAAGATTTCATGTTCTCTTTTCAATCTTGCTTTCTGTATTTCGCCAGTTCGGCGTCTGCTGTGCTCCTTCCTTAGGGGCCTGTATTTGCTTCACTGTGAATAACACAGATAAGAGATGAGCATTCTCCTGTAGGAACCCTCCTGAGCAGTGTGCTGCTGTTTCTTCATGCTCTTTAGCCTGTAAATTCCATAAAAATATAAAGCAAGTCATATACGGGATACCCTGATTAACGGCCTCCGTTCTTGTGCCCTGTTTCTACAATAGGAAACTGCCCAGAGATCAGCCTGAGCTTAGGAAAATCTCCAGCCTACACTAATTCAGTAAGTCGGCTCTGCCCCAGCAGCCCATTGAAGTGTTAACAGCACCTGACAGAAACCCCAGAGAAGGACTTTATAAAGCAGAAACTCACCCTGATCCTGACATACCAGGGTGATTGGGGCCAGCCCTGCTCAATGGCAGCCATTTTAGGTGCAGGGCCTCCATGCAGTGAGCTGAAAGGACTTTCTCCCGTTTCTTCTGAGAGGCACCCAAAATCTGGGGGGTAAAGGAGAAGGAAACGAGTCTACCAACTGGAATGGATCTCTGAAGAGCTGGAAGCTGCAGGGAAGGCCGTTCTGACAGTGAGAAGCCAGCTCCAGAGCCTTGCCACATGCGTGCCCATCAGCACTGAGCCATAGCACAGCACTGAGGCAAGGGAAGCGTGATGCTCTCCAGGCTGCAGCGTTCAACCTCCCTGTCACCTCCCTGCTGTGCTGAGGGCTGTGGTAGAAAGGGAAACCAGCCCAGTCCCCTCATGGAGATCCCGCCTTTTCCTCCTGTGGCTTCTGTCCTTTTCCCAGTCCCCAAAGTGTGGGAAAAACCCCAAGCCTGGTCAGGCCAGGATGCAAAAGGCGGGAGGAGATTGTGGCCCAGCAAAGACTAGTTTTCACCTCACAAAAAGGGGAAAACACTCTGGGAGAAGTGGTGCCAGATCTGTTTTGATTGCAGCTCCAAAAGATGCTAGAGGAAGGCAGCTGTGCTGCCAGCTCCCCTTCCTCACACTGGATGTGACTTGGGAGCCCTGGAGACCGAGTGCTGCATGGCTGCAGGCAACCGCATCTCACTGCCCTGCCGAGCCCACTGCCGACAGCGCTGGGCACAGCACACCTCGGGCTGTCAGTAAACAGCAAGGCATTCGTATGCCTGCCCACAGAGTGGGGCATGCAGCAACATTGACACAGTGGGACCTGTGTGCCAAAGCCCACAAAGGAAGGGCAGTGAAAGAGCCACCTTGCTCAGCAACATGTAGGTTGTATTATACAGTATCAGCCACAAAATCTTTGTAATGTGTATAGATAAAGCAGGCTATTGTGCTGTTGTAAAGATCAGAGCTCAGTGGCACAGGGAGATTGTGAAATGGCCCAACAGGCTTTGACTGCGCTCCAGAGACTGGATCTGCGCTCCACAGAGATCTGAAACATTATCAGCTCTTCCCAAGTGCCCTGCTTTCGTGCCTGACTGGCATCCTCCAGACACAGAAAGCAGAAGAGGAGAGCTATCCTTGCACACCAGCAGCTTCAGCATGGAATCCAGCTTGGTTTACCACAAAAATGGAAGTTGGGGCAAAGATACCAACCTATGCAAGGGAAGTGCTCAGGCACAGCCTGTTCCTTTCTGCCAGATTGCTCATGAGGGCAGTAGACATTGGCAGACGGGCACTGGGACAGTAGCAACAATCATGGCTTATGAGGCTATAGTGAGATGAGCTGGTGCCTGCCTGTCAAAGCCCCAGGTCAGGTAAAATATGCCCAGTCTTGCAAAGAGCAGAGCTCAGAACCCAGCTCACCTTGAGTCACCTCGGAAACACCCTCAGGAAAGCAACATTTGAGATAAGATTCTGAATACCAGACATAGGAATCCCATTATTAGCTTTGTATAAACTTGAGACCGTGGCTATCAGCCTAGCTTGCTTTCCGCTATTTTCTTGCTTTTTTCCTTTTTTTTTTTTTTTTTCTCTTTTCTGCTCTGGAGTACCTTACCTGACTGTATCTGTTCCCTATCAGGTAGGATAAACCTCACAGAGTTTTGATCATGTGTGGCAGCTCAAAATGCTGTATTTAAACCACCTGCTCATATCAGAGTAATGTGATGACCACGAGCTTGTTTTCACCTACTTGGCCAGCTTAGAAAGAACAGTGACGGCTCCTCAGAGTTGGTAGAAGAGTTTTGAAACCGTATGAGGTATTTATCTGGTCACTGTGCAAATCAGAGTAAGGACTTCTCTAATGCCAAGACAAACAGAAAATAAAGCTCTCCTATAGTATGTAAGGGTTACTAAAACCAGCATCTATATGGAAATGAATAGCTTTCTGGAATCTGTAGAATTACGAATACAAAACTTCTTGCAAATATAGTGTAGGTTTAACACCAAAATACAGAGATTTTTTTCATTACTACATACAGTTTTACAAACAGTTGTCCCCAAACATGCCCACACACAATTGACTGACTGAAGAGAGATACTGTAACTTACAGTGTGCTAACAAGAAGTTTTTAGTGTATTATGTGAAAATAGCAATACACTCACAGACTTAACTGAGGCAAGCAAATACCTCTAGCAGGATAAGGGTTTATCAGCCTTCCATGTTCTCTCTTAGTAGCCTCAAAGGGAGCATCACACAAGGTGTTCAGCATTGCTCCATGCAAACAACAGTGCTGTGCTACACGTACTACTTTTCCATCACCATCTGAGCATCGCTGCTCAGAGCCTCTCTTGCATGGGGAGACAGGTCAGCTCTGGTTTGAACAAAGCATAGGGGTGGATTCAGTGAGGTGCTGAACCGCCCGGAGGATCCCCGGTTGTGTGCAAGACAGCGACCACAGCCAAGGTGCCAGCAGATGGCACTCAAGAATGTGAGCAGCACTCCTGGGCTCATCGGAGCTGTAAGCTACAAGGTTGTATGGTGCACTATGGAGTTCTTCCACATAGGCTCTAACAAGTCCAATTTGTTTCTAGACTGAACCCATACAAAGTGAGAAATAAACGCTTTCAGTGTTTCACATCTTTCATCAGGGAACTAATTCCTGCCTCCAGTTGAGGAAATCTTTGTATGTGTACTGCATGTGACCAAAGCACTCTATAAAATAGCCTCTTTCTAGATTTAGATTAGGGATGAGGTTTTTTGCTGAGTTTTTTTGCTGTTATTATCCTTTTTTTTTTTCTTTTTTAATTTTCTTGCCTCTTCCTTGGGTCCCACCAGTTCGGTTAAGGAAAGGGAACTTGAACAGTTGTAGGTTGTAGTTTAAGTTGTAGGTTAAGACCTCTTTAAAGGAAAGCCTTTGTCTCTAGCCCACTATTCTTTACAAAGATCACAGCAGTAGGTTATGCCTACTGGTCTTAGGAAAGGAGTCAATCTTCTTCTAGAGGCTGATCTCAATTAACAACACTGGATAGGCTCTGTCCACTAGAATTTTACTATTGGAGTCAGAAATGCTTGGAGGGAAAAATCAGGCTCTGCTGTTTATGTCGCTGAGATTAACCCTCCTCAGCTGTACCAGCTAAACTTCTGCTCGCAGGAGCGCCAACTTCAGTTGTGTGGAGGATAAAGTTATGTCTTAGAAGAGAGGCTTTAAGTAAGGAAAGGAGTCTTGTTACTCCATAATTCATGAAGTTAACCTCTCAGTTTGCTGACAAGAACTTTCTTTTATGATTTATACCTGGACTCTAGGGAATTAAGAGGGTTTCTTCCCTTCCTTTATACACCATGATTGGCTTGAACATAGCCCACATTCTTACACTCTGGAGTTTTCAGAGTGCCTGAGTCATACTTTTTGCCAGTGTTTCTTTGGTCTAATATGGGCAGGTAAAAAAGAAGTCTGCCAATGCCAAAAGCATTTTCCAGAACTCTCCCTGTAAGGCTTCAGACTGAATATGAAAATCTGGGCTAAAGTCCAGCACATTGAATCCACAGAGGTTTCAAAAGCTAAATGGAAGAATTAAACAACATTTCTGCAGTTTCAAGTGTATCCATAACACCATGGGGTCGAGTGTGGCATGTATCTGAAGCTCTTTGAAAGGGTCAGATGCAATTTCCAGTACAAATACAGTTGTATAGTGGTTAATAACTTGGCATTTAAGTTATGTCTGCTGAAAGCTTGGTATACAAGTGAACACGACAGTGCTTGTCTTTTGGTCTCAAAAAATGGTTTAAATTGGTAATACCATTTCAAAATACTTTTGTGGTTTGTTTTGTGGGATTCTGTTTGCTTAATATAATAACCCACGACAGTAGGGCTCAATCAGGAAGATGACATCTGCACACTGATCTGTTCCTCCCTGAGAAAGCCGAAGTGAGCTCTCTGTACACATACACAAGCATGCAGCAGCTCTTGCTTCCAGCCTGCTGTGACATGTGTCTGCACAGAAAACTTTCTTGCCAGTTTCCAGACATCTCACATGCTGCTTGTGAATGTCTTAATTATTTGGGTTTAATAACCACAGCTGCAGTTGGGATACATTTGTGGGGGGGGGGTTCCTCCAAACTCTGCAGCTATTCTGACTGAGGGAACAGTTGTTCAAAAACAGGGACTGAACTAATTAACAGAAAGTTAAAATCCCTAGTGTAGAATGACACATCCGTGATTATGCTTAGGCTAAGAAGTAAGACAGTGGCCTGGCAACAAACATGCAGAGATTCAACTCCAAATCCAGCTTTCTGCTTGCCTTCTGCCCTGCTGTTCTGAGTTTTCTTTTCCCCATCTCAGTTTTTGGCTAGTAGCTGTAGTTAAACCAAATGGATTTAATCAAGGTATTCAAAAAGCTTTTAAGCTTTTCTCTTAACATTTGTCTGTGCAGTACATATGCTTGTATAATGCATTATGGCCTGTAATGTATGGTGTCAAGGCCCTTTCAGTCAGATTGAGAGTTAAAACAGCCTATGTCCTGAAGACCTGACTCCTCTTGAAAACAGATGATCCCTGTGGAGCCTCTAGAATCAGTGGAATGCTAACAGCAGTTTTGATTCAGTGTTGTACAGACACTCAAGAGGAAGCTTGGGGCCTCTGTACTGTTCAGTTAGTTTTGTCTCCACCACTTCTGCAGGCTTCGGCTAATTTTCCTTTTACAGTGAGGGGCTTGGTTGAAGTGAAGATAGGAGGTAACTTGGGAAGGGGTGGGGAAGTAAAAAAAAATGCCAGGAAAGATGGAATCTCACTTGGCAGATGAAGAGAGGGGAAATATAAGACATTGACACATAGATACAATGTGACCATCAGAATGGAGTTGTAGACAGCCATAGACTCAAGTGGAGAATGTATCTATACTGAAAATCATAAAAGGTTAGGATTGAAAGTAAGCACTTCATAGCTGTCATGGGCTCTGAGAAAAGACCAGACAAAAGAGGAGATGGCATGAGATAACCAGCACAACTAAAGATACCAACTGGGCCAATTAAGAGGCATGGAGAATAAAGCTGCAGCAATAGAAAGCAAGCAGAGAAGTCTGGATGCTGCTCTTGAAAGGGCAAGCAGCTTTCATAATATGTAACAACCATGATTGTTCCCACTGAAGGAATAAAAGCACAATTCTGAGAAAGCATAGAAATTCAGCAAAAGTTTGCTGAAAAAGAACACAAGATTTAGTAAGTCATATTGGCTTCTGTGGAAGAGGAACAATACATACAAATGGGATGCAAGTTTTACACTGCCAGGAAAGCAGACCTGAAAGATAACTTTTCCCAAATGCATAGTCAGTAATCACAGCATGAATTGATCTTTAAGCATTTAGCCAAAATGTCACCAAGGCAAATGGTAGCTTGACTGGAACTCATGGTGGAATGGAGGGGTCCAACACTTGATTCAGAAGCTGACTCTCCCTGGTCTGAGTTTGAAATAAACTCCTTTTTTCCTAAGGTAGAAAAAGAAATCCAAACGTTTCAGGATGTTTGCTTCAGACAGAGTTTTGCCCTTTTTTTTTTTTTTTTTTTTTTTTTTTTTTTTCATTTTCCTTCTGATCAGAAATACCTCCAGTTAAAACACCTTAATGACAAGGGGAAAGTCACGATTCTGACCTCACAAGACATTTCATACCAGGATGGCTTCTCAGACTTCAGCTGAATTCCTTTCAATTATGCTTGGGTAAATGACTTTGGAATTAGGCCCAGGGTGCCCATGACTTCACACTTCTCTGGGCATGTGCAGAAGCTGGAGCATCCCTAGAGATCACTCCCACTTCAAAATGATTGCTATGTGGAGAAAGAGCTACAGACAACTGTGGTACATTACACCTGTGTGTTCTTCCCTCTCTGAATGCTGAAAGTGTGCCTGTCTACATTAAAACTGCTGTTGACTGTGTGCGTAATTCAGTGTTTAACAGAAGTGAAACAGCTACCACAAATGGCAGCTCACACAGTCGTCAAAGTGAGAGAATGGCAAACATGCACGCATAAGCGAACAGCATCCTTTGATGGAATTCAGTCTCAATGAGAGAGCCAGGAGTTGTTCAGCCCTCTGTCTCACCTTTAAGATACCAATGTGAGTGAGAGGTCTTGACAGGCAGCTTCTGAAGAGAAGCAAAAGCATCAGACTGAGCTCACAGCTGCAGTCAGTCCTGGCAGATACAATTTCATAGCCATACTTGGGATTTCTCACTGGGTCGAGGTTCTGGCTGCTCTCGCAAGCTGAATAAGGAAGTGTGAGTGAACACAGTCTTGTGCTGCCCTTCTCATATTGGGAGTATCTGAAATATCATCCTAGGCAATGGCAGGAAAAGTTGAAACTGTAGCAAAATACTGGGATGCAAATTTTCATTTTGACCACTTTCTTTTCCTGTCTGAAATTACTTTTTGGAAGGTATTTCTCCATAGTAGTCTGAATGGAAGAACTGTAAATATTGGAGCAAGTTAGATTACATCTGAAGGTAAACAGGGATCTTCAAAACATGCTTTTGTGGAAAACTTCAGGGAAAGCAAGGCTGAAGTCTCCTGTCATTCCTGTCATGGACCCCATTTATAATTTGCAGTCTCACACTTTCCTTCATTTACTTATCCAATGTTAACTTATCTTTCAAAGGACAGTGAACGTGTTCCTGTTCATGTATCTAGGCACAAATGACAAATATTAACTCATGTATTTCTAACATCCCATTTTGTGAGATTTTTAATACGTTCCTTAATCTGAAAATATTTTTATTCCTTCTGAAGGTTCATCTGGTATTCCTATGAGAGGTTTTAATCTTGGTTTTCATTTATGGATGCAATTAATCCATTTAATGGGTATTTTTATAAAACTGAATAAACATTATACTGAACTAGCCACATCAGTCCGCATGAAAAAGTGGACATCTGCACAGTCGGCTGGTCATGTCAAGGTGGAATGCTAAGAAGCAATCAGAAACTGCATTTCTTTGCCAAATATATTCTTTGAATTTGGTTTTCCTCAGCTTTCGGATAGGGAATTCTGCTGCTTAGAACAGCTCCAGCTATTTATCCTTGGGCTTGCTGCAGCTCATAGTTTAAATAACATGGGCAGTAGCTGAAAAAGTTAGCATACTGTAAAGCTAATGCAATATTTAGGAAATACTCTTTACTGATAGTAGCAGGTTTCAGTGAAATGGCACTGACTTGTGCTAGCTAGACAACCAAGACAGTAAGTTTATAAACACGATCAAGGGAAGCTATTTGTGTATGTGCATATACATATTTATGTGTCTGTGTATGTACTAATAGTCAAGTAGAATCATAGAATCATAGAATAGTTAGAGTTGGAAAGGACCTTAAGATCATCTAGTTCCAACCCCCTGCCATGTCACACTAAAGCATGCCACCCAAGGATTCGTCCAACCTGGCCTTGAACACTGCCAGGGATGGAGCATTCACAACCTCCCTGGGCAACCCATTCCAGTGCCTCACCACCCTAACAGGAAAGAATTTCTTCCTTATATCCTATCTAAACCTCCTCTAAGTTTTAACCCATTACCCCTTGTCCTGTCACTACAGTCCCTAATGAATAGTCCTTCCCCAGCATCCCTATAGGCCCCCTTCAGATACTGGAAGGCTGCTATGAGGTCTCCACGCAGCCTTCTCTTCTCCAGGCTGAACAGCCCCAACTTTCTCAGCCTGCCTTCATATGGGAGGTGCTCCAGTCCCCTGATCATCCTCGTGGCCTCCTCTGGACTTGTTCTAACAGCTCCATGTCCTTTTTATGTTGAGGACACCAGAACTGCACACAATACTCCAAGTGAGGTCTCACGAGAGCAGAGTAGAGGGGCAGGATCACCTCATTCGACCTGCTGGTCATGCTCCTTTTGATGCAGCCCAGGATACAGTTGGCTTTCTGGGCTGTGAGTGCACACTGCTGGCTCATGCTCATTTTCTCATCAACAAACATCCCCAAGTCCTTCTCTACAGGGCTGCTCTGAATCACTTCTCTGCCCAACCTGTAGCTGTGCCTGGGATTGCTCTGACCCAGGTGTAGGACCTTGCACTTGTCACGGTTAAACGTCATGAGGTTGACATCAGCCCACCTCACAAGTGTGTCAAGGTCCCTCTGAATGGCATTCCTTCCTTCCAGCGTATCAACCGAACCACACAGCTTGGTGTCATTGGCAAACTTGCTGAGGGTGCACTCAATCCCACTGTCCATGTCACCGACAAAGATGTTGACAAGACCAGTCCCAACACCAATCCCTGAGGGACACCACTCCTTACTGGTACTAAGTATCTGGTACTAAGTATCTACATTAGCAGGCAGAGTGGTATAAAAGTAATAGATCTGTAGAGCAAATAATGTGGTACTAAGGACCAGAATTTGTTTTATATACACTTTAGGGAGTTTTATTTCAGATTTTTCTCTAGTTTTTTTGTGGACTGAATGCCTGTTTGTGATCTGACTGCATCTTCTGGTTTCATCTAAAAGGCACCCAGTTTGTGCGCTTCAATGACATCCAATACAAACAAAACCACAGGACAAGAGGTTAACAGAGAGATTCACATCAAAACTACAATCCTAATCTAAATTAAAATACTAATGAAGATACATGTTATGTCCCACTGGCCATCCGTAGCACACATGGGTGATGCAGTCAGTGCTGTACCATTCTCCTAATAACTGTTTGCAGAGAAAGTACCATTAGATGCCAATGATATCTTGTCTATTTTCCCTTGTGCTTAAATGCCATTTCAACTTTACTGCTTGCTAGTGTGGCTTTAGATCATATTTAGCTTTCCTGTGGCACCTGAAGTTTGAAATATCACACTGTAAATGCACTGTGCTGCCCATTGTCTGTGGAGCTGAGAAACTGTTTGCTTTCCAGTCTTTTTTATGAACAGTCTGTAAGTCAGCTTGGTCAAACTCTGTTTTCCACTGGCCTGTAAATTAGAAGCAAAAATAAAATACGCTAAGTCGATTCTAAAATACCATGACATACCTCACTGATTTACTAGGGAATAAACAAAGGACAGATCTTGCCTTTTATAGATGCAAGCCTCTCTGTGCCAGAGTCGTATAATCTGCCTTTGCCAAAGTTTAATTACACACAGTGTTTGTGGGGCTTTGGAATCACAATTCCAGTTAACTTCCACAGAAAAATAAATCTGTCTGAAAGTACCTCACCAGAAAAATTGTTCCATCACAGGCAGGCTGTCAGAAAGGAATCAACCTTAATATATTTAATCAACAATAATATATTACCTATGAATACAGATGCTCTGCCTCTTCCCAAGAGACAGTACACATATGTAGGCATTTGTGATTCACCAGAACAAATACCTTGCTCCATCAGTGCCAAGGTCAGTAGGATAATTTCTGATGCCCTGGCAGGGCTAATTATTTACAAGAGAACAATAAACCTCCAGAACTCAGAACTACCTTAACACTGCAACAGTCAGGATGCACAGCAGTCGGTAGCAGGAGGACAGGGATCATCTGAAGTTATTTACCCTGTAAGCTCAGGACACAACAAATGCAAAGGTTTAGTTTTATCAGCATTCCTACCAAGCATCCTAATGCCATGTACCTAGGTAAACTTCACATACCAGGATGCCTGGTTTATACCAGTATGTCAGAACCCCCTGTTTATTGCTGCAATAGTTCCTGGGAATATTTTAAAAAGTGAAAAAATAATGGATTTAATCCCTTTTTGGCTAAAGATATGCATAAAAGAACAGATTTCCTGCCCCTTGGAATTAAGGGAGTTTTGGCAAACACTTCCCCCTCTTATCACCACTCTGCTTCAGATGCAAATAGAACTGAGGCTGTGGTTCAAATTCAACTACCCAAGCTTCCCAAGCACAACACAAGCATTGCCAAAACCTTCACTGACAGTTTTCCAGGACAGGCAGGGAATTTTCAGGCAATCTGAGTAGCTCTTTCTTCAGCTCCCTGTATATTCATTTGGTGGCTACCACCAGCTACTGAAGAGGACTGAGGTTTGGCTGTTCAAGAGGCAAGCGGCAACAGTAAGCGGGGCCTGGCAGAGAGCAAGGTGATGTAAGTTCTGGAGTGATTTTTTTGGCCACAGGAAGGAGCTAGAGAATGGCTTTAGTGAAAAGCCACTAGTCCAGAGCTATTTAAAAGCTGCCTCGGCAGCTCACCTGGCAACAGTCTTCCTCACTGCAAAACATATTATCCCACTGTGTGCTGGCTGTGCCCACAAAATTATGGCTATAACTATCACTGTTGGATTTCTACTGCTGAGGCAAGAGCACAACTTGGAATCCTAGCTATGGCAGCACTAATGAAAGACAACAGTTGGAAGTATGTTTTTGTAACCTATCAAAAAGACAATGATTTATAGAATTCCAAGATATTCCTGAATTTGGAAGAATTTAGTTCTACAAACTATGGTTGTGGGATACACAGGCCCCATTACTTAAAATGAGAATCCTGGCTGCATTGCTAGTAAAGCTGAAGAGTTGTTTTTAACACATTATTAACTTTCCACATCAGTCACATAATTTTACACAGCCTTGTGCTTTTAGGAACTTTGCCACTGAGAAGTTGCCTCCTGCCTTTGTTCACATCAGCTCCTGTGAAGTTTAAGGATATTGGACTCCCATGCAGGATAGAAGCCAAATGTTACAGGAGCACTGTACAGCAACAGATGGTGATGCAGAGTGGGTGACTGAGTAGCCCCAGGCTCTGTCTGGTCTATGGACATGAGCAAGGAAAAATATGTTTTGCAGATCATTTGACGTTTCTTGCAGAATAACACTGTGTTGTTGAGCTCATAGTTTAGATTTACATGCCCATTCCTGAGATTCCATACTTACCCAGGAACAGCTACTGACTTCTGACACTGGAAACTGTTTCCAGTCCCTGCACTATTGGAATCAGCCAGGAGAAGCAAGGTCTGACACATCTGAACCTATGGCTCTAAATGCAGTGCTATTGACTGTATCATTTCATTGTTACCTTGCAAAAGTAGCTGCTAACCATACAGAAAGAGTCCCAACCCGGCAAATGACAAAGTATGAGGAGTGGGGGAACTTCAAGAACATGGGAATAAATGTAACGGTTACTAAAAGTGTCAGAGGAAACCAGCTGCTTGGGAGGAAACTCCAGCTTTCACTGCATTTCCAAAGGCACCCCCTGTGCTGAGAGAGGCTCACATTTGGTCATTGCAGGAGGCCCTGAGGTTTGAATGCTGTGCTGTACCACAAGTTTGCATAGCTATGTTTTCTCTGTTGTTGAAATTGCTTCAGCCTATCAAAGAACCAGGAGTTACCAAACTTGGCCGGTGGCCTTGCACAGTTCCTCTGAGTCCCACTAACAACACGGGGGCTTGAGCAATTCCATCTTTATGTTTTCCAACATCTGGTTTACATTTTCCTTATCTCTCTCAAGAGCAGGTACTAAAAGATTGATTCAGTGGGTCAGATTTCCAGGATTGCATATACTACCATGACCTGTGTTAAGATGACTCTAATGAAGCTATTTCAGCTTACACTAGTTCAATGTTTTGCCAAAAATCTTACCTCAAAATGGCCACTATTCCATTTTGACACCTTTGCACTTCTGTGCCCTCCAGATGACTGGTGTGAGGAGTTGCGGAAAGAAAGAAAGAAAAGCCATCTGGCTATTTACATGCAAAACTGGATATTCCTGATTTATTTATGTTCCCAAATCATACATCCTTGCAGGGAAGAGAATTTTCCTTGCTTTGAATTCTTAGCATTGTAGTCCAGAATGTACTGTCTGAAAATTAAAAAGCAGGGAACCAGGAACATCATATCTTCTTGCTTGTTAGGACTGGGCTATGCAGATCCCTTAGTCCTGGCAGAAGGCAAATATACCCCAACAGAGGGAATCCTGTAGCATTCACAACTAGCAGATTAGGTAGGGGTTGTCCTCAGTAACACATTTGAAGCACTTGACACCAGTGAGTGCCAGACAAAGTGTGTTACTGAGCCGTGGATGATAAGCCTATCTCCAACAGCAATAACTGCTGTAACTTACCCAACACATTCTCATACCAATTAACAGCTTAACTGCACACACATTGCCTAAAGGATCTAGAGAATTTGACAAGGGATTAGTTTAGATAACTTGGTGTTATTTTTATCATGATCCTGCCAGTGTTCTATCTTCCCTCTAAACAGATAGACTTAGCAGCACTGTCTGGGAGGGAGTAAGCTTCAGTTTGTTACTGCTGCCTCCAGGTTAAGTTTTTAAATCTCAACAAGTAGAAACAGGGACACTCCTGAGTAATACTCATACAGCAGCCTGCTCCCTCACACTGATCTGGCAGACAGCTAGCATGCTGTAGAAATGCTTCCAGTATAGTTGCTTGGATAGTATGGCAGGGAGCTGTGATGTCCTTTTCAGTCCAATTTACCTGCACTTTTCTGTAGAGATAAAAACATGAGTACAAATCAGAGGCTGATTAGAACTCTTTCAGAAAATAGGGACAAACATGGATCAAAAAGGTGAGTTCACACTTCAGTACAGTCCACTGAGAATTCATTTCACAGGAGAATTGATTGGTGTCCAACCCCTTGGGATAAAAAATGTTCATTCAAGCTGTAGTGTATTAATTGACTAAAAAAAAATCAAGCTAATGCTTTTGATCTAACACACTTCACTCTAGAACTGCTGTGCTAGAAGTGATACTTCTGACATGCTGACACATGAAGAGACAGAATGCAGAGCAGCATGCCACACCACTGCTGCTGAGGGGAGGAAGTGTGGTGAGAATTAAGAATACAATTATTTAGTGTGGAATTCTGCCAGGATAATACAACAAACAACACCCAGCTTACAAAACAGAAACTCGTTAGATCTTCAGTTGCAAAATGTGGAAAGATTACAAAATCCTAAGACAATAAGCTTTCCCTGCTTCAAGGCAAGGACTGGGAATATTCTGAGAATGCAGTAGCTATGATTAAGACTCATTCAGTGTTATTGTTGCACATTCAGAAGGGTACCCTGTGACACGTCAGGGCCAAGATACAGTGCATCCATCTGCCAAAACACCACCCCTTTGTCTCTCACAAAGGCAGGAGAACACCCAAGTTTTAAATGTGACAAACACTCTGCTTCTACCCTCTCTCCATTCAAAGCCTGACAGGCATGTTGGAGTCTCCCGGCAGAGCTGCATGGAGCACCTGCATCAGGCTGGGTAGCACAAGGCCAGCCAGACTGCTTACAGCTCTGTCACCATCTCTGTCTTCTGCCTGGGAACAGAGTGTTAGAAGTTGAAGACTTCTGCACTCATGCACTGTATTACTGGAAATTTCCCAACCCAACTGGCATTTCCATGTAAAGAAGCACAACCTGGTTTCAGATCTATCCATGTGTTTATCTAAATAACAAGGCAATCTTAGAAACGTTGGGATTCATAATCCATGGATTCCTGTGCACCAGTCTTAGTTGGAGCAGCCCCTAAAAATGTTAGAAAAGCAAGAAAATACAATTCAAACAAGTTAAAGGCTGAAAATCGGGAGACCATACTGACTACCCGGGTATGAGAGAAGCACACAGAGACTGAATTCAGTTGTTCTGAAAGTCTTTGTTTCTTTTTCAAAACAGGCAGCATCTCTTTAAAGCGCTTGACAACTCTGAGGATTGAAAGCAAAGCTTTTTAATGCACGCTAAGCAGCAGTCTGGGGATGATAGCAGGATGCAAAAGCCTTCTTTACAAGCAGACAAGAACTATGAAGAGAAGTTGCCAAATACAGAACTGCTTCAGCATCCCAAAAATGCCTTCGCAGATATGTGTGCCTAAGTAGCAGCAAGTTTTCACCATACAAGAAGTAGATTTCCACAACAAAGAACCTTATTGATGCTGCATTTTCACTGCAAAACCAACAAGTAGTCACCACTCCAACCTCCCCCTTTTTTATTTAGTTAAAATAGTGGCTTGGAAAGTCCCAGTGTGACAGAGGAGGCTCCTGCAGCACCAGCACAACTGAGCCCCTGCCAGAGGGTCCATTAGTTGGCACACGGAAAGGAGCAGGTCTACACAGCCCTGCTTTTGGAAGGGTTTCACAGCCTGGGCAGATGGCCCTGGTGCTGCAAGATGACAGTTGCTGGCACACAAGGTCACAGTTAAAGGCCATTTGGAGTGGCCAGTGTGTTAATGTGGACATAGCATATAAGTTAAATAAGGACAGAGGAGGTGTATTGTGTGTGGGATTGTAGTCCTAGGATTCTGGCAATGGAGAAAAAGAGTAATTTCATTTTTGTGTACAAAATGGATCTCTATCTGCTTATCACAACAATGATTTGTAGGTGTTGTGTTGGATCTGAACTGTGGGCCATCCCAAGGTATGTTTAAAGAAGACAATATTCATTGGTCTATCTCTTCACCCAAATGTCTCGGAATCATAGAATGGTTTGGGTTGGAAAGGACCTTAAGCTCATCCAGTTCCAACCCCTCTGCTATGGACAGGGACATCTCAGCCTACGCCATGTTGCCCAAGGCCCTGTCCAACCTAGTCTTGAGCACAGCCAGGGAGCATTTACTACTTTTTTGGGCAGCCTGTGCAACTGTCAGTACTGTGAGTTCTTCATCCTCACAGGAAAGAGCTTCCTCCTTCTATCTAACCTGAACTTCCCCTGGTTTAGTTTAAACCCATTGCTTAAACCTTGTCCTATCACTACAGCCTCTGATGAAGAGTCCCTCTCCAGCATACTTGTAGGTCACCTTCAGATACTGGAAAGCTGCTCTGAGGTCTCCAAGCAGCTTCTCTTCTCCAGGCAACCCTTCTGCAGGGGTTATTAATAAAGAAGAAGCAAAATAAGTTAAAAGGTAACAAGAGGCAAAATTAGCATTGAAGGTTATCCCATTTTTCAAATTACTATGCCCTCATTTGTATTTAGTAACAGTCTAAAAGTGATAGCAAAATAACTATTTGCTGAAGTTAACCCTGAATATCTTTCTCTACTGAGAAAAATAAATGTCATTATCTACACTCGGTAAGGAAGCAAAGAAAATTGATTGCAAAGAGCCATGTAGCTCAATGGCAAAAGAAATCCAGC
Organism: Melopsittacus undulatus; assembly: GCF_012275295.1. Lineage (NCBI taxonomy): Eukaryota > Metazoa > Chordata > Aves > Psittaciformes > Psittaculidae > Melopsittacus > Melopsittacus undulatus. Next base: position 15,409,008 of record NC_047535.1, read on the forward strand.
TCTCAGACCTGAGAACTATAGATCTTTAGGGGAAGTTTTGCACAATGAAATAGTGAAAGTACAATTTCTGCTTCGGTACCTCTGGTACTTGCGATAGTGCCAGTGAGAGTGGGGAAAAGCTTGGCATATTAAGGCAGACACATGAATTCCACCCAGCTCTTTGTTCTTTTGTTTCCCAACATTTGTTGAATTCTTCCTACTTTCCATGGTTTATTTAAGAGCTCTTGCAGATGTTTTAGATTTCTTCTAATCACAGCTAAGCACTACTTATATTGTTTTTTTAAAAACAATATGCAATATATAATTTTGTATTAAGCTCAATTTTCCAAAGCCCCTGTTCCCCTGTGTCTTTTGTTCTCATATGTTACCCATTACATAAATGGGTTTGTTAACCAGAAAGTACTCCACAAATATTTTCAAGCTTTGCTTATCCTGCCTGTCTATAGACAACTCATCTATCTCTGTAGCAAAAGGATGCTGTGTGGAATTGTGGTCACTAGTGCATTTGCATTTTCACATTTTGCCTGAAGAATACTCATGATACAGCTCAACACTGCTTGCTGAAGAAGAGATGAACACGAGATGTGGTGTGGGATCAGGTGATGGAGCACAAGCAGCAGCTTTTCTAGGCACAGGACCAGCTACCACTGCAAGACACAAACGGAAGAATCACAAACACTTCCTGGAAAAGAAGTGACCCAATAACCTCTCATTGCACAAGCAAGGAGTGTTTCCACAGCTGGACAGTGCAAACAGCACCTGTAGCTGTGTGTTAGCTATGCAGGAGCACTGTACATCTCTGTGCTCCCTGCCCAGCAGGATGGCCCTGACTTTGTGCTCTGCTATAGCGCAAAACGTGCCTTGGAAGACTGCAGGTTTCAGACCACCTTTGTGCCAGAGAGGTGCTGACAAACTGAAACAGCTTTGAGAGGAGGCAAGAAACCCGAGTTAACAGAGCTGAGCTGATTTGGTCTGTGAGGCTGAGCTGGACTGTGAGAAGCAGCTGGGAGAAAAGTCCTCCAGAAACCCATCATACGATGATGAAGTTTTCCTGCTTCCTTCCTTCCACCTTCCCTTGAGTCTCTCAGCTACTTTCAAGCAAAGCCAAGTGCAACCAGTATACCAGAAAAACCAATTAGGATTGAGAGATGTTTTCTCTTATGGTAAATCCATAGCCAAGGAACAAATGGACGTTGAAAAAGTGAAGTTTCACCCAAAATCACTTCCTATAACAATCATTTCCTCATCAACTCACATCTCTCCTGTGGGCAGAGTGTAAACAGAGGAATGTGAGCAGGAAATGCTTTCCAGTCTAACATACCTACAGCGATCAAGTGCAAAGACAAGCAGAAGCGGATCATTCACACAGGCACACAAGAACTCTCAGCACTAGTAGGCACAGCTGAGTGAAGAGGAGCTCTGTAGAGGAGCCTGGGGAAAGCCTTTCAAGCTCAGAGTCAAATCACCACCACAAGTGGGGAAAGAGCCCGAGAACTACACAGCACAAGACATTTGGGCTTCTACAGCAACAGCATGTTTCTGCTATCCTGCCCAGTATGTGGAAGGCATCTTTAAATCCCAGGATCTATTCACTGGTGAAATGGTGCACAAATTGGAGAGCAAAGCCACTGAATTGTCCTTTATGGTCTGGTATACAATGCAGAGAAAGAAGGTACTGTTCTGTCTCTCAAGAGAAAGGACTCGTATAGAGTACGCACAGAAAATACACACCACTTTTAAGGGAAGAGGCAGTACTGTTTTGCATGAAGTTACAGCCATACCTGCACTGCAGGGTGCAGTTTGCATGTACTGGGAGTGGCTCTCAGAGAAGTTTGCCTGGCATATTCTGGAGGCAAATCGGATCAAGAAAATCTTGACAATGATTCTTCTCCAGTTTCCATAGATTCATATATTAAGAAAGGTATTAAGCTACAAACCAGTCATCTGGACTCTCTCTCAGCTGCTTTTCTCCATGGCTCCTGATGTTTATAGCAGAGGATGTGCTGCTAACTCATCCAAACGGTAGGCCTCCTGCAAACTTTAAATAGGTCTCTGCTTGTAGACCTTATTTTCCAGAACTTTTTACATGTTATTCTAGGCAGTAGTCTATACCCTTGAGAAATTCCTAACTGAGCAGATTCTGAGGGCAGCCAGTGACCCAATAACCTTCATTTTCCTGGGATGATGCAATGGCCGATTCATGCTCAGGAAGTACAGTGGGCTGAGCAGGACGTGAAATGAGCTGCTGAAATTCCCAGGTCAGCGTTTTGTTTCCATGCCATCAAAGATAAGATTTCAAAGTGCAGAACGGTCCTTTAAGGTCTCTCTTTTATGAGGTCAGGCTAAATGCTTCCCTTTTATATATGAAGAGAGGGTGATCTTTGCTGGAGTCCACACTGGGTTTGCTCATTTTGATTTCTGCTTTGTTTGGGAGCGCTGTGTAGCAGGAAATGCAGCTTTCAACAGCAGGTCAGGCTTTGCTGACTTAGTGGGTACTACTGCAACAAACAGCAGACTGCAGAAGCATCCAAGCAATTTAGCAGCAGCAGCAGAGAGACTCTGTCTGCAGGCTCTGTCAACTCAAATGCCCTTCTTTTCTACCCAGTCCTCAACTTAAGACTGCATTTGATTTTGGTCAGTGAATATGAATGAAGGAATAAAAGTAAAAAGCTCTGACGAACTGGCACGGCTGTGAGAGAAGGGTAAAGATTTCAACATAAATAAACCTGATGGAGGCAGTGAAGAGCAGGTTAGAAACACCCTCGATTGTGTGAGAGAAATCCTGTAAGATATTAAATATCCCCATTTACATCTTGGTTTAATCAGCTACAGTTTACAAGAAAAAACAACTCCTGGCACAGCCTACAGGGATCTCCAGGAAAGCAAATACTGGGTGAAAGCACTCAAAAATGTTCTCTATTGGTAGTACTTGCAGTAACAGTTAACTGAATGCACTAACACTCATGGACTGGCTTGACTGCAGACACAAGCAGGGATCAGAAGTCTGCTAGAAAGAGTGCTTTTAAGATGCAGCAGCCAGCAGAAGTGGCTTAGACACCAGGTCTAGCTCTTCATCTGACCTTACAGCACGTTTCACATGGTGCATGCTTGACAAGCATGTCCTGGTGGAATACAGTCCTACCAGGGCAAACACAGTGTTGTGCTAGAACACAGCTCCCGGAGAGCTCAGATCAGTTTCCAAAGACTGCAGTAATTTGGGCAATTGTTTAGATTAAATAGTTGAGACTGATTAACCTGTAACCTCAGCACTGGGTTCCCATCAATAATTTCAGTAACACTTTGCAAGGGACAGAGATGAAAGGGCCTTGAGGCCAAACCTTTACTGTGACCCTATAAGCCTGTTTCTCATGCTTGGTATCAAAAGCAGGTTGATTTCTATTCCCTTTTAGCCATACGTACAGAATAGTCCAGAATTCCCTTCCTGCCTAAACTAATTTAGGACCAACACATACGAATTTCCTCCTATGCCAACATTAGAGTTGTGAATTTAAATAGCTCCCTATTTTTCCAAATCTGCACTTACCTTCTTGCTGGTTTTATGCAATGATCCAGAAGCATGCTTAGACTCTTAAGCTTAAACAAAACACTTCTCTCTTTGTCTCTCAGGACAGACTCTCCTTTCCTTTTGATTTTGGACTTTCTGCCCTGTGAAATGCTGTGCTCTGACAGCCTGAGGTTTCTGTTCACACAAGGGTTTCTGTAGGGGGAAAAAAAGTCATCAGGGCATTCAGAACCGGCACCTAGAATTAGCTCTGTGGGAATGTGCTTCTCTGCAGAGCTCCCTGGGGCTCTGTGGAAGCACTTAGGCTGAAGAGAGCTGCCAAGTGGGTTTTGAGATGACTTTTTCTTTGGAAATCCAAATGAAACAACAGGAACTCACTGCTGATAGAAAGGGCTAGACATGAGACTGGACAAATGCTACTAATGCAGTAGAATTTTCCAGGGACCATATAACATGTGTGGAAACAAAGCTGAAGAGGGAGGCAAGATTTCTCCTTAGGGCTGCAACATTAAAAATAATCTGGTTTTAGTCCAGAGGGAAACAAAATCAGAGGAATTTGAGCCCAAGTAGTGAACAAAAAATGCCTGGCATTTTCAGGATGTCTGTGTTATTACAGGGACCAGCCAGGGATGAGTTATTTGTCTTTGAGCTATACAGCTGTTGAAGTTCTAAGAAATGAAGTCATGGCTTTCGACGTGCCCCAGTTAGAGCATGTATTTCTGTTTGAACTCTGAAGGTGGCCTGGACTCTCAGAAATGCATGAATGTCTTAACAGCCACCACCTACTTGTCTATAAGATCAAAAGGGACCAAAGCAACATTTGAGTTTACCTAATTTTAAATATGATTCTGTAATTTGCCATCAGGAGTGTCACTGCAGGTCTGATTTACCCTTTCAGCACTGACATTTTTACTGGCAGGGAGCAACTACAGATAGAGTAAACCCAGCTTGGAAGCAAATAAGCCTCAAATAGTCTTCTTGCTGTCTCAATTTAGGTATTTTTGAGGTTTCACTAGGAATTTGATGGTAACCCAGGTATCTGTTACAGGAAAATCCAGGTATAGTCATTGCTGTTCCCCGCCAATCCTTATCCTGTTACCCTTTTGCAACATGGTAAAGATGAACAGTATCTTTCATTGTGTCTATAAAAGGGTGGAAAGTTCTTATCTCATGTTTTGCCCTGCTTCTCTAACAATGAATCTTCTTTTTTCTCCAGCACAGGATTTAAACTTGTCTGTGCTGTGGTGTTTGGCCAGCCCCATTTCCAGTGCACATTCACATATGTCTGAAGCTGTGCTGGCATTTCAATTCCACTGCAATCATGTGGCCCACCACACTTAAAAGACAAACCTCTGCAAATCCCAATGCCACTTCCTAACCTATGCCTGCCTTACAATCCCAGAAGCTGCATCCAGCAGCTCTCCCTCCATTCAAGGCAACTAATATATTGGGAACCATCCAGCACACTAAGCAGGGAGAAAGAAGGGCATCAAACTACAAAATAAAATGGAATACTTGTTGTCTTTGTCAATGGACATAATGAAGCTACTCATTATGAATCCACATGGGGTCCAAACAAGGCGAACTCTGCTGCTAGCAAATACTTTTGGAAAAGGACTATAGGTTCTCTTTTTAGTGGGTACTACCCTTAAAACAGGGGAGAACATCCAGGAAAGAACATCTGAATAGGCTCTGACATCTTCTGAGAGGGGTGCACTGGCAGCCTGTTTTGCTTCACAAAGCATTTAGTTTAGCAGATATTAAGACTTTTCCCAGTTTTAGGAGAGGCACAGGACACCTTAAAGAGAAATTTTTGCATCTAGCTTCTTTTTGGATAATAAGGTCTCAGACAAACCAAAATGCGAGTGATCACGTCATGTAATAAGGAGCCACCCCTACAATTTGGAAGAGATCCGAGATGACTCTTAAACAGTGGAGAAACAATGGAAATTCTCTCTGTGGCTTGAATTGCTGGGCTACAGGATCTAGAAGCATCACAGGCATGTCACAGCAGTAACATGGTTTGGCTTCAGAATTACCCTAAATAGCCACTTTTATCACCACCAAAAGACTGCAAAGCCAAGCATAACAGAATGACCAATGAAGCTGTTATTCTGTGGTCTTCCTTTTGACCTCGTTTTTCCCCCTACAGTTTTGTATTTGAAATCTCAGGAACACAAAGTCCCAGATCAGAAAAGAGCAATGTCTTCACAGTAAAGGTCTCACCCACTTTCATTTTTCTGAGGTAAAAAGAAACACCTCTAAGTTATGCTGGCACACAAACATTTAGCTAAAATCACAACTGATGTCATGAAACAGAAGTTCAGTCTAGGCTTGAAGAATCCATCTTTTTTCCCAACACACATCTGTCGGAAGTCATAACACAGATATTCCCACAGTGCCTGGGTTGCTTCAACTCAGTAATTTTCAAATCTATTTCGAATGATGTGATTATTACATATATTGACCATACATATGAAGAGACAAATTCAGTTCCTGCATTGTAGTTTCATGAATTTAAGGACTGAGTGTCCTGCATCAGTGACAGTTGATAAATAACCACTGGAAGATTTGATTTTGATTTGCAGGAGCTACTGTTCCTGATTTTGGTAATGAGTGTTAAGACCCCTGTTTTCTCCACAGATAGACACTATTGGTGACTAAATCCACACATACTGAAACACACTGACTTCCAAGGAAAAAAGCCAACCATGACCAGATGAATGCAAGCAAAACCAGATGCAGGCAAAACAAATAACTAAAAAGGGAAGAGAAATTAACATCCAGCTGAAGTCTCCAATGATTTCATGAGACAAAAGTTCAGTCTAGGCCTGAAGAACATACCCATTTTCCTTCCTAACATGCCTCTGTCTTAGGTCATAACTCAAATATTCCCACAGTGACGGTATTGCTTTAACTCACTAAAATTCATATAACAAGAAATAACAATCTTTAAATTATTCCCAACGCAGCATGCTTCCCCCCTCAGTAAATGACAGAAAAATTGTCTCAAGTATAAGCATTTAATATGCACTTGAGCTACTAGAGCTTTCACACCAGCTCTGCCATGCATGCCATGCGTTTGGCAATTTACGCAGAAAACTAAACATAATCCTCAATCCAGGCCTTGAGAAACTGTGCTAGCATTTTAGAAATACAGTCATTTTAACTCATTTATGGTTAAAATATGCAAACAAAAGATGACTATTTGGAAGAGACAAAATAACTGTGCTTGTATAGCTGAAGGCAAAGAGTAAGTAATTGCAGACAGATCAGACTCATTAGTGTGGCGTTCTTCAAGTCTAAGTCTCACGTAGCTGAAGATGACTAAAGGCATCTCTGAGTAAACTTCAGTACTAGTTTTGTGGCTAAAAGTGTCACACCAAATGCTCCAATGCCTCAGGATTTTCATCGTATCTTGCAGGAAGCTTTGGTAAAGCAGGAGCTGATTTAAAGAACCTGCAAGGACTTTGTATTAAAGTTGTCAATTCCCTTGTAGAAAAATTCAGAGAAAAAGGCTGTGTTAACTCCTTACTTACGGGGAGGGCACTGGAGGCTGGAGCCTTAACAGAAGTAGTTACAACATAAAGCAAGCCAAGGCACTGCAGAGATTCTTGCAGATTAAATTCAGCTCTGAAAGACAGGATGTTTGTCTAAAGCATTGGCAGTGAAGGATGGTTGTTCTTGGCACTAATCACAGATCGCTGTTTAAGTCCCTCTGCTATACAGTTACCAATAAGGAATGCATTGGATTTCTCTGGAACTGAGAGAGCACAGAAAGATTAATAAAAAAACCCAAAACATGTAGAGCAGTCAGTAACTATATGGGAACAGAAATATTAACCCTTTCCTGGATATGGCTACTACTGGTCTAGCTAGCTCTTGGATCACAGGAACTTGACTGGCTACTACATTCAGTGCAACTTGCTCTACATTTGAACAAACAATCTCCTTTCCTGCAACATTATTTTGCCATCTGTAAAATAGTAGTGAGTCATTTGTAGTGCTTCATGAACCACAAAGAAGAAATGGTCTCCAAGAACAGAGTATTTTTATTAATACTTGAAACCCCCTATGGTGATCTTGGAATAGTTATGATGGAGACAGCAGTTCTAACTAGTATCATGAAGTATAAAGTATTTTGTCCCAGCATTGTCCCTCTGAGCACCTGAAACACTGTAATTTGCGAAATCCTTTAAGAGTGTGCTTAATCCCATTTAGGTCAAGTTTAGGTAACTATATTGCACACAGTGTGAAGGACTTCTGTTGCTTTTATACACAGTAAGTGCTGCAGCATTTGGTGAACTGGGGCAAAAACACCTTCTCTGTTTCAGAAGCAAGGCTGATAAAACTATTATCTGGCAGTATATCCTTAATAAAATGCAATGTATTTATTGTCAAAGTGGAAAATATACAAGACAATACAAGCACATAATGTACCACTACCCCAAAATCTGACCACTCTTTCCAAGACTTAATCAGGTCAACAGTTGAGTGATTTAGGCTCAAGTAAATATTTTAATCAGTAATTTAGCATACACAATGCAATTTGAATGCAAAGATCATCAACTATAATGGTGGAAGAAGCCTCTGTATTAACCTTTTCCTTGGTCAACTGCACCTTACAAAATACAAATGGTGACAAAGATGATTGATTCTGAACCATATTCAGAGAAGATGGAGCACAGTACAGGCAATTCCTCTAAAACAGAAGGATTATACTAAACAGCCTAGAAAGTACTGAACATTGATCTGGGTGGGACTGCAGATTCCTACCACTATTAATAAATTCAACACTTGGAGACCAAGAACTGTATTAAGAAAATAGCCAGCAACATTTTCTCACTATCCTAATGCACACCTTCAAAATGCTTCTGAGACTGCTAAATTAACGTTTGATTCAGCACCATGAGTGAATTTTCATCTTCAAAAGTTCTGAACTTCTGAAGTGAATGTTCTATGTATACCTTTAACAGAGATTTTGACTTTATAGCAATACCAGTTGTGAGTAAACATGCCAAAAGAAACCCTCCTCACCTAAAATAAACCCTTGCAATGGACATTTTAGGATGCTAACAAGTCACCAGGCCCTACTACCTAGTTTTAAAATAAAAAATATACTTTGAGAAAAAAACCAGTAGGGAAATAAAATGTTTGTTACATAAGCTTTATATTACCCTAAATATGCATGCATAAACCCCACTTACTAGCATTTCCTTTGCCACACTAGACATAACTGAGTGACTTGCACAGATAGAAAACTTAACTGTGTATGTTTGTCGTGGTTTAAACCAAGTCCCCCAACTCCCGGAGAGTTAGGAAGGAGAATCCAAAGAATGTAGCCCCCACGGATTGAGATAAGAACGGTTTAATTGCTAAGGCATAACACAAAACCCCTACTGCCATTTACTACTACAAATAATAATGATACAGCAAACATCAAGTGAAAAGAATACAACACCCCACCAGCCACCGACCCATAACTCACTCCACCCTGCCCGGCTGAGCACCGCGTGCTCCCTCCTCCATTTTCCTCTAGAGCTCTACCCCTCCAGCTCTCTCTTTCCCAGTATGCATCCTGGGCATCACGTGCTATGGTATGGAATACCTCATTGACTAGCCTGGGTCAGGTGTCCTGTCTCTCCTTCCTCCTGGACTCCCCTCCTCCACCTGGCTGGAAAAAACCTTGAACAAAAACACCCTCAAAACATGCTCAAACCATGACAATGTTCTTGAAAGAAAGATACTTTGGGGAAAGAGTCCAGCTTTAATAAATGCTCAGAACAAAAGAGAAAGGGAAAAGCTAAGAAATTTGCAAGATAAGGATGAATGGGACCCAAGCATATCAAACATTGTGGTTTAGTTTTCAAGTCTTCAGGCATTACCACGCAAGCACAAAGAATTACTTTCCCTAGAGTCTCTAAGGTAGTGCCTAGAAGGTTTTCAACACAATCAAAATTGTGCTGCACAGAGAATAAGACCAGAGCAAACTTGCCAAATGCTTTTCCCCTAGTAGTTGAAAATACCTATTTTAAAAGATTTTAATAGATATTTAAATAGGTGTTTAAACCTAAAACATACCTCAGGCTTCTATAGTCCCCATTTAAATATTCAGATAAACAATCCTAAAATAGGAGCTTCTTCAATCTTGTTCCTGTCATGGAGAATACACAGAAGAAATCTACCATATAGTCAGTGACATACACCTGGTGATGGAGCCACTTGATAAGCAGACAGAACACAAAAAGGTCCCACTTTGACACAAATGCAGTCATGCCAGAACAGACTCACCTGGCAGCAACATAAAGTTAGCTACAGTGCAACTGCTCCAGGGCAAGATTTCCAGCATAGATTCCATATGGAGAAGTAGCCTAACTGTACATACACAGAGTTACATTTAACATGGAATAATGCTGAATGAATGGAAACCATAACAAATAGAAAAACAAACCTAGCCTTCCCCATAAAAAAACCACTAAGCATCCAGCACCCTTGAATAACTAGTGCTTGACCTTTGTATATACTTATGTGAGATTAATGTGCTTTACTTTAAGAATATTGCATGCTCACTGACACATATCACAGAGTAGGCATTCCTACTTTATACTGCAGAGCTTTAAATAGAACACTCTCCTCTGTCACCTGGGAATCCTGCCTCTTCCCTGCCTTGCAGATAGATACAACTTCTGTCTTGCTTTGCTTAAAGAGCAAAATGATCCTTTGCATGGCCATGGCAACACAAGCCACAGAAACCTACAAGCAGGGGCAAAAAGAAAGAGAATTCCTTCAAGGGCTTATTGTTGGTGAAGACAAGAATAAATTATGTATTTATTCTGTGGCCAGATAAGTACTACACATAATGGTGTGGCAGCAGCACTGCCAATTCCTTTGTGCCTTTCTTGGGGTTAAAACTTTAACAGGAAGGGAAGACATTAAAGTTAGAACTTAATAAACGACAGACAATAATCTTTAAGCAAAATGAATCATGGTATGAGATATGAACTGGCATGGGTACATCATTTTGACACTGTGATGAAGGAGTTAGCAAGGGATGTTGTCTCTTGGGCTGCATGTACTTCAGCCACAGTCACTCAAAGATCTCTGCATTGCTGTCCACTGAATGATGCCTTGTGCCCAAAGACAGAGGTCACACATTAAATGAAGAGTAACTCATGAGCTGGATCTAGTCAGTGCATCTATCTCCAAACACATCTATTCAACTCCACTGCCAGGTACTATGGTCAGGTGACACAGCGATTTCTAAGACCTGCAACTCACATGACCAAACAATGTCTGCATTTGATATCGTAATTTGGGCCACAAATATGTGTTGTTCCCTTAATAAGAACAACCACAATATGTTTAATATATACTGCTGTGAATAAGGAAAAGCAGGTTTCAGGAATCATGACAGCAATAGGAAGATAACTCTGTTAACCATGATGCAGTCACATAAGGACAAAAATTTTTACTAGTTTGGACTGATCAAAAGCAACAACATGCTTGTGAGCTAAACATATCTACATTTAGGAGGTTTTTAGTTTATCTATTCATCCCTTCATTAGAAATTAAGTAATGACGATGCAGAAAACCAAAGGGAAAGGGGCAGACCGAACAGGAGTTTCAATTCTTGTTTTAAATCTTTTCTCACTTTGAGACTTCCGATAAAGAGAAGTTTAGAAAAAGGATTAAATGTTCAAATGATTTCTGCACAGTTGCGGAAACAACACCGGACTATTTGTACACAAACAGCTTTGAGGCATTTTGCTTTTAATTTGCATACAATTCCTTAAAGTGAATTCCACATGAAGAAGGGTGAGATACAACAGAGTTTGTTTGCCATTTCACAAGTTAACAGAACAAAGTAAACATCTGTCCTTCTTATTACTTAGCTTCCATCCTGTACTCCAATTTGTAACTTCCTATTGCAATTCTCCATGCCGAATAAATGCATGGACTAGTTCCAAACTCCACAGACGTTCACATGTGGACTTCAGTGATACTGCAAATTATAACAGCAAAAAAAAAAAAATTAAAATAGAAAGACTTTACATGAGCTTATATTCTCTTCATGTTCCTCAAATAAAGACCAAACATTCAGAGTAAAAAAATACTTCAGTTGTTCAGCTCCGCTACTCATCTGACCACAGTTCCTCTATAGAGCACACAGCTGAGGAGGAAAAAGAACGGTGGCTTTCTGTCAAATAAGAGGGAGTGTTAAACCAAAAACAGAGAGGTCTCAAAATAACTGTGCTAAAATGGACTTCCCAAACTGCTTATTTGGAACACAGCCCGAGCATGCTCTTTCCTCCTACATACTGATAAAGTTTTCTAGCTATACAACTTCCATACATTTGACCAGGCTTTTGGCTTCTTTCAAGCTGACAAATAGCATCCCGATCAAAATATATTACAACAGTATTATACCGATAATAAAATACTGGCATGATGCTAAGGACAGCATCATCTTTCTTCGTGCTTTAATGAGACCAAATAATAGGTTAAACATACGTTAAAAGGGGAGCAGTAACAAATCTGTATGGCAGATCTTTCTGATATGGGAGCGTGAGCCTATCCAGCTAATATAAAAAGAGCCATAAGCTGTAAAGAAGCCAGGCCTCCCAACAGCAGCAGTAACTCCCTATCACTAGAGCTGTCTTTAGTTAGCTCTTAGAGCAATAAACACCAATTTAGCCTTGTTTAGCCTGAAACTTTAGAGTGAGCCTTTTTTTTGGTGTAGGAATTCCTAACATCAAGATTCTGTGACACTGCTCACAGCAAGCTGAGTGAGAAAGATCAAACTAATTGTACTGAAGTGGAAAATGACAGAACTCAGAACTGCAGGTCTCTGATAGTAAGGGTCTGCATATGCACACAAGCCTACACACCACAGCACATCTGTTGATGCCAGTGATTCCATTTGGGACTTGCCAATTCTTTCCTCTCATGATTGTGGAGCCTCCAGCAACTCTACTGAGTCTGAAATATGCCAGTACCAGAGAAGAGACTCTAACAATAAAAATCTTTGTACACTTTAATATTTATTAGTTGTCTAGTAATTTTTTGCTATATATTTAATACTAGTGTGACAAAATTCCTGGTAATCATATCTCATGCATGTAACTTAAATGAGGAGTTAGCACTATCTAAACTGGTAAACCTACCACTAAGGGATTACTTTTGAGTCTACAAGACAAGTATTTCTGCAACAATGACGACTAGTTGGATATGCATGTAACATAACAGGCTTAGCTGAATGGACCTAGCAGGTATCTAAATGACAGCACAGCCTTCAGAAGGACTGGAGTGGCAACATCCTTTGACCTAAATAGACATTATTGTTTAAGAGGGCTTGAGTGAAGTTGGAGGCATGTTGGAAATCATCATTAGGAGAGATGGTGTTTCTGTACTTAGTCAAATAGTTTACCTTTTGCTGGTTAAAGTTGCTGTGATTTGTGTTCTTTCCCTGACAGGGTAAGATGTGGTACTCACTCTACCCATATTGCTATTGTTTAGGACACAACAGAGATATTGAGAGCATCCTAACTATTCTATGATTCTATATTGTACCTTTCTGCAGCTGTAGACAAAAACTGATGACTGATTGCTGCTATTCCTTCTCTGCAATTCCTTGGTGAGTACATTTTCATCAATACCAACTATGGGAACAGACTCCCTAGAGTTCAGATTATTAAAAAATATATTACAGGAAAAGTCTACTTGTAAATCACTTTCTCTTTGCTCCTACCATACCCACAGGTTTCAAAGCAAAATCAGTATAAATGAAATCATTAAACTAACAAGGGTTGTGATAGTTTGTTGTTGTACTGGGCATTTCCCTTTTTTCACTGACATACATTCTAACAGAAATCCCACAGTACAAACAAGATAACTTCCATTAAAAAAAGCAAAATGCAAGCTATTCAGCCCAATGTTCGAGCATGTGTATGTGTGTATAATACTGTAAAAGTAGTCACACATTAGAGGTATATCATTGAAACAGCATTTTCTTTCATGAACCTGCTATTATTGAGGCAGTGACAAGGTTTCCATTTCTTTGTCTTCCAAGCTCTTTAAAGAATGGCTATTGCCACATTTTGTAAACCTAAATATTGTACAAGCAGAAGCTTGTTGGTATCAGGTAAGGAATAATACCACTAGTGCAAACAGGTGCAGAGACAATTCCTCCAGTTTTGGGGTGAACCAGCTATATAACACTGAAAGAGGACAGGCATCTTCAAAGCCACACTCATGTGTGTTTCTCCACTCAGACATACATCCTTCTCTGTCTTGGTCTTCTTTTTACAAGAGTAGTTGGGGGAGAACCACCAGCTCATGTAATATTTATCATACGAAATACTTCTTGACTGTTTTCCTGTTAATAAGATGAATATTTTATAACAAGTCAAGGAACGATAAATACCTCAAGCATCAAGAAAGTGACAGTAATACTGACTTAGTATCTTTAGTAAAAAGTGAAACATTCTCTCCTGAGATATAAGTCAAGGAAGGAACAGGAACGATGAACCTAACACTGTACCATTATTTGATCATCATGCACCTCAGCTGCCCAGATGAGAAAGAACAAGTGTTTATTGCTCTCTGCTCATCCAAAGGTATGACACACAGTTTATTTAGCTAAGTGCTTGGCATACCAGATGTTGTCAGAGCAGTTCTCACTGTACTGTCCCCCTTTAGCTTATTTCTTCAAAAGAAAAGAAAAAAGGAAGAAAAAGAAGGGAAAAAAAAAAAAGGAAGAAGATCTCAGCAGGTTTAACTCTCATCTTCTCTCAGCTCTGTGGGTAGGAATTTGTATTGCTGTTGGCGAATCTGAGCCAGTTTTTTCCTTGCCTCTTCCAGCTCTCTTTCCTTTTTCAGCATTTCTTCTTGGGCTGCAATGATCTAGAAAACACAAGCATAAGTTGTGACAGCAAGGAATACTGTCCATAAAACAAGATTCCTTTCTCTGTGACACCAAGCACAGGTCGGCCTTGAGCATTCTCCAGAGAAGCACCAATTTTCAGTGACTTCAGCAGGAATTGCTCAAATTTTTCCAGCTTCCAGGAGTAGGCCATCAAGAACACCATATTTCCTCTTGTGCCTTAAAGAGGACTAAAAAAAGAAGAATCTATGAGCATAGTTTTACCATACACTCATGATGAATTTTATAGTACTCATGGTGGTGTGGGGTTCACACCATGTCTTAACATAATGTTTGAGTGACAGCAGAATTGAGCACTCATTACTGCAGCTGTCCACAGTATTCTCCTCCTTCTCAAAAGGCCAAAAGAAAAACAACAGTACTACAGACATGCAGAAATAATAAATTTCAATATCTTGTAAGTAGTGACCACAATAGATGGTGTTCCTCATTCACAACAGGATTCACAAGCTGGTAAAGCCTCAAAGCCTTGGAAGGTATTTTAAAATACTGCTATTATTTCCCCATATTTGTTATAGTCACAGCAATGAAATGTCACCAGTTCTTATCTCTGTTTCTTTGATTATATACATACAAAAGTAGTGTTCCACTGAGATTTGTGGATATTTAAAGTACATAAGAGAAATTTGAAAACAACTACTAACTTCATCAGAACAAAATAAAAGATACAGGACACCACTAACTGCTATTAAAGTAAATGCTCAGTGAAGAAGCACTAGATGTCTTGCAGTCTTGCAGCTGTTATGTCAATGGTTACCTAACAGTGAGATATCAAGTAATTTACCGTAGATTTCTACATCTATTTGTCCATCCTGCAACACAGCAGATGGACGATCTAACACTATGCTATGTTTCTATGATAGTTTTCCTCTGCTTTACTTCTTCTTGGGTGATTTTACCAACCTGAGCAATGCCACCCACAAACTTCGTTTTGACCACAACGTCGTCATCCTCTGCTTTCCCAAATGCTGCTTTTTGGGCAGCCCTGACCAGATTGTCTGATGCTCGCTTGACAGCGTTTCCTGCAGCCTTTGAAAAAGACAAAACAAATTTAGCATAAAAATGTGTAAGTAACATGGATTCATCTGAGCATCAAAACTAAAAGATCCCTGCCTGACTACACAAGAAAGGTGTGCTTAGTTTTTCTCAGTGAAAAGTGAATGCATCTTGCAAAATCAATGGCACAGAGAGGAATACAATTCCTTTATTTAAACAGCTGGGAAAAGCATAAAAAAGATTTTTTTCCCCCTACAGTTTGCAATAAAACAGGAGATGAAACCACAAGTTGTTATGCACAACATTGAGTTTTCTTCTTCTGTCCCTCACCTCCCCTCAGTCCCATTCCATATTTCCAGCTTCATCTCCCTTATCTCTCTTCCCACCTGAAATGACCCAAAGATAGATTAATTGAAATTTGCTATGCTCAGTCTGGAGCTCACCCAAAGAGAATGGAAACATTTCTATTTGTTTCATTAAGTTTTGGCATAGGCTTAGTGCATTCCAAGGAAGTATGCATGGAAAATGCAGTTCAAATGTCTTCTCCCAAAGCTTGCAGTTGTTTTTAGGCTAAGAAGGAGAAAACTGATAGACTCAAACTCCCACACCTACCTACTGACTAAAGGTATATGAAAGCATTTTTTGCTGGGGGCAAAGCCAGATGAAAAGCCTCAGTAGTTTTGGCAAATACACCAGTAGAAGTATTTAGTAGACATCAGCTCACTGGTTTTGCTATGATAAAGGACATAATTTCCAAGTGCAAACCGTTTTTCCCTTCATTATTCACTTTGACACTAATAGGAAGCTTGATAGAATCTCCAAGTTAAATTTCAATATGTGCTTGGGCTTCTTTCCTTTTCACATTCCCTTTCATCTTTTCACATTCAATCTTTATTTAATAATATCTCTCTGAGTGACTTAGCACCCCAAATTCCCTGGCAGAGCTGACAAAACAGCCTCTAGTACTGGATTTTGTTCCTGTTTCTACTGCTTGTTCTGCATTTAAAATTAATTCAGACCCATCTTAGCATTTGGATACTAAAGTGCAGGTTGCATTATAGCCAGAAATATCTTCCAGTTACTGATCCAGACCCTTGACAAAATCAGTCTATGCAAATCCTCTAGAAAGCACTAAAACCATCTCACCCCTTAGAGATGAAGACGTCCCTGCTCATTGTAGTGGGCTGGACTAAATGACCTTTGAAGGTCCTTTCCAATCCAAACTATTCTATGATTCTTTAACACTGACATGCCACTGTTTTCTGTATATTTTCATACAGTCATACATCTGTGTTTTTTAACTCCTAAATATCTAACCCATTTCTCTACTTTTAAAAAATAACGGAATCAATTCTTCTTCTTCAGACAGATTAAAGTAATACGTATTTCTGTTGGACTTGATTCTACCCATCCACACATGAGCTGTTATATTGAGTGTTATATTGAGCATTTGTGCAAGTAAGAGAAATGGACAAATTTCACTGTCAAAGATACTCCAGTATGAAAAAAGGAGCTGAAACAGTTCTGAGGTTCCAGGCTGAGCCTGCAGGACAGAATGTCACAGAAGGCTGTAGCCATTTTTAAAATGAACACGCTTCAACAAGACTTCTGGAGATGTTCTGTTTTACCCATCATAACACACTGTTAATTCAGCAACAGTTCATAGAAGCTCAGCATGAAATGGATGTTTAATGTAAAAGGGAACTAGTTTCACATAAAAAAGTTAAACCAGACTCTAGTTGAGACACTGCAGCAGCTTCTGCTCCTGTTTTAGCTTGACATTAATTCTCCATTTTAGAAATGTTCTATCTACAGTTGCTGTCTCTTGACGCCTAGAAACAAAGGAAAGCTGACCATAACTCAGGCTGGCACTAAGGAAAGTACTCTGTTGCACATATGTATAATCTTGAATAGGTCAGGAGGATACTCATGCACAACCCAGTGAAGAGCGCTTAACTGTTTGCAGGTTACTGGGAGTCTAACTGAAAGCAGACTAATTGCAGAGAAATCAGCTGTACTCAGTTGCTATAAAAATGCACGCAGTAAAAATTCCCAGCTCATCTATTCCTGTGGCTTACCATGAATACTGCACCTAAACCAGGGCTTGGCACAGGCCAGTCAATATTTGCATCTCTCAGTGTCTTGTAAAATTGAAGACTAAAACAAGCACTAAATTGAGCCGAAGCTACAGGCTGAATAATGACAAACGCACAATCATCCTTGATGAATGAAAGTGCCCCACAAGGGGCAAGAATCCCATAAGGAAGAAAAACTGCACAGAGCGCTGAAAATTCAATAAGCTATTCCTAAAATCTGGGGTTTGTTCACACAGTGCTAAAACAGCATTTACATCACACTACTATAAGTTTTCAGTAAGAAAGAACATAAGTACCTGCAGCCGCCTCATAGCTTCTGAGTCGTGATCAGCCTTCACTTTGCAAGCCACAAGCAACTGGGCTGTAGAAGCTGCCACTTGTTTGGCAGATGAGATGAGCTTCTCCTCACTAGCGTGGCCTTGTACTGATGCATTAGCTGCTTCACAGAGATTGCTGGTTGCAGCTGCCACCATTCGGGCCTAGGAGACAGTAAAAAAAGTCACTGTGCATTCTCACAGGTTATTATTTCTTCAGGGATGGTGCTAGTTTTCCTCAAGAGTTACTCACAGCAGAAATAAGTCCCTGAGACCACTGTCCATCATCAGCTGCGTTTGCAGGGATTGCTCCAACCTGAAAAACAGTTCACAGATATCTCACAATAAAACAGGACATACAATTGCTTTGTCTCAGTTTTAGACAAACAGTAATCCATGAAAAAAGGAAAGACCTGCACTGTTACTGTGCCCAGCACATACAGTAGCAGAAAATCCAGCTGAAAGTTAGTTGTCAAAGTGTGCTTCCAGCATGTCTGCCTGCTCATGTAGTGCCAGCTTGCTATGTTTCTTGAATTGCCCCATCCTTGGAACATGCGTAGAAGTCCCACAGTAATGGTTGTTGCAGCTGAGACATTGGCCTAAGCAACAACAGCAGGAGATCCCAGCCTCCTGATCTTTAAAAGACTTTATTTCTGTCTCCACAACACATTTGGATTTACATCATTCAGACTTACATCATTCCTCAGCCTCTTCGGATTCTGGTACTATGGGAACATACAAGCCAGAAGCTCCACAGGCAAGCCCCCTAACCACGGTTGAACCTAATAATGGCATTTGAAGAAAACAGCCTATTTTTCTGCATGGCTAATCCACTGAAGAGTTCTTGACACCAGCAGTACAGGCAACAAGAAGTTGTTAGATGCAAGTAATGAAACAACATTCTACACACAGTTGGTTGCCAGCTCTCCACTCCCAGCTGCTGGGGCTGGGAGGTTTTGGGAGAGGAGCTGGAAGGTGTGAAATGCAAACAGGGTCCAGAAACTTCATGTATTTTTAAGAAAATTGAAACAGGGATTTGTACATAATGAGGATCCCAAGGGTTGGAATTGAATTCTTATGTGCAGCATCAGCATAAACAGAAGGTGTGCTCTCTCATAGCTATAGTGACACAACATACTAAATTGGAAAGGTCAATGAGGAATAGTTAGTTGTCAGAATAAGTGTGTTTACCCCATAGTGATAATTACCTAAGCACTCGTAATTAGTAAAGAAGAAAAATGGGTTAAGGCTTCATTATTTCAAAAGTATCTTAATGGCTTTATTTATTGGTGAGGAGTATCACAATGTGAGGATATGCCACACTGATTTTGGTGGGGATCAATTTCTTCCTTTAAAGACTACAGTATTATTTTCATATCCTTCAAGCAGGCAAGAAACTATCAGTAAAAGCCATTTGCAAAAGCAAGTTACTACAGAAAAGTGATGGATAAAGCAAATCAGCTAAATTCAGTAAAGTAGGCACAACAGATCTGCTAATAGGGCAGTATATTTGACAGGTGTGCTTCTGTTAGAACGGCAAGATAATGCTTTCCTTAGAAAGACTACAGTGGTCTTAGCAACTATCTGAACTTGGGTGGAATAGGATGCAAATGCCTCAATCTGAATTGTTAGCCTCAATCTGAAAGACACAAACAGAAATGTATCTGTGGGAGCAAAGCAACCAAAACCTGCAGGAGATTCAGGGCTGGTACCAGGTATGTTCTCTATTATTCTATCTAACTTTACAGTGGTGGTGATGAGGAAAGTAAAGCAAGCTGTATGTCATAATGAAACTAAGTAAGAACAGGTCTCACCGCATAAACACACTGCACAATAATTTAAGCAAAGCAGGTAAGTAAAAATTCTCTTTTTTGGGCTGTCTCCACAGTCAGATTTTTATCACATTAACATCTAATTTTATGCAGCACTGGCAAGTTCCATAGCTACAGCTCACAGTGGGTCTTTTCACACAGTTACATCACTATTGTTCTGAAACACGTGCTCTGTGCTCCTGCTGGAACTAACAGCACAAGCTCTTCACAAATTCTAGCTGAAGCAGAGAGCATTGCGCTTTTGCGACAGGATCCACGATACAGTCTGCTCAGAATAAAGAAGTGGATGAAATTGGAAACCACTACTATATAACAACAATGATCCTTGAACAAATTTTCTCACAGGGAACATATATATTTGCTATTCAGATTTTAAATTTCAAAGTATATTAACTGGGAAAAAAACAGTGATGGGTAGGAAATGAATTACAAAGCTCTCAATCCTGACCAGACCAAAAGGACAAGCACTCTTTCCATTGGTCCTGACAACAATAATAAGCACATCCACTTAAATGCACTGCACTTGCACACAGGCCTGCATTCTCACTGAATCAGACCACAAACACCAAGGACACATTAGTGAAACCCTTTCTATTCCGGTTCAGAACAGTGTTGTATACAGTGACATTTGGTTTTGGATCCCCAGGCTGTCTTGTGGGACTGTACACTACTAGCATGAATGACAGAGCTTCAGAAAATGAAAAAAACAAACCCACAAACACAAAACCTCCCCACAGCAGAAAGAGCTGGAAAGCCAAACACTTCATGACACTTGCAAGGTTTAAATAAATATAATTGTGTTTTCCCTCAATGGAACTAGGCCTGGACCATGCATTGTGATGAGCAAAAAAAATACTGACATTTTCATTACTCATTCCCAGGTCTTTTCCTCGCGTTTTAACAGAGGAGTTAAGAGGCTAGATTCAATTTTGATGCTTTCGCCATCACCCACCACTGTTGCTGCTTGTCCTGTTTACCCACCTTTCCCTGTGCCACCAGTTCCCTCTGGGCTGCTGAAGCTGACTTCACAAGGGCGCTGGTAGCAGCTGCAATGGATTTAGCTGCTTCCAGGATCTGTTCTTCAAAATCCAGAGTCTCATCTGCTTGCTATAACCAAGAAGAAACAATGTCACACATTATTCACCTGAAAGCACTTGTATTTTCAAGAGAGAGGACATATGAAAAGTGAAGCAACATGATTTTGAGACACATCAGTAAATTCACTAAGACCTACAACATGATTTTGTGCAAAGGAATTTCCTGTGAACTGAAGCTGAGAGTCAACAAAAGTGAATTTAAATATTGGGTTGCCCTGTGGCTGCTCATAGATGAAATTGAGTATCACACAAGAAACTTATAGAATGACCTTCAGCTTTCTAACACGTAACTTCCACTAGGGCTGCTCAAAACTACATTTGGAAAAGTCCAGGTCTGAAAAGAAATTCTTGGTTTTCCGTAGTGCTATCATACTGGCTTTCAGGATTGCTAAACTAAGTAGAGCATTTTCTAAATAGTTCACAACTTCAAGCAATAAAAAAGAGCAGTGAGGAATGTATATTGTCTCATTCACCTGTACTAAGAAATGTAAAGTAGATGCCAAGCAAGCCATAGAGTTAATAGCTTTTAGTAAGAGCAGTCATTTCACAGAAAGCAGCACTGTGAAGCAGTCCAGTTTAGTCACCTTGGAGATAGGAAGTTCCAAAGGTCTGTCTGGAACACTTCAGTCATCCAAAACGTGTCTTTCAACAAACATACATAACTAGAGACATCAGCTGTTCCTAATAAGGCTTCTTACTATTTAAAATGCAAATCTGTTGTTCCATAAAACAACTTCAACTTCCTAATCACTTAAGCAAATACTGAGAACATCATCCATTTAAGCATATGCCTCTGCAAAAAGAGTGTAAGGAATTGCTTTAAGAGCACAAGTCATGTTCCATGTGAATTTTGGCAATGCTTGCAATGTCATATCACAACCATTATTACACCTAAGTGGTAATCACATTCGTCCTGAATTTATGCAACAGGCATCAGGTCTTACAAAAACTCTGCTTCAATCACAACATCACAAAACCAAAGTGACTAAATGGAATTCAGTATAGTCACAACAGAGTCTTTTTCATTATTAAAATAGATGTGGTTTTGACTTTAAGTTGACTAAAGACATAAACGAAAATAGCAACAAAAACCACTGGACCATAGTACATTTAACAAATACGGTACTTCTACTTTCAACAGACTGTTATTACACTCTTATTTTATTCCAAGGCTCCTGTTATACTTAATTACTTAAACTAAGTATAAATTGAGAATTTAAGTGAGCACTTAAATTTTTATTTCCAGCACATCAAAATATATGATGTGTATTATCCTTTCTAGGTCAGCATTGTCAGAAATTCAAACTTAAGTGAGTGAGCATTTCAGTGTCTGCTTCCTTATCATAAAGGAGGTGTCGTTCTTTTGTCCAGTTAATAAAATGCCCATGGCCATGCTCTGATCTATGAGGCACATGGGTATCTGCCCCATTTGTTACAAAACAGCCACCAAAAAGAGCTGAAAGTTGTTGTTGGAACTCAGTTCAGTGGAGTGAGCAGATTAAGTATTGCACACAAGTGCTGGGAAAAAATAACTGCTTTCCAAGGGAATGCAGATAAATCAGATCTTGCATTACTGAGAATGCTGTTGTAAAACTGCTGGATTAACCTCCACCATGCAGCAGCAGGTAAAGCTCAGTAGGAAAACAGATAAATAAACCCTACTATCTCATTAGGAAACAGATTACGTTTTTTTAACCCCATGTACCAAATGAATTTTTTCCTCATTATATTGAAATCTGGGAGCAGAGAGACAAAAAGTTTCTCAACTTCCAAAGCCCACATTTCCTGTCATCTCACAATTTCACAGACTCACAGAACGGTTAGGGTTGGAAGATCATCCAGTTCCAACCCCCCTGCCATGGGCATGGACACCTCATACTAGATCATGTCACCCAAGGCTCTGTCTTACCTGGCCTAGGTAAATTTCTTTAATTTTAGGTTGTGTGTGTGTGTGTTCTATTGACAGTTGATCTCTTCCATGGATAATTTATTTTGGAAGCAGTCTTACAGAGCACACAAGCTGTGGAACTTCTCTTGAGTTTCCATCTTTTCTAATAAATCCCTATTTTCTAGTCCTTCCCTACAGTCTTCCTGTCAGCATTCTCAGGTACAACATATCTAAGGGTTGAATCCTCATGCGTGAAAGAGGGAAGATGGCAGGAAGCTTGGACAGTGCTGTGGGTATGTTTACCTGTCTGTACTCTCCAAAAAGCACTACTCAGCAACAGGACATGTAGCACTCCAAGACTGAACACAGCAAAACACCCTACAAAATAAGTTAGCCTTCTACCCACTCACATTCCTGAACAGCATGTTCCTGAGCTGCCTGAGGTTCACACTCCTCAACAGTGCCCTCAGCACGTGTCAACTCACAGCCTTCATGAACCAAGTTAGGAACAACAATGTGATTTATGGCAGAAAATTTCACCTTGCAGGATTTTAGTTACTTGAGGGGGTACTTTGGCTTCTTTAGAAAACCAGATTGATAAGACAAGTGACAAGTTTCTCCTTCCTCAAGTAGCCCCTACAAAGATCAGCATCTCATTTCCCACAAGCTTAAAGTAATAAGCTGTTATTGACGAAGTACAAGTTTAAATGGATCCGAAAATGAAGTCACCAGAACAGACAAACAAAACTATTATGCTACAGTCTGTAGCATGAAATAGCCTGAAAATGTTGACTGTGCCATTAAAAAATAAAGTTGAGCTGGTTTTGAACTGTATTTTAACCAGTTTTCTACAGCATCTCTACTATTAGGGGTAGCATAAATCAAGCCAGGGTTAACAGAACAGATGAGCCCCAAATCTCACTGCTAAATAACAGAGAAAATCACAAAAGATAAAGCATTTTATTTTGAAGCAACTCTCATCTTCTGTTTCATAACAGAAAACCAGTATGGGTAAGTTACTGCACTGAGCCATAGAAAACACAATAACCAGTTCAGAGAAAGTCAGTCCTTGGAACAGCTGCTGCTCACTGTCATAAAAGGCCCTACACAGCTTAAGAGTCCCTCCAAGAGCTATTCCACTGATAAAGGAGCCCTTCATGTATATATTTTAAATCAGATTAGATTAGGAGTCTGCAGAAAGTCTTCTAAACCTGCTTGTGAGTGAATGTACTCCTTCATATTGCCTTCTACTATATTAAAACCCCCGGAGACAGGGCAGGACACTGTAGGAATATGTTTGATATATAGTTGGATTAAATAACAACCTAATATATCAAACATATCACACAGAGTCCTGCAGAAAAAGGCATCCAGGTTTGATTCATCTTGGGGAAAAAAAAGGACAAGCTGCTGAAAGCTAACAGCAGGGAACTCTTATTGACTACTAAAGACACTCGTGTTTGAAGGCATAAGCCTGCACAGAAGCATGACGAGCACACCAACAGACTAGGGTAGGTACAGAAATGTTCTCTGCTGTTGTACCTCATCTTCCACACCTTTTTCCTTAAAAGTGTTCTTTTCCCAATAGTAGTGAAGCACGTAGTTGTTACTAGACAAAAGGTTTTTCTTCTTCTGAAGCTACTAATTTGGGGGGTGGGGGTGTTGTTATTCTAAAGCCAGTGGCATATTTGCATAACAGGAGGAATATGTGGCTGTACTGCAAGACACCTGATCCTCCAAAATGGAAAACAGAAAAAAAGGAGTCTACACTCTGGAAAAATATAATTGTATTTAAAGGAAATAAACCAGCCAAAACTTGTTAATAAAGATCTCATCGCTTTAGAGAACATTCCCCATCTTGAACATTGGAATAAGAGCACTGAACAGTTTTTGTGTTATGGGGAGTAGTAACACCAGCTACTTAGGAAAGTCCTCAAAGCGCTTGTAAGATAAAAGCTTAGAAGACAGACATATATTAACAGGGTATCAATGGGGCAGGGGACTAGCACACTAAGCATTTTAGGAGCACATTCACCAGCAGCTATATGGCCAGAATTTAAAGCAAACAGAGTATGCATCACACAATAAACATGGGCAGCAGTTAACAGGTCTGTGTCTTATTAGAGAATGTTCTCTGAGATGATTCCCAGTACTAGAAAATGAAGACATCTCATGCTATTGGTCTCAGTCTAAGACAGCAAAGGGGTATGGTAGGTGCAAAAATATGAAAACATGGAAAAGAAGAATGAAAAAAGTCCAAAGTATAAAAAAAAAATTCAGATAGCAGAACAAATGAGAGAATCCCCCACCTTCAACTAGTAGATTTTTTCTTTAGAAGTAATAAGACAAACTGGAACACATAAAGATGAAAATTTCAAACCTGAATGAAATGACTCTCACTCCCTGCCCCAGTAACAGAAGCTTACCCAGAAACAGAGAAGCCGCCACCAATTAATAATGATGAAGATGATGGATTTCCTGCAGGCAGATTATTCTAAAATTACTGACTAATGACTTCTCTGCAAGTCCACTTGATGATTACTGTTAACCAAAGCAGAACATTGGACTAGCTGCAGCACTGGTCTGTTGCACTGCAGAAGATAGATCCTATTCCTGCATTTCATAGACTAAGCATAAGGAAAATCAACTATATCAACCCCCTTACCTAGTCTAGGCGTTCACCCTACAACACTAGGTATGTTGTCAAAGACAGAGCCTGTTCAGAATCCCACTCTGGGAGGATATGAGCTACAAGTCTTCAGCAGAAAAGGTGACATATGAGCCCTTCTGTGATCTTCCTAGTACTTTTCATGTGAATTACAATCCTTACTGTGAAAGGGATTAAATATCTAAGAAAGGGTGTAAAGGCTGTTCAAACCCAAAATTACACAAACGTCTGGATATGAATTTTAGTTTCATTTACTAAAAACATTTAGTTTAGTTTTATTTTAGGCAAATAAACAGAGCAATAAATCACAGAGACTGGACACTCAAATTACCATGTTAAATAAGGAGCAGGTGTGAGATCTACATTCATTGTGAAATTACAATGACCCTGGAGAAGCTTAGATGTTGGAAGGAAACTGCTCCATGGTTACCAGGCAACACATATACACTATTGTGTAGCGATTGTACAGAAAAGGTGATGGAGGACTCTTCCTCTCCTTGTACTCAGCCTGTGTCCTCTGCTCTGCAGAATCTCATTAGAAAGGACCACTTTTCTTTATAAACAAAATAGATATACTTGTTAAAAAATGGAGGACAAAGAGCATTTATTTGTTATGAGCTGATTTATTCCCAGCACCAAGCAGTGTGAGAGGACTGCGGTGGCTGGGAAGTCCTCAAAGAGAAAAGCTATCAAAAACTATTTCATCTGATGTTCCTCAGTGACAAAATACCACCCTGTACCAAAAACAATCATCTACCACTGAAAGTTCTTGAGGCCCTGCTTTTAGAAAGACTTCTCATTAGCTTCGAGAAAACAGTTCTGTACCTACAAAGCAGCATAAACAGGGAAATGGATATATAGTTCTTTACTGAAATCAGTTATACAGCTAAAGCATGATTTTCATTTTAAAGACATGCAATTCCAGACAACACAGAAATTTCTTCTAAACGTTGCCTGTTATTCCACACAAGGCAAGAAGAAGCAGTTCTCTGTGATCCAGTCTTGTGAGCTATGTATACAACCAGAAGTAGCAGCAGTTTCATGTACTACCTCTATACCACCCACGAAAAAAGCTGGCTTAATTTAATCTAATCTATTCAGACACACATTTGAAATGAATTTGCAACATGCAGCACTACTTGCTTTCATAATGAAATGTAATTTATTTTCCTTCGGGAAAATTAAATATAAATGGTCATACCACATATCTCATTAGATACTGAGACAGCTACTCTTTTAGCATGGCATAAAATGCCATGTTTTTAATCTGAGAAAATCCTGAAGGTCTTTGCATTCTCCTGAACCCCTTCTGTGTTGCTACTCCTCTCTCCTGCTATACTACACACTAAAGGTGAAAACAAAGCATCCTTCAAAGGAAAGCAAATGAGAATGATTTTTTACATCAGTCAAATGTGACTGAGAAGTAAATAATTAACAGCAATGATGCTGTAACTCTTACAAGCATTTCTAACATTTGGCTTTTCTTACTTTGCTTGCTCATGGCTGGTGCTTGACTCATTCCCTGAAAAGCATCTTTTACCCTCTTCCTTCAAGGGTGAGTCCCATTCAGTGCAATGTCTCATGGCACTGAGAGCAAAGCAAGGTTTGACTGTTTATACCATTATCAGAGACAGTATCAAAGTATATACCAATATATGGGCTATACACATCTTCTGCTTTATTAACTCCAAAGGAACAGTGGGGATGGATACTCACCTTTGGCTTGGCTCTTGGTTTCAGCTGCTCTAACTTCTTTGCTGCAGCTTCAATTGATGCTGCAGCCCCTAGTAGCTCCGTCTCTGCAATGACTGTTGGGTCCTCTGGATCCACCCACTCTGTCCCTGAAATTAATACAGACAAAGACAATAACTTCAGAGCCACTGTGAGCTGTCACTCAAACAGGGTGATTTGCAGTCAAGTGTCAAACACATGATGCACATGGTAGAAAGCTGATTTGAGTACCATAATGGCATAAAATCACTAATGTTTATATCATTGAGAGTGAAATGTAACTCAGAGTGAAAGAAAGCATTTCTTAGGATTACTCTATTATGAAAGTAACTGAAGAACTGTGCAAGCAAAGCAGCTTCAAAAAGGGATACTGCCATATCCTGGGAACAAAACTAGCTGTCACTCAACTTGTTTTATCAAAGCTCTTACTAACGTGGTTTCTAACTTGGTAAGGTACATTGAGACGTCTGATGGAAAAGTAAAGATGACATGTTATAGGCAACACAGCCATCCACAGCACACTTTTCAGAGTCTCTTTTTATGGTAGTGGCTAGAGATGAGGCTATTATTGACTGCAGAAAGCATGCTTTTGGCAACATGTTCCTAACAGCAATGTAGAGTTTCTGCAGCATAGCCAAAGGTCAACTTTTTTTGGTTTGTTTTGTTTGGTTTTTGGCATTTCTCTTGGCTCAAAGAGATTCTGGAGGTTCACAAAATAAACACTTGGCTGCATAAGTCTCAGATTTCTCTGTGCATTATTATTTTCCATTTCATAACATTATTCTCTGGATTACAAGATTTAAAAAGCATCCATGTTTTGGACCGAGGGAAGCAATGAGACAGCCAACAGGAAAATCAGATGGAGAGAGAAAAGGAAACTAGAAATAAAACTAAGTTCATAACTACAAGAGGCAAGGGGAGAAAGTGGCATCACAGATGGAAACAGCAGAGGATAGGAAGCAGTGTACACCAGGCAAAGGGAGACTAAGCTAGAATGAAACAAAGAAAAACACCTCTTAACACCTTTTTAAAAGTCACTGAAACTGGATCAGAAAATTTGGGTGAACCTAATAATAAAATCTCAACCGAAACATCAATCATTACTAAGGAACAACTACTGGGGAGAAGGATACTGGCACTTTGCGTCAGGAATAGCATAACCCATGTCTGATTCATCAAACAGCAAGGAAATAACATTGAATGTTTATGGATTACCATTGCACCAGGTAAAGAATGAGGCAGTTTTTGTTCTGGATGACCAAATCACAGGAGAATGCAAAATGACTGGTTCCTACTTTTGATGTGCTAGGAGAAAATTGAAGTATATGGTACTGTAATCCTGCTGAGCTACGTTTCATGCTGCTAATCACTACAGAGTACATATATATGTGTTTTATATAAAATATCAGAACGTTACCAAAGACAACTTAGCTCAAGTAGTGTACAAGATGAAGGAAATGTATATTAAGCCCTAATATTGGCAGATAAGCAGGGAAAGAGATATTTTTGATGAAGGCAGCATGTATAAACACAGTCAAAATCAAACTTATAGCAGCTCCTCTTCAAAACCAGGCACTTTACAACTACCTGACAGGAGGATGGAGCCAGGAAGTGCTGGTCTCTTGGTGACAGGACAAGAGGAAAGAATCTCAAGCTGTGACAGGGGAGGTTTAGGCTGGATTTTAGGAAAATCACCACGCGAGGAAGTATTCACAAACCGTGTAGGTGAGGCCCTTTGTGCCATGGTTTAGTGGTGGCCCTTAGCAGCACTGGGGAAACAATTGGACTTGATGATCTTAGGTCTTTTCCCAGCTGGTTGCTTCTACGCTCCAGACCACAACTTTCTGAAGTCTCACTGTCTCATTAACATGCTTTGCCAGGGCTGGACCCAGACAGGACTGTGTGCACTTATAGATACCACTGCTAGAGGCTGAGTATTAATTCAGTAATCAAGCTCTGCTTGATGGTTCCATCTTCAAAGGCCACACAGATGACTTATGACCAACCATATTAAGTGCGAGATGGTCAAATATACGTTTACCAAGACTGTGAGCTGAACACCAGCAGTGCAATTTGAAAAATGAAAGTATGTGGTACCAAGACACTGGAAACATAATCAAAAGGGGGTTTGTTAGTTTTCATTTTGTTTTAAACTACAAAAATGACAGTTCCATCATCTGGAGTATAAAGCATACTGTATCCAGGCTGCTCAACTCACCTTTCATTGCCTCTGCTGATTGGATGAGCTCTGTAACAGCACCAGCAACCCGCTTGGAGAAAGAGGCCAACTGATGCTTTAGTTCTGGAGTTGGTTTTTGAAGGATCTAGAGGAAAAGATAAAATGTACTAATGCATATTAGTAAGGATTCCAGAGAACGCTGGTACATTTCCGAGCCATACTACTGAATGGGTTGAGAGAAAACATGAGTGCAGTAAAAGAAATACAGTTGTCAGTGGATCCCTAGGAGCAAAGGCCCATCCTGCAATGTCTGACACATGCTAGGGAAGTGTCACTGCCTCCCATTTCTACAGGAACTGGCAATATTGTCTGGAAACTGCTGAAACTAGGACAGGATTTTCCAAAACAGAGGTACATGTGTGACTGTGTGAGGAACACATGCTTTAGCACTCCAGTCTTAGATATTACAGTCATTATACTTATGCATCAGGCTTAGTCCTTCTACACTGCTGGAGAGGAGCTGATTTCCTCATATGAGCAAACTGGATGATCACTATTACTAAGAAACAGAATTAGAGTTCTGCAAGCTAGCTCTAGTTGTCTGTTCTGGAAAAAATCACCAATGGTGAACACAATGGAAATGTCAACCCTGGGCAAGACACTTAAATAGCAGGGAAAAGGAAACCCCTCTGAGCTGAATTTGCATGAAGTATTAAACTGCACTTCTGCAAATGAAAAACAGTCAGACACTCAGACAGTGAAGTTGAATTCTTTCCTAAACAGGAACAACATTTGCATCTTTAATTACCATGTTGTAGGGAGAAAAAAGATTAAGTTTGGAAATTCACATATACTCAAAAACTACTTCTGAGACGAAAGTGACAGATAAGGAAAGAGATTTAAGAGCAAAACAAGACTCTTGAAAGTCACATTCAGGTATGCATTTTCTTCATGTTTTCAAAGCTGTTCTGCAAAGCAGCTCAAACTACATGCACATCAAACCCACATTTTATCTTTCTGTAGGCATGTTTCCCATTTTGCAGATAAATGCCTAACCTTGGATATGAGAAGTTTTATATAGAGCTTTGGGGATGCCATGTCTGGCATGAGTTGGAGAGCTCTTTGTGACGCAGTGCTGGCTTGGGGTTTTGGGGTGGCATTGAGAAGGTGTGACTGCAAAAGGCAGGTTTCCTAAAGAAATCTCTTTGCTCTGGGGGACAGAAGTGTGCCTAACATACCTAATGCTTACAGTGGGCTTAAAAAACACTGAAGTGTCTTATTTTAATTTCTTTGTTGGGGACCATTTTTAGGTCAGGACTCATCAGATCCCAATTCAGTCCCATTTAAGTACTTCTGGTCTTCCTCCTACCTTGCAGCTTGAGCTGAAGTGTTGCGTTTACTTCAGCTTGCTTTTCCTGAGTAACAAAACTGTTCAAAACCTTGTGACAAAGTGATAAAAACTTGTCACTAGCAGCTACTGTACAAAGAGGTCAGAGAGAACATTCTTCCTGGGAGGGACCCAGTATGTGCATGCAGACGACTCCTTACCAGGAGAACATGTTCCAAGAGTTCCAAGTATCCCAGGGTACATTCTGTTCCAAAGCGCAGGGCTCGCTCTCGAACTTCTCCGCTCACATCTGGGTGATACGATGCTTGCTGAGAAGGCAGAATATTAGTACCCCAAAATTGCTCCCACAAGCAAAAGTCAACACAGAGAACATAAGGGAAAAAGAAGGGAAGAGATTTTTCATAATATGCAAATGACATTCGAGCTCGGGGCCGACCATTTCTGTTGTAAAGGCATAACCAAATGGTGCTCAAAGAGCAGCAGAGCTCCAGTTCCAAGAATGGCACTGGGAACACGCTTCCTTTCATCTGCACATTCTCTTGTCTGGGGGTACATCTGCAGTCTTAGTCCTTCGTTAGGTATTGTTAGCAGCAGTACTACTTCTTTCTGCCAAATAGCGAAACCCTTGAAAAACCATCTAAAAAATACAGAAGGATTTATGACTTCTTCTGAAGACAAATACATCACTTGGAATAAACCTTGGGGTTGGAATGGGCTCTTGGGTTGCATTTGTAATGTTCTGCAGTGCAAAGGTTATCTTGTGGCTCTTCCTTTTTACCAGCAAATATAAACATTGTGCCACCCACATATGGCAATTCACTTCTTACAGGTTAGGAATATGCTAAACCCATTTTTAAGCCTGTACAGCCTACCATCAAGGAATGAAAGAAGAATGTCCATCTGGTTTAGAGACCAAAGCACTGGTCTGGCCCCACAAGACTTTGGGCCAATAAAGGTCAACCCCTACCCCACTGTGTGGGCCACACATGGGTCTCACTTTTCCCTCTCCACTATAAAAGATAAATATAACAGTCTGTTCCTTAGAGAAAGCTTTGCTACAGAAGTGCAGGAAATTGTTACTTTCCACCAGATACACAAAAACCCCAAACCAACCCACCCACACAAAAAAAGGTTTTTTGTTATTTGGTAATATGTTGTAAGTAAATGCTTGCTAATGGCTTCAGCTTCACATAGGGATTCAACACAGCAATGGGCAGCTCTGGAACCATCTGTTTAAATACAGAGGAGCAACAACAGAGTCAGTGCTTTTTCTTCTTAAGGATTTCCATTAAGTACAATGCCTTACATCTAACAGAAGCCTGACTAATTCAAGCATGCTCTTTCCAACAAAAAGTGAAGCCTGCAGCATCTTCCAGCTTTGTTTTTTTTCTAAAGTAAGCTTCCAAGGAACTATTTTTTAAACACAAATGCCAGTATTTGACAAGTTGGACTTCCTTAAAACCTTGAAAATCAGCATTTCCTCTCTCAGAGCAGCTCCTTCCTCCCCTGCAGCTTCCTGCCTTCCGCTAGCAGGGGGCATTGTCTCACTGCTCGCCCATTTCGAACCCTTGCTGCAGCCCTCAACATCCCGAGCAAGCGCCGCTGTCAGCGGGGCCCGGAGCCGGCCTATGGGCTCCCTCTGCCGGGAAGCTCAAGATGAGCAGAGCACGAAAACATCTCTGCAGGTTGTCCCCAGATCATCTGCAGGGAAAGGCGATGGGAGGAAACAAGGTAGGATTTCCCCCAGCTTCAAACGACGCCCAAACCATACAGAACAGCCCGTATTTAATTCTCAAGCAGGGCAGAAGGATCCGCTAGTGCACTGTAAGCGTCCTAATACTACTCCTTGTGCTCTTAAACATTATTGATACAAATGCAATTAGAGCAAATGTGTAGGAGAGGAATAGAAATTTCCTTTTATGCTTTGTGTACATAGCCAAAACTGACATCAGAATATTTTGGGAGCATTTTTGAAGGTCAGCGAGTCTCAAAACATACTTCACAGCAGACTAAAGAGGTAATAGCTGTTTTAGGAACACATTTTTGTACCCAGAAACATCTCAATAGCAATCTCACTGCACCAGTTAGGACCCACAACAAAGACGTGTACTCCTCCAGACTTGCACAGAAAACCTGCTGAAGCACCTCAAACAGAAACATGTGTCCGAAGAACCAGAGTACACATTTATTTCCTCCTGCTAAAGCTTCCCTTCACTATCAGACCCCTTTTTCTCTTCACATTCTTTCAGAACAGTAAGGCAGCAAGCAATACTTGGCCCTAGGACCACAACTTCTAGCCGTCAGCACTGATGAATAACTTGTGGAGGTAAAATGTACTGAGATAGTAATAAAATCAGTGCCATTTGAAGGAACCTGGAGAACTCACATAGTCCAACCTCCTGCTTAAAGCTGGGTCAACACTGAATTCAGACCAGATACTATAATAGTGATGTAATACACAGGTTACTTAGTGCACAGATATTAGTTTGTACAAATAGGTAATAAAGAAATTGTTATTATCTTGGAGCCCGCTCTAACCTTCACTAAATGTAATTACAGTGTTTCCACTGACTTTAATGAGAGTTGTCTTGATTCATTATATCCTGCAGTCATCAACCTCATTGTCTTTTGAAATGGCATCTTCTTATAAGCATAGAATTAGCAATGGGTGCTGTAAATTCACATACAGCAGAACAAGCACATGAGTAACTGATAATAATTTGGATCCCTTACGACTTGCCTTAGGCAGCCAGCAACAAAATGGAACTTCCTCACAGCAGGGAAGTTTAAGCTATGTTCCATACAATTCTTACATAGATCATATACATGTACTTTTGTCTTGCCCAAAGGATATCTAATCTGATTATTTGTCAGTGCTTATTGTACAGACTAGCTGAGCCACACTGGAAACTCCCCCAGTATTTGTCAAATATCACAGAAATCAAGTTGCACTCACTGCCTTGCACAGCTTTCATGGCATAGTGAGACTAAGACTGCTGCTTCCTACCCCCAAAATTCAAGAGATGTGGCTTATCAAGGGAATGCCATGTACAGTAACCAACTTGTAGAAATTAATGGCATAAGATTTTTAAGGCTCTAAGCAAAATTTGTAGAAACAGAATTTGCTAAATAAAGTCTAGTACAAACTGTATATTTAAAAAGCTTTGTTAAATGACATGGCTATTTCGTCATACATTTTAGTTCAAATGTATAATAAAATTAGGATACCTGAAGACTTTTACTGCTGCTTGCCAAGTAACCACCTCTGATTTTATGAAAACTAGGCAAGATAAAACTAAACCTTACTCCTTGTCAGTGTACCATTACAGGTAAGTAAAATGATTCCCAGTCATTTTCCTTCTGAGGATTGCTTTCTTTGTGAAGGTAATTCCCTGGGACACCACAGATGCTTTTCCAGCATTGTTCCATTTGCAGGAAGTTTCATCCTGTCGGCCAACTTGCAATTCATGAACTCTGAAACCATTAAACTAACTGGGAACAAATGTATACAGAAAATGATGAATGTTTGTAAGTTAATGTTCAGAATTACATATTGAGATATACATTGTGTGAGTGTGTTTATATTATTTCTGGAAAAAAGAGGATCCTCTTCCTGAGAATTTGCTGTCTGTGTGGAGACTTTGGAACAGAAATGTAGCACTAGCCACTTCCAAAGGACAAAGGATGCTTAGTGCGCCTCAGCATCTGAATTCATGCCTGAATTGATTTGTTAGAATGTGCCACAACTATGAGCACTTCTTAGCCTCCCTTAGAAGTTTCAATTAAGTGGCTTGGACCTAAGACATAATAGGCTACAGTAGCTCTCATGTAAGTGGCAGTCGTCTCATTTTGCCATGCAAATTAGAGCTGGTTTGCTGTGTTGATATGAAGCAGAGAGAACAGAATCCAAATTTGAAATGTGCCAAGTGGTCAAGAACTGCCAGACTAAAGACCCTGACAGAAAACTCAGGAAAATGAAAAGTTTTAAGTTCTATTAGGACTTGCACTTGCTCATGGGGATCAGTTTAGAACCAGTTATTAGAATTAACCCTTCCATCCAGGCACTTTTAAGCTGCGAGTGACTTAGGCAGTTCAGATTTGACCAAAGGCTGAAAATCAGACACCTCATAGAGAGCACAATTATTTTACTGTCATTTTCCACACATGTAAGGGCAAAAGAAAATAAATATAATTTACTGGCAGAGGTACTTTTGTGTTACTACCAAGGACCAAAAGGAATGAGATCTTTACAACCCTTTTGTTTTTAATTTATGCCTAGATCTTGTTTATCATCAGAACAAAGCCAAACGGTTTAATATGACACATTCCCCCCAGAGATTTTCAGCTCAGATTTCCAAAGCTGTTCAGCTCTAGCAAGCGTAGAAAACAGGGTGCATAGGCAAAACACACTCTTGAAAAGCACAGCAGAAATTGAGCAAGCCAACAGATTTTTTTAGGGTAGAAAATGACTATGAAAAATAGACCAGAGTGATTCCTTTCACTGTTCTAGCAATACTGAAATTGTATTTGTGACCATAAGATTATATGTATAATCCACTACTTGCACAAGTTGTTTTTCTGCTAGTTTAACAGCAGACTGAAAAGTAGGAAATTTCAGGTCAACTAAAACTTCTCATTTGAACAAACAGAGTTGGTATTAGTGCTGCTGCTTTTTTTCTGTGCATAGCACAGATAATCCTTTCTGAGAGACGATCCCTTACCATTGACTTTCTCATCTGAAAAGTAGAACATTAGTACAAAGAAACCAAACAAATGATAGCATTTGAGGGATTTAGAGGCACACCACAGGGAGGGGGAATCAATCTTAGGCAAGCAAATGAATCTTTACCTTACAAGCTGTTAGCATGTCAGCTACTGCTTTGCGGCTCAGATTCGCTGTAGCAATCACATCTTCCTGTCTGCATGAGTTCCCAGCTGCAACAGCTTTGGCAGTTGCCATGGTGATTCCCTTCGTCATCCGGATTGATTCTTCAGGTGATGATGTCTTTTCTGGAACCTCGCTTGACTGAAACACCTAAAAGCGAAAGCAGAAGCAAAGCCTGATGCGATTCAAGTCAAAGCAGAACATCCATGAGAAAGAGTCAGCAAATGAAAGCAGCCTTCCAATAGCAGGAAATCAGAAAAATATTCAAAGTACTTGAATATCATTCTTGCTTGTCATGAGCCTGGTCCTGAAAAGCCTGCTAACCTACAGACAGCAGAGAGAAACAATAAGCTGAGGGAAGCATACAAAAAAAGATTAACCCATCTTTCTCATTTGCCACTGCACTACCCAGATGACAGTTTGTCACTGAGCAGCTGTTCAGAGTGTTATGGGATCAAAAGAATTACCATTCCCTTAATTACATTCTTTTTTCATCCTGATAGCTGCTTAGGCTGGTCTGTTCACATGAGGAGGTCCTTCCTCTGCAAAGGCTGGGCCCTACCAAGCTTTGTTAATAGCACAGTGTAGGACAGACTGAGAACATCACTGAAACAGTCAAATGTCTCTTAAAATAGAGGTGGAGTGTGGCCTCTTACACTGTACTTAGCCTTCCTGGTAAACCTAAAGATATAATTCTGCAGGGTGAATTGTGTGAAAATAATTCAAATTATCTGACAGTACATACTGCTCTCATGAGTACTGGAATACATGAACTGTGGCACAACGTGGGTAACCTTACTTTTATCTTACATTTCTTTTTCCCAAACTTTAGTCTGTATCTGCTTGCCATTTTGTTACTGTGCAGGGGCAATTTGGAGTGCACAATTCATCAGGAGAGCTTTCTTGACTACACACAGTGCAACCTAAGCAGTCTAGTGGTTACAGAATAAATATATCTGGGCACATATAAGCCTGGTCTATCCCATACTCCCATTTCATCAGTTTTTCACTTTCTCTCTCCAGAAATGGAACCAAGATCAAAAAATAAAGTTGAGTTAAATGGGCAAAGGACATCCCTCAATGTTGATCCAGGCCCTGGAGTCCCAAGTAAACCTTGAGGCATTTTCTGGAGCATATACGTGCCATCCTTGGTTCCTCTTGACCCTCTCCTAGTACTCCATTTTTGGCCCTATGAAAAAGATGACATCTCCACAGACCCATTCCTTAGCAATGCTTGGAAAAAGAAAAGGAGGAGGAGGAACATTTCAAACAGATGCCAACCAGATGTGATGCACAATCCTTCAGTGACTGATCAGGACAGGTTTTAGATCAGAATTATGGGAAGGAATGTAACTTAGCCAGGCCTTCACGAGGCTCCATGACAGAAAAGTGCATTAGATACCCTTGCACTAGATACAGAACATTCCTGATCAGGTACTGACCTGAGCTTTTCCCACTGCAGACACTGTATGATTTCCCAACCACTGTGTACAGGTATTTTAAAACCCTTAAATGATCCAAATAAACAAGAGTTATTTCTTCATTACAACAGCATTGCTCACCCAGTGAAACATACATGTTTTATGAAGAGCACTTGACAAGGCAAAACTGTGATAGCACCGTTACAGTGTTATTTTTATATCGTTTAAAGAGGAAGGAAAACAATTGTCATGGTCTAATACCTAATGTGGAAGTTAATTCCTGCTGAGACAGCATATCAGATAACAGACTATGTATCACTGGTAGTATCATTTCATAATAAAGGAAAAACAGAAACAAGGTTAAACGGGTGGTGCAATACAGCTATAATGCTGAGGAGACATTACCAAAGCCAGGATCAAAAAAAAATGGAATAACATTGGACTCAGAAAATAATATGTGTAATGAAGCTTAAGAGCTAAAAAACAAAGAAGTAGCAGTTGTTTCCAGATAGGCACAAGAGAAGAGAGTAGCACCTCAAATCTCAAAGTGGCAACTGTTAATATCTGAAAGCAGATAGGCTGAAGTGGCATTGTAATTGTACTTCCAGAGACGATTTGCAACAGGTAGAGAGCACCAAATTGCATCCAATGCACTGCAAGGAAGTAGAGCAGACCTTGAGGAGGAATGCCTTGGCTGCCTGGTTTGAGTGCAAGAGCCTACTTCCAAAAACTGCTACATATGGCTATTCTGATCTATACCGTGAGTTCTTGCTTGATATACTCTATTGTGGCCTCAAGAGCTCTTGTCCCTCGAGTAGCTTCATCTTCTACTGCTTTAACAGTCTTCAAAAGCGATGTGACATTGGTTACCATCACCTGAAGGAGACAGAAGTGAAGACAAAGATACATGATTCCTTCCTCCCATTTTTCAGAGATAGCAAAGTATGAAGTAAGGCAAATTGAGGTGGGTAGGATTATTATAGAATCATAGAATGGTTAGGGTTGGAAAGGACCTCAAGATCATCTAGTTCCAACCCCCCTGCCATGGGCAGGGACACCTCACACTAAAGCATGCCATTCAAGGCTTCATCCAGCCTGGCCTTGAACACTGCCAGGGATGGAGCATTCACAACTTCCCTGGGCAACCCATTCCAGTACCTCACCACCCTAACAGGAAAGAATTTCTTCCTTATATCCTATCTAAACCTCTGCTGTTTAAGTTTCAACCCGTTACCCCTTGTCTTATCACTACAGTCCCTATTGAATAGTCCCTCACCAGCATCCCTGTAGGCCCCCTTCAGATACTGGAAGGCTGCTATGAGGTCTCCACGCAGCCTTCTCTTCTCCAGGCTGAACAACTTTCTCAGCCTGTCTTCATACGGGAGGTGCTCCAGTCCCCTGATCATCCTCGTGGCCCTCCTCTGGACTTGTTCTAACAGCTCCATGCCCTTTTTATGTTGAGGACACCAGAACTGCACACAATACTCCAAATGAAGTCTCACAAGAGCAGAGGGGCAGGATCACCTCTTTTGACCTGCTGGTCACGCTCCTTTTGATGCAGCCCAGGATATGATTGGCTTTCTGGGCTGTAAGCACACACTACTGGCTCATGTTCATTTTCTCATTGACCAACACCCCCAAGTCCTTCTCCGCAGGGCTGCTCTGAATCTCTTCTCTGCCCAACCTGTAGCTGTGCCTGGGACTGCTCCTACTCAGGTGTAGGACCTTGCACTTGTCATGGTTAAACTTCATGAGGCTGGCATCAGCCCACCTCACAAGCGTGTCAAGGTCCCTCTAGATAGCATTCCTTCCCTACTTGTAGTAGGGCCTAAGAAGCTTCATGAACTGCACTTGTTATGGGACTAAACACCAAATCTCCTGCTTGTCAGTTTCTGAAATTGCCCTGTAAGCTGCAGCACAGCTTATTGCAGAGTGACACCATCAATTCACAACATTTCCATTTCTCTTAGACAAACTGATTATCTTAGTGTCTTTTTTTCCCCACACATCTTACACTGCAAGTTGAAAGAGATGTGAATTGAGGTACAGTATTTCTTTTTGAAAGGTACCCAGTACCATCTCTGCAATCACATAAACCCACAGGTAAGCAAGCAGCCAAACACCAGCCTCAAACCCAAATGCAGAAACAAAATTAATGTTTCTGTTCCCAGTACATACAATAGTCCTGATGCAGAATGACCTCATATATTCACTACAATAACTACACCCTTCTTATAGCCCAGTATGTTTAGACAAAAATGATAGCTACAGTGAAAAAAGAGACAGAAAGGACAGCTTCTTGACCATTATGACTTAAAACAGAGACCTCTTCAAGGCAGGAAGAGTCAAGAAGCCAGCTATTTTTATTAGATGAGCCATTTCTAAGTAGTACCTCAACAATATACTGTTATCATGTGCTCTGAAGAGAGGCACAAGTCTTATATATAAGCAATAAACAGTGAAAGAGTGAAATAAAGAGTGAAAACAGCTTCCAGCCAAGCAAGAAGCTACCATGACACTCATAATGTGAAAGCAGAAGTAATACCACCTAAATCTCCATGTCTGGAAATATTTTGCTGACACAAAGTCACAAGATCTTTGTGAGGCCAATGTCAAAAAACATCTCAGGTGAAGAGAAAATCAACATATCACAGGGAAAGTGTAATCCGTGTAAGTTTTGAGCTCTGATACTTAGATACTTCCTGGAAAGCTCTAGCAGAGAGGGATCAGAAATGCACAATATCTTACTGCAGTTATTGGAGCGTTTTTTTTTCCCCTTCCCTCCCCAAGCCACAAGGTCCAAATAAAGAGGCCCCATGCCTATCCTGAGCATGGTATTGTTTAGAATACAGTTTTCAGGTACCATTTCATACTGGAAAATTTTACTCAATAACATTACTAAAGGAGAACCTGCCCTGAAATACAGGCTGACAAAAGAAAGCAGTTTCTCTTCAGAAAGATGACAGTTTTTTCCATAAAATCACAAAAGTCACCTGGCAGCCTACAAAACTGAAGGCTACATGGAAACTCAATTGCATCTTATTTTGCTGTATCATCCTAGGATGATAACGAAACAAAGGAACAGATGGGATTTTACGCAATCAGGAATTGCTGAAATCCCAGCTTTGCATGTCTATCAAGTGCAATTGCACATATAGTTTCAAATAAAATGTAAGAATATGGCTTTACTTTAGCAGCACCCTTCAGCTGGTACATGGATGGATCATCTGCTGGTTTGCTGGCTGCTCCTTTTGTAGCACCAATGAGATCAGAAAGGGCCTTTGCCACATCCTTGATAGCATTGATCAGGACAACCTGTAGGAATGAGACACAGTTGTGAGGATCAGGCAGGAAATGGCAGACAGGACAAGGGTGTGATTTTGAGAGCACAGCTAAAAAATAAATCTACTATTGGTCAAATAGCATCTCCCTCCCTCTACTCCAGTAAAACACGTTGTGTTCTGGAAGAGGAAAAGCTGTGTTGATATTTCATACAACCAGTCAGAAAACAAAAGTGACTACTTCCCATGAAGACACTGAGATGCTGACTGCAGGTAGGATTTCCTTCCTGTGAGCTTCTTAATCTTTTGGGTGAAGTGGGACAAGAGCAAGTTTATAAGTTTACTATCTAATGCTACAGTTATGTACCAATGCTGAAATCAACTACTGAAAGATCAAACGTAGTTGCTATGGCTAGGTGTTAGAGGGAGATGGTTTTCCATCAGGAAAAGGAAGCTGAGCCTCTGAGAGGCTATCTAGAATTAAATGCTAAATAACTTGGTTGGCCTTACAGTCAGGAAAACTCAAGTCTGGAGATACTGTATCCTAAACCCAAGCTTAAAGACAGAAGTCCTAGACAAAATACAGACACTACAACAGGCGTCTTAATTATTTTAGGGTGTTACTGGAATAATGAATAATTCTCTTCTCCAAATCCTTCTCCTTTTCCGTTTCCACCAGCAGAAAAGCAGATGTTCCAAGTATTCTGCTGGAATTACGAAGAGTTTATTTTAAGGAAAATATTGAAAGAACACAAAAAATGAAAAAGTTTGGGGTGAAAATAAAGTGTGGAACACAAAAAAGAGTGATGTCTAAGTGAATTCAGGAAAGTCCCAGACGAGATGAACCTTACTGTGACGCTTAAAAGCAAAAGTCCCACTAAGCATTATCACTTGAAAACTGTCCCTGGTCTTTTTAAAAGTGTAAGAAAAGCATTAAAAATCTCACCTGTGTCTCAGGGTCATCAGATCCCAAGCTAGCTGCTCCCAATTTTACTACCTCAGCAAGCTGAGTGATGGTGTTAGCTGACGACTGAGCTGCTTGAGCCAGTTTGTCCTGACTCGAGGCAGCACCAGAAACCAACAATTTTGTATCTTCCACTAAAGCTTTTGCAGTTTTCAGAATATTTTCCCTATAGGAAAAAAAAAAAAAAAGAGGAAGCAGGGAAGGGAGTGGAAAAG
Organism: Melopsittacus undulatus; assembly: GCF_012275295.1. NCBI lineage: Eukaryota > Metazoa > Chordata > Aves > Psittaciformes > Psittaculidae > Melopsittacus > Melopsittacus undulatus. The sequence continues at coordinate 15,450,388 of NC_047535.1, forward strand.
GAGAAGAGGAAAATAATGTGCTTTACATTGTTATGGTGACTAACAGCTACCAAAAAGAGCTGATATAAGTCATCATGGCAGTGTTCACTCATGATACTATACCACAGGCCAGCTTGCAAGTAAATAAATAGTCATTTAGAATGAAAAATAAGTACTACAACTATGCAACAATAGTATGATACTTTGGGCTAGATGTAAGGTAGTTTATTAGAATGACCCTATATTGAAAAGAAAGGAAACAGGGCAGTAGCAGAAGACGGCATTGCATTGTAACACCAGAAGACAATCTGGCCATGCTGTGGGGAAAGTAACAGCTGTCAAGCCTCCATCTTCATCAGCATATTGTAAGGAAATGAAAATAATGATTTCTGAGGAAGGCAGCAGCAAGAACAGCAAAAGGAACAGAGAACATGATCCAGTCAGGGCACATCCCCCCATATACATGTTTTGACATGACAATAAACGCAAAGCAACATCTGGGTAAAAGAAGAAACCATTTTGAGTACATGCTTCACAAGTAAGTCAAATTAACTGAGAACCAGAACCACATCCATGTAAAATGCCAGCCTGGAAATTAATGACACCAGTATGGAAATCCCTGACTGACAGTCTACAGAATAGTGGCAACTTACACACCACTGCCTCTTTCCCCTTTCTTTAGTAACTGGGAAGGCAGGGAATAAACACTGGCCATGCAACCGTCACATAGGCCAATTAGGCTGTAAAGCAGTAAGTCAGTGTCTTGGTTGCGAAGCCACGGGTTTTACTGCAAAGGAAGTAACAGTTACATGCTGCAAATTTCTTAACGTGATGAAAAATGCTGTGGGATTAATTTGTTACAGATGCGACTTGAAGGGAAAAACGGGCTTATCCCTGCCAAATGGGAAAATGTGTGGAATAGCCATGCCATTGCCATCACTGCTGTCCACAACAGCATTAACCGTAAGCATGATTTAGCAAAACAAACAGCCAGTCAAGAACAGCTGTTGGAAAAAAGCATACAGAAGATTCCTCTTTAATGTCATGAACAGCTAACACTGGAGTGACAGCACATCTGTGCAGTGACATGGCCTGAACACAGTAAAATAAAGCCACACTAGCATGACAGTCGTGGTCTGCTGTTGGGACTGCTCTCAGCAGATGTTCCCCAGCTTTTTCAAATTCCTTTCTCACAGAAGTAACCAAGGTGAAGTTTGCTGTACTTCACTGATATCCCAATCCTCCCGTTTCATTTCTCACTCCACTGACCACACAATTTCATCCACAGAAATGTAGGAAGGCAAAAATTCATCTTCACGTGCTGGTTACTTCTGCCACTTCCATTGTTCCCTGTGCACACATTCTTCTATCTTTTCCAGTTACACTGACCTGTGGTCTGCAAATGATTCATTGTTCTCAGCATTAAGGGTTCCAGCAGTAGCAAACATGATAGTGGTGTCCAGATCTGCAATTATCCCAGATACTGCACTAGCTGCAGTAATACAGGCTTGAGTGCCTTTATTCCCTGCTTGAAGAGCGGATAAAACTAAGGAGACCTAAAATAACATAAAGCAACAAGGTAGTCATCAGAAGAAACCTTCATTAGGGGACATCCGGTTCAGCAAGCTTGTTAACATGGCTGGAATCAACAATGGAAATTCACTCCATGGTATCATTTTGCAAACTGTAATAAAACTTTCCTCCCCCTTTCCCTAATTGCTCTCTTTGTGCAGCAGTCATTGTGGTGACTAAGGATTGCCTCAAATTAAAGGTGACTTCAGATAGGAAGTCTGCTTTTCAGACAGAATGACCTGGTCATCATAGGATGAAGCACATCAGTTACAACTTCCATGAAATACAGTCAGAGGGAATATAGTGAACTTCTGCTGAGATAAAAGTCATAGCCAAGAGCCATCACGTTTTCCCTAATGTGCAAATAAACACTGCTCTTAAGCACCCCAGGAGTCACGTACAGTACACTGATATAAACTTTAACATCAGGAAAAATAGAACTCTGACAGCACTGACTAAATATGCTTAGATTTGGTATATTTATTATCCCCCACCTGGGGATATGCATACTGACTTCTAGCAGCACAGTTCTTTCCTGAGTTCTGTCCAGTTTCTATGTTTTCATACCTTTTCTGTGACAGCACGAGCACATTCTATCAACTCCCTTTTGGTGTAGCTGTCTGTTGGGCAAATCTGCAGAGCTCCAGCTTTTTGCACAAGAAAGATACAGCCATGGCCAAGTTCTTGTACCCGTGTCCTGATCTGGAACCCTATCTAGATGGTAAAGGAGGTACAGGGAAAAAAGGAGCAAGAGCAAAGTGAATAAATACACGTCATGTGGGTACATTCTGTCACTACAAATGGAAACACAGTCACTCTGCGGAATCTTTATTACCAATATCCTGCCAATTGCTATGCTCTCTGCAGAGATCAGAATAAAAGGACAGATGTGATACTACCTGCTCATGTAGCACTACCCTACGAAAGGCTCACTGATGAAACAGGAGTACTAGTGAACCAGACCAAGTGTACCTGATTCAAGTGCACACATCTTCACTTCATTTGAAGAATGCTGCTTCATCTCCCAGCGCTGTACTGTCAGCGTGAGCTGTGTTTAAGGTCTGTACTATGGGTACCCAAAGAACACATCTACTCTGTGCTACTGAAACAGGGTCAAACAGTATATGACTGGTTTTGAATCTCACACAGAGCTTCAAGTCTCCAGAACTGACCACATATAGGTGGAGCACTGACATGTGGGAAAACCCTGCCCTTGCCACTTCCCATTTATTAATAAACCTACAGCATAAACTGCAGGGCTCCTGCTTAGAAACATGTGATAGTTTTAGTCCCTACATGTACTTAGGCATATAAGTGTGTAGTGGGATAAGTAAGCAGGAATCACAGCCATTAGTATCACAATTATTTCAACTTCAGGCAGAAAATAATGTGCAGAAATGGTACGTCAATTTAACAATATCAAGCTGCTTTTCACATAGCTACTGAGCATGGAATACCCAAGTAGTCTACCAGTGGTAGAACCTAACTACAAAGACAGAAACTGTTCTATATAGGTAATCTGATACATTTGATGATGGTGAGATACCCTCTTACCACATCTCAACACAGTTTGTCTATGCTCCACAACAGAGGCATGCAATGAGAAGAGGTGAAAGTATTTCTGTAATTGTGCTCAGAGAATATGCAGCAACTACTGGAATGGGTTAATGCAACTGAGGAGAATAGTCTGTATTCCTCTGTTAGCTGTTACGGGCAAGAGGTAGTGCATCTGTTGGCCCATCAGGCAGAGCTAACATTGTATAGACAGTACTTGCGTACAGAAGTAGCTAACGAAGCAAAGGCAGTGGAAATGTGTGCGTTGCAGTCATTTTAGATCATTGCAAAGACACTGGAAAGAAACTCCTTATCCAATAGCTCAAAACCTGTAATCTGTCTGGTCATACAAGGGATGTGTCACATTTGGCAACAGCTGCAAATGTGTTGCTGCAACCGAGTGAGGTGGATGCCCCTCATCACTTCATATTTACTGTATGCTCTACCATTAAACAATACCCATTTGATGCCACAATGTATACAGAATAAAGAGGTCTAAAAAATGCAGACCTCCTCTGGTTCTGCTGTAGCTGCAGCCATTCGGCCCTGGAGAGCCAAATGCCCATAGTCATTGGTCATTTGTGATGCAAGTCCTCCCAACTCCTCCGGGTTAGTAACCGACTTAGTCATCTGGAAAAAGAACACAGGCGAGAGAAAAACAAAAATGACAGGCATGAGAATAATTTGTTAATACACTCCAGCTCAGAAGCACAGTCGTTTGTTTGGCCACACTGATGAAATGGGGTAAACCCCTTGCCATGTAAGAGACCTGTCCCCTAGCAAGAATTCCATGAGGCAACTCAAGCAAACATGCTTTATTAGAGTCATGGTAATCAGGCACTTGCAGAACATAGGGAGCAATCAAAGAGCAGCAGTTAGAGCTGATAAATCACTCTTTGACGCAGCAGGGTGATGGCCCAGATACACAGTCACCTGGACTGGGTCAGGAAGCAGGTTTGGTGTCACAGCCAGAACTGAATCTGTCTTTAGAATAAGCCTGACTTTTAACAGAGATACTACCTCTTTCTCCAGTTCATGCTAGTAAAAGTGATGGAATTCCATCCTTGGGGCAGAACTAGTTTTAGAAAAACATACACTGTTTACCAGTAAGCTGCAATGTCATAGGTAGCAGAATCATCAACCTGTCTCGACGGCAACAGCAACCAATTTTGTAAAAACTGTGTAGCATACAGCAAAGTCCCCTTGCCTCCCTCAAAGACAAACAAGGAAGGTACTCTTCAGAAGGCAAATGTGGTTTCACTACTGTGAAACATGAATTAAGAACATCTCCACTCAACAAGCGTCCTGTCTTCTTCTGTGCAACCCAGGCAAATCACAGAAACACAAGAAAAGAACAATGTGAGATGTTGCTCTCTATTCATTCTGAATTATTAGGGGGTCTGAAAATACATGTTATTTCACATGCTAAATGAAACAGTAAGTGTGAAAGAGTAACCTAAAGTCATCTGTAAGTATGAGGTGGTATTTTAGGGACAATTAAAGAGGCTGACGTGTGTAAGTACAATGTTTTCCTTTTATTTCTCATTAAAAAATGTGCCAAATGAACAGGTTTTGTGCAGAAGAGCCAGAAAAGGGCCCAGCACTCCTCATGTAGAGGGCCACCCCTATGATCAAGCCACTAAGATCCAAGAGTGAATCTGACAAAATCATCACTTCCTGTGTTCCATTACCCATAAAGAGATATATATAGGCATAGAAAATAAGCATTTCACAGTTTCACTGCACTGAGCAAATCATTCCACCTTCCCTATGTACACAGAAGAGTTTGTATTTTATTCTAATCAAATATCTTACCATTTCCTGTGCTGTTACGGCAATGGCTTTCGAATATTTCACCACAGTGGTCTGATAATCAACAAATGTTCCCTTGGGATCTGGAGGAGTGCCTTCATCCAGCTGCAAAGAAGAGAGAAAAAATATGGCAGAAATAGTAAAGTCATAACCAAAAGCATGCTTTACACTTAATGATGCAATTGTATTATATATTCATATTTATAATCTCCTCTGTCTCAAAATATGCAAGTGCAGAAAGTGCACCAGGGTGTACGGTGAAGCTCAGACAAGACTGTAGCCCATGTTACAAAGATGCAGAAATTGACAGTGCAGAGTAAACTCTCTGAAAGCAGTTTGCCTCCGGGTTGCTCTGCTGATCATTTAGGAGACTAACATGAAAGGTAAGTAGGAAAAGGAAGCACAAATAAGAGGCCAGTTGACCTAAGGCTGCACTTGAACATCATCACATTACCGAATAAAAACATGTTACATTAATTCTACTGACAGGTATTGTGCATGTTGTTAATGCGAGCACCAAACCCCACACGTCCATCTGGTTTCACATCTGCAAAATCAAAGAATCTTGAGGTTTCCTGTCATAGCATGTCAGCCATCGCTGCTGTCAAGAAGCAGCACCTCTTCCAAATCCCTGCAATGCTGATTGGCTGTCAAGGGCAAAACAAAAAGGGGGTCTGGATTTCTGTACTCACCTTGCTCATTGCCTCTGCTATTGAGTCCACCATACCTCCAACCATGCCTACTTCACTTGCAGCTTCATTTAAGGTAACCATGATATCATCCACAGCCTCTTTCATGAGCTGAGCAGCCTCAGTGATTGCATCATGAGTATGGGATGCCTGGAAGAGAGAAAAATGAGAAAACAGTGATCAGAGACAATTCTGTGCATAATCAAAGTATGACTCAACAGTGCAATTAATGAAAACAGTACAATAAGAGCTCTGAAACAACAGAGCAACAAAGGGAAGCAACAAAGACAAAGGAAGACAAAAGTAGCACCAGACCATGACTAAGTGTACCTCCATAACCCCCTCCCCAGAATTTTCAGAAAAGACCTATATAGACATATGAACAACACCACAAAATGCCTGCCATAAAAAGGAAGAAAAAATTAGTGCAGCTAAATACATCTCTAAAAAAGTCTGTAACAAAAACCATAAGGAATCATTCCACAACAAAGGGTTTTCTAAAGCTGTAAAAGGAAACAAATACCAACCTGCCAAAACATCCATCTTTGATAACAACCTACTTAAGGGACCTGCTTGGATATTCGTGAAAAACTCCCCAAAGAAGAACAAAAAGGCCCAAACTAAATCCTAAAACAAATGTAAAGAAAAGAGGAATAAAACCAGCAGGGAGCATAAGCACCCCTCAGAGAAAGACTCAAGAAGAATGCCTGAGGTAAAAGCATTGGTGGTGGGTTTCTCTAGTAGTAGACAACATAGACACTTGCTGTTAGACCCTGACTTTGTGCCTTGTGAAGATGATGTCCACCTGACTGCAATCCTGTCTTCCAGAAGTGTGCCCTGCTTGCCACTGAGAGATGCCACAAGACCTGTCAATGGCATTCTTCACTGCAAATGTGTCCCTGTGCCAGGCAACAGGTAGCAGTTGCTTTCTGTGATGTGCCTGCTCTCTCTCCACACCCACCCACCTTCCCCAATAATCCTTTCATCACACACAGCAACTGTACCTTGGGGTTTCCTCCCCCTTCTTTGGCAGCATACAACATCTGTAAGGCAGATTCTGCTAGTGTCTTGCTCTGGTCCAACAGAGTCATCTGTTGCTGATGATCCAGTGTTTTGGATGCCATGCCAACTGCGGCTAAAACCAAGGGTTCAAAGTAACTTGCCAGCTGCATTACCTAAGAAAGCCAGAACAGGAAAGCCATTAACCCTGTTTCTAAGGTGTAACCCTGATTAACCACGGGGCTGTGGGGTTAGCTCAAGCAGCACACTGTCCTAGTGCTTCTGCAACGTACAGCATTTAGTTTGTTTTATGTGCCAGTATGATTGCATCTCCTCTCACCTTCACATCCCTCAGTGAAGCCACGTGTCTCCTCCCTCAGATGCAGATAGTCCCTCATGCTGAGATGAAAGCCTTTTCAAAATGTGAGCCACATGCTCAAGGAAAGTGCTGTGGACTTTGGTCAACATTTATCTAACAAGCAGGAGGAATGTGACTCCCTAAGTACCTGTATCTTGGCAATCATGATTTATTGTGCACCTCAAAGGGCCAGGGAAACTGAGAATCAAAACTGTGAACAGTTGACACTATGAAATGTTTTATGGTCATCCAAAGCTAAACAGAGTTACTCAAGTCCTGGAAACAGGAGAACCTATACATGCACACAGTTACTAGTTCCAACAGCCAGAGGCAGGGAGACCTGTAACATAGCACTCTGCCCTTCCATCCTTGCTTTTCCCTCCCCTGTCTTCATTTTTCCTTTGGCTACGAACATGTTCCTCACCAAAAACCCTCAATGAAAGTATCTTTCCTATAATACAGGACCCCAAATATAAACCCCCAAATATAAAAGGTTTATTTAGTCTCAGCTCCAAGTCTTTGAAAATCCTTGATTTTTCCTCCTCCACCATGCTTTCCTCTGGTCTTTCATAGGAAATGAAAAAGCTGCAAAATCATTGTCTTCCCTAGCACCGAGTTGTCCGAGACTTCAAATACCTTTGCAATGGTAGGTCAGTACCTTGTGCCCGAGCTGAGCTGCCTCTCCCCGAGCTGCAGTAGCTATGGGATCAATGAGATGGCCAATTTCCTGGACGACTGATGTCAGCTGCTCCTGTAGAGCCTAATAGAAAGAGAAATTGTCAGTCACTATCACAGCTGTTCTTTTATCAAGTTGTACCATACCAGAACAATCACCCTCAGACCAACCAACAAACTTGGAACACTGTTCAAATGACCCAACTACATTAGATGCAGAAATCCAGCCAGCTTGATACTTGCTCATTTCTTCTCCATTACCCTGTTTCAACAAGAAACAGGGCAAAGGAGGTAAGCCTGCCCCTCTTTAGATCTATAATGGCAAGAGAAACCAGCAGGAGCTCCCATTTAAATAAATACAGCACAAGAGCAAAAGGCTCCGCTGTAAGCTTTGAAACTAACAGGAGAAATTCACTGGTAAGAAAGACGAACACAAAATACAACATCTCTGAGCAACAGAGATGAGGACTGACCTCCTGACTACTGTCTGCAGGACAGGGGCATAAGAAAAGCGTGTTAGTGGGCTTGTTGAGACATAAATACTGGCTGCTAATTCCAATACACTTAATGTCTTGGCAGCCACTGGGAGTTAGCTCACTCTCTGGAAAGGCAAGAGAAGAGATACTATTTTGTCACTTTGTTATATTCTATTTGCCTTATAAATAACTGCCTTTTTCAGTAACAGTTCAACATGGTGTCCAAGATGACTTCATCATTGAACTAGAAAAGAAGTATAACTATGACCTATTTCCTGTAGTAAATTCTTTTGTATAGCTTCATTTAGTCTGATATGTTTCCAGTATGTTGCATTACAGCCCAAGAAACTGCTGGAATACACAAATAGATGTGTAGTGTCAGGAAGCAATAGTACAGAAAGACATGAAATACCAGGCTGAGAATTTGATCGTGAGTTGCTGACTTTTTGTACACAATGGCCCTTCTTCTATGAGCTTAATAGGACAGGATTGATCTACATTAAATTGAGGGGCAGCAAAGGAAGCTTTTTCATAACCTATCTACATCACCTTCAGATCTCATTTAATGACAAAACTGGCATTAACAAAAATGACATGGACATAAATTGGACTTCTAGTAATAGATCAGTTTCAGAAATATCCCAACTTCCACATGGCAAGCCAGCAGAGAAACACTATCAGTTGGTCGTATCAGCACAGGAAGTCAGAGAAATATATTGATGGTGGCTAAAAATAACTGCTTTCACCCTTGCTTTTACCTGGTGACTCTGGTATCTTCCCAGAACTGATATACTTTGTCTAGCATGTGATTTTCCCTAGAAACATTCCAGTAAGAATATTTCTTTCACTGGCAGTAGACTGCCAGTCTACTGAGCTCTGCTCAGCTCCAGATCTTTGTATGGCACAAAATGCAGCTGGGTAAGCCAGGCTGCTCAGTGTTACTCCCTCTGTTCCTGTGCTATCTACTGTACCTCAACTGAGATGTCATCCCTGGTGGCCAGACTCTGACTGACAGCAGCAAGGGAGGCTTGCTCGATGTCTCTGATGCATCTGTTGATCCCATCAATGGAGAAATCACATTCCCGCTGGCCTGGGGCCTTGTCCCTAAAAGATAGGGAGAGTAAGCTGAGCATGCTGGGGAGGAGGCAGGCTCTTCAGGAATGCACATCAGCGTACTTCTGTACCTGACAACACATGAGTCACATGGGAGGACAGCACAAGGATAAAAGTTAGCTTTGTCCTACCTACTGGATTCTGATATACATAAAGAGTACTCTGCATGCTCTCATATACACACACTGCTCCTCTCAATGATTACACAGAAAAAAACAATTGTTGCCTCAGAAGAAATAAGCTCTGAATGGACCATAATGAATGACACCATTAAAATACAACAGACATCGGGAAAAAACATTTGTGATTCTGTATAGTGCCACTGACTGCCTGGGAGAAGAATTCCTGAAGTATTAGGTGTTATGTTCACTCCTAGGTTTCTTTTCATCAGGGTTAGTTTCCGAGTACTCTGTCCTGACGTGAAGTTTGCTATTTCAGTACAGTTGTTATCAAAGATCAACAAAGCTGTATACACTCTGCGTTTCATTGCTTTTATACCATTTTGATTTAACCAGTAGTAAGAGGTTAGGCACAAAACTACACTTGAAAATTTTCATTAAGAAAGGGACAGACAGTTTTGGCCAGAAAAAGAGATTATTCACTTCCTGCTACAGCATTCTATGCTGCAGAGTGCTGGAGTCATCAATTATGATGAAGCACCCAGTGTAACTGGGGAGATACTATACACCACAGAATAAGTCATTTACATTAGTGAAGAATACCACAGTGCTAATGGCCATATGGTATTATTCTTTATGAGCAGCTACTCAATTATTACTGCAATCTTGTTATTAGAAAAGACATACCTGATAGAGGTGATAAGACTCTTAATAGAATCTGAGACAGTATGGGAATGCCCAGCTAGTACAGACCATGTAGGAGGGTCTTTTGGATTGATAGCCAGAGAACGAGCAGTTTTGATCAGTAAAGATGAGCTCTCCAACATTGTTTTAGCAGAAACTAGAATTGGTTCCTGTGCTCGTGATCCCTGTGGTCAAAAAGGTACAAGAACACAACGTTTTAGTACTTATCTGAATATTAAAATGGTATTATAATGTCTTGTATCATACTATTACATTCACAGTTAATCAACATGGAACTGGGACCAAAATCATAATAGTCCAACTGTTTTCTTAAGAAACACTTGCAAGTTTAGAAAGGCACATCCACAGTTACAAGGTATGGGGGGAGAGAATACAGAAAGTTCTTCTTCATGGAAAACCTGCTTGTTGTCATCATGACCATGTCATTTTTGAAGTGAAAACCCCAGTGGCATCCTTTCCACCCTTTTCAGATCTAATTAGGTTCCTTTTGTTAAACCTGCTCTTAAGGAAAAAAAGGATATTTATTACTTTATCATACAGAATAATCCAGTGACCGGAGTCTCCCACACTGTATATCACTTCAGTAAGAGGAGACTGGCAGCACTTGTTGTAGCCTAGCTGTTTTTATCCTACTGGTGCAAAATTCCATTCCATTAAGGAAAAGACAGCAGAATGCCCTATGAACACCCAGGAATGCAGAGAGAAATTTTGGGGTCAGGTCTTTTACACTCACTTCCTCTCCCTTGGCACACAAACTAATTCAGCATTTTCAGCTTTTTGAGGGTGGAAGTGCCACATCCTGCCGTACCTCAGTGCTGATCTGTGCTGGTATGCTGACAAATTCTGGATTGGAGGCAAATGCTGTCAGGTTTTCCACAGCCTCTATCAAAGGTGCAGTAGCAATTCTGCACTTGTTGCGGTTCTCTTCAGAGAAATCACCATCCAGGGCCTGGAAATCAAACCATGATAGAGTTCTGTCTGAACAGGTTTCTTTGCAAAACTGAAAAAAGATGGTTTAATTCTTCTAGCTTAAACTTCTGCGTGTTTATGACACTGGAAAGTTCCTCCACAAACAATGCTGATGCAAAGAATGTGATCCTTTCAGTGTGTGTTTTTTTCCTTAGCTGGTATTGATCCTAAACTTAAGACTGCTGCTTTGTTTCACAGGACTGAATAAAGGTTTTCTATCACTGCACTCATATGACTCATTAATTGTGTCTCAGCACCTCATGCTTGAGAAGTTGGAAGTGGCTTACAAGGTGGTTCTTTCCTATGAACTGATTTATTTTTATAACTAATAATTTATTGCTCTCATTTTCACATGAGTCAACTGATCTTTCTGATAATCTCATAGCAAAGATTTCAATATGAAGGACCTTCTGTGTAATGTAACAGAACCTTCCAGTCCTAAGATCATAATTATTTTAGATGACTTTCAGTAGCAGATCAGCTGCTGGCTTCCAGAGGGATTTAGAGACCTCTGCAGCTTAACAACAACTATTTCTGCCAACATGAGGAAATACTACCTCCTGACAAATTGCAGGAAGGTATCTGGAATATAAAAGATTACTATTAACAGAAGACTATTCAAGAGAAGCAACATAAACAGCTTCTGTTTGGTTGCCAGTATTATTTGTTTATTTTTCTCTTATAAATATGATAAAACTGTCAGAAATACCTCCACAAACCTCCAGATATCAGGCAACATGACACTAAAAACCTTCACATTCAGTTATTTGCAATTTATTCTCATGGTGCAAGGCTATTAACCACATCCAAACAAAGGTGTCTCATCTGAATGGGGTAGATATCACCAAATTCTTTCCATCTTGACTACAGCACAGTTATACCACTGAACTTGTTTTCCAATTGAGGTTTGCAAAATGTAACTAATGATTCTTAAACCATACATATCACAGAGGGAAAAAGATAACTCTAACTGGCCTGATCCTGCCTCAACAGGAAAAAAAAAGAAAAAAGAAACACACAAAGGAAGAAGGAAGCACAATTGAGCAGCATTTGTACCTTGATAGTTTTCACCAGGTTAGCAGTGCTGTTTGCAACTTCCTTGGCAGACTGCACGAAGTGTCTCTTGGCAACAGGATTTGCTGTCTTCGATGAAGCAATACGACAAGCATTGCAGAGAGCAGAAGTGTGTTTGGCCACAATTGTCGCAGCTGATAGTACCTGTAAAAATAGCACAAAACACACGGACTGTCAAAAGAGCATGACAGTTACTACACTCAAGTCTGCAAAGTCACAGTTCAAAGCCACACAACAGCTTCAAACCACAACTCTTTTGCTTGCTCACAACTGAAGCAAAGTCATGTGTCCTAACAATGACAGTCTTGCTGCAATTCACTGGAATCACCTGTGAGGGGCTGCTTGCTGGATCTACCAGGTTCTGGCAGGCCATCTGGATTGCTTGATTGGCTCTGGCGAATTGAATTGGGTCAACAAGACCCTGTTGACCAGCCTGACTGTTTGGATCTGAGATGCCAACCAGGTAAGCAGCCTAGAAACAGAGAAAGGAAGAAAACAATTCTAAGAAACAATGTTAAATCCATCTTGGTTCTTTGAGAAGCTTCCCATGTCATACCACATGGTGGTCTGAGATTATCCAGAAATCATACCATGAGGTATTATCCCCACTTTCTTTGCATTAAATCTCCATAATACTCTGAAACTGAGGAAACTTACCCTTACACCTGTGAAATTTATTTAGTCAAAATAAAACCTGTCTCTTGTTTAAGCAGCTGGTATCCCTGGAAACATTATTTTTCACTTATTTTTTTGCACAGCTAGTGGAAAAAGCTTTAATCATCACAAGAATCAGCAAATTATTTACTGGATTAGCCACAGCGGAGGTAGTGAAGGTTTTCATCAATTCTGACCACAAACTTAATTCATAGCAAATGCACTGCTTCTGAGCATAGGATCCATCAAGTCTGCAGTTGCAGGTCTCACTGCAGCTCAAGATGTCTGATGGCCAAGCTTACTTTCTCAATTAAAGAGAAGTTTCATGTCTCTCAAAAAGGAAGAATTGTCTGAACTGTCTTACACCATTTTTGAAGATTTCTTGATCAATATTCATTACAGATAGGATGAAGGAGATTTAAGTCCATACTGAGACATTCAATATGCAGAAAAATCAAGATATGCTTTGCAGATACAGAGAATAAATCTCATCAGCCAAATCCTTCACTGAACAGGCTTTACCAGCTCTTGAGACTACAAGTCACTCAGTTATGAGATCAGTGAAACCAGTGACTGGTTACAGACTCTGATTTGTTGTAATAGCTTAAGAATTTTGGTTATTCTGAGTGTCTGAACAGCTGAAACAGCTTGCTTATAATTTAAAATGGCTGAAATTAGTAGTGCTCCTTATGAATTTTTACAAACTAAATCAAACTTGATTCATTAATTTTAACTGTGGGTGTCTTGTGCACTTCTCTATGAGGTAACAGTTCAGAGCTTGAGCTGCAAACATGAATTCCATATGCTGCAGCTTTGACATTTGCTTCATCCTCAGAAAAGTTTCCTTCTTGATGTCAATTCCCTTCCTTATAAAATATGCATATTATTGCACTCTGCTGCTTCAGCAGCATATAGCAGTGTGCCCAATTTCTGCAGATATACACAGAACATGGCATGCACTACAAGGTCATCATTTGTTTGGCCACAAGGAAGACCATCTCACATAATGCACCCACAACATAAGCTTGCTTAAAACAAGAACATAAACTTGCTTTATAAACTTCAGTAGCTTACCTGAGCTGCTGCCTCTGTGAGGCCACAGAGTGCCTTGGATGCAACTCCAACACATTCTCCAAAGACTAACAGATCCCCAGTTTTGGCATTCTGGGAAATGCCCGCCATTGATTCTCCAAGAACCTGTTAAATTAAAAACCAAAGTTATCTTCCCAGTATGCTTCCCTGTCACTTAAAAGCAAGTGATTTCTGGCCTTGAGCCAGTTCTGGCCCACAAACCTCTGATTTGGATACTAGAAATTTTAGCTAGTTAGCAACTTCACGGAATGGGGCACATTGCTGTGTGTGCCATGCTGGATAAGGCATGCACATCAACACTGAATACACATTAATTCCCACAGTGTCTCCCACTGAATTCTGCTGATTTTCTTTGAAAATTCCAAATAAGGTCTGGCTGCAGTAGAGCATCAGCCGCAAGATAACATCTATCAGGCTTGCTCTTTTTCTTTCAGAGAAGGAAGGATCTGAGACGATTCCAACAGATCAAAAAAGAACATCAAATGCAAAGCTTCAAAGGAAGATGTATAATACGGTATATTTAAAAATAACTTCTGAGATTTCACAGAGTTTCTGATGAGCTGGAATATCTGGACTGCTCAGACACTTCTCCAAGCTATTTTGCACAGAACAATACAATGGCTTTTCATTGCCAGGCCTCCCATTTGTGCTTTAGGCTGTTCTATCATAGCTGCAGTTGCTATCATAGCATATCATGAAAGTATGACACGCTGTCTAATGCACAGGAGAGGAAGGGAGAACACGGGAAACTTCATTAACAATTTCTTACCACAACAATATGCCTTTTAAGTGACCCAAACCTAAATTTACCTGTAAGAGACCTATCTCAGATGGAGTTTTATCAAGGGATGCAGCATACACTGTAGCTATAAACACCATGTTGTGTTTCTAATATGCTTGATAAGCATGTGGAATCTTCAGATTATCAAAACACACCTGACAATTGTCACAGCAGTGGGAAAAGGAAGTTACCTTTGAGTTTTCCATTACACCTTCAATACAATCAAAATATGAGAGGTCGCTCACAGGTTCATTGGGGTTATCCAGCATTCCCTTAACTGTCTGAAATAAAGGAACTCTAATTATTGACAGGGCCTAAAAACCAGGCAATAAATTTGAGAAATAAAGGGAAAAAGTAAGAACTTAATAATTGTAAAGAGAAATTGAAAGCTTATACAGCTTTCCCCGAAGTTTGGTAGGTTCCTTGGGTCACTTCAATGTCTGGTTTCAGGACTATGTGGCTTTGCCTCAGTTTCCCTTTTCTTTGAAATTCATCTAGTTCCATACACCCAGACTCTTCTCACTAACTGTCCTCAGGCAAGTGTTTCCTGAAGTTCTAGATGGTACAGAACTTGTGAAATGTAGTAATACCTCCAGTTCTCTGAGAGCATTATCACATTCCTTCTGCCCGGGAGCTTGCTGGGTGCACAGCGTGATGAGCTGGTTTATACTCTCAGTTACAGCTCTAGGAAGAGCAGAAGAAAAAAAACAGGTATATTTTAAAATTAAAGCATTCACCTTATTAAAACTTTGCTTCTTTAACTGTACATAGCATCAGGATTTAAAACTTTAATATTCTACTGTGTTGTTTCTTTCCAGTGTTTGGGGATTCACTGTACGTTAAAAAGCTCACCTGGAGACCTTTGCTGTAACAAGCTTCATAAGAGCAAAAAATATTCTCACCAAGACATGTGATAGTGATCCACACTTGAAAATCTATTCCTTCAGTGCAAACAATTGGGAAGTCTGTCCAGAAGAAACAGAGGCTTCATCTTACAGCAACAAGTGTACTAGGGGTGTGTGGCAAGCTTTTGGTTGCAGGGAGGCCTCTATGAGAAAAGGCCAAGGGCTGCTCCAGGCAGCTGAGTGCAGACACTCCAACAGACCCACCACAGGACACAGCTGAGCCCAGCAGACAAAGCTGGGGGCACCTCTGGGAAAACATGGGTGAGAAAGAGCAGAACAGCATCTAGTAGCAGGTCAGTGCACGCACTAGCAGCATGACTTAACTTCCTTGCTAAAAGGTACTTCAGCACTTCTCCAGGTCTGGTATTAACTGAATCATTTCTCAACTACACCCCAGGAGACTTAAAAGACACAGAAATATGTGACTAGTATGTCAAAAACTGTTGGAATGTAACGTAATAATACACATGCTTTGCTAACAAGTCCCTGTCTGACATACTGTGTGACACACACACAATCTCACTATGTATTTCTATAGCCTGTTATCAAGTTGGGTTTTTAATCTTTCACTAATTATTGATATTCTGAGTCTCCCTGAGGCTTAAATCCACACAGAACAAGATATTTTTGCATTATGTTTCTGTGGGAGTTCACAGCTCTGGC
This sequence comes from Melopsittacus undulatus, assembly GCF_012275295.1. Taxonomy (NCBI): domain Eukaryota; kingdom Metazoa; phylum Chordata; class Aves; order Psittaciformes; family Psittaculidae; genus Melopsittacus; species Melopsittacus undulatus. Next base: position 15,466,577 of record NC_047535.1, read on the forward strand.
ACTCTTGAACACAGGCAGAATGAGACATACAATATAGTCACTATTTGTGTTTCTGATGAATGCTCTGATATTGAGCAAAATCCATTATAAATACATTCATTTTAGACTAAAGGCTAACTACCCAGGAAAGCAGCTTCTAGAAGAAAAGGCTTTTCAGGAGGAGGAGGAAGTATGCCATTCATTGTTATTAATGGAAGATAATTTCTCTAGCTAGGCATGTTGTCACCAATTTGCAAATGCTTAGCTTGCATTGTGACATTATAGTGCAATGCAGGTGGTTTTGTGTTGTATTTCATGGCCAATTAGAAACTGAGTAAAACAAGACAGCTTGGAGGATATGCTTTCTTCTGGTTTGAAAACTCTTGACTAGCACTTGGACTATTTTCTCTTTAAGAAAATTGGAACCTCATAACATGTTGGTTATATCAATAACATGATTACCTAAGATGGATGGCATCACCTGTTACAAAAGGAAACAGAATGTGCTTATTACATATACACCAGATTTTACGTTTATTTTCAGAGCAAAAAGACTGAGAAGTAAAAATACTTGACCCTGACCATGTCACAGCAGGGAAAGAGAACCAAGTCCTGGCAAGCTTGTCACAATCAGGCATGGAGGATTTGAAAAGGGAAATCTGGTGTCCCCTTAGCCTCTTAAGCACACACACTGAGAACTGGTACAGTATTGACTTTTTATGGTTAACTAATGTCTAGTCATATGCATGCAGACACACATACAGAGGCTAATAGCATGGCAAAACAGAACATCTAAAGCTCTAAATGGCTTGTCTCCCTTTTTTGATTATGTGCTTCTACAGAGGGAATAGCAGCCTGGCAAAAACAAACAACTAAATGGGCTTCACTGGGGGCACTAACTTCATCTATGCTCCAAACAGGAATGCTCCAAGCCTAAAGGAAAAGTCTGTAGCAGTTTGATACTGCAGCAGTAACAAAAGCTCATGAAACTCCACCTTCAAGCAGCATGCGTTGAACTACCAACAGTTTTCCTACAAGCTATTTATTTATGAGATTAGATGGATGTCAGAATTTATTTATCTGTTTAACAAATACAACAAAGTAAAGCAGCAAAACGCTTTTAACAAGTCCTCTATTAAAGGAGTATATTTTTTAAATTAAAGTTATTGCTGTTAAAAAGGGATGATTACAAGGTTCAGGACAAACATCAACTGCATTATCCCTAAAAAAGGAACAGTCTTTACTTACTTCATCTCTAGGCTGATCTTTGAGGGTTTAAACATTTTGGAAGACAATATTGTAAGTCACATCCTCACTGTCTCAGACATTCATCTGATTTACATTGGCAGTTCTAGGTGTGATATGTATCTGTCCTACAGCAGTTCCCTGCCAGTTTGATATTTGAGCATTCCATTTACAAACTTAAATAACTGAATAAAAACTTAATTTAGAAAAACTTAATTGTCAAAAGGATTTGACAAAGTGGAGAAGAGGAGATAATCCAGAGACTGAAATGCAGTGTTATTTTTCACATAAACATGGAGCATCCTGACTGAAGAACAGAGTCCAAAAAATGGAATTCAGGGCATGGCTGACAGAATACTTTCAATAAGGATATCTTCGACCAAATAAACATAGCATCTAACCCTTGCAAGTGCTCTCTATCACACACACATATGCACTGTTAATGATAGGTAGTCACAACGTGACTGCTAAGTACATTCTATATGAGAATATGATTCAATTTATTTTCTTTGTTAGCAATTGAGAGGCTTAATGTTAACAACTGCCTTGTCAGAACACAGGTGGTAAAAACACAGTAGACACAACACATTAGTCCCTTTCAAAAACCAGGCCAACTCTTCAACTGATAGCCCTTATTTCTATCAAAGGTAACAAGTTATATCAGTTAAGGAACTATTTCCAAATTAGCAGTTTTCCTTAGGCCTACTTTCATTTAAACAGAACTGCAGGTTCCAACCACTCAAGTGTCAACAGCAGAAGAATATATAAACACATGACAAATATCACAGACAAAACAAATATATTTGGAAAATCGAAATCAAGCAACATATTCTTACCTTGCTGCTGCTGCTAAGAGGTTCTTGGCATTAGGTGCTCCGGGGTCAACAGACAGAGACTTGGCAGCTAGTAACAGCTTGCTGGAAGCCATAGAGATGCTCTTGAGGTTACCTATTACTTGAATCTGGTCCTCTTTAGTCTGGAAAGCGACAGCAGCATAAAATTAGGTGCAGAGTTTGCAATACAGTGTGCCAAAAGCCCATTTGGAAACCCAATTTGTTTATCCACCTGAAACCACGGACATGCAGGGGACCACATTCGAGACAAGGACACAGACCAAAGCCTCTGAACCCAGACAGGTGCCTCTAGCTTCACTTACGTTACAGAAGAAGCAGCCCATATAACAAACAGCTTGGTTTCTAACAATGGCAGTATTCACAAATGAGCAACGGAGAAACTTTACTACTTGTTGAACAATGCTTTTGTTGTCAAGACTCTCATGTGTCTCTGCCTGGCACAACTGATCCACATTATTCACTCAGTGTAGATTCTCTGCATTCTAGCATCATCTGAAACAAACCCTCAGGCTCTCTAGCATGTAACTGGGATTACTCACACAAAAAGATCATTCCAGATAGTCCTCTATCCCAAAAAAAGGCATTTCTACAAGCAAATTTGGTAAACATTCTGACTTGGATGGTCTATTACTTATTTAAGGCACGGCCTGAAAAGGAGAACCTGCATATACATACAATTACAGGGAAGGGCTGCATTATCACAACAAATAGCTGTGACTAGATTCTTCTGCCAGTGCTCAGAAGCGAATCTATTCTTTCTAACAGTCTGTTCAGAGTTTTATGTAAAGAGGTTGCATATTACTCGGCCAATGTGAATAGGTTTTACTCAATATTTAAATTCTCTGCTTCCTCCCTACCCCAAAATTTTGCTGGGCATCCAGAATACCTGTACGGCTTCTGTTCAGACCAAATAGCTAGACAAAGACAGAAGGCATTCCCTTTTGAAAGATCAGCCATTCACAATTAAGATGGTTATCATCCCCTATGTTAGCAAGGGTAAGCAAATCCACAGGGGCCACAAGGACAGCAGCAGCTGGAATTCTCTTTTCAAACAGCTATTTGCACTAGCATTTCTACTTTTGCCTTCATTGAATTGCCTCAGACAAAACATACCAGAAGCCAGTGAGGCCCTTGGCTAAAAAGATTCAGGTACGTGACTCCTATTCAGTTTCAGAGAATCAGCTGACATTTGGTGCCTGCCTAACTTCATGGATCTGGAAATAGAATAATTAAGTTTTGATGCAGGATAATTAGCAGTTATTGTCCAATCTATCTACTCAGCTCTATCTACAAAGCATCTGCTCTATAGAGACACTTCTTTAAAGACTTCAAAGGACTCTCTGGCTAGTTTTCTTTTGGCAAGAATTTCTTAGATTTGCAAGTTCCTCCTGCTAATTAGGGCAAAACAGTCTGCACTCTTTTCTGCAAGTCCTCTGCGCTCTCTCGGTACCTGACCCTTTTTAATATGCTGGCATTTGTTAAGCTAAACCATCTCCACATGACCAATTAGTGTAATTCAGTACACCTAAAGCCAGTAAGATAAAATGAAGGTGATATCTCCAACTTCAAATGAGTACTTGCGCTACTAGGAATAAGCTAGGAATAATATGTGGTAACATTCCTTATTGTTACTGAGTTCATCAGAATAGAACTCTGCAGATTTAAATTACTAAGTCGTCGAAGTACTTGCTGTCAGATCCATGGCAGCATGCACTATAGAGCAATAAATGCATCTTTCCTCCCTCTACTTAAAGCACTTGGAAATTAGCAAAGACAGGCGCTCAATTTTGAATAGTGTTCACATAAATTATACTCCATGGTAGTTCTACTAAAATAGAAGCAATGCTTTCAGAGGTTCAGCACAACTTTGTACCTTGACATATATAGCCAAAATTGGTTAAAGAGCCCAAATTACACAGAGGACTATGAAGTCACATTTCTGATTGGGCACAGGAACAAACAGAATTATCCTGTGTAAAACTTTAGTCTGGGCAATCAGTTAGAGATGACTGCTCCATAACATCACCCTATCATATCTGCATAGGCTCACAGCAGCACATTGTACCATCCTACTAGATAACCAAGATACTTCACTGCAAGACACTATGCCCTAGATAATCCTTGGTCCCAATTAGCTAGATAAAAAAATTTACCTGTGCTTGGCCAGCCATTTCAATACCAGCATCAAGGAACTCATCAAAATCATCACTGAATTTTCCAGAGGCTGCGGCCAGTTCACCACTTTGGCCCCGTGTAGCATGAACAACTTCTCCTGCTGACTGATTCAGGTCTGCTGCTGCCTGGTTCAGTTCACTTTGAGCTTCTTGAAATGACTTGGAACTTGGAGGTAGCTGTAAGAGACCCAGTGCCGTATGTTATTGTCTGTCACGTCACACTTCACAACTGAGAAGTTCAACACAATTCAAGAACACCAAATACAGAGCTTCACATACAAGCTAGAATGGAGTACTGCAACTGGGCTGATAGTGATTCAGTTCTGAGTGCAGAATAGTCCAGCTACAGGACACGTTATCAACCAGAAATCTATACAAGTGTAGTCCTAATGTTTCTTTCAAGGGACTGACAAGTACCCATGTGCCTTTCAAGGGGCAGAGATAATGACAGCTGTTTTATGGTTCAACTACGAAATTTAAAGTGATGAACTCTGTGGCAAAAGTTGGAGCATTTTGGTCTCCAAGTCATCATTTACTTCCACAAACAAGCTTTCCAGAACACCACACAAGTATTGACAGCTCTTCAGAATAACTGTAAACTCCTGACTTGGTTTTACCAAAACCTGCACAAACAAATCAAAATATAATCCCTCCTTCCTTCACAGGGTAGCAGGATCACTGATAGGTGCAGAAAAACAAGCTGTTCAAATCATATGACCTCCTGGCAAATTTCCAGTGCACAAAGGGCTTTTCTTGACATGGATGCAGTTAAACAGAAATACAGCAAATCTTCTCCCTGTACAAAATGACCTTACATGCACCAAACATCTTCTGGCTGACCACAATACTCGTTAGACCAAACTCATCACTTTTCGGTGAGAGATAAATTATAATTTTCTAATTGTCATATTCTTCAAAATATCAAGTCACAGTTGGCATTTTCAACAAAACAAACTAACGGTGATCCATGCCATCAACTTTACTACTGCCTTCACAAGCCACAGACATATTTCACCTTTCCCATACACTAGAATAACATTATTTCAGCCAAAGCAGTAGCTACTTAAAGTTTCATTAACTTAAACAAAACTTCTATTATGTATACTTAGGGCATATTTACTAAATAAGAATTTGACACAGATCTGCTTTTCAGTTCTCTGAAATTTATTTCCATGTTAAAAGACATCTCACCGAATCAACAAGGAGCTTCTTGCTAGATTCCCCAATACTCTTCAAGGCCACATCCACATCCTTTTGGCCAGGCAGACAATTCACACAGTTATTTAAGGAGTGGGACACTGCTTTTGCCACCTGCAATACAAGTAAACATATCCACACTGAGAAAGGCTTAAGTGGTTATTTATTGAAGAGGAGGCATATTCTGTAGACAGCAATTCCTACATTCTGTCTTTAACAAGACCCTTTTTGAGGCTTGGAACTCTCTTGGTTTGCTCACCTGTAGTCTAGCAGTAGTCATTATTCACACTTAGCCATTTGATTGGATAGTGTTGGCAAGGGTGCTCCTGGCACCTGGGATAAAGGCTGCAGCACTGAAGGTAAGGGACTGCCCCGGAAGTTAACCATACACTAACTGCAGAAATCCTTTGCATGTTACGTTGTTTAAAGTAATTTTTTAAAGATTATAACAACTGTCTCCTCTATGAAATTATTTCAAACACAGGCCAATTACAGAACTTTTCAAACAAGTAAAAAAGAATCTGTTACTCCTTGAAGTCTTCAAAAGCTGCAGTGTCTGGAAAATGGGCATTCACTTTCTGAATGTAAATAAATATAGATCCTTCATTTCATAAGGATTTGTTTAACAGTTGCTGCAGTTTTGCAGTCAAACAGCCTACTCAAATACGCTGTGGGTAAAAACAGTTAACTGCATCTTTACATACATTTATTTTTGTAAAAAGGTGACTATAATGCCACAATTCACACCACCTGCATTGATTAACATAAGCACTATGTTACTATCTGAGAGCTGCTGGGAGGACTAGAAAGCTGATATTCCTTGCAGCCTCATATACAGTTGTTCTCTCCCATTATTTAGTGGTGTGTTCTAAGTAATTTCAGTAGATGTTTTATGATTCTATGATAACTGATGTAGCAGCTCAAGTTGCAACTTACCTGGGCTAATCTCTGTTGACTATCTGCATCCCCTGGTGCAGCCAGAGCCTGTTTTGCCTCCTGAATAAGCATAGCAGAGCCTTCCATGACATCCCTTGCTGAATCCAGCATTGCATGTGCTGCCACAGGGTCGGTAGTAGATGCTGCAACCCCTCGTGCTGCCTGAGCCAAAGTCTTCAAAGCCTGAGCAGTCTCTCTGGCAGCAACTCCTATGTTCAGAGTCCATCAAGGGGTCTATCAGTACCCTTAAAGATAATCTTTGTATTTCATAACAGATGAACTTGCAGGCAAAGATCCCATTGCAAAATAATATTGCAAATACAGTTTAGAAGAAAATCTTCAAACACAAACACATTTGACACACAGCATCATTTGCCTTGAGAAATGCCTGCAGTGAAGCTATAAAGTAAGTATTATACCCCCAAGACCACTTTCTGGGCACAGCTCTATATCAGTGACTAGATCTTAGTCTGAAAAAAAAGAAAATCTATACCTGAAAAAGAGAAAAAACCCATACTCCAAGCTATGGGGGAAAGGGATTGTTTGCAAGAACAATTGTACATTTACTGTGCAAGACCTCTTGGTGATCCATATTTAGGTATTAAAAATAATCAGAATGTTCTAATATCCCTATTGGAAATGTCTGTAAAAGCTGGGACATCACAACCAAATACAATCCATGAAGTAGCCATGTTATCATTTTAACTCCAGCGCCTTTTAACATCTTCCAATCAACTGAACATTCTGAACTGAATAAACTTTAGAAGATAATGAAAAGCAAGTGAGAATATAGGTCAAAGTAAAGCCAAGTACCACAGAGAAACAGTATTGCCTACATTGTCGTAGGCAACCTTTCTATTTGACAAGCCACAGACAGCTTTCTAGATTCTTAATTTAAAGAATATTTCAGGAAAACCACCCGCACTTTCTGTTTCCTTTAATTAATCTTTTAAGTGCAACTTAATCTATCACAGCACCACAAAATAAAGAAGTCTGATTGCTTTTCCTTCACCTTCATGCTGCTTTCATTCTGTACAAAGCTTTCAATACGAAGTGAAAAGAAACTTACTGTGATGTTGAAGACAAGAAAGAATTATTAAATAGTGAATGTAAGCTGTAAAGAACTTTTATCACACACAAACAGTAGAATGTCATAACACCTGCAAACAGTGCTTGCTTGAGCACCCAACAGTTTGTGCATAACAAGACAGTATGAGATACGAAGTTGTTATATGAGCTTTGAAAACTAACTCCCTGCTTTATAGGACCTGCCAACCAAACAGCTCTTACAGATTGATGTTGAGAGCCATTAGATTCAATTGTTCAATATCAGCTGCAAGTATCTGTATTCCTTCATCAGATACCCAGTGCTAACTTCTGCTAACTACGTGACAGAAACGTGAGCCATCTTAATGCAATTACATCTGCTTCAAATGAAAGCAGCTCAAAGTTGTGCAGCCCTGATGCAATTATAATCAATGGAATGGTAATTGCCATAACGCAGTTTGCAAGAAATATTTTAAAAAATCCTACAGTAGCATTTGCATCAAGAGCTTCTATTTTTTACAGAAATAAGACGACAGAACATTTTACCACCCAAGAGTAAACCTCACTCCTGCAAGGAATATTTTCCTTATCAAGTCGACTTCGGTTTCTAAAATTACAGGTACAAAAATTGTAGAATCTCTGTGTCCACATGCCCTTCTGGTTTTACCTCAAACTATGCAAATGTGACTGGTGAATCAGAAAGACCAGCTGCATTATACATGTAAACTGGTAACATGAAGTGAGAGATGCACTTTTAAACATCACCAGGCTATCCCAAGTATGTTTGCATTCTGTACTTCAAAAAATATCCAAAGGCCTTTTTAACCTTCTGAAAGGACTCAGCAACATTTCTCGTGGCACTGACCTTTAAATTGCATTACATTTTAGTTCTGTCCTTCACAGAGCTTCAGTGGCATATATACAAAGAAACAGCAGATGTCTGTTCTGATTATAGAGACCCACAGCAGATTGCAACACTTCCTTCGTGAAGCACAGTATTCACACTCACAAGTCCTAATAATTTGCCACAGTTCACCATCAGCATAAAGAAGAACAAGGAGCAATTCCTTGCTTTAAGAGTCTGTAATATGAAAACCTTCTATCAAGTACTTTATGTGAACAGAGGTTTCACAAAGGCATGAATAAAACATTACCTGTGTAGTGCTCGTTGCCTTGAGCAGCACAAGTTAACAACTGGGCCATTGATGAACCAACTGCTTTGGATGTACTTCCCAGGTCCTGAGTACATTTCTCAAGCTGTGAAAAATTGCAAAGGACAAAATTCTTGTTTAAGCTCAACTAAAACACACTATTTTAAATACTAAAAAATCCCTCATTCCACAAACCCAAACTTTTATCTCAGCTACCGAACACACACAGAGGTTCTCCGAAATCTGACTAATGTGTTCCCTGTCCAGGCTGAAATAAATTAACATGTTAGATAATGTGAACAAAAACCCCTTGTATAACTAGCAATGGAAATCAAGATCTTCATCTTAGGGGAAGGGGATTTTTGCCAAATAAAACATTTCACTTTCTAAGCCTACCAGGACTGCTAGTATTACAACTATTGAGTTCCCATCTTGGTCACTACAGAAAAGAAATTCTTTTTGACAAGAAAAGACTGAAACATTAATGCTACTATACTGTCATTTCTACAATAAAGGAGGACCTAGAGTCCTGTAATTCCACTACGGAACATGAACTCTTTTTAAGAGAATTAGCACAAAATCCTATCAGTGTCACCATTATCCAAAGCCTCACTACTTGTTTTGCCTCCAATACTTATATTTTTTAACAGCCAACTTGTTTGTTTTTAAATGAAGAACATCCTTCCTCAATTACAGTTTCTCCTGGGAGAGGTTTTAACTGCCCATCCACAGCTGCCATCTTCGCATCTTGCAGTTCATTTTTGAGTGTCTGGACTGTATTCAAAGCAGAATCGATTTCCATCGGGCCACATGCTTCATGAGCCTATTCAGAAATCAGATCAATATCAATGTTAGCAGCTGTAAGCCACTATCAGAAATAGTAAATACTTCAGGTATAACCTCCCTCTCCCAAATGATGCCTTTAGAGGCCACTGTGAGCACTTTCAAGCATTACATATCATCGATTCCAAACTCCTTCACAATATTCTTAGCTTGTGAGTAGCATAACACACTGTTAAGAGCCACCAGGGGAATGAGATACACTCAGCTTGTGTAGACATACCTTCACACTGGTAGTCCAGGCATTGAGAAAATAAGTGCTGCAGTCTGGACTTCACCTTTGACAAATAGCTACCTATGCATCATGACAAAAGTCACACTGACTCATTCAATGAGGCAGCCCACAGTCATCAGTACCTGGGCATTTTAATGTTAGCTCAGATGTAGCCACCTATATGCTACAAACCTTGTCCAGGGCCTCATTGCACACAAAAATCAAAGAGCAGACTGTCCACTTTAAAACATGCTGGTTTTTTTCAAACCCATATATAATTTAGCAATCAGTGTCTGAAAAACAGATGGCCTCTGCTTCCCTGAATTTTAGAGGTGATAGCTCCAGTTCACAATCAATGTGACCACAGTAGTGCTCTAGCTGGGTTCTCACCAGTTTGGAAGGTGCATGAGATAGGCTCCCCTTCCCCTGCTCTCCTTCAGACGTAAAGCAGCTCAGAGCTCCGATGTGCTGCTCTGTGTATAGCCTCCTCCTGTCTTTCTGGCAAGGGCAGCACAGGCTTTTCAATTTTCTTGCCATTTCTCCCACCCCTTTCTGTTATGACACAGAAGCCACCTGTGACTCTGAGCAAACTGTGCAATACACAAAGTGAACACTGCCTGAGAGTGAGTCGTTCCTTTGGGGGAGACACAGTGGGCCAAGGAAAAGTGAGCCTGTTACCACCATTCAGGGCATATTGCTTTAGCTGGTTAAAACTAGCATTCACCTACCTTCTGGGAGGCTGTTCGTAGCTCAGCTAAACTGGTAGCAAGATTCTTTGCACACTGACTTAGCTGCATTGCTGCTGCTTGATCAGTCACAGTGGGGACTGCAGCTTTAGCAGATGCCACCATCTTACTTCCAGGCTGTTCAAATAAGAGTAGGGAATACAGCTGGTTTTACTAGTTCATTTTCTTTAAATGTGGCTTAGGAGTCAGTAAACAAACTGCTTCCTCCATTCACAGTCAGGAGGTTTCCACATTTTCTGTAATGATTATTTCATGCACTTCCCTGCTCCTTAACCACAACCCTCTAGATCCCAGCCTTTTAATCATATGCTGCACCCTGTCATAATTCCATATGGCAGTGTCTTCTGCAGCAGGACACATTATGCTTTACTAGTTCAATGACTTCTTCACTGGTACCAATGTCTGCTTGAGGCCTTTGAGTATTCATGTTGACTACTTAAAAATATTGCAATGTGTAGTTTTGCCATTCAGCATCCAGGTGGCACAAGCAGGTCCAGGTGGCACAGATGGCAAATTTGCCTCAATATTTCTAAGTGTTAAACTCCGCCAAAATGCTCTATCTTGAAAATTAATTGTAACTCAAGCACTGATTCCTCCCAAGGTCTGCTGCTAGTACAATTAGAATACTTTGCTGATTCTTACCACACTATGGTACACATACAGCCAGAGGAAAGATGGATCATTTTTTAATGCCTCTGGAGAGAATCATATAGCAAAATACTTGGAATGAGAGTATGGTTTGAAATAGCTCTAGCTACATGGGTCCATAAAGAGCCTGTTATCAGCAACCGCATTTAAGGCAGGACTAACTGATGCCAAATAATCATTAAGTCATTATACAGAAAATTGGTTTAGTGTGTTTGTTTCTTGTAATTTCAACATTAAATCCAATAGGTTTGATATCAACATTCAATATTTTATCTTCTTTAAGACAAGTGTCTAAAAATGGTAATACTCTCTTTAATTTGTGAAGAATTTTGGAGCTGCTTCTTGCATCACTAACTTTACCTTCACCAAGAAAATTACAACATCATCTCACATACTCAGACCTCTGCTTAGAAAGATGCTCAATTCTTTCCATCTTGTTCTTTAAACTCTTTTACAGAAGGCAAGTGCTATAGCAATGAATGTTTCTTCTCTACACACTCGACTTTTCTTGTTACTTTTATCCTCAATTTTGTTGGTTTTCATTTTCCACAGATTCAACATACTTCAGCCATCTTATCTGAGAAACTAAATTCTCCTTAGCTATAGCTTACAGTCAGTAATGGACTTTTTAGAACAGTTTACTCCTTATTAGTCACAAATAAAAACATCTAGCACTACAAAATGCTTTTTGCTGTGATGGATTCTAGTACAGTGATTGATTCACTCCACCTGAAGGAAATTCTGGCTGGAATTTATTAGAGCAAGCTGGGCACTGAGGTCTTCTGATTGAGCTTGACTTCCTCTTACACCCTGCACCAACTGAGGAATATGATCCGCAACATTCTACAAAAACAAAGAGAAAACCTTTTAATAGATAAATAAAAACTCCAAACACACTGACAGATAAGCAAACCCTCTCTCAACCCCCCTTAAAGACAACCTGTAGTATTCACAGGTACAATCCTCCTGTGCCTTCACAGAATTCATTTAGGACACCATGGAACTGAACGAATACACCATAGGGTTTTTTCAAAGACTTCTACTTAAGAAATCTTTATTCAAGCTACTGATTAAAGATCCTACAAAACAACCTATGATTTTTCTGCAAAATTCCATACAAAAAGTGTTTTAATTCCTTCCTTTGCCAAGCTCGAATGCAAGTACTGGAGGGGACATGCTTTTCAAGAGAACATCTTGCTTTCAGAAAATCATTGTCTTCTACACCTAAGCATCTCAGGCTCCTTTTCCTTGACTTCTAACAATACAAACTATATAATGTGCCTGGAGCATGAAACAGTGGGCGTTGCTAAAACTTTATTCCTGAACTGCCCAGATTCATGCTCTTTGTCCATTCATTCCACAATAAAACTTACTTCAGCAGTGCAGTATGAACTCCCCATCCCCCCAAAAAAAGTAAAAATGTATCAGTCTTCTCTATTACCTAAGAAATGATCATCAAGAAATTAGAACAAACTGGAAACAAGAAAGTGAATCAACTCACCTTTTATTATCATTTTTTCAATTCATACTGAAATAGCAGCATCCTACATCACAATTTTGACATGCACTTGAGTTACCTTACTTAACTACAACATTTTTAGGATTACCACCAAGAAATTGCTGAATGTTAATGTGGTTTTTAACAATGCCTTCTTTGCTGGTTTTGTTCTTGTTCCCCACATAGCTGCTCTTCCATCCAAAAGAAAACTCTTCTGCATTCTATTGTCTTTTCAATTTTTGTTTGAATGCAGTTTATTTTAAAGCCCTGAAGCAACACTAGTCAGAAATTAAGCTGCCAAATGTAGCTTAAACACTAAAGAGAACAGCTTCTCAGTAGGCTCTGAATTCCAGCTTGGAACTATAAAAAATGTGCTTGACTTCAGGCATACCTTGAAATCTGTGGTCTTGGCAGCTTCAAGCTAAGAATCATGTTAACCCGATTGTAAGGTCTAGAATGTTTCTACAGTGACATTTCAGGCTGCAGGTACTTGTATGCTGAACATCAGAATAGCAGGATCAGAGCTGTTTGCTATCTAACCAGTATATTAAAATAAGGATTTCACTCCATTATAGTAAAAATCACTCTTGCTAGTCTATTATTTGTTGCAGCAAAATCAAAGGTTACCTTTATATTAAAGCAGACATCAACCCCATTTCACTGTATGTATCATTCAAAGGCCTGTTTTGACGATCACAGAGCTCCTCATCTGCTAAAGAGCACACTTGGGAGAGTGTACAGATTTTGCTGCAGACCCCTCTGCAGACTGCTTCTAGCATAGCTCTGCATTAACAGTACTGCTGACTGTATGCATTTACTTAAATAACTTACTTCAGGTGAACTGCTTATTACTCAACAGATGTATGCTGATGTATATAAGCCTGTGTATTCTTTGTAGTAAAGTGTTTGCAGGGGTATTTGTAACAGCCAAATACTACTACATGACATTCACAGTAGCATAGCTTTCCAAGGCTCTCCAAACAGTAAAGCAGGGAAACTATGGATAATTCAATAAATGAGGGCTCTCTGGAATCCTCAGATGAGTGTGTGTTGCAATACTATTATTACAGGAGGTGACCTTCAGTACCCCATAAAGCAGAGCCTGAGAGTTATTTCTCAGGGGCTGTGATACATTTACCTTACAGCTCTGCACAAGTTGCTGGTGGGCTGCTGTGTTCTTATTTGACACTGCTGCATTCTGAGAAGCTGCAATAGTCTGAGTAGCAGCAGCTGCAGCTTGCTTAGCAGCAATCTGTGGAGAAAAAGAAACAGACTTAAATCAGCGGTAAAAGTCTAAGTCATTTAGAGGATGAAATACATATTTTAGGTAACTTTGACAGTAACAACTTTTGACAGATTAATACATTGTATCCTTAGATTAGTTTGAGTTGCCTTAAGGAAACTCAGAATTGTTCTCTCAAGATGAAAGTAAGCTGAACACTGTTATCTGGCTCTACCTTGCCAGTAAAGAAAAAGGTGGAACTAGGAGAATTCTAACTTCTTACTTCTTCATAACTTCAGATGTAATATGACCAAAAGCAGTCAGTTACAGAGCAGAAACGGTCTAATCAATTAGCTCCTTACAAAGAAGGCCGGAGAAAACAGGCAAAGTATATACAGTGCTTCACACTGCTACATCAACACTTCTGACAAAGACTCAGGGGAGCCAGCTTCTACTGAGATTGCTCTATGGTAAAACCAAAGATACTTAACTTATGAAGAGGCAGAAAATATTGATATTGCTGAGTCTGAAAGCACTGAGAAGATTAAAAATTCAACCATTCATCCAAGCTATGCGAACATGTTATAACATTCTTTTCTTTAACTGGCCCACTAAATACAACCAAGCAGGAAGCTCATTGTTATCATTACACACTTCTCTCCTTTCTAAGGCAGTATGTATTGTAAAACAATTATCCTTTCCATAAAGCTTTCTTGCATACAGCCACAAAATTGAGACATCAGTGATTATTTCCTGAAACACTGTTCATTTTTGGTTCTAGTCAGATAAAGTAATTTATATGCACTTCTGGAACACAGTTACCTCCTTGAGTTCTCCTTGTTTGTCTAATCTCATTGCACTTGAATCAGACTACTGTAAAACCACAGCTGGAAACCAGGAATTATGAAAGGCCTCTTTTTTCAATCTGTCTTGTCTACATTTTAGGCTGAGAATGGGAAGATCAAACCTTTCCTACAAGACAAACCTCACAGATATTTTATTCTTAGCGCACAGCAAATTGCCTTTCTCCTTCTCGGCTGTCCTATCAGATAGGATGTATCTTTTTATTTCTGCTTTGATTCTCCAAATAAAGTACCAGTTTATTTGGATATGCTGCAACTCAACATATCTTTGTATGGAAATTAACATGAAACTGGCAGATACACTAGACAACCACCAAAAGATACAGTGTGTAAATGACAGATCATAGAGATAAATGAAAACAGAAATTAAGTACTTTCAGCTCAGCTGTTCAAAATCTCAGTTCTTCTGATTTTATGACTGGGCCACCATCAAATGTCTCCTGAGTCACTTTGCTACATCAGTGATAAGTTGCTCAATTTTCTGAGGACTATGGTATCACAAACTAGTATCTCAAAATCCAAGCCTTGTACTCTGGAACTGAGCTTGCAGTGCTGTTCTGTGCTTAGCACTTTTCCCGAAATAGGCACTTTTGCTTGCTTGAAATTATCTACTGATACTAATTACCAAAATGGAATAAATTGCAACTTCAACAGTCTCTGGTTTCCAACCTCTAATCTGTTGACAATTTTCTTCTTGATGGCATTCTGTGCAGCAGCATTTGTAGCAACCCGCAGTCCCTCCGCTGCTTCTCTCAGACGCTGCTGTTGATCCTCATTTTCAGGATTGGCTGCAGCTCCCTGCACAAGATTTCAGAGCAAAAACCATGAGGCTTAGTAAAAGTTCCTGGAGAAAATGTAGATAACAATTAAGGCTTTAGTTCCAGACAGTGTCTGCTACATCACCCTTTATTTTTCTTATTTTGTCTTAACCAAACTTAGAAGAACATTAAAGTGCTGCAAGACTTTGAAGCGGAAAATTTATTGCTGTTGCAAGGTTCTTACCATGTATGTTAGGTATTGTGAGGAAGGCAGTTGAACATTTGCTTTATACACTACTTTAGGTGGTTGGGAAAAAAACCCTGTGTAAACCACCAGATCTGTAATAACATACTTTGGTGACTGTAGGCTTTGAAAAGAACAGTTTTCAAAAATCCCAGTTCAATGTGCCTTTCAGGAACTGCAGTCCAAACCCTGAGATTTAACCCAGTAGGTTTTCTTCATTTGAAGTCTGAGAAAGTAACTTATAAGTCAAGCATATGTTCTGTAGCCTTCCAGAGGCCTAGCAGAATAGCTGGCCCTGGTCTGTAAAAATCATTTAAGTGCAGGATCTGGGAAACAATGCAAAAAACTTATTATTCCCTAGTGGCTTTAAACAGCTTTCTAGCACAGAGTTCTCTTGTGAGAACAGGAGTAGGGAGGTGGGGGGAACAGCACAGACAAAATTTCCCAGGTGGAGGGCACTGTTCCTGAGAAGCAAAGTTGCTTTAACTGCTTTTGTAGGAGATAGTTGTAAATGGCTGCTATGGGTTATTTTTTCTCAATGTATTATCATGATAAATTGCTAAAAGCAGAACATTTACTGGCTAAGAAAAAACATCTCTACTATCAGCCAGATCCTACGTATGATATCCCACATACCGCTTTGTGAATAACCATACAGTTTGAAGCTGTCAGTTATTTAATTTTCCTGGTACCTTTGCAGCTTCAACCATGCGGGCCGTAGAATCTGCCAGGAGCTTTGCAGCAGCCAGAAGCTTCTTAGAGTTCTCCATGTCGATTTCTGCTTCAGCATCTGACCTCATGGCATTGACAAGATCAGAAGTGGCTTGAGCCAGTACCCTGGCCTGCCGTACCATTTCACCTGCAGGGTACAGTTATACCTTTACTTTCCTCCTCTCTGCATTTCAGTTTCCATTTCTAAAGTCATCTCAACAAAATGAAAATAAAGTTACATTTGCCAAAGTATTCTTTTGATGAAACATTCTTTTGACTTGAAAATGATGCTCAAAGTTCATAACTTAGGAGCTTCACAAACAAAATCTTGGATTGCAACATGAATGAAGGACACTGCTACAGTGGAGAGGAAAAAATGTAGTATTTGCATTCTAGATAGGAAGACAAACCTCAATACTTTAAGGTAATTTTGAATACACAGTTCAAGGAAGCTCCTGGCCTAGTGGAGACTAATAATTTTGCTTTCAAATTACAGCCAAGATTTCACTTTCATTAAAAATTATCCATTTTCACCTATTCTTCTCTGTCTAATATAATCTAAACTGTCAGAAAAGAGCACCAATTAGGTGGGTTTGGCCAAAAACAAGGTGTATATTTAAGATACCAAAGTCATGGTGAAGCATGGAGACGAAACAGCAATACTTCTGAAGTGGACAGACACCCTTTCTAGGGCAAATTCATTTGATCACCAAAGCATACACTTGAACTCCTTTGTAATAGACTGGAGCCGATAAAGCCTTGGGCTTTCTGCAGGTTATCAAACCAATTAGGATGTATTTGAGCTTAAGGTCTCATTCTTTCCAAACGCTCTTAAAAAAATCATGGGAAAGAAAACCAAAGCAGCGTTTTTCTCATGTGTTAAGGTGACTTTAGGGCTTCAGAATTAAATCGCCTTCTTATCAGGCTGCTTTGCTCAGAAGCAGGCAAAGCAATTAAGAGTTTTCTAGCTTTTATCACCTATTTCCCAAAACGCAATTTTGGAATTACGGTTTTTACCAATAATGGTAACTCAGTTCCCAGTCCAAATATTCCACTTATTAAAAAAATCCCTTTAAATGCCCTTTCTTAGAGCATTAAGCCAATAAATCAAAGTAGAAAGAATAACCTGCTTGGGTAATAACACAGTAGTCACAAGCCAGAGTCTCTTCGCTGTTAAAACTGTGACCTCAGAAGTGCAGTAAGTTGGAAACACAGAATGGAATCTGAATGCCTTCTACTAAAAACTAAGTATCGCACAATAAGATATTTGACTGTGAACAGGAATAAAATGCTATTTAAGATCATCTCTTTCACTGCAGTCTTACGTACAGAAGCTGAATCATGAGTGTTGGCTAAACATAAAACTTGACATGGCTTCCTGTGCACATCTTCAGTAACTAGATTCCTTAGCAATTTACTGCTTCTTTACTAAAAATTCATATTGAATTGGTTAAATGTCAGGCATCTCAAGTTTTGGTTAGTTCTAGAAGCTGCATATTTTAAAAACATCACAGAAAAAAAAAGCAGGATCAAGTTTCAAAACCTACAACAAATCTAGGTATAATGAAATTAATCAGTGGGAAATACTTGCCCAGGTACCTGTCTTTATATTTGAAGATGAGAAACTGCTACACAATTCTGTGAATTGAAACAGTGGTAGAAAACAGAAAAAATATTACAGTGATCCTTTAGCATGAGACTCATTGTTTTCACAGAACATTCGTTCTACCTAGCACACAGCTGTGTGCACATTGCTGATTTAATATTATGGGCTGAATGACTACCCATCATGACAGCACTAGCCTAGAACCACAGTACACCAGAGAAGTGGCTTTTTACTTGTGCTGTTTGAAATGTCCACATCTTTGAGTCATGAAAAGCTACTGCTCATTAGATAAACTTACCAGCATCTCCCATTGAACTGAAAATACTCTCTGTGACACACATGATGGTATCTGTAGCCTGGTCATAGCGTCCAATGGGCTCTCCCCTGCTGGCAAACTGGCGGACATGCTGCAAGAGGTCATTCAGGGCTTGGCTGACAATGCTGGCAGCTGCACTGACCTGCTTCAGTAACTCAGTGTCATCTGTGGCAGCCTGGCAGGCCCTCACGCAGTTCTCCACCGAACGGTCTACCAGTTTCCCTGCCTCAATCAGCTGTTCCTGACACACTGGAGAGCTGATGGTGGGACTCACAACCTGCATGGGGGAAGGATACAAAGCATTCAGAAAAGGTTTATCTGCAAATTCCTAACTACTAATCTACTGCATCAAGTTTTTGTTTTCCCTTGACAGAAAACCCGGAAAGTATTTAAATAGGTAGCTTCAGACATCTAGATTAGGAATCTGGATTCTGCAGATTGTTAACTGGGTTCTAAGAATGGAAGTCCCTTTCTTGTTTCATACTTCTTCAACAGCTACTGAAGTGAGAAAACCATAGAGAATGGTTCTGGAAGGCAGGCATGGGCCAAACTCCTCTAGAATAACTACATCCTCTGACAGACTCCTGTTCCCCTGGAATTCCAAATAAAATTAAATCTGAACTGGAAATGGTCTTGTAAAGCCTTCTTATATCTGCCTTTTGTTTGTTTGTTTAAATAAAGGTAGTGCTTCATACAAGTCAAACTACGTTCTATTTCTGAAAGACAAGTAATAAACAAGTAATAAACCTACAGGTTAGAAGCAAACCTCCCTTGTTTTGTTCAGGCATATCCAAAGAGCCTTCAGCAATGGGAAAAGTTTACATATTTTATGAGGAAAATAGGATGCCATTGGTTATCTTACGCCATATTGAACAAATTCACTGGCAGTAGGAACATCGAGTCCAAATAATGAAAATCCATAAATATGGATTAAAAAAAGCCCTTGCAGCCAGAGGAATAAAGTAAAAAATATATAAAATTTAGTACCTAATATTGGCTGTTAATTTTAATAGAACCCTTCTGGCTATTATGTTTTCTGCAAAAGATGACCATGCAGACTTCGAAAGCAGCATCCAGGTAGGCAATGAGAACTATTTAATAATGTAAATGTAAACAAGTAGTTTGTTTCTTTAGTTTTTTAGACAAAAAAGGCTGCAGAAGTTGTACTGTTCCAATTGCAGACTTCAGAATTTGAGGTATGAGCTCCACTCCTTTGTAATTTGCTTTGACTGAACACCACTACTTGGCCAAAAGCAACGGATCTATTAAAATGACTGGGCTACTTTAAATTAGTGCAAACATATTTAAAATCAATGATGATCAAATTGATTTTATTTTCAGCAAGAATACCAACTTTTCATTATTTAGCTTTGCATGAGGTAAACCCATCCTAATCCTAGGCTTTCACTGATAACTTACATAGTCATCCCCAGGTAAGATGCCCTTCTTAAGCCAATGTTTTCTAGTTTTTTATCAGTATTAGTACTCATCAGACAGGCTCTGTTATTTGTGGAAACTTCTCTGGAGAATGCAGCAACACCTCACATACTCAGGGCTCCTGATTGCCACTGTTATGGGTGACAATTCCTTAACCAAAACCTTTGATACTACATAAATCTAGAGCTATGATATTAACACAACATATTGCCAGAGACCATTGGAAATACAGAGAAGCACAGACACAAACTAACACCTTGCCACCTCATGGGCACTGCTAGCCTCACCTTCGCACAAGCCACAAGCTGGGAAGTAGACAGTGCGCACTGTGTAGCAGCAGCAATGACCCGGTTCTGCAGGACAGTGTCCTCTGCGACCTGTGCTACGTTCTTGGCCTTCAGCACTAACATGGCAGCAGCATTTGCAACAGCTTTCGCCAGACTCATAAGAACATCCTGGTACAATAAAGGGAAAACTCAATCTTATGAACAAAAAAAAGTATGTTTTTGTTAAGATTTATATTAAGAATTTATATTAAAATCATTTATATTAAGATCAAGTATTCTAAAGGTAAGAAGTTCTCTTGTATCAAAACTTAAACATTTTGTTTCATGTAAAGCAGCAAACATGGTTATTACTTAGAAAACTTGACAGTTCTCTATCCACGTTATCAACCTACTGGATAGTATGAGTCAAATTTTGAATTGGCTTGTAGTCCACAAGAAAAATATATGTCCCAAATGCATTTGAAACACTGAGGAGAGTACAGTGCAAACGGCTCTCCATGAAGCCAGAAAGCATCTGTATGATGCACAGAATGAAGTGTGGGTCTCCATGAAATCAGCACTTTGTGACTGTGTAATTAAAAACAATTTCACAATGGATTAACCTCAATTAGGAGGGAGAAATTTTCAATCTGGCATTTCCTAACCACACTTTAGGAAGCCTGGTTTTATGCAGTGGCCTTCTCGTCAGTAAGCTGCACAGTTCTGACAGTGACAAGCAACCCCCTCATTACCTGGAACCTTTCATCTGTTTCATTCTCTCCAATTTGTCTCAGTAGCTCCCCGCTTGCTTGTCCAATGCTTCCAGCTGCAGTCAGAACTGTCTGTCGAGGCTGGAAAAATAGAAGGGTGAAGTACATTAATTCAAAGAAAATGAGCTTTACTTGCATTTTAGATTTCCTCCAGGAACTTCTGCATTAGCATGCAATCAATATGGGTAAAAAAAACCCCATTACACAACAGAAATACTTTGGAAAAATCTTTACTTTTCCAAATACACAACTGCACATCCATACTTCACGGGTTTCACCTAAAGTGCCCCAGATAACTTGATAAGAATTTCAAAGAACTCAAATAAGACATTGTAATAACTCTATTAAGGTTGGACAGTCAATATGCCAACTGATCTGCAACATCAGGAAATTTCATGTTCTTCAGACCATAAATACTTGAAGAGATCCAAGGCAACCTGGCTACTGACTGCAACCCTTAAGAAACTGATCAAGACAGTCTACCCTGGTCAATACTACTCTAATTTCTGGAAGACTACAGCAGAGGAATTAACTTTTCATTTTATATGTCAAAGTAGACAAAGATAGTAAAGAAAAAGAATCATGGATGAGTATCTCTCCACATCCTATTAAACTGAGTCTTACTATTGTTCAAAATTCGTTTCAAAAAGAGAATGCAGGACCCAGATAAATTAACTATTTATTGCACAAATCAACCTCTGCAAAGTGGTTATCAATAATATCAAGGTGCAATACCTAAAGGCCTGAAGACAGATACAGATGAAGGAATAAGAAACAGCAAAAAGAACTTGCTCAAGAGAAATTGCTTGGCATGGAGCAGGCAATGTTAGCTTAGAAGCTAACATGTCTCAGAAAAGCCAAAGCCACACATTTCACAGAGAACCTGAGAAGTTTCCATCTATTCACCTCTCCTGAAGTGGGTTGCACTGCCTTCAGCAAGTCTGAGACAGCACTGGCCAATGTTCGAGCAGCTTTCAGGAGGTCTTCTCCACTTCCAACTTCATCATCCATGAGAGCAGCAAGCAGTTTCACACCTTTAGACATCTCAGTGAGGTTGGAAGAGATGGTTGTAATTGCACATCCCACAGCAGTGTAATCAGTGTCAACTGGGTCCCCTGTAGAGAAAAAGTTTTTTTATGTTCAGAATGCTTGGCTGGTTAAAAGGAAAAAGAAGCAGCTACCCCAGGCTACACTCTGGTGAGACTCAAAAGAGACATTTAAGATAGCCAAGCAATGCCTACTAAGTAATTTCATTGCCACTTAAAAAAAAAAATCAGACTGATAGGATTTTTCCAATTTCTATACTTCTTCTACAAGAATTTATCTTCTAATAGAATTTCTCTTCATTGAGTACAATTTGCTGAGCAGTTCACAGTTTCAGGCATCTTCCAACATTGAAAGAACCCAAAGTAATAGAGTATTGACCCCTTTAAGCCATTCACAGCTCTTCCAATTCGTAATTTGCTCAAGAAAAAACCCCACCGTCAATGAGCATATAATCTCTCTCTAAGAACTGTCAGATCAAAAATGCTTTTTTTTGTAATAACCTTGCAAACATTCTCAATTCTACTTTGTGGAGTAAGCAAGCCACACTTCATCTTCATCAATGGTCATATGTTTAGTGTAAGAGAGAAACTGAAGATACAAAAATAGTGTTGGGAGGGGCTGAGAAAGCTCATTTCACACATCAATACACTTAGCTACTGGGGTAATTTCAAGAAAAATTTTCTCCAGCCACCCCATACTCAGTTCCTGTGTTACTTGAATTAGATGGAGAAATAAATAGGAGAGTGCAAGGAAATACTTCCCTTTTAAATTTACCTGCTGTAAGGTTAACAACAGATGCAGTTCCTGCAGTGATAGCATCAACCTGAGAGTGTATTTCATGTTTTGATTCATCAACCTTGTTCTGAACCCATACTCTAGATGCCTGAAGAGCAATAACAAAAGAATTAAAGATTGCAGTGAGGTTCTGTAAGAGGAGATACTTTGGAAATCTCTTGTTCCTTCATAAACCTTTATAAAAGCGAAACAGAGGACAACAACCAAATGCTTAAGTAACATATGAAAGCAAGCGTTTTCTTTTGCTGAATCATTCACTACAGAATTGCTACCACATTCCAACAGCTGCCCTTTTGAGGTAAATGCCAGAAATAGTGCCTCTATGAAGGCTAACTGACAGTCCCCTATAAACAATAGTCTCTTGATCTTGTCCCTCTCCCCTAACCTGGATCAGGAGTGAGAGAAAACTGTTTTGTTTGTTTTTCCAAGTGTCCTGGAGGCAGCCACTTCCACCATAAATATTGCCTATAGTTTGTGTTACATCGTACATATGCACACAATGCTGGCAAGACTCCAGATAAGGCTACGCAAGGAAGTCTGCCACACCTGATCACAGAAGACTGATCAGTCACGTGGAACACTGTACATGAATTCCTTAAAGAGAACACAAAATTTTATCTCATTTTAAAAGCTTTACCAATACCACTTTAGATCCAGGGATAATGACTGATCTGTAAACACTCCAAAGCATTAAAATCCATTTCCATGAGGGACCAGAAAAGCTCACCATGTCCTGCCCTAAAGGTGGTAGGTTATCGACTTCATTGAGGTCAGCTTGTGCCTGTTGAACAGCATGCATACTGGAATTAATAGTCCCCATCAAGGCCTGCTGAGCTGAGGTCTGAAAGGCAAAACAAGGAAATGGCGGTGTGCAACGTTCCAAATGCAACATCTTCAAACAGATGTTAGACATGCATGGAAAGACAGTGAGTGACACAATCCAACACCAGGCCATTTCAGAAAACTAAATTTTCCACAGTGCAATGGAGAAAGCAAAGCTTTCTAACACTCCTCTCACACAGTCTTGATTCAGCCCGTGTCATTTTATACTCCTTGGTACTTGCACGTGCCAATAAAATGCTGAACTTTCCCAGATCAAACAATGCACAACAGACACACAGAAAGACACCAAGCTGTCTTAACTTGCATTCTATGAACATGAGTACGAAAACCAAATTTTCTTCAAGGATATAACATCACCGACTTCCTGTAACAGCCTACCAATGTAATCTAGTATGATTCTAAAACTGAATTACCATCAATATGCATAAGCTAATGGAAGACTAAAGGGGTTTAGGCAGAGCAGGATCTGTATTGGGTGTCTGCAGCCCTGCAAACACCAATGTCTGACAAGGATGGAGAGGATTCCCCAGCTGCTCCTGGGAGAGATCACAGTGGAGTAGGTTATTCCACTGCAGCCTGCAGAGAGGGCCATGCTAGCAGATACCCACTCTGCAGCTAACAGAGGACTTTGCATTGCAGCAGGTTGATATTTCCCTAAAAGAAACTACATCCTTTGGAGACCCCACACTGGAATAGAGTCCTGACAGAAACTGCAACTCATGGAGGACTCTCACTGGAGCAGGCTCTCCTGAAAGCAGCTGCAGCTCATAGGGAACCCACACTGGAGCCAATTTATCTTGAAGGACTGTAGCTCATAGAAAGGACCCATCCTGGAGCTGAGGAAAAGCATGAGGAAGAAGGAGCAGCAGATAGAGGTTGCTATAAACTGACAGCTTGGGAGCAGGGAGTGGAAGAGTTAAGCTGTTTCTGACTTACTTCCAGCACAGACAAGTTTCAAACACCCACAAAAAAGTAAAGTTTCAAATACAAAACAAGGAGGTTTCTCACAAGTGGAGGCATATGTCCTCTGTGCATTTGACCAATTGTGACTTGTTGCTGGGGAGAAGGCATGATGCCAATGTTGAAAGTCTCTGGGCCGCTGGACCCTGAGCGCATCACAGCTGGTAGTGCCACAGAGCCATGCTCCACCTTCCCTGTTCGGTTGAACTGCTGCTGCAAGATGGTAGGCCTGGAAAGGAGGAAAAATACAAAATACAATACAGGGCGTTAGTTAGCTCCTGCAAATCAATCTCTGTTGGACGCTCTTCCTTCAGGATTTTAAATTGCATTTCACAACATTTGGAGAAGCTGGAAAACTTCCCAGTTTTTCTTTCTAACCATTTTCTAACATTTTAGAAAAATCACAATAAACTGTGGCTTTTGACAGATCAAATATTAGTAGCACTAATAAGCAGGCACCAAGCAAGCAAGCAAGCAATGGTTTTGGTATATGCGGTACAATAGCTTTACCCCTTTCAGATGCATGACAGACAGAACCTTAAGGCATAACAATTTCTTTGTTTTAGTTGTTTCATAGGCTGATTAACAGAAAACATTTTGCAAGAAAACCCTAAATTTAGGATAAAAACTAACATTCTTCCCTCTTTATACACACAAGCACACACAGTATTTGCTAATAATCTGGCAGCCTACCAAATAATGAGCTGGGAGGCAGCATACTTTCAAGAGTAATAGTTATGTCATCCATGCTCATGAACCACTTTGCCAGATATACTGTTCATAATTAAACATGGTTCAAGCTTTAACAGCTAGAAGGTCTAGCTTTAACAACAACACTGCTACGAGAAAAAATTATTTCAATTGGGAAAAACCTTGTATTCATCTGTTACAAGTTTTGGGCTTCTTTGGACAAAATTTAGCTAAGAGTATATTCTGGAAGTGATTTGGAAAGGGCAGTGTCAAAAGCAAGCACATCTGAACATGTGCAATTTGTCAAAAGCTGAAATTCCCCATAAGGCCACATTAGATATCTAACAAGTCTATCTCCTATAAACCATGTGTTTAGCAATAAATCAAACAGACTTCTCACATACACACTGCTGACACTACCATAATCAGAGCTCCAAGAGGAGACTTGAGTAGCTCATTACAGCTTGTAATGCCACAAACCTATCTGTGATCTTTCACTGGAAGGAAAGATTGAATATTCCTTTCAAGAGCATGGCCAGCTCTGCTTTTGCTATATTCAGTTACTCTCCCATCAGAACCATAGCCTGACCTACTAGTACCAAAACTACCTTTACCCACAGCACACATCTGATTTGTCTAAAGCAATTTGATGAAATAAGGCAGCTCTGTTCAAGACCCAGTATACAATTGACAGAAGTTAAATTTACCTAGCAGACCTAGCAGACACAAGCAGCTAAAACCTTGTAAATCCTAGGTATTTGCATGAACATCAAAAATATAGTGCATCTTCACTACTGCTGAAGTACCCTCCCCAGCACCCTACTGAATTACAGCCTCAGTTCCTTTGCTCAAGGGTCAAGTTACCACAAGCTGGTGTCAAGGTTGGCTTCTTTAACCACCAGTTTTGTGACAAATACCTCTCTTTAGACCTCAAATGAAGCTAGGAGCCAGCTGAACTATATGGGGGTAGTACTTCCTTCTGTTGAAATACCCTGTAGAAAATCCTTCTTTAACAGTAATAACCACAGTATTGCATTTGAAAAAGAAGCTGCCCCAGCTAAAAGGCGTCACTCAAAGAGCATTTCCTTCTGTTGTATACACTCACTTCTTAGGTGAAACAGATTCTTCCAACATGGTTGATTCTTCATCTCCTTCAAGTCCAAATCTATCTTTACTTTGCTTCTGGAGGGGAAATAAAAATAACAAATTGTTGTTAAACAATGTGTGCTGGTTTTTGCTTTCTCTCCACCATTTCCTTGTCATTTATCTGAAACCTCGTCAAATAACCTGCAGAGTCATGTCTGGTGCTGAACACCATGCTTTTTGGCAGTGTGTGACACAATATCCTCTACCTCAGAAGAGATGCTCTTCAGCATTTAACAAACCAGGTTCTAAGCAATGGCAGATTTAAGTGTATAAAGGAAAAAAGCCTATTGGTGCCTTTTTGAACAAAGGTATAAAAAAAGTGCTGAGATACCGTCTTTTCTCACAAAAAAATATTTAGAGTACTGAGTGATATGCAACAACAGCAAATCCTGGTACAGATCAGACACGTACCATGTCTCTTCCTGTTCTCTTCTAACTCAGGAGCATCAGACTGACTTAGATAATGGGAACTCAGCTACAAGTCATATTTAGTATCCTGAAATGTTTTTATATGCATACATGCCTCAAACACAGATATCTTCAACTTGACAACTGGAAACTGCATGCTTCTTATTTGTATCATGAAGCTTCATAGGGGTTTATTAGCTAACCTGTTCTTAATTCCATTCGTTTTAAAACTGGCTGTGTCAGCAGATTGAAAAGAACAAATTGAAGACTGGAAGGGAGTGGAAATACATGTGTATTCTATCAAGATAGAAAGGCTGCTTTCATTTTGCACTAGAGAGTGAAGTTACTTTTGAATCAAGTTTTAAACCATCTATAGAAACCTGCAGTTTATTTAACATTTATTAAATCTGACACCGATTTTATGAGAAAAAAGAACTGCAGCTTGCACACATTTGAGCTTTTGCACTGTTGTACAGCGATTTTTTACTGTGCTTTTACTATGTTATCTTGGTACTTTACCTTCTTTAGGATGATATCAATGTAACCTGCTATTAACTGAGAGATCTGTTCTCCTTCAGTGGTCTGCACCGAGTAATAGCTTTCCTGATATTCCCCAAAATCCTGAAGGAGGTAAAAAAAAAAATAAAAATACCAAACATGAGAGAATTCAGTTTTTAAAATTGTTTGTACAGACATATTATAACATCCAACTGTAAGTGAAACTGCTCCAAGATTCTAAGCCAGTTTATATATGGAGGGTGAGGCAGAAGAGAAGGATGTTTTTTATTGCAGTTTAATAACAGACGTTTCATAAATTGAAATGCCCATTCTCAGTCTGACTTTATCAGACTCGGTCACTGAAGGATGGAGAAAAGTCTTCAGAATTTTATTTGAAAGCATTAGTGGCTAGGCACAAAAAAGTTCTAATTGGTGTTTTTTGAAGAGATTTATACAGCATTTTTGGGGAACTGGTCCATCTAGAAACGTCAAAATGCTGATTGATTTTAGACAGCAGTATGGGCTGGTTTATTAGTTTAAGACTCTGACTCTATATAATGCCAGAAAATTACACATAGAACAAATTACAATGAAAAATTTGTTCTGAATATAAGTCCATCTTCTTTTCTCCTTGCCACATAGATCCCTCTGCCTCTCAATATATATAAAAAGGTTACCAGAGTGAAGCTTTTAGGTGAGGCAGCCCAACGTTTTACAGTTGTCAGTGGCCATTCCTGCAAAACTTCCTTGGTCCTCTCATCCACACGCATCACTGAGTCTTTGGTAACACCCAGCAATCGAGGAACCAGCTTGTTTTTGCCTTTCATTTTTTCCTAAAACAAAATTGTTTTTCATTCAAATGGAGCTTGCCACAGGAAAAAGAAAAGCATGACAGAATATACTGACAAAAGGAAGCACCTGGCATGCAGACTAGGACAATTTAAAACTCCAGGCTCAGTTTGTCTGGTCATAGGCTGGGACTTTAAAGCAATGCATTAACATTAAGAAGCTCTGGTCTTTACTGGATCTTTACTATGTAGTCCAAAAGGCACTCTCTCTTCCCCTTCCTCCAGAAACAGAAGCATTTTAGGGATTGTGGTAACAAATCTCTGGCCTCTGTAAAACCTTATCAGCTGATGAAGCTATTCTTCCAGTGCAGCTTTTCAGCATGCAATCTGTATTCTCATTAAACTTATAAACAGCAACAATTTATGAGCTCTTTGCTAATGTTTTTCTGAAGACAGGACATTGTTGCTAATCAAAAGAAAAAGCAGAAATGTTGATTTGAAGAATTTAAATCATGACGGACTCAACTTTCTGGAAGAACTATGACAAGGATCCACACTGAAATTATAATTCTGTCCCACATGTAATTTACACGTTTTCCAAATGCTGCTTTCAGACAGAAGGCTGAAAGAACATCTTTGACCTTTGCTTAGTGAAGAATCTGAGGTAAATACATAACCAAGCATACAGGATGATCACAGCAAGATTACATTACCTTAACAAGAAAAAAGGACACTCCATAGGTCCGCAGGGAGCGGGCTAGCTTCACATACTTTACTTTGGCTTCTATTTCAGTCATCTCACCGCAGTTTTTGTGCTCCTGTAATGACAGTTCAGTATCACTTAGGCAGAAACAAACAAAAAAGGGGTTTTTCTTTTACCTTTTTAAGGATGCTTACTTAATAATTATTACAACCAGAGTGTTTGAAAACAATACTGGTTAAAAAAATGTTAGCTGCATCCTGTAATTCCTCACAAAGGAGAGCATAACCTGTGCACCATTGGGTTTCATAAACTAACACCTCTTTACTCAGCCTTACAGATTAATTTAAAAGTTCCAGCACCCATATTTTTTCCAAGGAACAGACTATATTCCTTCTTTGTACCCAAACCTTCTGACTCATGAAAGCATCACACCTTGCAGTTGACCATTTCTCATCTCTTGTAGATTCTTCCAATAGGCTTTTTTTCCCAGCTGCACTGTTAGCTACAATTTTTTTCATCACATGAAAAGAATTCTACAGATGAAGAAGCAGCAATGATTTTTCTAAATTTTTTTTTATTTTTCTAAATAAAAATCCTGAAATACTCATCTAGGTTTGTCTGGTAACTCTCCATTTCTATTTATTACTTTAAAACTTAGTAATAAATAAACTATTAACTGGAAGCAATAGCAGCTATCAATATTATGTATTCAAACAACATCTGCTGTCCTACCCCAGATGATTCTTCTGAAAACCCTCTCCCAGTGTCCTGCTATTTAAATACTGTTTGTGGGATCTCTATCACACCCCTTCTTCCCCTTGCACTCTTCTAAACTGCTGGTTGCTGCCTCTCATGCTGACTGATGGCAGCTAGGGGAGCACTGAGATCATGGGAAACACTTTGCTGCTCCAGTTTAAGTTACCATCTTGACAATGGCTCACGGAGAAGCACTAGCATGAGCAACTGCAACTCCAAAAAGCCTTTTGCATCCCAAGGACATAGACTGATCATGTCTCTCAAGTTCAGTGCACAGAGAACACGAGTGGGATCCAAAAGAGCAAGGAGCCCAAATGTAGTCACTGCAGATGGAGTACTTGGTGAAAATCACCTGCCAAACTCAACAGTGTTATGCCTCAGGGCAACAGCTGATTTTTATCAGAGACAGCTTGCTTATTCTACTTGCTATTTTATCTTTGCCCAGCATCAGTGCCCTCACTGATCAGTTTCTTATCAATGCACTGAAGCATGTAATGACTAAAACTACTCATAGATCATATTGCAATTGGGCAAAAATCACATGCTACAACTAGCATGATACAGCAATACTTAGAAATGTATGAATCTTTTTTTCCTTAAACTGCAACAACATTGCAGCTAAAAGGCCAGGAAAGCATTAGGCATATTCATTTATGAAGTGGTACTATAAGCTCGGACTTACTGAGCTACACAATTCCTAGACTTGGAGTGTAACAGACATAGGAAACTATATGACCCCTTCCTGCTCTTCAACTCATCTCCCAAGCTGTTATCACAGATCACTGGTATGTCCTTCCACTATCCAAATGACTTGATTTTAGGTGCTGACCTCAGATTTTTTCTACTTGCATTGTATTGCCAAAAGTATTTTTCAGTAGGCACAGATATTTAGTGCATCCACAGTACTCAAACTCTGAGACCACTTCCAACAATACCAGTACATTTCACACTTAACTGCTTCAGTCTTTTACAACTGTGAGGTTCCCAGACACACCACCGAACTCCAGCATTAGAAGAACTCTGTGTTACTTGAAGCTCATGCTCAGATAATGAAAACAGCAAATTAAAACTACTTTCCTAAATGTGTTTCTGTTTTAGTACAAATATATATCCTTACATTTCAATGCAACAGAGAAAAAGATCTTAGGAATATTGAATATTCATTCTCCATCCTTCAAAGTACACTGAACAATCATCAGTGAAGAAAAAAGGATCAGGACAATACATTTGCTGAAGAAGGAAAAGAAAAGCTGACAGATTCTTTACACTTGATTTTCTGATAGTTATATAATTCAAGTATACACAGAGTATACATCTGTGAAAGCCTGTATTTTCCTTATAAAGGAAGTGATGATATGGTAGGTTTTTCAGTCTCAAATTACCTGAAATATTCTCTTTTCAGCCCCTCTTTGTTTGGTGTATTCCTTAGGCAGGAATTCTTTTAGGCTAGAAAAAAAAAGCATTCGTAGTTAATGGTGCCTTCACAAGGAGAGATGCTTCCCGCACTCCTTTATTGGCAGTAAGTCCCTCAAGCTTCCTAAATAAGCATAAAATACCTATACAGTGAAACAAAATTCTGCCTAAGTAGGGTGAGAGCATGAAAGTAACTTACATACTTCAGAAAACACTGCAGTTACATCCCCATGTAAGACCCCTTCATGTTTTAAAAAGTTATCAAAAGTTTGTAATAACTGGGTCATTTTCCATTCTTAAACTATATGATATCTCTCAGCATCTCAGACAGGTTCACATCTAAGTTCAGATACACTCACTGCAATCTGGGGGAAGAAGGGGACATCAAAGATTGAGCCAGCTCTGTGTCTGAGTTCGGACACTGCCATTACTTTCCAGTAGCTCTTTGTTTTACTGATGCGTTGGACCAAGTTCTCCCTCTGTGTCTTCCAAATGTTAGAACACTAATACTTTACTGAAAAACTGCAAATCCATGTAAGTGAATGCTTAGTACCAGTCACTTTCTCAAAAGAAAAGTAAAAAAAAAACATCAATCCTAGTTTTTGTAGCATTCAATTACTAATGGTGTCAGAATACAAAGTAATCTAAGTCAGTTTAGCCTCCATGGTAGAGTTAAGTCAGAATCTTTAAACACATCACTGGCATTTCCTTGCTGTATAACAAAATAAACCCTTTATCTCAGTCAAACACCAACCCAACTTGAAGACATTTCAACATCATGCTTTAGCAAATGTTCCTTTGTGGATTGCACTTTCCCATGTGGAACACTCTACTCTGAAGAAACTATGTCACAGATTCAGCAGTTCATTTTCAGTCTGAGGAAACTTCCACAATCCAAAAAAACTGGTTTCTAAGGTTCCCTTGTGCTTTGAACTGAGAATCACAGGAAAAGCATGACTGGGGAATCCCGTTCTCATTTTGATTTATTCAGTAAACAAGCACACGATTGACACAGAAAGCTAGAACTACCTTCTATCATACAAAAGTTCTTTTCCATAAAGCTCTAGCAATATAAGACAAAGTGAGACCAACTGACCTTGCTGATCTTTCTTACAATGCTCCAGTAGATACATCTCGTTAATACATAATAATGAAATCTCTTCCCACAGACACATCACTGGGTGGGGAAGGCTGGACAGCCAAATTCATTTTGTATCCATTTGTATGCAAGGACTATACACAAGTGCCAACATATTTATTGTTTTTCATTAGCATAAAGGTAAAGCCAGTGCTCTTGAAAAACACAGTTTAAGACAGGAAAACAGGCTAGATTAATGAACTGAGTTTATGGGCACCAATTATGCTTGGAAAGAAAAAGCCAAGGCAAGCATTTCAGGTGCTCCTTTCCTATCCACATATGACTAACGTAAGTTCTTTATTAGATATTCTCTCAGCAAATTTAAACACAGTGTGCCCCTGTAGGTACAATGCCGAACTTCAGCTGTATGAGTAAGCGCATGAAGAAGGACTATTTGCAACTTGAGAGTTTACAAGCTTTCACAATTTACTTTGGCATGACCTTCGAGGGAATTCCTACAACCAAAGTGTTAACAAGATGCAGGTAATAATCTTCATCTGTACCAAGAATCCAAAAAAAGAATACAGAAGTTCTCTCTATATAAATATCTTGCAGGTATGGCAAAATAAACCTCACTGTTTCAAAACAACTCTAAAAAATACTAGTACTATTCTGTTACATGCTGTTTTCAGTATGAGCTGACACATTCTACTTAAGGAAATCTGTAGCATGTTCAGGTTTCACTGACGAGTGAATGGACACATCTCAAATGTATTTCACACACTGAGTTACAGCATATAGTTTACATATAAACGTAACTTCTTTCATACGTGAAAATAAGCAGCATGCATCCACCAAAGTTTGACATAGTTTGGTGAAGCTTTAAAAAAGCTCAAACTTTTTCAAAAAGAAAACAACAAGAAAGTTGCTTTTCTGAAAGGATGACAGATGCATTTCCAGGGAATAAAATAATCAGCACAGCAAGTGATTAGACTTAGTGACCTGCAAGGCTTGATCCTGATGCAGTCAAAGCCCACTTAAATGAAAATAAAACAATAGTAAGGAAATTTTCTGCAGAAAATAACAAGATTCTCAATTTTGGAATTCTAAATGATTCCCACTGGAGTAATGTTCACTTTCTAACATAAAGTGCAGTTATTTATACGTTTCACTGGAGTTAGGATTAAAAAAAGATAATGCACTTTATATGTGTGATGACTTCATTCTGTGAGGGACTTCAAACTATCTAGCACTGCATACCAAGTAATAATGTCATCCAGCCAGTAGTTTCAGTCCACTATAAAACACAGTTACTATAGGAGAGCTGAAAAGAAGGAAAAAAATTAAATCTTGACACCAGAGAAAACCAGGTAGAACCCCTAAAAAAACCTAGGATCATTTCAGCAACTCTGCACAGCCGTGTGCAAAACTACTGCTTAAGTGTGTGGGGAATCACAGCTTTAAAAATTCAAACCAACTCTTGCTGGGAACATCTAACTCTTTAAATCATTACCATGACACAACAGTAGCTTGCCATGAGGTAATACCCTAATGGTTTGCTGCAGGAATCCTCTTGAGTGAGTAGATGCAGAAGGGAAGAATAAGTAGACAATGGACAAGTCCCAGAGGAAGACTGTTGTGTAACTGGTCACTGTTCTAGGGAATAAGAACCACAAGTACACTGAAGCTATTACACTGAGTCCCCATAATTCAAGACATCAGTGGCTCTGTTAAGAAATATTCGTGGGCCAACCAGTAGCAGACAGACAGCACAAACAGAAGCTTGTTATTACTTGGAACTGAAGGATGTTTGTTCACATGGTTTGTCTGCATAACTGAATTGCTGCTTCTGGAAAAGCTTTAAAAAGTGAAGCATTTCAAACCAACAGTGTTGCAGCATTGCATGTTCCAAAACAAGTCACCATATTGAAGTAATTCCCGAGATACAGTAAACCCCAGACTCAGGCTCACAAAGGAAGTGTAAGAGTCAGCACTGAGCACTCAGCCAGTGGAACAGGACAGAAACCAAACATGCACCCATTGCTATGTGCACCCCATTAAGGTATCCGTGAGCCTCATATGCAGGCAAGGCTTGATGGAGTGTGCAGTAAATAGCTTAAATAGCTTTCTTTTACCTTCCTACATTCCTCAGACTCCGGCCCTCAGTTAATTCTACTGCAGGAAAACCAATCAGAAAATCAAATCAGTAAAAAAATGGAACATCTACATTTCAGTCAAACTAAACTTGCCCTGCTGGTAGCAGTTAAGTTTCACAATAAAGATTAAAGGATGGGTCAGTTGTAAGCAAGACTCCTGTTTGCATCTGAAACAAAGTGCACGGTTCTAGATCTCCATTCATATAACACCATGAAGGGGTGAATCTGAAAGACTAACTACTGTCACTGAAGAAGACTAAAATTTAACCTCCATACACAGCAACATTATTCAAATGACAAAGCATCTTTCCATTCATTTTCTGCTTTCCTAGAAAATCAGAACATCTGTGTTATACTGATGTACACTTAATTCACTCATGGCATGACTAAATGCAGGCATTTATATAGAAGAACAAAATCCCAGTCTTCCCCCATTACCAGGTGTCTAGGGAATCCAGCTGCATAGTTATCTGGCATCCTATTGGAGCTGCTGCCCTGTGCTGTCTAATAAGCCACTGCCCAAGGTTCCCATATCAGTTTGGGTTGCTGATTTTTGCAACCAGGCTCTTTTCATGATGAGATTGCTACAGAAAACCCACCGATTCTGATTACCTCTACCTGAAG
This sequence comes from Melopsittacus undulatus, assembly GCF_012275295.1. Classification (NCBI taxonomy): domain Eukaryota; kingdom Metazoa; phylum Chordata; class Aves; order Psittaciformes; family Psittaculidae; genus Melopsittacus; species Melopsittacus undulatus. Next base: position 15,501,204 of record NC_047535.1, read on the forward strand.
TACTAAAATGCATTTAGTCTGCAACAACTCAACATTAGTTACACTTCAGGTCACCCGAATTTAGAAGTTAGAAGCATTTACTCTAAAAATCCAGGTTTGTGTTTGTGTTCTACATGAGGTCCAAACTGGATCTGCGCTTGAAAGCCTCCAAACTCGCAGGCCTTCTCAAAGGAGACAGGATGGGACCCATTCAGAATGTCATCACGTGCCTATAGGAGGTAAGCAAAGACATGTCAGGGACATCCAAAATAACTATTACATCTCTGAAATGCCTTGAGAGCTTAAACATGGACCAAGCATCCAGTAACACACTTCTCTGTCTCAGTGCCTTTATCAATCCATTCTGGATGTGTTTAGGACTAATAAAATAAATAAAGGGCTAGATTATTTTCCAGTGAATATTGATGGAGCCTTACTGAAACCATGGTTGTAACAGCCATCATCAAAAGGAGGACCTGACACCCATTTCCTGTCATACATATATAAAATACAACGTACGTATTTATACTTACGTGCATGTAAACACATATATATAGAAAGATACGTGTGTGTACATGCACATGTGTAAAAGCTTTTACACCTTAGCACCTCACAACAGCAGGGAAAACGATCTGCACATCTAGTAAGTAAAAACCATATCACTATTGTGAAATGAAAACTCCAAAAGGCAAACAGAGTTTTCCTTCCTGATATTTAAATTTAGTGGTCACTCATCTATCCGTAGATAAACAATGACAAGGCAGAATCAACACATACTGTTTCAACAGTAGCTGGATAAAAAAAAATGTCTAAGTGGCAGGAGAACAGCTCAGTGTTATACATTCTTCTAAAATGCTTGAAAAATGGCCTGCCATCTTACAAGCAAAACCACTTTTATCTTTTGCCTCTGATTTTTAAAATGTAATTTAGAGCAATCCCATTTGAATAAGCCTCAAGTATAACAAATGAACATTGCAATATTTATTTTGTTGGTGTGTTTTCGGGGTTTGTTGAACTGCATTGCAGGCCACTGCACTGGAGCCTTCAGTTAAATAGAACTTACGCATAAAACTCAGCTTTACTAAGATACTTCAAATACCTCTAACAGACTGGGGAACATGCCTAGATAGACATCCACTGTGTTACATGATAACATTTTGAACAGGAAGCCTGCCTGCCCTTGTGTACTCTCTAAGTTGAAGACTGGAGAGTGAATGCAGAAGCAGCTCACAACACTGATCAGGTGGGAAAGAGATGAGAAGCAGAAAGCTGGTTGCAAGACTGAGCTGAGATTACATACTACAGAGAAAGCATCACCTATAGAAGAGAATTTGGAGAAGAACTAAAAAGAATGACTTAGACATTCACTACTTTTAAGGAAACAGGATGCGAAAGTCAGTGGATATTTGGTTGAGCCCTTATTGGGTTGAAACTATTTGATTAAAAAAAAAAAAATCAGCAAAGCCTCTGGACTACCGTGTATTCTTGTTGGAGTGTTGTGTTTATTTCTCTCTAAAGCACATCCAGAACTGGAATTCTAGAAGATGAAGTATTTCAGCAACAAAATGTTTGTAATTAACCAACACAGATTTCCTCAGACAAGACAGAGCCCTTGCTTCTGGTCCACATACTGTACCTGAACATAGAGCAAATTAAGCTGAACAGGATCTCTTGAATCTACGTTCTGGTCTGAGTAAAAGAACTTTCGCCTCAAGAGTAGTGTTTCATTTTCATCAACCCCTTGTTCTCTAAATGTTCGGCTATGATCCAGCCAATTTACTGTAACAGAACCAGACATGCACACAGTTAAAGTGTAGCCAGTGTTAAAAGCTGATGTGAAAATCATGTGAAAATCGTTGTTTTCACTAGAGGGGAAAACACTGCAAAAAAAAATGTTCCTTTCACTTCTGTTTCTAATTATTGGGGTTGAAGGTGGCTACAAAAGAAAACTGAAGAATGCACTGCTGAGAAACAAGAATTTACTATGGCATAAAACACCATTAATATTGTTGAAGAAACAACTATAGCAACCTTTCAATACTATATTTAGATCTTCAAAGCTTCATTGCAAAGTTACTGGAAAGTTTACCATATTTTCCCCCTAAACCAAACTGCTCTGTTTCTTTTCTTATCCCTGATTGCAATTTTGAAACATCCAAATTGCTATGTTTCTTTTCTTAACCCTGACTGCAATTTTGAAACATCTTCCTGCTAGTCACAGTTAATCCAATAGTGTCTTAGTTCTTTGGCAAGCTCCATTTACAGTAAAAATTCGTACCTTCAAAGACACAACTCCCTTTTGATGGCTTTCAACAAGCATCGATACTTAAATATCCCACTTTATTGAAGAGGAACAAATGGTCATTACAGAAATGACCCTTCAGACTTAGGTTAGAACCAAAAAAGTAACAAAAGGCACTTCAAAAGACCTGCCAACTCCTACAATTAGATGCAACAACTTCTTAATCTACCTATTTTTAAAACTAATGACACTGTATATAAAAGGGTGCAAAAATACAGGTAGGGATCAACTGAGACACACTGAAGAATCTAAAAATGTATTCCTGTATGGTTTTCTTGCACTGAACTGTAGAAAGATATTAATTGAAGAATTACCCTGGAATCCATGACTTACAATCATCATCTGTATGAAGCTTTGCTTTCAATTTTTCCATTTTTCTTTCATCTCTCAACAACGTCCTGTCTTTCTTAAGTGTTCCTGTACTCTCCTCTTTTTTTTCTTCAATGCTCTCCTGGATTAAGGAATATTCCTCATAATTTGTTATTCCTGGAATCATAAATAAATCCAGTACTTGTAACAATAAAAATTTCATATATTTTAGGACACGTGAATTATTCTTCTCTATTGTTCATGGTTCATTTCAGGTACAGTAAAATATAGCAGATGGAATGCTGGAAGTGTATGGAGTATGAGATCCCAAGAATAATTAACAACTTCTGCATTCAAGACACCAGTATCCGGCATTATCCTTAAAATACATAATTCCTTCATCATATGTTGCATTTTCCACTTTTGGAAAGTAATTAAGGGGTTTTTAGTCATCTACCAAGAGAAGCTGCCAGCTTAAGAACATGATGGAATTTAAAAAAGCAATGAATTCCAAAATGGGGACACGCCATAGTAAATTTCCTTGCATGGATGCCTACAACTGCTTCCTGAGAACTGCGTCATTTCAGCTTGCCCACCATGTGTAGAAGAAATGTGCAGAACAGACTGAAAAATAGAAATGTGAAATATATGGCTTTTAAAACTCAACTCCTCCCATTAATTTTACATGAAACTGAATCAAAAACCAGTTGACAGCATTTAGCATGCATGCTAAGTTGCTCTCATTTCTTTGTTCTGCTTCGGCTTTTTCCATTGCTTGGTAAAGCATGTTTACATTACACAGCAAAGCAAATTAAAAGCTCACCTACATGATCACATTCATGAAAATAAGTCAAACTAATTTCTTAAGTGAAGTAGTCACAGCACAATGGAATTCAACATAGAAACACTTAAACAAAATTGAAATAGATGAATTTAAATTTAGCTTAATTCACTTTCCAAGCAAATTAATCTAAATCAAATTAAGTCCACTTTAATTCCAAATGAGAATTAAGCATGGTTTAAGGTGATTTAAGCTAATCCATGCTGCATGCATGTTTATAGTTAAATATGAATTAGTTTTCCAAAATGTCTCTGTTTAGGTAAATACAGAGTATAACCAATATGACACATTTCTGACCAGCTGCTCTGGAAGGCTTCCAGATGTTGTTTTACAAATTATGCTGTTATCAACCCTAAATCATAACAACATAGATCCTTAAGTTTAGGTATATTTCAAGGTGAACAGTATTTTATATTCTATCACATTGAAATGAAGTATAAATCTAATTCTCTAAGCATGAAAGTGTATGTAAATGTAACATACAGTAAAAACATTATAGCTATACTTTTAGATAACTTTGTGCCTTTACCTGCTAGATATTGAAGTTTAAGGATATAAGCTAACTCTACAGACTTTCATAAAACCTAGAGAACAGTTACCAGAGATGTGTTTGGTAAATTTTAACTGATAACAAATTTAAATATTTTAACATATTTGCCAGTAATTTCTAGTCAGTAATACATATCACATCATTAAAATCAAAATGCAAATACAGCTGAAAAAAACTTCTTAAGCCGGTGGCTTCAAGAATCTTACCTATCCTGCTGCAAATGGTAACCAGCAGTTCACCAACTGTTTTAGAATCATCCACCATGACTGTTTTCACTGAACCATCCAACATACGTATTTTCTGAGGTCTCTGCTTTTTTTTGTACTCCAGTATATCCTAGAAAGTAAACAATACTGTTTCTAAATGCTTTTGGAAGCCACCAGAAGCCAACTCACCTAGATGCCTAAACCATGATTTGTTTCCCAACCCCTCCAAGCTGCATTTTTCCTTTATTATAGTATAGGCTAACTTACTTATGTAACTAACTTGAGAAGTGTTTTAGTTCTGCAAATGTAATTTTTAAGAGCTTGTCCTAGCTGGCTAGACCAAAACGTAAACAGGGGAGGACAGACCAAAGTGCGTTTGTGCTGCAAAAGCTCATTTAGCATTTAAAAAGGATAGCAATCCCTTTTGGTTGTAAGCAAGCTGGCCATAATGTAAGCAAGTATGATCTCATCATATTTAGTATTGATGAAGTCTACCCTTTATATCTGAGGTGACCTTGCATTAAAGGTCATTCCTACACCTCCAAACTCTTAAGTATTCTTCTTGCTCCTTGGGAAACAAGTTTTCTAACAACCTGCTGATGAAAGAAGCAACAGACTTGCACCATACCCCATTTCTCAGCATGTAATAATCCAGCGTTCGTCCAGCCTCCAGCCATATACCTTTTCGAGGATCTTCATCCGATAAGAACAATCCATAGTCAGAGGCTGTGGAACAGAGGAGACAGAATCATCAAATCTAATAAAGTCAACATGATTTTATTCAAGGTTATTCAGCACCAGGGTTAAGCTTAAAGCTTAAATCAGGATTAAACTCAACATGTAGCAGCATTGTGAATATGGTATGCACAGCTTGGTGATGCTTTTAGTTATTAACTTATTTCAAACATTTCCCTTTGCACAGTTTGGAGATGTCTAGCCATTCTTTTGTAATCCGTGCTGTTGCTTCCTTTGCTGAGGCACAATAAGCCAGCGCTGACTTTCCTAGAGAGCATTGCCATGAACATAGCTTTAGAAAGCACTCTTCATAGAAAAAACTGTCAGAACAGAAGGAAGAAAAAGGATGCAGCTATCTTCTATCACTTACAAATCTATTCGCACTTTGTGCCTTTCACTCCATGACTTATGTTTGGAAAAACACCAAACACACCCCCAAAATCACAAAACTACACACACACACCAAAAAAAAAAAACAACCAACCAACAAAATAAAACAAATTGCCCAGCCTGAAAGATTAATAGTGGAACAGAATGGTGCAAAAAACCCCAAACAGGTCTCTGTTTACTTTCAATCCAGCCAATGAATTTACTAAGGACAAATACAGGAACTCACCTTGCCCTGTTTGAGCCTCTGGCACTCGTTCACGAATAACTCTACAGGCATCATACACTGCAGTGGATGGTTCAAACTGCATCGTCTTCACTACATTGCAGTGGCGGACACAGATCTTCAAGGAAAGAGCTACCATGGTGCCAAGTCACTTCTAAGTTCCTACTAAAGTATCTGAGAAAACAGTAACAGCATTATTGCTTAGAGGTTTCCACTTCATGCTTTAATACAGTCAACTTTTCATTAAAAATATTTGAATTTAGTTCAGAAGAATTATATCTATTCAAATGCAGTTCTACATGAAGTTTCATTAGCATCATCAAGCTAGAAACTATCCAAACCATGGGTTTTTCTTGGTACACTGGAAATTCATCTTGTGATGAATTTGCTTGAAGCTTGTGTGCACATAAGTAAAGGTTTGTCTGAGGTATACCAAAATAGTGCACAGGAAAACAATACACATACAGGATATATTGTCAACATATTTACTACTGACAGAAAACTATTTTTCTCTTGCCATACTTTTTTATTAGACCATTTAGATTAGATGGTAACTAGCAGCTTAGATTAACTTAAAGAAGTGGTGAGACACTGGCAGAGGTTGCCCAAATAAGCTGCAGCTGCCATATTCCTGGCTGGACATGCAAGGCCAGGCTGGACAGAGCTTGGTGATTTTCTTAGTATGTAACTTCTTACTGAAGATTCTTAAACATGTAAAACTGCATTGTGTTTTTTTTCCAAGTATCCACATATATCTGCTAGATGTTTTTAACCTGTTGCCCAGCTACCCAGAGCTTCAAGAATAAGCTATTTTTCCTTTCAGTTCTATTTCAGAAACTTCACTGAATTTGACAGCATTTGTCTACAGAAACAGGAAGCTACAGATGCATTTTGTTTTGTTTCATTTTGTAGATAGTCTGGTTTTGTGTCTCAAGTGTCTTCCCTTGCTGTCATAACACACCAAACTACTCTTCCATCATTAGACTTTCCACAGTGATCTCCAAGAACTCTTCAGTACTGAAGTCCTTGCTGCACAAACACAGAATCTACCAGATTACCCAAATCCTGTCTGCATAAATTCATGGATGTGTGTTTTTCAATAGGAAGACATGGGATTCTGTGGACTACTGATGATGATGATAATTTGAATAGGAGAAATTCCAGTAGTTCAACAAAAATTTAAACCCCAGCTGTGCATCTTTTTACTGTTCAGATACTCAGTTTGGCAAAATTACTTTGAGAAATATGAAGGAAACACAGTTTACATTTGGTCAATACACTGAGCTCAATGACTGCAGCCCTTTTCCACAGCATAGACAGAGCTAAGCCATTTCTGTATGATAATCTTTAGGAGCAGCTTTGTCTCTAAGGTGTTATGCTGCCTCCATGTTTTTGGGGAGCCCATCCATCTGCCTCTCAAAAGCATATAATCCTCCTTCAGATCTTTTAGTACTTCCAAGACTACTCACTACCAGTATGAAATGCTATCTGACAAAGGAAAAGGCGTGAAAAACCTAAAAAACATATACGAAACATTAACCTACACACCTCAGTGTTCTTCTAATCTGTCATTATCTGGTAAAAAAACAATCTGTATTTTGAACCAATCATCCTAAGCAGAGATCTGACAAGTAAGTGAAGATCTCACCCTACCACCAAAAACTAGTTCCTAAGATCTATCCAAAAGATGTTTTCATTTCAGAAGTAATGGTTCAGTATAGCAGCAGCAGCACAAAGTAAATACAAGATAAAGAAAATATATCTCTGCAGTATTTCCACAGAGATTTACCATAATTCAGTTCAGTTCTTACTTACACATAAGCAAACCTCAGAACATCCCCAAATCTGAAATACCCTTAGAAACCACAGATCAGAACAATTTTTCACCATCCAGAACGGTCCCAGGAAGAGTAATTATATTCACATGCACTGTTAAAACGCCGTGACACACTAACAGCTGGAAAAGAGACAGATCAGCTTGGAACACAGACTGATCAAGTTGCTCAGTAGGCTGCTGTAATTCAGAGATGACCTCTGGAACCCGGCTTCCAGTGTGGTAAAGTGAGCCGCAGTCTGGGCTCTGTCTTCTGTCTGGTCTGTGTTAGAGCAGGGCCATTACAACGCAACACTCTAAACTCCCTATCTCCTCTATTTTCTACCCCACTTCAGAAGAGAAATGACATAAAGTGACATCAGTGTCTGTCCTTGCCAGATGCTCATTTGATCCATTCTGGCAAAGCTCCATTCCAATGGAGTCCACAACGTCTACAGGGAAGCTGCTCAATTTTTACTGTACACATTGTACTATGTCTGCATTTTGGGTGGTTCTTCTCTACCCACACAAGTTCTCAACCTAGGCCTTCCATTCTGCAAAAGAATCTTTTTTCCCTGCCCTACATAAACAGACACAACAATTTAACATCTTTAACACAATTTTAAAAGTTAGAAACTTGTCACTGTGACCCCCATAATGCCCCTCCTGTTTTTCAGGGTCAAATTCAACTCCTTAAAGAAGGAAGGACCTAAATATATTGGTGATCTGGTCTCCTTCAACTCAGTGCTTTTGATTTCAGAGACACCAAAGGATGCTTTATTAGAAAAAGCTTATGAAAAGAGCCCATGAATTATCAGCTTCCTCCAACACTGTATTATCAAACTTCAGAAAAAGGTTTCCATTTGTCTCAAGATTACCCTCAGGCTCTAAACCTGCCCACTTAGCCTTCAGTAATAACCAGGACAGGCAGTTTCCATCTCCTGGGTAACAGCCAAAATAGGACAGCTGGTTTTTCTCAAAAGGACTAAGAGCTTGGTAAAGAAAAAGTGCTGAGATCACAGAGAAAAACGCAGGGAAATTATCTCCCACATTCCCTTTATCTTCCATACATTGACTCACATATTTAAATATTTCTCTGTGCAGGTAATAGACTCTGCTCCCCAAAATCACTGTCTCTGGAATGGCTGGCCAAAAGTCAAAGGGTTTCAGGAAATTAAGAGTATTTGGAAGGAATGGTTTGCCTGGCATGAAGTCTAATGCTCTGTGAGTAATGAAGTAGAGAATTTCTAAATCAGGCTGTGACTGATCTATGCTTGCCAGGCTGGAGACTGAAGTAATAAATTATGGATCTGACAGGTTTGAGAGATGTAACAACAGCTCTGAGCTTTTAAAATGTGACAGATCGTCAGTGAGAGAACCCAATGCCTCCAGGTATGTATCACAGTGTGTACATCAAGGCCTCAAGATGAGCCATCACAGTGCTCAGGTTCTGGGAAATCCCAACAAAACAAGATTATGACCAGTGCCTGAATCAAAATGAGCAGGGCTCTGTGTGCCCACAGAGATAGCATACCAACAAAGTAAACAAGCAAAAATAGTTCAAAGGCAAAAACCCCAAAATACTATAAAGTGCTGATAAGAAAGACATAAGAACCAGGCAATATTTAGGTTCTTTAAATTAAAGTCACTCTAACAGAATAACCAGACAGCAACCAACTCCCCTTCAGCTCCAGGAGTTAACAGTCCCTCTCACAGCTGCCAGTGTTTCTGTTCACATAATCACTCTCTCAACCAATTCTGACACTTTGTGTGTGTGTTTGCCATTGCATTTTTGAAGACTCTTTCCCTCACTTTTTGACAGAACTGGGTTATGGAGAGATTATACAGAGGATTTGCCAGAACATCTGAGGGACTAGGACTCTCCAGGAGAGGTACAGGAGCAATGCACGGCAAAGAATGGTCACTGGCTAGCTGGGTCACCATAGCCTCTGGTTACTGTATGTTGGGAGGATAAAGCTTGCAGCAGGCACCTGCACTTCCATGGACACAGCCTTACTTCAGTTCCCAGCCCAGGTTACTGTATTCTTCCCAAATATTCCCTGCACACATACCTCCTCAGAACAACTAGAGCTAGGATGCTAAATTGTTAAAATTTTGTTGTTAAATTACAACAGGTATAGACTTCAAAGCAGATATAAATCAACAGATAGGTAAACTATTTTTCTTTAACCATTTCTCTTCATTGAAATGAACTTTCTGGAATGCTAGGAACCAGTATCCACAAATCTAAACACCACTCTATCCCTTGCAAAGTAGGTATTTTCAGTGGGACAGTTTGAACATTAAATAGAAAAAACATTCTTTGCTGAAATTCTTCTACGATTCTATGAAATAGTTATAAATATTTATAGCTCTGAACATTTTATTTCCCCCGACACGAAATAAAGCTGTAAAACGCCTTTCTATTAATTTGATGTAAAATAAGCCAGAAAACAAAAGTAACTATGGACAGCAAGTCATAAACTAATAAATCAAACAAAAACTTAGATGTATTTGTTTGAGAAATGTCCTCAAAATAGCAGAAAGCAAGCTGATGTCAAAGCATATCCACCCTTAATTTCCACTGGCAGTTCATTTAAAACTTCTTTTCCTCCTGGTGTCATTTGAGAGGAGCAAACCAGAACTATCCAACACCTAGCAGGACTCCCAGAGCTGAGTAACATACTAATTTCCTCATATCCTACTGCACCTCTTCCTTCATCCCTCCTAATGATAATTTCTACACTCTGTGCTACCACAGTAAGAAATTAATATAATCTGTTTGGATTTACTCTCCAGCTTCCTTCTTCTATGTAGCTTGGCTGTCTCATATTGAGAGACTGCAGAGTCAGCAGGAAACCTTTCCAGATAAACATTCAAGGGTGATTCATGGCCCCATGCTCTGGTCAGCAGAAGCATGGCATCCTGTAGCACAAGCCAACATAGCCAGCATTTGAATTGAGGCAATACCAATATGCTGCAGCTATTGGAGTAACTACACTGTAAAGTCAGTAAGCAACAAAACCAGAACACAGCGTCTGAAACTTCAGTTAAAGTGGTGGAAATTAACCCCACACTTCAGTAAAGCCAAACTAGTGGTGTAGTAGGGTTAAGGGAAACCCAATTGTAAGCATGAGTAAAAGCTGCATGGTTACAAGCGCTCTTTACTCAGAGCTCCTAGTGCAAACCATATATTGCAACTATTAACTACAGGGAACCAAACCAGTGGTAAACAAAATGACCCATACTGGTCATACAAGATCAAGTTCAGACTTGCTCTGGTTAGAAAGTTTGTATGATTTTCGTCAGGCTCATTAAATGAGTGACGAATCTGTGAGGGATCCAATTCTGCTCTACTTTAAACGTTTACAGGTCAAATCAGTACTATGGATGTGAGTCTCATGTAATATACAGATCATGTCTCTGTCCCACAATACCTTGCTCAGATTAGCTAGCATAATAAAATGACAATTACAGAAATTCCGCATAAATTCCCCAAGAAACTAAATTGTACCTGATAGCCCAAATCTGATAGACTAGGAAGGTGGCACTGATGTTACAATAGCTCATCAGCTGCTGTACAGAGAGATAGACTAAGGCAAGGGAGAGCAGAGTTGTCTTGACAAGCATTTTACAAGGACTCTCAAGAGACACATAACTAAGGGTAAAAGGCTGTGTCCCCAGATACTGACACGTACAGAAGTTTTCATCATATAATTCTGACAGGAAACAACTATCATCAAGCTAAAAGCATACAACATACCAGCAGAAGAATGGCTCAACCAGATACATGGGGAAAATGGGTTTTAGAGGAGAGACCTGTTAGTGAACACTGACCTCCCTAATCATTCACATACTCTTAGTTTATATTGGTTTGATTTATACCATTCCTGTCCTAATGTCTGTGGTGTCTGACAACCAATGGGACCTTGACTTTATCTGCATATTTTGAACTACACTGCTAAGCCAACAGAAACTGCAAAATCTCAGCTTAATATTATCACTGCTAAATGCTGAGGATATGAACAATTTGTTGTCTTCCATTTCACACTGTTGCAAAAAGAGTGCGCTAAGTAAAACACAAACCAAAAATATCTGCATTTCTAAACTAGGCAAATGTGGAACAGCTAACACTGGCACTGTCAAATATGGACTACGCCCACCCAGCTAAATGAGAGTTGCCACTGCCAGTGCTAGTTAAAAGCAAAGCTCTGCCATGATTTAGTAGAGGTCTGTCTCCCTGGAGATATTTCTTAACTGGTTCACTCAAGCTTGAGCAGTTTGCTTGAACAAACACAAATCTAGGTCATGAGACTGTCACAGTCTAAAAGCCTGCATGTGTACATGCTAGTATAGGCAAGCCTACAGATTTCTAATACTTGATTAACCTTGTAAGAAAATCCAGTGGGACAGAAGTTCTCTACTGTCTTCAGTCCTCCCACCACCTACCTACTGGCACAGTACACCAGCAAAACAGGACACATTACATTTTCTGTTGTTCACAATGTTTGAATGTCTAATTCTACTGCAGCACATCTAATACTTGTTTAGTGAGTCCACTAAAGGTGGCTGGTAAAAAATCCTTAAGCAAAGGACACTCAAAAATACAAATGCAGTTTTACTGGCAGGTACATGTATTTCCAAAATCATCAATGCAAATATAAGTGTTACTGGTCAAAAGCAGGCAAGTGGGCCAGTGATGGCACAAGCATGGATGGTAACAACACATTTTACTACGAACTCTTAATGGCACTTCAACTACTTGGTCTTTGCTGTTGTTGGCATCTTATGTGTTTATATAAAAGGTCACACTGCCTCTCTCCAAGGAAAATAGGCCTCTTTTTAGTACTGCACTGCTGTCATTTTGTAGGTCATTTATAGTTTATATATAAACATGTAAGGGGTTTAAGGGCTGCTATTAGTAAGGCTTTCTTAGAACACAAGGCTGGTTTGCCACCAGAACACTGCATAGGAGCTGAACCATCATCTGTGGGTTCTATGCCTGAAACACATGTCCATATACCATTGCAAGGCCTTAATCATCAACTTCTTGATGGACAACACAGTGAAGATGTCATCACTGGTCAGATACATTGCCATATTACTGAATGCTGTAGAGAAGTGCTTTGGGGATCACGTTCACCCACATGCAAATATCACACTTGTAAACACTGGGCTGGAAGTTGTGTCTTGTCAGTATGCTTAGAAGGGAGCAGTACATACTCCTGTGGTGATCAGAAAGGAAAGACACCCCACATTTCTACCTAATTAGACCAAAGAGAAAGGCAGGAGCAGTAACCCACTAGACTACAAGTTGATATTCTAAATGGGCAGTGGGTACAAAGATACCAGCTTTGGGGAGACCAAGTAGCCTAACAACCTCAGGCACCACATGCTGTCTGGGGTGGCTAGTCAGAACTCTTGAAGCTTGAACAAGTAAGCAAAAAAAGTATAATCATTCATTCCCTCAGTTATAACACAAGGAACTCACACTGTACAGCATAAGCCATTGTTTGTTCTCTGTTTCTAAATGTGCATGGACAATTAAAATAAAAGACCTCTGCCCCAGGAAAAGTCCTACCCCATCTCAATGCCTGTATATGTACACCACACATCTCATAAGCAAGCTTACAGTTAAAACCTTCAAGAAGCTCAGGAAAAATACACAACATATATCTGTAGCATGCAATACTGAATCTTAGAAACAAAACTCTTGAAAAACACAGTTAAATGAAGGTGAACTAGGGCAAGCTTTCAATGGCTACTGTGAAAGCAGGCTTTAATCGTAAGCATTTATCTTGCCATTCTCAGTTCACACATTATAGTTGTACAGAAACAGCAGCTATTTTGCTAAGAGCCCAGCAAGGAAGTACCCTCAAGCACAGTTATGCAAGAGACCAAAATATTTGAGTGTAATTAGGAATGGTTTATAGGACAGTCAGCTTATTAGCAATTCAACTGCAGCTTGCTTATTAAGTCAAAATACGTATTTGCAAACTAACTTGCTTGAACGTATCTTCAGAAGGAAGTATTAATTACACGGGACTACAAGAGGAATCTCATTGTTCCAGATAGAGCTGGAACAGCTTTTAGATAACAGAAGCAAAGAGCTCAACTGGAACTACTTGTAGCATAGAAGTCATTAGCCTCAGGAGCAGGAGTCTCCAATATTGCAGTCAATGACAGAACTCTGAAGAGGTCTTCCAGGCTTTTGTTCTTATTTTGCAAGAACACTGCAGGAAAAAGCTGAAAACAGGAAACATGAGTTTCTGTAGAAATCAGAAGTGAATCTACATCCTTTTGCTAGGTTCCTCTCCAAATGAAGCATTTCCATTGTGGAGGTGAGCACTTTTAGGAAAGCACTTGGGAGGATGGCAATAAAGATGTTCACAGATTCTAGGAGTATAATTAAAACAGCATCTGAGATACAGAAAACCTTTTTCTTTGGTGGAGTTTGGGGTTTTTGTTGTTGGGGGAGCATTGGTTGATTGGGGGGTTGGTTGCTTGTTTTGATGGGGTTGTTTGGTGGTGATGTTGGTTTTGGGTTTGCTTGCTTTTTTTGAGGGGCTTGTTTTCCATTTTAAACTGAAGAGAACTGCTTGCAAGGTTTATCTAGACCCATCACAAGAGCTGCAGTTGCTTACACTGGGATATATACTTACACAGCTTCACATATATTTTCTGATTTCCAGTAATTTAAGGGCACATCAACTAATTATAGGTTGAGAAGAATAGACAGATTTAAAATTCTTTCTTTTCTTTTCTGGAAGAGTTAAGCTGATACAAAGCTGGTTTTCCAAAGTAGCAGATTTGAGTATTTAAAGCATTTCACCCACAGATTCTAAAACACACAGCAGTAATAGGATGAACTATCAAGTGGGCTGTTAAATGCAGGCTTGCACAGTTCTGCATATTCATGCTATTTTCAACTGCTGAAATGCCGTAACCTTTTGAAGGACAATTTTTAAGCTTTTATGTCTAGGTTTTCAACCTTGGAGCACACTAACTTCAATGCTTTTCTTGACAGAATTAATTCAAAGCCACCACTCAAAGTTCTGAACTCTGCCTGCCATTCCTGGCAACCACCCCAAAGTAGGATGTAATAAACCACTCAGAGTTGTTAATTTTGTCATGAAAGGACACATTAGGATACTCTCTTGGGCTCACCTGCTGTGCTATAAAGATGACTCTGCATTTCCTTTATTTTGCTTTTAAAGTGACATGCATAGGCAGCATTTACAATACTTCATGAGTTTTGCACCGTAATATACTCTGCTTATTCAAAAGAAAATCAAGTAATCTTTTTCTTCAGGGATAGAAACAGTATCGCTAAGTTCTAGATAATATGAAATAGCAAATCATACAAGAATTCTTCTTCTGTTTTTCTCCCACTCTCCTGATCATCACCTCACTCTGCCCTGGAATTTTCTGATCCTTTTATTTAAGGAGAAGAGCCATTAATAGTTACTTTATACATACTCTATTTGATTACCTGCCTTAGGGAACATAAAGGCAACTAATGGTTTGCTCTAGTTTCTTATCAGTTTTATAAATCACCTCCTTTGTTTATTAGCTAAACTGCTATTTGAGGCTGAACTACTGAATAAAATAGCATCCACTAAGTTACTGGAATCACTGAAATAAATCCATATTGATAATTTTAATCAGCATTATCATCCAGAATTAGATGGGGTAGACAAATAGAACAAGAAAATTAGTAAAGCTTGAGTAAAATTGCTTTTTGCCAGTCCTGTTATAGGGTTTATATAGAATAGCTCTCACAGATTTGATCTGAAATGGTAGACTTAACAGGCTCTGAAACTGGTTTTGAACTATCTCAATAATCAGTTAATCCAATAATTTGAAACAGTTCACTGAAATAGAAAGTGAGGCAGAAAAAAAGTAAACCTTTATAAAATGTTATTTGAACGAATGCAGCTGTAGTCTAGCAAGTTAGCACTCCACTATTTAAGCAAGCCCCGAAGAACCTGTAGGAGTACTACACAGAACTGGTAGTCCACAGAACTGACCACTAAACCATCATCTGCACAATGAACCTCATCTGCTTGTCCAGAATCTTCACAAACTGAGGATGAAGTCAGATGAATTCCTGACTTGGAAAACCATTAGTTCTTGCAGGCACATTCAGAAACTGGATGCTTAGTAAAGTGCTTGGTCATTTAGTGAAACCTTAGAGATTGATTGTCATTTATATTAAGCAAAGCACGGCAAGGCAGGTCTCAGACAGAAAATCATAGCTTCTCTTCAGGCAAGCTAGCTCAGATTTTCTCTGTTCAAGCACATGGAATGCACCAAAATTCATCCTATTTTAAAACAACCATACACGGAAAGATGAAGTGCACTTTAGAGCCGTATGGTTCAACATAAATCCAAGTGCTTGAGCTACCACTTTTATTTAAACCTTCAGTATAAGCTCCTTCAGGAGTTTGTCAGGAATAATCACTATCATGGAAAATATTAATCTCTACAGTGTTGTTTGTCCTAAGACTGTGATTAAAAATAAAACAACCCAAACCAAACCAAATCAAATCAAAAGGCAGCTAAGGGGATACTGAAAGCTTTGTCTGCCTATCCCACCAAGATAAGTCCAGAACTTGTCCTATCAGTACAAACTGCCCATCCCAAATGCTCAGCACGCAACCTAACACTGACTTCCATAATATACTATATCTGTATAAATACCAGGTACTGATGCTTCCTGTATTCTTGTTAACTCCTGTCATTATGTGCCTTTTGCAGAGGTCATAGACAGTTTTTATAATACTAAAACATTACATCAATTAAAACATTATAACATTATTATTACAGTTACAATAATAAACATTGGTTGAAGAGTAAAGCAAAGTGTATTTTGCTGATAGCCCACTATGAGAAGCCAATACATAGAAACTAAAAAATAGGTAACTGTGTGCAGTAAAGGCAAAATCTCCAAGGTAAATATGATATGGTCATTCAAGAAGTTACTACACACTAATACAAGACTAAATAAAATTATAATGAAGAATCAGACATTATTAGAAAGCATATAAGGTGCCATATGGTACATTCAACTAAGAAAGTATTAAACTACTAATGTTTTTAAAGCTGTAGGTATTTGATTCTTTGACCTGTACATGTAACATTTTATGGAGTTATTTTTTTCTGTATTATTTAGGATCCTCTTACTGTGACTAACATCAGTATCATTGCCATATATAACATTGTTATATATTTTTCCAAAAAGTATCAGCCATTTTAGACTTAAACTTGTATAACTAGAACTCTGCTGCCACCACGGACATCTCTCCTTGAAACAAAATGAAGCCCAGAACAACGGAAAACATAAGCAAAATCACCCAGGTGACACTACACCCAAATTAGGGTAAGACAAAAAAAAGCCTGAAGGTAAAAACTGCAAGAGAGTCAACATCAATCTAAAAACCAAGCTGGCAGCAGTACTTTTAACAGAATTCGTTGAAAGCAAAATAATTCCCTATTGGATTCCTAATGTGAACCACAGAACATATGGTTATGGGCCTGGAGTCAAAATGGAAAAGAGCCACTAGGTGCTTCCCACAGATACTTCTCAGACTTGGAGACACGCTTTTGGTATCATTTACACAGTGTTACCAGTGCTGAAATTTAACATGAATTGCTACCTGCAAAAACAATTAGACAAGAATGGTGATACCTGACTCAACCCAATGCAACTTTTTTCTGCATAAGATGTTATTGAAGGGGCCTTAGACAGAAGTCATAGCATGGAGTCTTTGATAAAAAAGGTACATGACAATTCACTGGAAAGGAGTGGCCAAAGAAACACTTGCAAAAACAAGCTTCAAAAGACATCAAGTGAATAACGTAAGCTATTACATGAGATTCCTCTCTGCACCTTTCAATATTGCTTGCTGGAAGCTCAATGAAAGGTAGGTTGTTGTCTGGGATCAAACAGTCAAGCAAGTCCACCAGAACAATTCACTAATGGCATTTCTCCAACATTTGCTTTACTTAGCTGTGTCCACTGGAATTAGCCCACAGGTTGCTGACCTCATTCTTGACACAAAGTGTAGGATGTCAGAAGCCACGTCACTGCATATTTTGCTTAAGGTCAATTAGAATACCTGTGGCATGTCAAGTGTTTTTCAAAACCTGAGCTATGATTCTCATTCCCCTACAGCAATCAGTCTAAATCAGATTTCAAGAAAATAAGTACAAAAAAAAGAGGAAATAAAGGAAATCCAGATCAAGACAAATAGGGGTTTTTATCAGCATCATGTTGTTTACTATACTGAACACTTTGGCATATTTTTGCCTAACAGTACTTCTTGAAAACTCAAAGCTAATCCCTTCTCTAAAGTGATTAGATAATCTAAATTATAATTAATTCAGATATGTTTCTACCTGTATGTAAATACTCTGGTCTCAATCCCATCTACTGTAGTAACATCCAGACAGTTTTTGCTAACAAGGAATCACAATCTGGAATCAAGATGAGATTAACACAATTTCTCCATAAATGATCATTCTTCATCAATTTTCACGCCACAGAGTTAAGGTTTACAGTAAGAATCAACAAAATATTTGTATGTCAAAGACAGCAATACTAATTCCATAGACATCCCTCAATAGATAGGTGATCACATAGAACTGTGATAATATCATCATACCCTGGCAAATGCTGGGAAAGTATACGCAACAATTTACACAAAGTCTACAACTCAAAATGATGCATCTTTAATATTTCAAATCTAAACACAGCAGAAGAAACAGGGAACAGCTTGTCAAAAGAACTCTGAGTAAAACACATAGAGAGGGGAAAAAATAAGCCCTATACCAACAGGCTGCAGAAGGCTCAGGTACTACCAGAATCACTAACACTAATGAGAACAGAAAAGCTGAGCAAGAACAGTTCATTTGCCCCTGTCAAATCAACATCTCAGTCACAGCCACAAACCGTGAACAGAGCATGAAACGTTAGAGTGAATGTTTCAAGCAAGCTCCACAGCATTCATCTCACTCCAGCTTTAAGAGCACTCCATACCCTCAAGGTAAACATCTCACAACTACTGGATAAGGAAGGAAATTACAAGTTAGTGTGCACCTTATGAAAACTTCTGAACAGGCTTAAGCTTGAGAAAAACCTAAATCTATGAAAAGACCAGGACCGAATTCCAAAGCAGCTGCTACTCCTACAACAAAGGAAGAGCTCATAAAACACTAAACTTTTATCAGAGTGTAACAGTGCACAATCATCACATGTCAATTAGATTACACATAGCCTAGCACACTGCCAACTGTGTGTTAACCTAAGGTCAAGCCTCCTCCTACATCAAATGCGCTCAGAAAGACTCTGGCAGTGTCTTACTGGAAAGCTCAACTCGACAGACTTCAACTGGTTAAGCCTGAATTCAGATGTTTCATTATCTTTCTTAGCAAAGCCTATTTCAAGCTGTACCTAAAAGACTGGATGTTTCTTGCATCTTGTAGCTATTAGCTCTTGTAAGTGTCCTAAAATGCATTACTTGCACAGAGCAGGAATATACTAGATATGTGCTATATATGGAAGATCATATCACCACCCTTTGCCATGTACACAAAAAGACGAGGGCAATAAAAAAAGAGATATTATTTTTTAAGCGCAGGTAGGAAAAAATAACCTGTCACTGTCAATGCTCATGTTGATTACAGCAAGCAGCAAAAGGGAAATCAACCTGAGATGTAGTTTACAACTACAGGTACTATGCCTACCTAAAGACATGACATAGGTTCCAGTTAGGGGCTCTTTTGGGATCAGCCTTTGACAGTTATCATTTTGGCTACCTAGGAGATACTTACCAAGCAGCCCTCTCCAAGACTAAATTAATGGCTCTTCAGGTGAGAATCAGAGGAATATCCCAAAACATAGTCACGAGTGTTTGAAGTTTTTCTGCAATTCAAACAACTGAGCTAAATCAGGAACAGACATTGCCTTATTCTCCCTGTAGGGTTTCTACCTGCAAAGAGATTTTCCATTAAAAAAAGGTAAGGAAGGCTAGAACAAGTAGGGCAACAAGATTTCCCACTTGGAAATTTCACAGATTCACCAATGGCTCTAAATATATAGTCTGAAAATACTTCTTCCCCAGACCATACCCTTTAAGGAAAAAAAAAACCTCAACAAAATGACTTTATAGTAAGTTATTGAAAAGACCTAAACCCAACTGCTCAACATCTCTTTTTCTCCCCAGTATATTACAACTCATGTCTCTCATTTCTGGGCTTCAGAGGACAGCTCAGCATTCATTTCTGCAGACAACAATCATACTGCCAAATTGATTTTCATGTACTTGCTAGCGTGTTCCCAGCTCTCACTCCTGTGCCAAAACTTCCATTTTTACTGCTGACTTCCACAGTGAGTTTCAGGCACTTCCGGAATCAAATCCAAGAAAGATAAAACACAAAATAAAAGAAGATTTGGATAAATATCAACACAGGGGACAGCTGTACAGGGAGCATTCATTCTTTCTATCACTGTGAAAATTCTCTCCAGCTCGAAGTAGCTATAGAATCATGGAATTCTGTTTTTCATGAGATGTAGGTTCAATTTGCCCCCTAGCAAACACGCCTTCCCTGGAACCAGCACTTCTGAGAAACAGAAGACTGTTCACAAAGGTCCTGATGTCATACATTAAATTTTCTGTTTGTTTTTGTTTAAGTGTTTACATGAGTTTTGAAAACAATTCCTGGCATAAAGGAACAATAAACTCGACAGAATCCCTAAATCCAAACTGCTATTAACCTTGTGAAAATTCAACAGTTATAAACCTTATTTAAAACTGGAATACGTTATAACATTATCCCCCTAACTTTATACAATAAAAACACAAGCAGATGTGTACTTCTAAATAGAAATCCATATCCATCTTTATCTGATCTCATCAAAGTTATCCTCTTCAGCATACAGTGCAAAGCACGCTATTTCTGTAGCAGCAACAAAGGACAATATAAATGAACAAAACATTATACCAGTACTTAATACAGAAATTTAAACTATTTTGGTACCTGTTACCACCTGAAAGGTAACAAATAAACCACAACTGTAAAAACACATAACATAGTCATAATCGAACTATCAAAGAACTCGGCTTATTTTTAAAAAAACATACATGCTAGCAGAAAGGTTCTAAAGTGACTGACACTGTAAATAACATGTTTAATAATATACCAAGTCTCAATTTTAGAAGTACCACTTGGCTTTGATATACTATTTCTGTGTTTAGGTGTATGCATACGAACATACTAATGTTACATAAATACAGCATATTTGTGTGTGCATGTATGACACAACCATGTGCACATATACATCCCTAAAAATCATCAAGGCTTTTCAGCATTGCATATCATTGAGAAAGTTGAAAAGGGATTGAAGGGAATTTGCAATTCCCTAATACATTGTCCAGTGCAATGAGCACACTCAAGGTCAAAGACCTCCTCCTTCTCTTCCTCCCTCTACTGTTATCACCGATTTAATGGCTGACTGCTTTAGCTGTAAATTTAAGACCTCAACAACATGCACTGAGCATTTAAAATATATCCTTCTTACAGTTACTGCAACCTCAGCATCGTTCATCAACTCCAGTTACAACAGAATGCTCACTTGGTTGCTCATACTGAATTATATATTTACAGACTGATTAATAATGCAATATATCAAAAATCTGAAGTAAATCTATCCATGGACTAGCAGCAGAAGGGTACAGAGAAAATACTCAATGGAAAAGTTTGAAACAGAACTTCAGTATAATAGCTGGTAGTAGTGGCATCATTTCACTGTTTTATTTTGGAGGGGCAGGGCAGGACTTGAACACAGTTAACAGAAGAAACACCATGAATCACAGAATCCCGAGGGTTGGAAGGGACCTCAAAAGATCATCTAGTCCAACCCCCCTGCAAGAGCAGGGTAACCTACAGTACATCACAGAGGAACTTGTCCAGGCAGGCCTTGAATATCTCCAACAGAGGAGACTCCACAACCTCCCTGGGCAACCTGTTCCAGTGCTCTGTCACTCTTACAGTAAAGAAGTTCTTCCTGATGTTAACATGGAACCTCCTATGCTCCAGTTTACACCCACTGCCCCTTGTCCTATCACTGGATATCACTGAAAAAAGCCTAGCTCCATCATCCTGACACCCACCCTTTACATATTTGTAAACACTGATGAGGTCACCCCTCAGTCTCCTCCAAGCTAAAGAGACCCAGCTCCCTCAGCCTCTCCTCATAAGGGAGGTGTTCCACTCCCTTCACCATCTTTGTGGCTCTGCACTGGACTCTTTCAAGCAATTCCCTGTCCTTCTTGAACTGAGGGGCCCAGAACTGGATGCAATATTCCAGATGCGGCCTCACCAAGGCAGAGTAGAGGGGGAGGAGAACCTCTCTTGCCCTACTAACCACACCCTTTCTAATGCACCCTAGGATGCCATTTGCCTTCTTGGCCACAAGGGCACATTGCTGGCTCATGGTCATCCTCCTATCCACCAGGACCCCCAGGTCCCTTTCCCCTTCACTCCTTTCCAGCAGGTCAACCCCCAACCTGTACTGGTACATGGGGTTGTTCTTCCCCAGATGCAAGACTCTACACTTGCCCTTGTTGAATTTCATCAAGTTTCTCCCTGCCCAACTCTCCAGCCTGTCCAGGTCTCGCTGAATGGCAACACAGCCTTCTGGTGTGTCAGCCACTCCTCCCAGTTTAGTGTCATCAGCGAACTTGCTGAGGGTACACTTGGTTCCCTCATCCAGGTCGTTGATGAAAATATTAAACAGCACTGGTCCCAGCACCGACCCCTGAGGGACTCTACTAGTCACAGACCTCCAGCTAGCTTCTGCCCCATTGACCACGAATCACTGCGTTTAACAAGTTATTTATCTAAGCGTATTTAGAATAAAGCATTGTGCTGAATCTTTTACTATGTACCTGAATGATGTACATCATTCACCCAGTGCTACACGATTTTAACCTACACTAGAATTCATATCCATAAACATGAGTTTAACTGACCTCCTTTTTCAATCTTCCACATCACTCTTACAGAAATGTCCCCTTATAGGGAAGAGTCCTTCTATTCTGTATATTTTATTTGATTGTGCAACTCAAATCATTTCCCTCTTAGATGTACTTTCTGCAACAACTAGGCAAGACAGGAGTGAAATATTTGCTTGTGTAACACTTTTCCAGCCTACTACAGCCTGACCCTACACCACTATTGCCCAATGCACTCCATATTTTGTATTAAAACATCAAATAGATTCTTTCACAGTTCCAAGTTCAATTTGCATCCTCTTTTCATGGTGTAAAACATACACTTCATTCAAAATGAGGGTGAAGAAAGCACCAAAGTACTGAAATTTAATGTGGAAAATCACCAAGCAGACAGCTATTAAAATCAGGAATCTATCCAGCTTTGGCCGGAATCTCAGTCTTACTGCAGTTTCCTACTTGCTTACCATGTGTTGTGTCCCAGCTATTCACTGCAGTGCTGTTTCTTGTGGAATGGATACTAAAACAGTTGCTTTAAGTGCAGCTTCAAAGTTTAAGTAAAACTATTAACAAAACTTGAAAGAAACTCCCTGTTTAGGGTTTAGGACACTGTGCAGGGAAGATTTGGATGCTGCCATTGATTTGCCTAGATCATCTTCCCCCAGAGAGACTCTGCTTCCCCACCTATTCCTTGTAAAGACCAGTGTTCTTCTCAGAGAACTGCTAACCAATGTACTCCAGAATAACATTCCAGGTAGATTTCCAGATTCATTCTATATTGACAAGAGAGCCACCCTATCAAACCTGTATAAGGGCAAGTTTTCTTCAACATGAAGTTTCTCATGTCCTAATATCTGAACTATTTGATGCAGAAAACCCACTGAATCATGACAACCAGGCGAAAGCCAGCTTCCTTGGCTAATCCGTCTTAGCAAATTCCAAGTAAACACATGCCATTAACTCTCAAAAAGTCTTCAAATGAGTGGGACCTCTGCAATGACAACCACATAACATTTAAAACCAACTGAAAGAATTTGCATAAATTCCAGCTTTTGTTTTCCTTCCAGTGTATGCAGGAAAAGGGCTTGAAACATTCCTTACTATTCATGTTCTTCACTGGCACTGATTCCACTAGTGACTATGGTTACTTTCTGCTACTACAGGCTGTTGTTCCATCAGTTAACAAGATGCCACATGAAGAAGTCGCTGGCGTGACCTCTTCTTGAGTACAAGTTTAATTTTCCAACCATACACTTACCTACACAACAGCCAGCAGCACTAACATGCTGCTGACAGAGAGAAATCTTTGTGATTCATTCCTGCATCAGGCCAGCATGAATGAATTCAAAATGTTTCCTGGGGAAATTATCATTTCACAGTTAAGAAACCAGCAATATTCCCAGAAGCACCTGTTTCCTTTGATTAGTAGTTGTCACCAATCCAGCCCCATCAGTTGAACAGCCATACTACTGAATTCAGTCTAACTACACAAAGAGATTATACTTTTTATAAAATCTCTAAAATCAAAAGCTAATGAAGACCTTTAGCCAAGCTATTTGATACCACAAATGATAACAGTGAT
Source organism: Melopsittacus undulatus (assembly GCF_012275295.1). NCBI lineage: Eukaryota > Metazoa > Chordata > Aves > Psittaciformes > Psittaculidae > Melopsittacus > Melopsittacus undulatus. The sequence goes on from NC_047535.1 coordinate 15,525,148, forward strand.
CTGAGAGCAGCATCAGTGAGATGAGGAAATCAAAGACATTGCAAAAGAGGACTTAATGCAGTGTGAAGTCCTAAAAATACAATACTTACAAGTTTTTCCTGAGAGGCTTGATTATAAGAATGTTCTATAAATATTTAGCCCTAACTGTATAACAAGAACAAAACAGTGTTGCTAGCCACCTAACCTTCTCAAGATTTGCACCTATTATGAAATGTGTATCCTAAATAACTACTTTTTAGTGATTTTATTTCATTTAAACTTGTCCTTAGACATATCTGATATAAACTGACATGCTGCTTTAATTATAGTATGCTTTGAAAGTTCACTAAAGACATTTTTCAAGCACGAAGAATAGCAAGACAAAATTCCATTAGTGACCTTTTAGTATTACAAGCACCATTTCCAGATGAGCAGTCAAAGCCAGAGACACATTTAGAACAGTAATGTGTACAAGGTCAAAATAACTTCAACAAATTAAGAATGTGGAGCAAGATTTATCACCATTTTGCCCAAAGTCTTGCCACTTTGAGGTATTCTCTTCTCAAAGCATTATGGTATAGAAATGGTAATGTATTTGTGAAGTTTTTCCAGTAATGGTTTTTCCTTGTTCTTTTTGCCATCTCTCTTACATGTATTAAGATGAAACAAAATTAAGTCATCTTCTCAGCTATTTGTTCTCATACCAATGAAAGGCATGGCCCTTTTTCCTGAGGCTTAGAGAACTCATTTATTATGGGATCATATTCTCCGGTCTCCCTGGAAACCATTTAAAAATAGTCAATAGCTGTAATGGCCAGGTTAATCTCCTGGCTGTTAATTGCAGTGTTTACTTGGAACTTCAATATTCATGCATCACATGTATTTTTCAGCTTGATTTCTCCTCTCACGCAGCTCTGGTGAATACATTTTAAGCATGCTCTAAAGAAAATATTACACTAATCTATGCAGGCAGCAGACAGAAGTTTTTAATTACTGTAGGAGGTTTTGTGTCATTATATGTGTAACAAAGAAAATCAAACAAATCCTTACCTCAAAATTAAACTTCATTTAATAGGAATTAAGCTTGTCTGAAAGTACTGCTTGACCATGTGGAACGCTTCCAGTAACCAGGTCTGTAATGAAAGATACAAACAAGTTACTTACTTACAGTCCATTAATTCCTAGTTTTAAAGTACCTTCTATCAACACACTGGAAAGGAAGCAATTCAGAAGGTGGTAAGTTCCATTTTCTCTTTGGGAGTCAGCATTTGCCTTGCCAAAAAGAACAGGTTTAAGTTCAAGAAAAAATTCAATCCAGGCTTCCAAATTACAGTTAAAAGCTCATAATAAATGAACAAGACTTTTATACAGGTCTAGTCAAGAAGAAACCACTTGCAGCACAAATCCAGGTATTAATATAAATTAAACAATAACATTGACCTCTCAAAGGTCTCTATTTTGAAATTAACTGTGCTTTTCTACAGTTACAGTCTCTGCATGGAATAACTTAGTAGAAAACGGTGCAGCACAAGCCTCTCCAGGCAGTTTCCCTTCACAGTGAAACCCCTGCTGAGAGTATGATTGCAGAAAAGTAAAAATGGAATTAGCAATTTTTAAAAGATGACAGAAACTTTATTTCAAGATTTTGGTTGTTTTGAGGAGGTGGACTTGCTGGTTGGGTGGGTTTAGGCTCTGTATTTTACACCTGGTTTTCTTATTTTCCATAGGATTCTTAGGACCATTTCTTAGGCTTTAATTTAAACAAAAGCTAGTATAGTATACAGGTTTAATACTCAGCTCATGAGGATGGGAAAATCAGTCTGAACACCAAAAAGATTGAAACTTCTCCATTCCTCCCCCAGCCCCTACAGTGCTGTGAAATAAACACCACTTTTTTGTCAAGTACTTCAAAGTTTACAAGATTGTTCACTTTTTTTTTCTGGCACATTAGTATGTTTGGAGAAAAAGAAGATGGCCAAGATCCTGCTGTTAGCTAAGGCCTGTGTATGTTCTCTGTGTGCAGACTAGTTATGGAAGGCTTTTATCTCACTTTTGGATCTCTTGGAGCACTCTCTTAGTGCAATCATAAAATTCAGATCAAATTCTCATCCCCAAAAGCCATCCAAATTTGAAACTAGTTTTTGTAACAATCTAAAAGACCAGGAAGTTAAAGAATAAAATTACAGAAGTACAAAGCTACATAGCACGGAATGCCTCCTGGAGAAAAGCCTAGAGCAACAACAGAATTCCTGCACTTTTTAACCAACCAAAGTTGGCAAAAACATTTCCAATAGAATCTGTTCATCATAGGATATTATTTCTTGTTGGTCAGAAAAGCTTTTTTTTTTTCCCTTCAGTGGGCTTCCAACCAGCATCAGCTCTCTGCCAACACAACTATTAACTGCAGGTTAACAGATTTACTGCAGCCTAGAGTAAATGCAGTTTGCATTAGGACAATCATTTTAGCATCTAATGGATCATCTGCACCTCCATTAAAATCAACATTATAGTAGATAGTTACTTTGAAATTTAGACCCTTAATAAACACTCATTTTCAACACCTCCCAAATCTCCAGTAATGCATAAAGAATGTGCAATTAAATTTAATGAAAAGGTGTGCCACCAGCCTGCATCTTGTGGATTTTCTGCTAAAATCTAAGGTCAGGATAAAAGCAAATTCAGTGTAACAGAATGTCAGCATATCTAATGCATTCCCTTGGGCAGCAGTGTGTAAGGGATTTATCCATCATGGAAGTATTTGTATTACAGTAACATGCCAAAATCCTGTTCAGTACAGCTCATAAATTCATCAGCTACCTTATTTTCTGGAAGCCACTACTCACTGCTTCATACGTGCACATGTTTTAACTTTTTAAGATTTGCTTCAGATGCAATTGTGAAGTATTTGAATTCACAACTCAAATTCGAGTTGATACAATTGTGAAGTATTCACAGTTTGCAATTGTGAAGTATTTCTAGTTGTATTCACTTGCAACACTGATAGCTTTCTTCCTTTTCAGTCCTTTGTTAACAACCACACCAGAAACCCTTTCGAATCCACAAATTCTGAAAGCACCAAGTACTCCTGGAGCTGGAAGCATCTTCACCTCTACTCAGAGCTTTCATCAACTGAGGCTGACACTTACCAGGCTTGTATCAAAAGTGAATGTCTGAAAAACATACCACATTCTAGGGGACAGAAACCTGATGTAGCAGAGAACGAAGTGACCATCCCAGTATTGTTTCCTTCTAGGTATACCTGACAAAGGTCCCCAAATAAGTTTTCGAATTCAACACATGTTGTTCATTTACCAACACTGTGATTTAAATGAGTGGGAAACTGCTCTGATATCTGCTGTTGATGCAGTTCTGTAACAGAGCTGTTGCTTAAAAAAATGAATAAAAATAAAAATCAGCTTGTTTTCAAGCTGTAAACCAAATATGGTGAAATAGAAATTCATTTTTCTGTAGTTTATCAGGAGGGACTATTTACTCATGTTAATCAGAAATGTGACTGGAAATGAAGCAGGCGAGGGAACAGTTCTCTTAACATTTTACATCAAGGAATGCAACGGAACAATACATTTGCATACACCACCAGAGCAACCCGATGAGTAGAATACCATGTTTCAAAATTCAAACTTCATTTAAAACAGTAGATTTTCAGTTATATGAGTATTTAACAGTGGAAAAATTAATATATCCTGTAGATTCAGAGAAAAACAAAAATTCAATATACTACCTTACGTTTTAAGACTACCTTGAACAAATGTAACTGTGGAAAGAACAATCATTTTTCAAGTGGTTAGTTACTGCTGAAGTAGCCATATATTTTTTTACTTACCAATTGGAGCTAAAAGAGAACCTAAAAATTGCTCATCACTGTTTGTTTGTTCTATTGTCTTCACTTCCTGGAATGCAGTCAGAGCCCTAAAGCTCAGTCAGCAAATCAGAGCCCTGAATCCTGGAATTGTTTATAGCATGAGCCTCCTTCTTAATACCCTGAACGTATTGTAAAGTGGGAACAATGAGTGCATAAAGCCCATAATTCTGAAAGTTTACACAAAATTCAACAGGACTTTCTGAAAATTTTGAGTATTTTTTAGCATAAGTGTCCTCCATCTTTTTTTTTTTTTTTTTATTTAGCTGCAGCTACATTTCTCTGAAGTGGTTTTGCTACAAATGCTAGTGATGTTTTGGGGTTTTTTCCCCCCCTTACTGTTGTTAGCCAAGCATTGCTGTAAAAAAAGGAAAAGTTATTGAATTATGAGGCTAAAGCCACCATTATTCCTGCAGCCAGGTTACAGCTACTGATTTTTTCAGTTTTAGGCATGGCACCACCTGAAAATCAGCAAGCTTTTCTAGCTGCAGGAGGCAAACAGAAGAACACTGAATATAAACCCAGAAATTCTGCATTTAGTTCCATCACATCTAACTTGCTCAACCATACAAAACAGCTGCACGCTTTATTAGAATCCTTACTATTTGTGAAGGATTAAGAAGTCAACAGAGAGGGGAAAATGACCAATAAGCACCCTTTACCCCAAAATGGCTGCTGCGGGTAAATAAGTTCTTCATAGAATGAAATGAAATACCAAATTTAACAATTTTAATTAACCTTTTTTTTTTTTACCCAGCAAAGTATTACAGGAGGCATTCATGACAGCAAGAAATCCATTTAAGAAAGCAGAGCCGATACTCATCATCATCTCTTGCCCTTCCAACCCACTAGACACATAAAACCTATCATTAATACTTAAAGTTTGAGAAACTTCTTCTATCAGAAGTAATACAGATTGTCCAGCCCTCCCTGGCTTAGAAGCCACTAAGCTTGTCTCCACTCCAAACCTTCTAACACTCTGGGGTCTTTTTGCCTGACATCTTTGACTTCAACCAGATTAACTGTTCAAAATAACCCATCAAACCTGTTCTTTACTGCAACATACACAACATAATCTACTGCTGTGTCAGATACTTCATAAGTGATCAGAATTCACCTACTGAACAAGGCATTCAGCATGTAGGCAAATTTGACTATCCCTCAGGTGAAACTATACTCTCAAATACAATTCTCCCCTTAAACTTTGCAACTTTAAAGGAATAATGTTTAGTTCCTAGTGTATGAAAATGGTGCTTCATTGTGAGCCTAAGCATTCAAGCTGGACTTTTTTCCTCTGTACCTGACAGATGGTAGCAGCTCAGCCCTACAGCGGTCTGCCAAACCTCAGCTTTCAACCTCTAAGGACTACTGCTTCACTCTGTTAGATCTTAACAACTGTTTTGCAGCTTCTCTTTGCCAGTCTTTACAGCATCCTGCACATATGTGATGATAGTTTTGAGGAGGTCTGAAAAGGCACAACAGGTAAATTCTGCAACACAAGAGAAAAACATGGCATTAATTTTTTTCTCTGACTGTTATTAACTCCTGTGTTTTCATTAATTTTAATTTCGGTCAGGCAAATACTACTTTGCTCCTGTCCATGGCTCTTCAAGAGCAGTAGAATGTTTCCCATAATGGAGAGTTATTAATGAAACTTTATTCTAAACTCTTCTTATATATTATAATATTATAATATCATCTTATTGTATCACCCTTGCCAAATGAATCTGCTAATCACTTGATATTTTGAGCTTCCTCTCTTAAGCTACAAAAAAGGCCCCAATTTTGCTGTCTAGTAGGAAGACGAAATCCTTTTCATGTAAATTGTTATTCCTTTTAAGGTAGGCAAAGAAAGTTAACTAAAAGTTAAATGGTAACTTATTTCAGTTTTTATTACTGTTATTACTACTATAGAAATAACTGCAGCAAATACCACGTTCAGTCATGCTTGGAAAGTTCTTTGAAACATGTCTGCCCAGAACAATATGTAATCCTGGCATAAAATGGCAATGCCTTTCCTTTGATGACAGAAAGTAAGTTTGACTGATTCACAGGAGGGATCTGAAACCCAAGACAGTTATGCTTTACTGCCCCTCTAAGAAACCACGTACTAAAAAGGTGCCACCTGTCTAATACACTTAGTCTTCTGTCATGATGTGAATGACAATCACCCCCCGAGTACTACTACAGGAAGTGTCCAGAGAATGACAAATATGAGCTACTGTTAAGTATGCCAGACTTGAATGTCTGTAAGGAGTTAACTACAGCCATCATCAATGGTTCTTCATTTAGAATAAAATCTCTGGGTCTAGATTTGAGCAGAGAATACAGTCCTTTTAAAAGAGAGCTAAACACAAAATTTTCCATCATGTGATACAATACATAGTAATTGAAAATGACAAGTAATGATGTGAAATAACAGGTATTCAAAAATGAGTACCTGACACTTTCCTCAGCAGGGTACCATTTACACTAACTGTAATTTCTGGACCTTTTACAATTTTGGAATCTACACTAGCATTATCCTTTATTTCCAACCAGACAATCTGTAAACAGTTTAACAAATGTAAACAAGACATTAAGCCTATTCTTTATGAGAACAGAAACTGTCTTAGAACAGTTGCAGTTCTCCACTGTATAATCACACCTGAGCAGTGAACACAACTCCATAGTATCACAAAAGAATTCCTCAGCATAAGGCCCATCTTCTTCCCTTGCTATGATGCTATACACTCATAATACCCAAATACATACTTGCACTCAGGTCAAAATTCATCTGATTTCTCATCTGTTTATATGACATACATTACAGCATCAATAACTTAGCAATCCATTGCAAAGATTCACTGTTTCAGTGGAAGCTATTTAACTTCAGCAGTTCTATGGCAACATAAATAAACAATAGTGTATTTCCATGATCTTTATGAAAAAGTGTTAATTCAGCTGTCATAACTAAATACCATTAAAAACATAAAAAAAAGGAACTTCTACTTTTACTTTAAGTCATGAATCACTCAGGACTCAAGCACTTCTAAATAGGCTTCTTTTCTTTTTTACTGCATGTTCACATTTTCTTTCAAGCTATTAATCCAAGAAAGGTGTATCAAAAGAACACTGCCCTGCTCCTGATTCCTAGTCAAGAATATTTAATCTTCATTTTCATCAGGGAAAAACCAAAAAACACCACAATAAGGCTGGGCTTGCCGTTGGATCAAAACAGAATTTACAGCATAACGCAATTCACAAAATATCTGAAGTCTTTGGCAATTAAAATGACTGCCCATCACAATGCTTGCCATTTCTGTTTCTTCTTAAAAAGTTAAAGAAAAGACATTAACATACTAAACAGCTTGCCTATGTGCTTGGTAGACTTTAACCCCAGATCCAAATCTTACATTAAAATCCCCACAAGAATGGTAACAAAGGTGGCTGGTTCCGAGTACTAACAGTTAAGCTAGCTGGAACAAAAGATTACTGCATTGCCAATATTAATTTCAATGTCACTTTTGTAAGCTATTACAAGATTATAACCAAATTACGAGGCTTAATAATGTGAAGACTTCCATCTTGAATGATAACATGAAATTCATATACATTTTGGCTAAACATCTGCTAATAAAGTCATTAGCAATGAGAGTGTTAGTTTCAGGGGTTGCAATTCCACATCTAGGGTGTGTGTATCAGCTGAATCAGCAATAAAACTTTTCAATGAACAGATAAAAGAGAAAAAACACAAGAAAAACACCACAAGATTTTTATTGGCATAATTTCTTCACAGTATGTTACCAAGAAAGGACACCTGCCATTCTAACAGTGTAATTCTCAAGCTGTCTATATTTAGCATAAAATTGGCCTTCTAAATCTGTTCACAGCAGAACTACGGTCCATTTACACTGTGGTAGACAAAGCAGACAATTTACTTCTGTGGCATGACTAACAGGAAGTGTGCCAGCTTTCCAAATATATTCCTCGAAAGCTGGGCTGCTCTATATTTGCACCCAAAGGGTCAGTATAGTAACAGTACAGACTCCAGATACAAAGTGCTAAAAATCTACTTTCAAAAGAAATACAACTTGGATTTTTATTTTTATAGCATCCCCACTGGTTTACTAGACTGAAGAAATGATTTTTTTTTAAAGCAGTGGTTTATAAAATTTCCTTCTCTTCAGACCTGACAGTAACAAACATACCAAAACACAAATATACTGAATATCTGAGGTTCACCTTAGAATATATTTTTATTGTGTTTGGAAAGAGAAATTGTTTTGAAATCAAATCAGAACAATGCAAACTCAACAAAACCAATGCGTCTTTTTATTAGTATGCCAACAAACCTTAGAGGTACCATCTTCTCCAGTCTGTGTGCATTACAGAAAATCCTAGACCTTCTCAGAATGAAAGCTGGTTATCAAAGAAAATGCAACTGCACTGAGATGCGAAAATAAATGATTCAGGGCTGACACTATTACATACATACACCCCCTATGTGCCTATATGATATTACTTCCGATATGCAAACACACAGAGCTTCTTACAGAGCTTGCAAGAGCTATGTCTTCCCACTACACCCCACCACACAGGCTCAGCACACCTAGCAATTCCAATACAGTCAAGGCTAGAAGTTTCCAACAAGAGGAAGTCAATTGCATCTGAGGCAAACCCCAGCCTGAAAAACCCAGTCAGCAGTTAGGAAAAGACACAACTCTTTCTTAAGTCTCAAAGAGAATGTGGAGAGCATCCAGAGAAACCTTCCTGGGGAAGGCAAGTCTTTAAAGTACTCACCAGGATGTGTACCTACTGTCTCCTATTTCAAAACAAGTTTCAAGTTGGTTTTGCCAATGATTGTAACTTCTTACTTTGAAAAGCTCATATTATAAAACAGAGTTAAAAGTCTCACTGTATTTTGCATCATGACGTAGTGTAAGAATACTCCAATCTCTATTCACATGACAGATATTTCCAGAAAAAAAGACAGACACAACTTTGATTCCTTCTTACTAGAATACTGTATTCATGTAAATATGTTGTGCTTAGGAAATTTCACAGCTAAAATTCCAAACATCATTTTAGCTATCACTCAGCTGTTAAATGGCATGTATTTCTGAAGAGCCAGTAGTACACAGACCTATGCTGCCAGATTGAGAGTGCTGAAGGAGGGAAGAGCACAGAGTCAAACACAGTGCTGGATTTTGCAGTACTGCAAAAAATATAGCAAGATGTACCAAGCTGCTAACAAAATCCACAGACATAATCCAATTCAAGTCATGACTCCAAAATTGGTTCATTTTAATTTCTCAATTCCATTCTTGCACTCCATAAAGCTATTCTTAAAACCTCAATTCCTTCATAGAAAATAAAACCTGACACAGCATGCCTGACCTTCAGACTTCAGACAGCTTGAGATACAATTTTCCTTCTCAAAAAAATAGGTATCCTGGGCTTCATCAAAAGGAACATAAGCAGCAGGTCGAAGGAGGTGATCCTGCCTCTCTACACTGCTCTGGTGAGACCTCACTTGGAGTACTGTGTGCAGTTCTGGTGTCCTCAACATAAAAAGGACATGGCACTGTTAGAACAAGTCCAGAGGAGGGCCACGAGGATGATCAGGGGACTGGAGCACCTCCCATATGAAGACAGGCTGAGAAAGTTGGGGCTCTTCAGCCTGGAGAAGAGAAGGCTGCATGGAGACCTCACAGCAGCCTTCCAGTATCTGAAGGGGGCCTACAGGGATGCTGGTGAGGGACTGAATTCAGTAGGGACTGTAGTGATAGGACAAGGGGTAATGGGTTGAAACTTAAACAGCAGAGGTTTAGACTTGATATAAGGAAGAAAGTCTTTACTGTTAGGGTGGTGAAGTACTGGAATGGGTTGCCCAGGGAGGTTGTGAATGCTCCATCCCTGGCATTGTTCAAGACCAGGTTGGATGAAGCCTTGCGTGATATGGTTTAGTGTGAGGTGTCCCTGCCCATGGCAGGGGGGTTGGAACTAGATGATCTTAAGGTCCTTTCCAACCCTAACTATTCTATGATTCTGTATTTATCCCAGTGAAAGGTCATTAATGTATAAAAACATCTTGAAATTATTCTTAAAATTTGCTTTTAAACTACAGAAATTAAAAGTATCTTCTGACAGACCACACAAACAGAGGCCTGTCCAGGGCAATCAGGTGTCAAAATGCAGTTCCGGAACCAAATTACAACTTTCTCAGTATGTTTACCATTAGAGCTCTATAACTTAAGAGTACAACACTTTAACACCAATTGTTGGTGCTAAATAATTCATATTTTTATAATAATTTAATAATTTCTGTAACTACTTAAAAGTCTTGGAATTGAAATTATTTCCCTCATCAAAAGAGTTTGATTTTCAAAATTCAGTGGTAAATACAGTTGCCTTGCCATTTCTCTCTACAGAAACAGCCTTTGGAAGCAACATTATCTACTTTTGAAGATCAAGCTACCCCAAATAATTAGGGGGCACACTTATGATATCAATTACTGTTCAAGTTTCACATCACTTCAGAATTGGTAAAGCTAATATCTCAGGAAGTCCCCACACCTTTTTCTGCTACACAAACGATATGGGTGTTCCCTATCTCAGCATTATATGTCTTTTCCCTCTACATTTGTCTAACCACATACAGAAACGAAGCTCAGATTTTCACCCACAGGAAATAATTCCTTAATTTTCAAGTACATAATGTTTATTCATCTCACTAGAATAAACTTGTTTTATTCTGCTACTACCTCAGTAACAAAAAAAGTAAATCCAAACCTGCTTTCTGGAAACAGGAAGTGCTAATTCAACCAGTGTGCATGCTTTAAATATCTATCAAAGACTCCAAATGGTGATAATGAGCAGCTGTGGCCCATGGACATCTTCCATCACTGTCTCTCCAGTCAACCTCTTGAGATAGTAGAACTTAAGATCAAAATCAGCTAGCATTAAAAATTACTCATAGTGAATGTGGTTGCCTAGAATTCAAGCACTTTCTGACCCACCAACACTGTTCTAGCTGAAAGTGAGCCCAGTGTCATCAGCAACTGTTCTAGATCTCTCCAGAGGAAGAAACAAACTCCTCAGAACAGATTACCATTAATAAAGTTTTGTAAGAATTTCCAAGACAGTACTTTTTCAGTTTCTTATATGCTTAAAGCTCATTTCCCCAGCACAATGACTCGGTAGCAAGCTTCCTATACAGTATTTCAACCTTGGCAATTTAAGATTTTTAGATTACTTTCAATGCACTTCCCTCTCCAAATAACAAATGCAAGCGAGTGAAGCTGCACCAAACAGATTAAGCAGAGGAGCAACTACCTCTTGCAGGAGGAACTGTTTTCTTGTGGGAGGTGTAATGTGGTTGGGGAAGGGGGGGAAGAAGGGATGTGAATTTAAAAGGCAGGTTTAATCACCAGAGTTCCTTGGTGATTTAGAATTTAGTCATTCTACAGTGTGCACACATAGTTGCACACTATACCAGACATGCATAAAGCATTTCTCTTTCAGCCTGATTTGTCTTAGAGGACATGAAGTTAGTATTTCAGAAGAAAAAAAACCAGCCAAAACCAGCACGTCTTTAACAATGCAGCTGCCAAATAATTTCTTTCCAATTAAAATATGTTCTGAATTTCATAAGGCCTTTCTACAGACATAGGTCTTGCAGTCCCAAGCACTTCCTGACATTTTAATTGCTTCAAGTCACCAAAATAACAAAAATGATGCTTCGCAGTGTTCACAGACAGGTTGAACAGCACTGTGTCCTAAAGGAGAACAATGTCTGGAATGGCCATTTAAACAGGGGAAGAAGGAGAGACAATGTTGAAAAACACGTACATAAGAAATACACACTGTTTGTACTCTTCATTGACACCAAACATATGAGAAGCTCAACCTCCTCCTCACTCCCCCTCCCAGTAAAGGAAATGTCTTCCCTTGACAAGACTAAACTTTCCAAGAACGTGTTTCTGGACAGAGGCAGTGTCAGAGCAATGTAGGAGAACATGAAATAACCCTTTCCAAGATGCTTTCACTATTTGTAGCTACATGGTCTAAGATCAAGGTTGGTTTTGTTTGCTTTTTTAATACAAATAATTTATGTTTGTTCAATAAGGCAAGTAATGTTCCATCACACTTCTGCACTGAAATGGTCTGGAAGCAAAACAGCATCCAAGTGTGTGCATGGGTTGTCTAACCCCAACTCACTTCCCATACTGGAGCTGCTTCAGCTTCCAATCTCCCTACCGCACTATGGTTCACCTTTGAAGTTAGGTCACATAACCCCCATATACCAACCCAGACTTCTATAATCAAGAAAATCAAATCAGATCCTCCCAAAGCATTTTGCTGGAGAGAAAGCACTGTTTATCTTTGCTCTCAAATAAACTATCTCAGTGCTGCAAAACCTTGAAGTACTCAATCTTAGTCACTCAGAGCTGGTTTCAGTTGTCTAACATGTAGGTACAATGCTGTAGATACAATGCGCTTTACCTGCCACTCTGAAGCACAGTTATCATGGTTGCCACTATACAGCCGCAGGGTTGCATGGCTTCAAAGATAAAGAAGGAAAAAGAAAACACCAAAAAACAAAAGCAAAACCAACCAACCAGAAAAAAGAACCAAAACTAAACCACCCCCACAAAGCATAAACCACACAAGAAACAAAATCCAGCATTTCAGCAACAAGCCAAGCTGTTTGTAAGGAAGAGCAGACTGACTCCTAACACTTTAAACGACAGACACTCCAGAAAGATATATTTTGACTGATGTTCCATTCGTTGTCCTGGAGTTAAAACCAACATACCCAAGTAAATAAGGGAGTGTTTCTATCTGGTCTGTTTGAAACAGGTCACTGTGACACCAGTCTGCACAGAACTAAGGCTTTAGAAAGGAAGAGTTAAAATACAGCTTTCTTAGCTCCAGTATGCATATAGCATTACAGTATTTTCAGAATATTATAGAGTTGATATCCAAAGTTAATTCCAAGGGGGTTTTTATATGCTGTCTGCCCATGGGACTGATTCCACTGAATTCAAAAAGCACATCTTTAGTGTTTATTGCTTCCAGATTTTGGAAGCAGAAATTACTGTTATAACTCAGCTGAGTTGCCTTAACAGCTCTGCTAAAGCCTCTCAGGTTTTCATCCCAGACTCTTGCTTCAGAATTAACACATTTCCGGCTTATTAATTCTCCAGTATACAAAGCTCATATTCACGTTTTAGGCAGAACAATAGCTTTAACAAAGAAGATGAACAGAACCCAAAACTTGTATTGCAGACTACTGAACCACACACAAAATATTCCCAGTATTGGGAACCTGAGGTACTGCATATAATACTAATCTGTTTGCCATTCTCTGCCAAAAATCTGAAGCACCACACTCAGAATTTGTACTAAAACCAAAATTTGAAAATCATGACCCATTCTGCACTTTCTGGTTTAACTGGATTAAGCTAGCACATAGGTGAGAACTGACCTCACTGTCCCAGGTACAGGAATTATGTCATATAACATAACCAACAGCTAACACAGGAATACTAATGCTAATACTAAATGAAGTTGATGTGTAACAGTCAGAGATGAAGGTCTAGAACAGCCCAGCTAACAGCTTAACCCAAGTGATAAGAGAACGGGCACTGACAGCATGTGCAAAAAGCCTGAAACTTTTGCCCAGTGTTTGTTCTCAGAGGTTGCAGACCTTAAAATTAAAATACAAGAGTCTACTAAGTATACAACTGACTGTTGAATGCAGTAACTAAAATATCTGCTTTGGAGCATTAATTTTGGGCATAAACCCCAGGAATGTAAAAACCACTGTTAAGTAAATCATTATCACAAAGCTATGCATAAGGCATTTTGGTGAACAGAGGAAGTGAGCATGTCCATGAACACTGGTGATATAATGCACCTGGATTTGGTAGGTAGCATTTAGTAGGTCAATAGGCCAAGTGACACTGTCAGAATTCAACTTCCACCTTTATTGCTCTGTTATTGCTCTCTATGTTTCAGTTATTGCATGGATTTTATTATGAAAATATTTTAAGTGCTCCTCACAATGCTTTGAAGTGACAGAATCCTCTCATGTCATAGATTCAGAAGCAAAGCTCCTTACCTGTATGAAAATTCAGAACAGCCCAACTCAGGGATACAGTGCTTACAACCTCAGAAGCTAGCAGCAATTCTGAGCTATTACTGAACCTCGTATTAGACATTAATTATCTACCACGTAAACCACAGTTAACAAGGCCACATTTAAAGAGCATGCAAGCTTTTTTGAGCCACTACCTTGAAAGCAGGCACTTCAAAGAGACATAAGTGCTTCTAGAAATCAATTACCTTTTATCAATTCAGTCCAAGAGGAAAGCAACTGCAAAATATCCTTTAGCATCAAATTTTAGTTTGAGATAAATCAGAACTGTTTGCTGGATTTAATTTCACTCCAGCTGCTCTCATGAATGATTAACACTCAAGACTCCTACAACTATGTGCTATTGGCTCCTTGGACAGCACTTCGCTGTACAAACAGATGTACAACAAGTTTTTGGAAGCAATTCTAGCCAAGAACATGCAAGCCAAACCCTCTTTCTTCACTGGCATGGGGAGTGGCATGTGGGAAGAAACACACTTCTGGTTGACATATTTACCACTTGGCACGTGGCCTGAACTTGCAACTGGCAAGCATTTAGGAGAGGCAACTTTTTTCTTGGAGGGAAAGCAATAAGGGACTCATCAGCTTGAGGGCATGGAAGATGATCAAATCATACTTGGAAGTACCACTCTAGGATTAAACAGAAGACTAATTGCAGTATAACCTTAGCATAGCTTAATGAAATACACACAACAGTCAGAAAACCCAAAGTTTTATCAATGGAAAATAATCACTTCCAGGATACCAAATTCTTCTGAAATATTTCTGAATTGCTGGTGTGAACATGTACATTTTTAGCACTATTATCCAAAAGACCACTTTTTGGGGCATATGTTCTTATCGTCTAAACAATGGCCTAGCCAAACAGAAGGAAAGGTAGAACATAATCAAAACCAGGTCAGCACTGACACAGTTGTTATTGTGATGAAAAGGAAGACAAATCCTAAAACAGAGACCACAAAATACTGCCATACATGCACAGGCTTTCTGGAAAGGCATAAACTCTTGGAAAATGGAGGAGTTAACAGTCAATTCTTCCCCAGCATTCTCAAAGAGGAACAACCATTACTTTCAAACCTCATGAACAACCAATCAGCAAAAGACTCAACCAATATGGCTTTATATCACGTTCTCCATATGGTGGAACTACCAAATCTGACATCTGTTAACTATTTCTAGGTGTCCTCAGTCAGTGAAATCTAGTTTTCAGAATAGTCTTAGCAACATGTAACTGTTTACATCACTTTGAGACTACCTGATAAATAGGCTTGTCTGCAAACAGCTTTATTCCAAATTATTTATTTGGTGGAAAACCAAACTTACACATGTCTGTAGAGGAAAGTGGCATCTTATTCCCTTCTTATTTGCTGCCTCACTGAGATTATATAATTTCTCATACCAGCCCAGTATTTCTTATAAACATGTAATTTTGCCAGAACTGTCCAAAGAAAGACTTGACATCCAGGTCCATTTTGAGGATGTTAGTTTGCAACCGACATATAGAAGTGCATCTGCAATGAAGAAAAACTGAATTAAATGTGAAGTTTGCTGTTCAACCATCTAAAGTCATCAATGCTAGTAACGCACTCATATGGGCCTTATCTGCAAAATACAGTTTGCAAGATGTCTCCTCCTTTCTGGCAGTGTATCTCTCCTCAGTACAATGTATAACATGTTCAGTCGAGAATCCTACATAAAAACAGGTATGGCTTAAAATCCAAGCACAATGAAGTTAAGCCACCTTATTTTCTTACCTCTGGAATACAACACCAGTTCCAACATAGAAAGGTAATAGTTAAAATGTCAACAAAGAGCAGAGGCTAACACCAGTGTTTCTTTCATTTTAGCATTTCTGTATTACAAATTGCATGAAATTCAACTGCAACTACTCAGACTTTCTTAAGACATCATTTTTCCCCCATTCCACATTTTTTTTGCTAGATAAAAGTGAACAGCTTAAAGTTCACATGCAACATTTCATGCAATAGCTACACAGAAATCCACACTGATCATGCATTTTGCCATTAACATCCCGTTAACACATTCCACTATGGAAGCTTCAGCACAATTTCAACCATTTCTGCCACCAAATGGAACAGAATTCTTTTAATCTTCTATTTCCAGTAGCATTACACAGCAAGTACATCAGCCACCTACAAGTACTTCAACTCTGACACCTTGTTACTTAAATTTTTGTAACCCCTGCAAACTAAACATTACCATTTAGCTTAAACTGATTTGCTCCACATTAACTTTATTATACCAACACCTATGCATCAAAAATATCTCAGGAGAGCATACAAATAAATTAAACTTCAATTACACTATCACAGGAAAACTGTTTACTTGGTATAGCTATAAAAAAATCCAAGTCCTCCTTCATTGCAAAAATTAATTTCTGAATGCTGAACTCCTGGGCTATGCTGTAAGGGTATATTTAGCTGCTGCACTACAGCTCTCATCTCAGATTACACTACTATTTAAGTCTAAAAAGCAATGCATGTGTTCATGAGAACTGTTAAGAGTAAACATGCAAGTCATAATAGGAAGTTTGTGTGAACTAGGTTAAGCCATAGAGAGATAAAAAATTCAGGAACTACATCAGAGAACGTAGACATCTTCTATGTCACACTTTTTAGCTCTCAAAGGTGCCTGTAATAATTCCTCTGTTTAAGATGGGAAGAGGTTAACTGCCTTTCCCTGTTAGCTGAGAACAGCCTTTCCAAGCCAGACTGAGATAGAAATAGGGACACCATACGCTCAACAACTCCCAGATCACAGTTTAGCCCTACGCTTTGCAAGCCCTTTAGCTTTCAAAGGGCAACAGTCCAGACAAGCCACAGAAGGAAGAGGAACAGAACTAAGTATTCCTTTTGTGTGCCAAAACTAAGAAATCTTTCAAAGTGTAACACAGCTGCTCAATAGTTCAAGACTGCTTCAGCTGCCTCTGTTCTCTGGATATGGAGAGGCACACGGCCACACAGCCTTTAAAAAAGACCAGTAACAAACATGTAACCTGAACGCTATAGGGTAGAAAACAGCAGGCTGAAGGGGAATGACATAGGAAAAAGTTTGGCAGCAATTCCTCCTTCTGTATAGCACTTTTGAAAAGACTGTCTGTGGCACCCACATTTGATGATAAGCAGCTTGAGAACCATAGCTCCACCAAAGGAGACTGAAGTCACTAATTTACTGAGAAAGCTCAGATTCTGGGTTGAGCCAACTTCATTTTGATGCAATGGGAACAAACACAGCCACGCACTGGTAGCTGTAAGAACATTAGTATTAAGCAAATCCTAGCTATGTTTTTGCTCCCAACAGAAAAACTGACCAAAACCACATGCATGACACCTTCAGTTCCTACCAAGTCCTCCAACAAGAGACTTTAGAATTGCTTCACATAAGCAGAATGTCCGCAGAGCATGAGTACGAAGCTTGAAATCATTTCAGGTAATACACATGACACTTATATACAAAACTCAGTAAGACAGCATGTGTCAAGACAAAAGCAGAATGTAAAATTAAAACAAAAGATAAAGCAGGTGAAAATACCTTACAGAACTAAGAAAACATCAGAAAACTGCCATAATAATAATAATGAAGATGACTGAAAAGCCAGATGCTCAGACTGCCAAGCCTCATAAAAGTCCAAGATAAACTTCAAAGCCATATACATGGATTGTTTTCCTTTGAGAAGACTGCACAAAGAAATCTAAGGAGGGGAGGGGAGCAGAGAGGTAGACAACTCTGAAATAACAGAACAAAGAATTCCATTAAAAGTGGACAGATGCAAAAGAAGTGACAGGCCTTCCTACTCAAAAGTACACAAAGAACTAAGGTTCAGAGAATGTGAATCAGTGAGCACATGGTTTAGTTACAATGCATACCAGTTAATACCTGATTTCACTGTGATTTTTTTATTTTAAAGAACAATGCCTTAGCTTTAACTTCAGGACAAATATTTCCAGGCCTAGTCCAAGGGGGTTTTCCCCTACTTTCAGAAAAGGAGAACACCACCGATTCATCTTTCTAACAGTCTGCACCATTTCTTACATTCCCTCAAATATGGATTAACATGACTTTCTAGAATACAGTCATATTATTGAAGTTCTCTTCATTATGCTGTATAAATTGGCTCTGCTTCTCAGAGTGCAATTTATTACAACACTGAGCAGTTTTCACAAAGTTTAAATATGCCTCCCAGAAAGAACTCTTAGAATCATCTTTGACCTATAGATCTCCCCTTACCACACTTCATCAGGATAATTTATACAAAACATTAAACCCAAAGCTGCACGTTTTGTAGTCATAACACCCAGCCAACTGTACTTGCACCAAACTATGCTTGTCAGCAGTATACAAACCCAAAACCTGAGGCTGTAGGAAGTTTTTTAATAAATTGAATGACAAAATATTGGCAAACTTCCTGGAACTGAATCTGAACAGAAGTCAAGGACACTTCGACACCACAGTGAGATCAGTGATACAGCACAAGCCCTACCTATAACAAAGAATTTTTAGTTGCAGTTTAAGTTTGCTAATGATCAGCCTTTACAAGGCAAAAAGCCAAGTAACTTGGGAAGCTCTGCCCAAACAGCAACTATATTGTTGGACTGGTGCAAGTTGTCCAACATTGGGTATGTCAGGCTGAACATTCCCTCTTCTGCACCAGAGGCCATTTTACAAACTTTCCTCCTTCCTAAAAACAGTTTAATTTTCCTCAAAAATACCCACACTACAACACAACAGGAAGTTAGCATATAATTTGTTATAGGCTATTAAATGAGCTACAACTAGGGTCTTGCAAGAGTAAAAAAGTAAACAGAGCGAATAAAATACATCTTTTTCATTCTTTTGCAGGCCTTTCCTAGTCTTCAAATCTGAAAAAAGTTCAATGTTTCTCTTTAAAATTTAAGAGTTTTAACCCATGGTTTCAATTTAATTTCAGGCTCAAACTGCCAGTTATACCCTATTTGCACAATGAATGTCAACACCCTGAAGATAATTTAGTGTCCACCTGCAGACTAAACAGTGGAGCTGTTCAATCAAACAAACCATTCTTGACTCCACAGCCCAGTAGGAAGAAAAGCCAAGTTTTAAGTTCAGAGACACACATGAATACAGCAATTCATCAAAAAAGGATAACATGGCACTTATCTTGCTCCTGAGCAAGGAGGATCCACAGTCAAAACTCACTATTTAACAGTTTCACTACCCAACATGAAGGATTTTTAAACAAGTGCTTACAACCTTTGGAACAGAAGAACCAAACCTTCCTTGCAATAGCTGTCATCATTAATGTGTACAGAGTAACAGCCTGGAACATCAGGGGTATCAGCAGGGCAGTAAGCAGATGAAATTATGTTTTGGGGAGGGTGAAAATTCCAGGCAAGTCTGAGTGTTTGTACTTAAAAATCAAGTCAGTATCAAACTCAGGTTAGTATTCAAGCAATTAAATATAACTCATACTATAAATCAACTGTATTGACACAAGAAAGCCATGTTAATGGAGACAAACATGTCAGTGAGAAAAATAAGTGAACACTTGTGCCTGAAAATAGCCTCAAACAAATGACTGTGAAATCTAAGTTACCATCACACTCCTAATTTAAAAGGAAAGAGGGGATAAAAAGGAAAAAAGAAAAAAGTCAAAATGCTTATCAGATGATGAAGAAATCTCATTCCATTTTCAGAGCAGGGTAACTGATGAATACATCAACAGTTTCCAGGGGCATTTGAACCACACCAGTCATGACATCTGTACCACATTTTGACTGAAGCATTTGTAAGTTTCTGCCGGCAGTCATAGAAAGTTGAGTTGATGATAAAAAATAAAAAAAAGATTCTAGCACTTCCCATTTTTTGAAATGTCACAGTGTGGAACTGTTGCAACAAAACCAGTTTTTCCTGTTCAGATATTCCTCTAGAACCCAATAACTACAGGATGACAGATGTTTGACATACCATGTAGTATTTAATATGACACCCCAGTGAGCAGCACCTGAGGAACTGCTGAGGACAAACACTTCTTTCTTTTTTCCACTATTTTCACTAGAAAACTTATTTCAGCAACCATTGTCTTCTTTTTCCATTCCTTTAAATATAATACAATTTCTTCCAGAGTTTTTATCCAAATGTGATATTGCTAATTTTATACATTTCTTTGCAACAACTAAACAACATCAAGAAGAAAAGGCACTCAACTCCTCCCCAAAAGCTGCTCTTCTTAGGGACCCAGCCTCAGCTGTCTGAAATTAGAGGCATGGCACATTACCTTCAACTGTCAATTGAACACACAACTGTTAACTGAACGCATGTTGTAGATGACACACTTAGTATATGCCTAAACTGGAAAGGCCTTTTAGCATACCTGCTACAGCTCCCTCTCTAAAAGTGGCCAGGAGAGGTACCAGACAAGAACAAAGACCACAGGACTTGGTAAGCATGAGACCAGCAAGCAAACCAAGTCAGCTGCTACACATACAGTGCTTCAGTTCCTGGAGCCAGTCTAGGCATCTCAACAGAAATACTTCATCTGATGGGGCACTCCCTTGGCATTTAGAAAGAATGCTGCTTGACTGCAAGACTTGTTTCCAAACTAAGTAATTGCAACAGTATAAACTACAATGCAAATCTTCCTATGCATTCACCATGTTCCAGTATACTAATATCTTATCCAAATAATTCACATGCCAAGAACACTGACACAAGGTTAAACACCATGTATATTACATGATGTTTTGTTAGAGGTAAAAGGTCCTAGTAACAAACTTCAGACAAATTAAATAATATCACATTCAGTTATTTTGAATGCTTCCCAATATTCTTCCTCCTCACGCTGATAGTTTTATAGGTTATGCACTCAAACACTTCCCCTAGTAGTGTAACACTGTAAAATAACAGCTATTGAAGAATCATTCATTTTATTACAGAATTTTTTCCTTTCTTTTTTACATTCAGTATTTTCTTTAAAGGATACAGATGTAAAATATAGTTTTAACACAGCAGTGCCTTGAATTTGACTATTTATCATCTGCATGGACTAATCATTAAGGGCTAAGTGGCATAAAACAAACGCTGCCTCTAGCCACTTGCTTTGCAAGACTTCTTAAAGCATATCTAACATCACACTATTATTATCTATCTTTGAGGTATGCAGAATTTTAAATGACAGTAAAATATTCCTCCATATCATTGTACTTACTGATCTCTTCCTGCAATTTGCCGTCTTAGCACACTGGAAGAGATCAATAGGATATTGACTTTACAAAGGGAGACGGAGTGCTGCTTGGAGGACCTGGAAGTTTTTACTGGCAAGGTGAGATACATCATATAAGTCAGAGAAGTTGACTATTTGATTTTAGTCTTTACCCTCTTGGTCATTTGTATCTGCGCTCCTCCAGGCACTGTCAAAGTCTTCCTCATTAAGAGAACTAACAGAAATAATTCTTTGCCTTTTAAAATATTTCTGAATAATCAAGGCAACTACAGATTAAAACCGAAGTAATAATTGTATAAATATGTCTTTTAAAAATAATTCTATTATAATTTTAAAGGCATTTTCCAGAAATCTGAAATGTGTTTCCACCAGAAAAGAACGTGATAAGTTTCCTTTAGGATATTTTGCTTGTTTCAAAATCTGCATGCTTTGTAATTTTTGACACATGCATGAAGTGTGTATTTTCAAAGAGAAATGTATCCTCCAAAGAGAATTATCATTATTTTTTTGACAGCAAAGATGTATTGTATTTGTTCATAGTGATCTTTTTGTGCCATGGTGCATATTTTGCCTCTAACTGCAATGTTACACAGAACATTACATATATTTTGCTAATGTGAGTTTCAGTCAGTATTTGCAGGATCATTATCATAAAAAGGACATGGAACTGTTAGAACAAGTCCAGAGGAGGGCCACAAGGATGATCAGGGGACTGGAGCACCTCCCATATGAAGACAGGCTGAGAAAGTTGGGGCTCTTCAGCCTGGAGAAGAGAAGGCTGCGTGGAGACCTCACAGCAGCCTTCCAGTATCTGAAGGGGGCCTACAGGGATGCTGGAGAGGGACTATTCATTAGGGACTGTAGTGATAGGAGAAGGGGTAATGGGTTGAAACTTAAGCAGCAGAGGTTTAGACTGGATATAAGAAAGAAGTTCCTTACTGTGAGGTTGGTGAGGTACTGGAATGGGTTGCCCAGGGAGGTTGTGAATGCTCCATCCCTGGCAGTGTTCAAGGCCAGGTTGGATGAAGCCTTGGGTGATATGGTTTAGCGTGAGGTGTCCCTGCCCATGGTAGGGGGGTTGGAACTAGACGATCTTAAGGTCCTTTTCAACCCTAACTGTTCTACGATTCTATGATAGTCCAGCAGCAAGCAAGACCTAGATATTAACTCACAGCAGAGTACTGCTGAAAGGTAAAAAAAACAACTTGAAATATGGCAGCAAAGTATCCCATACTTCAATCTTTCACAGGGAAGTTAATAACAAACCAGGGCAGCTCATATTGCAAAATTTACCTGGAGTGACCCAACAGCAGCAACTGCTATCCAAACAAACACGAGCTATGGCAAATCTACAGTGCTTGATCAATGCTTCCAAGAACAATAATACTGGAGATATGTAGAAAAAAAGGAAACTCTCAATAGATAATCTTAAGATTTGCAGTGTCACTGTTTCTATTGCCCAATACTTGTTTGTAATAAATTATCTTTCAAGGTAACTGTGATAAAATACTACAGCAAATCAATGACTCTCCAGGCACCTAGAATTTGTGAATCAAGTTTCTCTTTAAATGCCAAAGTCATTTGTCCTGATTGATATTTATGAATATGATTGGCACATTCTGAGGCTGTCAAAACCTAAGATATTTTGGCGAATTTGTAACAGAGTATCTTTAATAAGTCACGGACACCCCCTTGTTGCAGGGAAAGAGCTTGTGTGCCCCTGTGAGGTTGAGAGCTATGCTGGTGGTGGCATATGCCTCTGGTTGTGTCTCCCATGCCAGACAGGTCTCAACTGAAGTGTCAAAGTGTGTCCATAGGCAGGATGGGTTCACTAGCCTTCAGGTGACCATCCTAGGAGAAGGACAACTCAAACTTCAAACCCGGGCAGATGGAGCTCATTTAGCACTGTAAGGCCATCCATCTAAGAGAAGGATACTCTAACCAAACCTACGAACTGAGGACTTTGCTGTCACCGTCCAAGCTTGCTAGGCCCTGGCAGATAAACCCCCGGTGTAAAGGGTGGGGCCAGTTCCGCACACGCTGTGCCTCACTTAAAAAATCCACTGCGCAGGCCCAAAGGGTTTACTCACACTTGCAAAGCCCTGTGCTTGTATTAAGCACGGGTAAAGCCCTTCCCAAATCTTAGTGCATGAAGTCAAGCCATCACCTTTAATAAAGGCCATATTTTACATACCTTTCAAAAATTCTGTATTTTATTCTCATGAAACTCACCCATTAACATCTTTGGGCTCAAATCTCACTCAGCAAACTAAGCAACAAAGTTACACTAGAGCCAGTAAAGGAGTAAATATTGCAATCAATAGAAAGACTGTTCAGTCTACATCAATGTTACAACATCGGTGCTAAGGTGTTCATATGAGAAATGCAGTCTTCAACTGATGTGCTTCTTCCCAGACCTCATCCCCCTTTCAAAGAGCTCAAATTCAGATTACATGGGTCTAACAAAAAAACTTTTCTTATTTTAATACTTACCTTTGGAACTTTAAACATGCTTGCAGAGTTTATTAATAATTACTCACAATGTTTAAATAGAACTTAAAAGCTGATGATGGAACTATTGGAACAAGACCAGAGGAGGGCCACAAGGATGATCAGGGGACTGGAGCACCTCCCATATGAAGACAGGCTGAGAAAGTTGGGGCTCTTCAGCCTGGAGAAGAGAAGGCTGCGTGGAGACCTCACAGCAGCCTTCCAGTATCTGAAGGGGGCCTATAAGGATAGGCTGGAGAGGGACTCTTCATTAGGGATTGTAGTGATAGGACAAGGCGTAACGGGTTAAAACTTAAACAGGGGGAGTTTAGACTGGATATAAGAAAGAAGTTCCTTACTGTGAGGTTGGTGAGGTACTGGAATGAGTTGCCCACAGAAGCTGTGAATGCTCCATCCCTGGCAGTGTTCAAGGCCAGGTTGGACAGAGCCTTGGGTGACATGGTTTAGTGTGAGGTATCCCTGCCCATGTCAGGGGGGTTGGAAGTAGATGATCTTAAGGTCCTTTCCAATACCAACTATTCTATGATTCTATGGTGTTATCCAGTGAAGCAAATACTATGTAACCATATATATGCATGCAGATACAGAGTGTACCTTTTACTCCTGCCTGGTTCCATTACTCCCCAGCCCCAGTCATGAACATGCCACAACAATATGCTGTTTCAAGTTCCAAGGATTATTTTACAAGTGGTTAGCTTTTCAAAAAAAAAAAAAAGCCAATTAGGAAATGAAGTCATTTGTTGGTCTTGAAACCATAGCAGCAGTCATTACCATTCACTTTAGCACTGTTGCTCATCTATGTAGCAAAGCTTGACTTATCAAAAGACATCAGCTATTCACAGAATGAGCACCAGCCTGCCTGCCCCCCAGTGCAGAGGGGTATCAAAGTCCACTATGTTTCAGCCGCTCAGGGTGATCTACAAAACTTACAGAAGTAATCTAACATCATTGCTTGCTCCCCCTGATTAAAAAACTCTCAAGTGTATTAATTAGCTTACCCATGCACAGCATTCCATGACTCTATGCATAGCTTTTTTTTTTCAGTTTCAAGGTTCAGCAATAAGGAGATACTTCATGAAGATGTGCAGATTAATTAAAAGCCATCTCATCTCAAGAGTTTATAGGTAAGGGTAATGATAATTTTACCTAAGAAAACTGAAGGCATGCCAGAAATAATTGGAGATTCAAAACAAACCTACACTGTAATCCATTCTGCAGTAACTATCTTATCTGACAGCTAACAGCACAAATTACTGGCTTTTCAACTACAACAGTCTCCTAGACTACCAATAGTGAATCTTGAGGCCTTGCAGGTTATTTGGTTAGACTGACAGCAGGTTAAAACCTACAGCATGTTTGTGAGATTAGGTAAAAACCTACTCTAAGCATTCAATGCTCTAAAGACTTTCCAGTCCAACCCTGGAGCTAGTATACCTTCCCCTTCTTCCTCCACCCCAGAAAAAAGAAAAGCTTACAGAAACAGCAGCTGTAATTTCCATCACCACCACCAACAGAAACTCACAATAACACCTCTGAAATACCTTTCTGTAACATTTAGCCTGCAAATTTGGCCAGTTTGAATTCAAAACACTGAGAACAGAATTTAAAACCATGCTATTTGAGTTTGCCACGATCTTTATCCACAGCCTAGTTAAATAGTGCTGACCTGCCAGAGATACTGATGAAATAGTGCCTCAAAGCACATCAAATTCTGAGGTCTCAGCACTACAACTATGAAACTCCATCAATGCACTGGATGAGAACGTTGGAGAATGCAGTACTGACAGCACTGTTGTAATATTGAGTGAACTCACTGCAGTCTTGTAAGATTGCTTGTTCCCCAGATGAGAAACTATGTTCTCTGTATTTTTAAGATATAGAACGTATTATTACGCTACAAAATTCCACAATGAACATTCAGAGATGCCTTTTCCTGCACAAGAAGTGCCTACCACAGATCAGGGAACAGTACGGACTTGTAGTCTTTCTGAACTTAGTTACTAGCAGCAGGCTGTAAATAGTACTAAAAGAATATTCAGATTGTTCTCTATGACTGCTGGGTTGAATTTAAAGATGCTCCAGTTTGTGCACATCAAAGTCCTTGCAGTGTTGAGTAAAAACTACTGCTCAGACCCAGCTTGCAAACTGTTACATAGTCAGAACAAGAAAACATTGCTAAGGTACTAAATATCAGTTAGCTAGTCACTCAGAAATAATCAGATTAATCTCAGTGAAGTACAGACAAGTAACACAAAACAGATCCCATTTCCATGCAGCTCAGCTAGCTAATTAAATTTCACAGATCTTCCCAGACTGATATCTATACAAATAGTCTCACCTGTCCTAGCACTCTACACTCTCCTTCAGTTTCATACAGGATGAATTAATCCTTGAAATACACAATTTATGCATGGCATATGTAAGCCATGGTCCTAGCTACAACAAAATAGCTATGCGAAGAAAGAGCTGAAGTTTAGTAACTTCATCTATCTTAGTGACTACTGTTGAGCACTGAAAACACCACAAGCGTAGCAGTGTCTTAATCTCAACAACTGAAAGCAGAAATAGTCCTCTCTCCCTTTACGTCAGACAACAACCTTCTCTCAGGTTTTTCTATCTGATTGACTTTCACAAGAGACCAGATTTTCTAGGAGAGCCAAATACAATCTAGTGGCCAACCAGCATGGCCAGCACTGGAAAAGATTCTGGGCTGTGTGGAAACTTTAAACAAGCCTGTAACCTGGAAGAGATGCTTTAGTTAGATTTCTTGCTATAGTTTCAACCCTTCTTCCATGGCATATAACAACAACAGTGCATATCAGGAAAACTAGGCAAGACTCTACATCCCTACATACATGCACAAACACATTTAATATTCACCTGGCAAGCTGTTAACCAGTGATTTCAGGTTTATTAATACACACTTCAAAGCACAATGGTTACAGGCATTAATGACATTGCCTGTAAAGCACTTGCATATAATCATTTTAGCCTCTAGCAGATTAGGTGTGTTAAAATAACGTGTCAGGGCAGTGATCAATAGCAGATGACTTGTTTCTTCTAGTGACCCAAGGCTTGTACTACAAGTCTATGTGTGTGAGATATAAAAGTAAGTCACTGGTACCTTTTACACAAAGCTGGCCCTTAAGTGCAGAAAATGATGCAGCAGTATCATTTGATGCTGTCAAGTATGTCATACACAATTAACTAACTACAAGACTATCAGGCCATTTAACTGGTGCTTAAACTATCATTTCTAACCTTGCCCAAATAAGAATACTAAGTTGTAATTGAAAACATAACAATCCAGTTTGAGCCAGTGTGGTGGGACTGGCAGTTCAGGAAGCCACCTTCATGAGCTTTGCTCTGCACCTCCAAGTAGCATATTCCAGCTGCTCTGCTTGGAGCAGCTCCTCCTCCTCCTCCTTGTCCATGCAGACTTGAATTTGACCCCTGCCCCCTGGCTCTGATATCAGACTGCTTTCACAACTGGTTGATTAATTATTTATTCATTCATTTGCATAAATAGTGCTCTGGCTTAGAATCATAGAATAGTTAGGGTTGGAAAGGACCTTAAGATCATCTAGTTCCAACCCCCCCACCATGGGCAGGGACACCTCACACTAAAGCGTGCCACGCAAGGCTTCATCCAACCTGGCCTTGAACACTGCCAGGGATGGAGTATTCACAATCTCCCTGGGCCTCACCAACCTCACAGTAAAGAATTTCTTTCTTAAATCTAATCTAAACCTCCCCTGTTTAAGTTTTAACCTGTTACCCTTTGTCCTGTCACTGCAATCCCTAATGAAGAGTCCCTCCCCAGCATCCTTGTGGGCCCCCTTCAGATACTGGAAGGTTGCTATGAGGTCTCCATGCAGCCTTCTCTAGGCTAAACAGCTCCAACTCTAGTTTTAGCTCTTTAATCCTGCATCTTTTCCTCACTCAGCCAGTGCACCAAACTCTCCTGTTCAGAATCCAAACAGAAAGTCAGAGGTGCATATTTCGTATATATTTCAGCATGTACAGAAGTCCATGAAGACATTAACAATCTCACCACTAGCAAGCAGACCACTTTTACTCAAAGAACTAGATTCCCTGGGAGTGCACTCCTGTCTCAGTCAAAATCCTACAATCCTTTATCCAACTATACAGTTTTTCCCATGCCCACCTTACACTGGCACTCAGCCCCGCCTATAGCAAGTATGTGCAGGGAGCTGAACTATCCACTATGTCTCCCACCCTATGCCTTCTCAACAATATTAGTTTTCAGATATGCTGAAATTTCCAGTCTAGCTCACTGCAGTCAGGCCAATGCTGAGGTTGTCCAAGGGGAGAAGGGAGGAAGAGCAAGACATTAACTTTTGTTCAATCTAAACCAAGCCACCTTGGAACTGCACCTCAGAGAAGTGTTTCTACATCAGTAAACATTTATTATATTCAATTAAAGCTTCCTTCCACACACAGTGCTTATCAGGATACAAATCAGACCTGAGGGACTCATGGTAACAAAGATTTGTGCTAATGTAACAGGTTTCATTATCACAACTTTCACAACACAGAGTTCAGCTTATATTCCAAGTTAAGAACAGAATTTATGGCAATTTCACATTGTGCAAATGACACGAGGCAGTTGCCCTTTTTAAACAAATTATCATGATTATTGACTCTCCCAAGTCACTCATTTCAACACACAAACCATTTACACTACATAGCTAATAGGATGAGAGGAGTAACATTTAATATTTAATTTATATAAAGATTAGATACTTTATTACTATGCTTGTAGGAGACTACAAGACACATGATCAGGAGTGTTTTATTGACAAGTTGAATATGATGGTCACTTCTACTTTCTACCTCTGTGCCCAATAATACTCCACAGCTAGGGAGACTCATTTACTTTCCTAGCTGCAGGAGTATGATCATGGAAGAGATGACCCTTCCATCTTAGTAGTTAAAGCAGCTATCTAAAAAGTAGGGTAAGAAAAATTCCTCCACACTGACCTTAAACCACTTAATATGAAATGTGGTCCCAGAATTGAAAGGATTCCAATTTCCCAACTAGCTCAAGTCTTACTAAGAAACTGGATTTATCATGTCCTATCAAGATACTTCTTCACAGCTGTAGGAGCACTAACTATGCAAGTCCCTACAAACATATGAATGTATCCTCTAGTTTCATAGAATCGTAGAATAGTTAGGGTTGGAAAGGACCTTAAGATCATCTAGTTCCAACCCCCCTGCCATGGGCAGGGACAGACGCTATAGATTCCAATGCTCCTTGTGAGCATAAGTTTGCAGTACATGTTACAGTTAAACAGCACAGGCCTTCACAAACACAAAGAAACAAACAGCCTGGCTTAGAATTAAACCAGGAATTTTTGCAGGCTATGTTGCTCTGGAATGATAGCTGGCTTTGTCCTGCTTCCAATTCTCATTTAAGCCTTTACTCTTAATAAAGGCCACAGATATTGCAGCCTACTTTATTTAGCTGCCATTCATTTGGAATAAATAGAGGCTTTGTTTACAAGCCTGAAATACATAAAGAAGGCTACCCCACACATTTGACATGCAACCAAACCAGAATGCAACAGCATAAAGGTCTTCAACTATTAGTGACTTCAGATTTGCAAGATATGAATTTGTCAAAGCGCTGTCAAAGTTGAAGATTAACAGCTCTCCACCATAAGTACTGAATATACCATAAATGTATGTACTAGCAGCATGTAACATATGCTTCTAGTCTGCTTGACTGTCAGATCAGACTGCCTTGCAGCCCAGAAAGCTAATTGTGCTTTGGGCAGCATAAAAGAAACACAGTCAGCAGGTTGAGGGAGGTGATTCTTACGAGACTCCACCTGAAGTAACAAGTCCACCTCTGGGATCCCCAGTACAATACAGACTTAAACCTGCTAGAGCAGGTCCAGAGGAAGGCCACCAAAATGGAAAGATGGCTATGATAGCCCTTCTATGAAGAAAGGCTGAGAGGGCTGTTTAGCCTGGAGAAAAGACTCTAGAGGGATGTTAGCATGGCCTTTCTATACTCAAAATCATAGAATCATAGAATAGTTAGGGTTGGAAAGGACCTTAAGATCATCTAGTTCCAACCCCCCTGCCATGGGCAGGGACACCTCACACTAAACCATATCACCCAAGGCTTCATCCAACCTGGTCTTGAACACTGCCAGGGATGGAACAGTCACCACCTCCCTGGGCAACCCATTCCAGTACCTCACCACCCTAACAGGAAAGAATTTCTTCCTTAGATCCAATCTAAACTTCCCCTGTTTAAGTTTCAACCCATTACTCCTTGTCCTATCACTACAGTCCCTAATGAATAGTCCCTCTCCAGCATCCCTGTAGGCCCCCTTCAGATACTGGAAGGCTGCTATGAGGTCTCCACGCAGCCTTCTCTTCTCCAGGCTGAAGAGCCCCAACTTTCTCAGCCTGTCTTCATATGGGAGGTGCTCCAGTCCCCTGATCATCCTCGTGGCCCTCCTCTGGACTTGTTCTAACAGTACCATGTCCTTTTTATGTTGAGGACACCAGAACTGCACACAATACTCCAAGTGAGGTCTCACGAGAGCAGAATAGAGGAGGGGCAGGATCACCTCCTTCGACCTGCTGGTCATGCTTCTTTTGATGAAGCCCAGGATACGGTTGACTTTCTGGGCTGTGAGTGCACACTGAAGCCGGCTCATGTTCATTTTCTCATTGACTAACACCCCCAAGTCCTTCTCCGCAGAACTACCATGAATTAAAGGGGGCTTATAAGAAACACAGACTTCTTATGAAGTCCTGTAGTCACAGGATAAGGGACAACTGTTTTAGAGGGCAAACTTAGGCTGGGAAGAAGGAAGAAATATATTTTTACAATGACAGTGGTAAGACACTGGAATGCATTGTCTAGATAAGTTGTGGATGTTCCATCTTTGACAGTTGGAAGGGACTTTGAGCTACCTCATTTAGTAAAAGATGTCTCTGCCCATGGCAGAATGGTTGGACTAGTTTATCTTTAAAGGCGCCTTCCAATCCAGACCATTCTGTAATTCTGTGATTGTTATTAATAAGCACATAGAGACCAGCAACTTCCACTCCACTGCAAAAAATTAGAAAAGCATGAAGTACCTAAAAGGTTGCAGTCTCCTATTTTTTTCATGTTATTCCAATTACACTGTAAGGTTTTATTTGTTTCCTCTGGCCATTTCAAAATTCCCATTAACTCTTCCTTAAGCAATTTATTATTCTGCAAAAAAGTATAATTGTAAAAGATTATACTTCAAATCTGAATCAAGCACACTTTCCTGAAGTACAAAAGGTGTCTCATGGCAGCACCCCAACTGCCAAGAAGTGATGTGTTCCTCTAACACCAGCAGTGTGTACAGATGCGAGTGAAATTCCTAAATAAACAGTCTCAAGGACCAACAGCTTCCATTTTTACAGAAGCATCATATTTGAACATATTCCACAAAAGAAGAGATAATGACTTTTGACTTTCTCTTATTTTCCTCCCACAAGATACATGGGTTCAGGATTTCTTTACCAAGCCTTTTACCACAATCAGCCATTATCAAGCCTAACTCACATTTGTTATTTTCCTTTCATTAAAGGAAAACATCAGTAGAAATAAGCTGAAAGAGATCAACAGAAATGGGAAAAGAGCAACAAGCTGACCAACACAGCAGTTCATTTCCTTATTTAATGTTTGCACTCAGCACAGCAGAAAGCTGTCCCATCATACTGAGTTAACACCACCACTTCTCCAGTTCCATTGTGAATTACAGCTTGTCTCAAGCTTAGTCGTAAGATTTCAAAACCACTTAGAAGGAAGGAAAATGTAGCCAATGGAATTGTAGCTGTATGAAGCAGAAACTGTTGCTCTGCTGTCCAACTTGTAGAAGCTAATCTATGCTGTAATTTTATGGCTCAAAACACAGACAGCTGCAAAATTCCCAGGCTCCCCACTCACTATCTTTTACTTTTAAAACACTTGCCTTCTTCAGCCAACACCTGGCTTTTTCTGCAATAGCCCTCATAGGGTCAACATTCTCCTCTTCCTCTACATTGTACTTTCAAAATCCATAACTCTTGAAAAGATGAAGAGCTACACTTTCATGAGGGAGAACAAAGAGTTGTCTTAAGAAGGGCGAAAAGATGCAACAACACAGTAGTTTCATTCGGAGAGTAACAGAGTTAGGAAGTGGCAAGTTAAAATAACAGCCCTGGCTGAATGGGAAACATGTATGTAAACACAGGCTGCACATGGCAACAGAAAAAAATTGAGGCAAATTTAATACTGAAAGAGACTTTTGAGTGTCTGATAACCCTTCTCTTGAAAGATTGTGGGTGATGGAGATTTCTGTAATCCTTTTTAAAAACAGACTTCCATTCAACCAAAAAAATAGTGTTTAATATTTCAGCTGAGTTTAAGTCCAAAAGCCACCATTGTGAATTCAAAAAAGTTCATAACCACAAGACTGTTTCTATCAAAATCACCCTATTTATCCATATTTCACCTGTATTCCAAAAGTTTAAACTTTAGTTGACAACTCAGGTGAAAGAAACATTGCACCTCATCTTCCACCAGTGACCTATGTGTCAAAACCATGGATTAGTTACTGAGACCCCATCTGGAACTGTTTGATACTGGGACCTGACCCATCAATAGCTCTGACCAGAACTATCAATCATTTCCAAAGAGATCACTCTGCTGATTCTGCAGCTTTACCATGGTATAAAAGTTGGTCTGACATCTGCCACTGTAATCCCTGCTCATCATTTAGATAATATCATCTCATTCCAGAAGTTTCTTCCTTGTCAGTGCTTTGCTTTGCATTTAACAGCCCCATTCATCTCATACTGCAGGTCAATTTCTCACATTTTTCCCCTCTCTCAGAAGAAAATCTCTTTTCTCATAGCACTCCTATCACAGGTGCCTTCCGCACCATGGTTCATACCTCAACCATGGTAGATAAGAATACAAGTGCATGCAAGGAGGAAAATGTAAGCCTTCACTTTTGAGGTAACTTCTGCCAAGAGCAGCTTCTTCCTTGTCATTACACACTACCACCGAGTTTTGATTCCTTAAATTTCTGTCATTAGGACACACATACATATATATACCACAAAAAAAACACCAAAATTCTGTTACATAGCTCTGAAGTATATAATGTTTCCACCTTCATTCACACACACAAAAACATGTGTGAACCAATACAATTTCATAGCTACTAAATAAGTTCCAAACTTGAGCATTACAGTGACCATTCTGATATCATTGGGGGAGCCTGGTAATGCTCAGAGAAGAAATAAGAACAAGTAGATCCAGTTTGTCCAAGTATCCTGGCTCTTTCACATGGATTTCTACAATTACAGCTTGCCACTTCAGCATAACAGCAGTCAGAGGATCCCACAACTGGCTATTAGATACCAACTCTGTACACACACACACACACATAAGGGAAAATTGTAAACTCATCTCCTCTGACCTTAAGGATCAGGTAAACCAGGACATTGAGTTTTGAATTACGGTTTTCCCATTATAATATTATTATTATATATTAATTACAATATAATATTATTTTTCACATCTCACAAAAATCATTCGGTCTCCAAATCAATAGCTGATGCACAAAGAAGCTTACGTTCTTCGAACTTCAATAACCATAATGCAAATGCATTACACATGACTGTGGACACAGGCACCAGAACTGGCACAAGTTATTCTCAAAAAGAAGAGCAAACAACAAAATGATGCTTTTGGGTGTCAGTCATTTGAAAATAAGCTGATATCGAGTTAACTAAAGCATTGGCAGGATTTTTAACAGCATGTTGCCTAGCAAGTTACAAAATAATGTCCACAGAAATATTCAAAGCTAAAACTAGTAAGTGTTGTATGGTTTCCAAGCAGGTCTGTTCAGGTCCTGCCCATAAAGATTCTACAGATTGTCTTAGATCTATGCTCACCAAGTGTTTGGAATTTTTTTTTTTAATTCAGCAGCACACATTCTCCAGGATGCATTTAAGGATTTATTTCTTAAAAGTCGACTAGTTGTAAATGTTTTAGTTTTCTCAGTTTTCAAAGAGCGATAGTGGTCAAGCAGTTGCCTGCACGAGCCATTAGTGATTCATGAATACTACATACACTTACACTAAAACCCAAGAAACAATAATATGAAAGATTCAGGGCTCCTGCTGATTTTTGTTTCTCTACTGGGAACCCAATCACTACAGATTGTTTCACTAACCATACATGTACAGTAAAACCTGCCTGCCTCACTACCCTAAAAGTAACTTTGCTTGGGAAAGTCATCAAGACATCACACATTATGCTCAATAGGAACTTCCAGTATATAATCCCAGCTTTTCCCACTCAAACTGAAGACAGAAGCCAGACTTGAGAAATAATCTGCTTGAAACTGAAGATAAGCTCATCAGCAAGACCTGAAAAATTGAAATTTTAGTTCTTGCCACACTAATGCCTTTTTACATGCTGAAGTTGCTTTGAAGCTGACTGCACCAGCTGAACCAGACATATCTGGTTTTAGTTTGTCCAACAGGAGCAAAAGGATGGAAGAGAATTGACATGACCCTCTTTACAGCTTACGTTTTTCAGACTAATTCTATCTTCTCCCAGTTTTGCTGTCTTGATCTGGGAAATGACCTGAAACTAACACTAATGTCAAATCTATTGTACTATCCCACCAATTAAGTCAAAAGCCAAGCTTAACTTCATTTTCCCCTCAAAACTAAATCACAGTGATGTACGGAATAATGGCAAACCACTAATTCTGCTCTATCATGCACCTAACAGATACAGAACATTTCACTGTTACAGGAGTTGGATCTTTTTCATGCAAGCCACTAAAAGTCACTGAATTAGGAAACATGTTGCCCCAGAGTCATTACTTTCCAGATCTAGTATCAGTCATATCACATTTTAAGTAATAAACTGCTCCCTCGCAACACACCAACACTTACTGCATTGCAAAGTTTGAGATAGAAACAGGATGACTTGAAGGTGAGGTGTAAACTGTATGCTAGTACCAACCTCCATTTGGCCAAAGACGTATTTTAGTAAGATAACTGATCAGCTAGTAAGCAACACAATAAATAACTGAATGGTTGCAAACATTTAGCACTAATAATATTTAATTGACTTGTTTAATAACGGCAATTTTTTACTCACGTTTCATATTTTTTAAAAAGAGTTTAAATATGACATCTTAAAGAAAGAACACACACCAAAATATTACTAAGTTACTTTACCATTTATTTCCATAACAGCTACATGACAAGAACCATAGTCCATACAAAAAAGCCATGTGAACAAAGAAGTGCTGTCTTTTCAAACTGTCATACACACAAGATCTATTTTCTTCAAATTTCAGGCACAGTAGTGTTCCATCATCAACAGCTTCTTAACTCATGATTCAACATAGCTCAGATCAATGCAGGAAGCACACAAAATAGCACATGGCGGTGAATATCAGAAGGGTAAAAGGAAAAAAGAAAGCACTTCTATCACAACAACTTTACCTGCTCATGACCTCAAGTACATAGTTTTTAGTATATAACCGAATTTGTTGCAGCTTGTTGAGAGCTGGAAGTCAAAGCACACTGTAAGACATAGTTTGAACTGAAATAGAAAGCTATGAATGGGAGTTGGCAGCAGGGGAATCCTCTTCCTTCTTGCTGCTATTTATAACTGAAGGCATGTAAGGTCATTTTCAATTTAACACATGGTTCTCAAAGAAACACCTTCTGCAGGAGAGGGAAAAAGAAATGAAAGGTCCCAGTATTTCAAACACAGCATTCTAAGGAAGTGATTAGAAAGCTTCATAAGCCAGCAAAACCCATTTTGACCATTTCTTCAACACATATTGGTCAAAGTTAACATTTAGTGTTATGTGTATAACTTTTATTTTAATCCCAAATGCAGTGAACTTGGAAGTATCTGTAATTGAAATGAGTAAATAAGGAAAACTAATACTAGCTGTCCTACAGCTGGAAAGCATACAACTGATCAAGACTACTGTCCTTTTGTCAGGCAGAATCCATACTGACACTGTCAAACTAATAGAAATTTAAAATTATAAGACAAGAACACTTTTAACTTTGAAGGCCGAGGAAAGGAGCAAATTTAAGAAACAAACCCCAACTACCAAAAATTTTTGAGTTTTGGGATAAACAGGAACAGAGGGTAACAGAGAAGAGATGCACTTTTACCTTAAGCATACATACTCTTAACAGTGCACCAAAAATGGGCTACTCACATTCCAGGTGCAGGTAAGTAAAGGTTAGCAAGATCTTACCATTTCCTCTATCATGCCATTAGAAACAACCAAGAAGCTTTAAAAAAGTTCATCTTAGTTTTAATTTTTAACCAAACTTGCAATATATAAAATTCTAAACAAGACACAAGCAGAAAGCAAGCCAGAAGCAAAAAACCTTACATGTTCTTCAGTCAAAGTGGCACTAATACTCAGGGAGCTACAACAAACTATAAGGTACATGTCACTGTGAGATGGGGTCAGTTACATCACTGAGTACAATAAAAGAAATATATCCCCAGGTGAAATGGATCAAACACTTTCAGCCTTCCCTGAACTGCTGACTGTCTCAAGACAAAATACCATTAGGTATGTAACTGAGCTCAAAACCATTTGGTTTGATTTTTTATATTCACTGTAAGAGATGGCAATTCACTCATGAAGGACAAAAGTACACTTTGTCAAAAATAAGTGAATTGGTAAACATTGTAAAAAAATACTGAAACAAGTCTTTTCAGAAGCACTTTTCAGGTATTTTGTCAGTACCTTGGATATGCAAGCCCGTAACAGACATGTCTCACATGTTCTTGTCCTAAGACAGTGTCAAATACAACTGCCTTGCTCAGCTACAATTTTTGCTTGGTTTTACCCTACTAACTAATATATATTAATTTTACCCTGCTACATTTTAATCACATTGAGTAATTCCTTTTCAGTGATACTGTAGACATGACTGGATTCTGTGGATCAGCTGTACAGGAAATAAAACCCCTACAACATGGCATGTCATTTGTTGACTATACTTACAGTAGCACCTATAAATCAGCAAGAACTCCAGTAGACCACTCCTGGAAGCTCCAAATTTTATGCACCAAAAGGTGCATGCTTTCCCAAATTAAGACTTTTTGCACTATGTGCAAAATCTACTCTCATAGTTTCTCGAGAATCATCAAAATACAGCAATTGAGATTTGTTATTTCCATCATGCTCAGTGAGTGTATGAAAGAATACTTGGAGAATGGGATGTGAAAGAAGGGAGACAGGGATGCAAGTTTAATAAAGCTTCGAACTCAAGCCGTAGGTCAAAAAAGGCCTGCAAAGTCAGTATTTCAAATTAAATTTTCAACTCCAAACCTGACATTTGAGCTCAGGAACTCAATTTGCTATGACACAGTTACTTCTCCCTTGCCCATCAAGGTCTCTGCCTTCACCTTCAATGGAGAAATTACATGCCAGTAATGCTTCTGAGAAGTGTAAAATTCTGATCATTCAGTCGACCCTATATATGCAATGCAAGGAAAAAATTGTTCCCCCTCTGCTCTCAACTTAAAATGTGTTCTTTAGCTAAAGTTGAGGCCTTCTCTTGTAGCATACATAAGCACATCAATCCTGCCCATATGGCCACCCAGTTCTGATCCCCAAAAGTGCCAGAGGTCAGAGATTGGCTACATGCTGTGTGAAGCAAATGAAGTATCAGATAACTGGAGAACTTGGTATTAAACTATCAAATCCTCTTTTCTTTAAGAAAGAATGCAGAAACCAAAATGGATGCCAGTAATTCATTGGTACCGGGTACAACATGATTATGTAAGAGAATGCTGCAAAACCAGTTCCAGATTTCAATTTATGTTTAGATTCTTCAACAGCTTAAGCATAAAGACTTAGCCTTGTCTCAGACTCGCTATAAATATGTTAAAGCATTAAAAAATCACTATTACATACTCCTGTGTTTCTCTGTCCTTAAGTCAAACCAATCTTAGATTATTTTAATTCTTTAAAATAAAAGAATGTATCATTCTTTCTGATCATCAACACTAATTAGGT
Source organism: Melopsittacus undulatus (assembly GCF_012275295.1). Lineage (NCBI taxonomy): Eukaryota > Metazoa > Chordata > Aves > Psittaciformes > Psittaculidae > Melopsittacus > Melopsittacus undulatus. Next base: position 15,562,977 of record NC_047535.1, read on the forward strand.
GGATTTATTTTGGTGTGGGAGTTGAAATATCCCAAGTAGTCAAATGCAAAGGCAAGCCTGATTATGCAAATACTAGGTTTCACTAGCTTATTACTTATAAAGAAGCATTTTCCTATTGCTTATTTGAATATCCCCTGAATGTTGTCAGAAGAAAGCTTTTCTAATTGTAAACTACTTGGAGATATCTTAAGTATGAATTTTTTAAATTTCAAGTGGCAAATTCCTAACAAGCACAAGTATTTCAAACATCTATAGATTGACCAGGAAGAAAGAAAACAACTGACTTCTATTAAACAAGAGAGGCCCAAAAGGAAGACAATTTTCACTTGCACAAGTTGCCAGCATCCTAATTCACTTGTCATGTGCTATAGGAGAGTCAGATCCCACTGAATAAATACAAAGAAAGCTAAATTGGAGACTCTTCTTAAAGAACAACTTCACAAAAAATAAAATTATTAAACACATCAGAAACAAGAACTCGTACCAAATAGACTGTTCTAGAAAGTCTCTTTCTATGAGGAGATAGTAGTACAAAGACTACTTAACATAGAGTAATGCAATTTTAATTTAAATAATGAAAGGTACACCTTAAGCAAGACCTTTGAAACAAGTATATAGTCCAGAATAAAACCCAATTAATCAATACCACACTACTGCAAATCTTCAGTCTTTGAAAGCCCTAACAATAGTTTTAAAAGCGCCTTGTAAACAACTCCCCAAAAGCAACCCTTTGCTTTACCTTTCCTTTTTACCCAAAGGACTGTTATCTGCTATCCCACCTTGCTTCTGCATCTTCTTCATGAGCTAAAGTTGTACTTCATTCCTTACAACTCACATGACAACTACAGAAAGATGAGCTGTACATGAAGAGATACACTTCTTGGGTGGGTACCAAGACAGTACTGGTGCCTGATAGCAGATGTTTAGCAGGTACTTGAAATTTATCTTTAATAGAAGACGCTGTAGCCTTCGGCGGGATAAGAATGACATTGTGTTGGCTGAATAAGAATTGCTGTTCCTTCTTAGAAGTCCCAGACAGAAAAGAAACCAACCAACCAAACATAACTTCAATCATTTAGGAATGTTTATTTCTTGAAGTTTTAACTGGCATGACCTAAGGCCACAATTCACAAAGGCAAGCTCATAAAAATCTGCATGCTATCACAACACACGTGGATCACAATTACTAAACACCATATTTTAAGGTACAAGAATGTGAGGCAAGTGAAGACAAGGAATTCTAAGCAAGGAAATGCATGAATGGTTTAAGGCCCTATACAATTGCAGTCTTACACAAATTGCCTCTGACCCTGAAGGCTCTGAAGTATTATATTATGTCAGATACACAGATGCCATGAGAGATTTTGCTTTTGCTTCAAAATCCATGTGCATCAACTTATCTCCTACTGCCAGTACAAGCTCCTTGTCAGACACATTACAGGGTAAAATCAATAATCTCATCAGATCTGACTAATCTGATTAGATCAGATCCAATATTTCCAAAAAGTTGGAAAAAACCCTGAAATTATGAAGATGACCAAGTGAAATACAGATTTACATCTGCTGGCATGAATGATGACCCTCACTCTAAGTGTACACTGTGCCTTGAGATATTATCATAAAGTAGTATGAAGCCATCACAATTAGCAGGACATGTGAACACTAAGTACCAGAAGCCTCTTTTAACGGTACTTTCTGAAGAGCAAAAAAGACAAAGCAACATCAAACAATCACTTGGTCTTCCTGCTGCAGTAAAAAATGGATTAGCTTATACATGGAAAACAATATGGCATTAATTTGTCAGCAAATATTGCTGGAAGACACATTGAAAACAGACAAAGATTTGAAGTAAAAAGTATTAGAACAAATTATGGATCGTGGGAGGTTTGCTATAGTGTTGGCAGGAAGTAAAGATATTTCTAACACATCTCAGCTTACACTATATGCTGGAACATTTCAATGATGAAATAATTACATGGGGAACTACTCTTTCATGAGTCACTATAAGGAAAATGTACCTTGAGATGAGGGGAAGACTCAACATACTTTCAGCAGTAAGTTAATTCTTTAATAAAAACAATATTTTATGGAAGAACTCTGTAAATGTAATCACCAAGTGGCTGCTTTAACTGGAACTTAAAAAGAGTATTCCAGTATAAAGTTTACAGATAGAATCACATTTGAAATCCTTGCACTGCATCATTCATAGGCAAGCTACTGCAGCAAAGTTGGAGCCAGAAGTGCACGAAGTGCTACAGGCTGTCACTGATATGGTTACAATACCTTGTAACAAGATGGGGAGTGATCATGGAAGTCATATTCCTGCACTGAGGTTTGCTGGTTATCTTGTGACAAAGTGCTTAAAAGAGTTGGCAAACTTAAAGATGCATTAAGCTTCCCCACAAAGGCAACTGTTCAAAACTTGCCGAATTTCCGTGATGACAAGTAGCTGTCAGCAGTATGGTACCTAGCAGATACTCCCAAAAAATACATGCTGCTTATGACATCCCCAACATTTTAACAGTGATCAAGAAAGTAACTGCTCCACAAAAGAAATCTACTCTCCAGAAAAGATGTTTAGAAATGTTTTCACTGTTATGCAGTTTTGTTGCTGAAAATGACGTGTCATTGATAAAACCTCTTAAATATCTGCACACTTAAGAGCTGGAAACAGAATTTCCCAACCCATTTAACAATCTTCCAAAAGAAGAGTTTCAGGGGGTTTTGAATGTGTTTGTTAAAATAGAAGAATTCAACACCTTCCCATTAGCTTGCAAGAACAGCTGACTGACATGAGGGAAGATGGAAATTTAGGAGATTAATTCCAAGAAAAACCCTTGCATAATCAGTGTACAGGAGCTGAAAATGAGTACCATGATTTAGTGAGCGCAACGAACAGTGCACTTCTATTTGGATCTACATATCTCTATGAGGTGTCTTTTTCAGCTGTGACAGCCATTAAAACCAAGTATTGAAATAACTGAATTTAGAATCAGACCTTCAAATAGCTGTATCAAAGTGTTAAACCAATGGTGGTTAAAAAAACAAACGACATTTGAGCACATAACACAAAAGGCTTTTTTCAATAGTAGCAAAAAGAGGTTTTGTTAAGAAATAAAAAACTTTTTTTGGTTAGTATTTCTATCCTCCTTTCTTAATTTCTACTTCTGCATGTACATAATTTAAGTACAATGGTATATGTGCATAATTTAGAAATAAATAGATATTTTGGGCATGGTTGTTCACAAATCTTTCCTGATAAGGGCATGAGATCAAAAAATCTTTGGAAACCACTGCCTTAAATGCCCTGGTATACTGGTAATACTATTTCAAGGTAATTAAGGCCATTGCTGATTGCAGTAAGATCCACATGGAACACAGTTGTTAGGTTTTAATTTTCAGTTTTCAGCCTAAGTAACAGGGGATTTTGCCCTCATATGCAGATGGCATTTTTAACACTTAAAACTTCAATTTATCTTTGAAAAGGAATGATAACAGCATTAAGTAGGAACACATTTTTTTCCTGCACAAATGTTCACAAACATTACTGAGTCACTTTCATAGCTTGGCCTTACAGTTGTTTCACAGTGGTCTGCTTGGTTCTTCAGGGCACACCTACCCTTCTAACTGGTTTCAGGCTTTTTTTTACTGTGTTAGATAATTTCCAACAACTTCTGCATAACTAGTTCTCCTTAACCATGCACTTTTATCACAATTAAGGTATTTTTCTGCCCCATGTCTTTGCCACTAAAGCCCTGCCATTCTGTTTGAATGTTCTTACAAAGTCAGCCACAGTTCTGACATGAGATCTTTAAGAATATCTTTTCTGCCCAGGCCCTCTCAGTATTTTAATGTTTCATCTTGTGGAATAGCAAAAGAATTGTGAAACTTAAATCCCATGGTTTCTTATTTCATACATCTTGCTTTTGGTTAGACAGAATGAATTAAAATTTGGCTAGCACCCTGATCATTATGGCAACTAAAACAAGAAGCCTGCTGACAAGACTTTGTTTTCAAGAAGCAAGCAAGAACTAAAGAAATAGAATTTTAAGAGTACTGTTCAAAGAGAAGTCACCTGAGAACAAATAGCACTTCCCTAAATCTTCTCATGGAGCAATTTCACTCATGAAATACTTGCATTAGAGCTCAGGCAAGCATCAACCATTGGGATGGATGGACCTGTGCTGCAAATCAGGCAGCAGAAGCAAAGTGGTGAGGATGGCAAAAGTGACACTTCCTCCTTCCCTCTCAAAAATACTACCAAGAAAATTGCATACTTGGGTTTTCCAACTGTATTATGCCACTAGGTAGTCATCTACTGAACATAACTGTTTTTTTTCTCAAGATCATCAAGCTTGAAGTGATTATTTTCAGCAGTACTGGAAAGCTTTGTGTTGATGTTGGATGATTTGCTGTGACTACTACAAGGGGTTTTTCAAGACTGGACCATCTTCTTTCAGGAACAGCCACACAGCATCCCCCTGTACAAGGGTTAAGCATCTGCATGCTCTAGAATGAGGTAGCCATTCTGAACAGAACAACAGAGCAGTGTATAAAAGGAGAGAAAAACTGAAGTGTCTTAGGTCCTCCAACCACCCACAGCTACAGATGCAAGTAACACCACTAACAGACCATCTTCCTGCTCCTGAGAAAAATTATTTTTGTTTAATCTGGCTTTTGCTTTCTTGGCTCTCTAAGGATAGAGAGAAGGCAAAATGTCATTCACCCAAACAGCACCTGTGAAACCATCTGAACTGACCCCTTACATATCCGTGTCCTCTACATTACAAAGGCCTCAGACAAGACCCATTAAATCCACTGCAACCCCCTTCTCTCTGTGTCTGGGTTTGTTCTGTACTTAATCTATAAAATAGTTTGCCCAATCTCACTAGGCAAAGTTTAGTTAGCTACCCTTTCTTCACAGGTTTCAGTCTTCTGTACATTGTTACACTTCTCCACATCTGCTTTTAAGTCTGGTTAGTATCACAGTGCAGCTGAACAGGCAATCCAGCTACAATCTGGCTGATCTGGACCTTACTCACAACTGCAAATGCAGCCACCGAAATATTTTTTAAATTAAAAACCAGACACATGTTTTTCAGAGTTGGAGTTCTCACTTTACATCCTTAGTTCTCACTGTACATCCTTAGCTGTTGCACATAACATTTCCAGAGAGTACTTTAAATATCGCAACAGAGCCATCTTACTTTCCAAAGCCTTTGCTTTTTTAAACTGAAGTTGGACATTTACTTCCTCCTGTAATAATACCTATAGTGATGCCCCAACCCAGAGATGTGTCACTGATTCCATCTGCTTGACCGTGAATTCCAACTATGCAGTAGTGGCTCCCACTTTTCATTTACCCAGATAGTTCAGATACCTCCTTGCCAACAGCATATTCCCTTTATATATACTTCAACAAAAATCAAGCTAATAAAATCTTTTAGTAATGGAAAAACTATAAGAAAGTATTGTAAAACTTGCAGTGAACAGTGAACCGTAGCATTCAGGTTCAGCTTTCTGATCTCACTGGCAGCCATGTCACTCAATTTTGACTCTCTCCTGGTATCTGTACATTTTTATTGTATCTAAGCATTATGTCCTTCAGTTCTACACCACCATCACATTCCTGCCACAGTCCTTCCCATTAGATTACCATAGGTCTTTTCTTCAACAGGGATTATCACATCAGACATTCATAATCTGCCTTTGCTGTTTCCACTCTTTTTGCTAAGTGCTACCTTGCTGCTTCCTGCTATACAACATTTGACACATTTAAATTGAACAAAGGTAAAAGATACTTGCCATAAATAACTTTAAGGCTAATTCATGTTTCCGCCCATACAAATTCAAGCCTGATTTTCACTACCAGTAAGTTTCTGAAATTGTTCATATGTGAATGCTCACATATTTGTCATCTATACCTGAACTTTAAATCTCACATTTCAGAAAAATCACATCTTTCCCACTATTACATACCACCACTGTAAACAAATAACAGTATAATCTGGACTTCAAGTAGCTGAAGTAAAGAGTTATTTACCTTATTACATGTATCAAATACCAAGAAAGAGAAATCATTATATGGAAAAAAAACTACATGTAATAAGCATTATACAACTGTGAAAGCTTTCCTAAACTGAAGACAATCCTATTGTTTAAGAATTTCTCACACCAATCCTTACAATCCTTCAGCAAAGCACTAAATGCTTTGATACACTATAGCAAAAAAACCTCTACACAGCTGACAAAATGTAACTTGTTACTCAACTTGAAAACTAAACAGCCCAGCTAGTACCATTGACTTTATCACCTCAGTTGTTATTTGCCATGATTTAGAAGACTGAGATCCTCCTGCTTATTTCTGGACTACATGTGACATTTTCATGGAAATAAGAAATCTCAACCTTACAAGAGTTGCCAGATAGGAAGACACAAGGTTGGTTTACAGTTCACTTCAGCTCACAGTTTCTTCCTGCTACCCAAACACAGAAAGATGAGCTACCTACTGAGAATGTAGGGAAGGCAGTTTCAAGTGCCAGCCTGACCCATCTGGGCAGAAATTCAACTGGTTGCTGCCAAGTGAAGGGACTACAAGTCCTGTAGTACTGTAAAGATATTTTACAAAAAGACATTGCTGTGTGGTCACCCTCACCTTGTGAAGTCAGCCAGTGTGTTTTCTAGCTTCATGAAGATGCCTGGGTAAAAAGGTGACGGAGCTCTGAGAACTGAGGGGGTGGATCTCTGGGGATGGAATCCCGGCTTGCAGCTGGAAGTGGAAAATATCAAAATGTTATCACAGTTGCTTCAAGTACACAGGCTAATTCAAACTCAATTCCAAGATAAGCATGTGCATGCAAAACACACCCAGGAAAAAGGTTCTCTGACACTACTGTGAAATGGGTTTTCAGCAGCATTAGCATGGGCAGAAACAGAAAATTCAGTGGTCACACAAGTCTGGCATCAAAACTAACAACAGGCTCTTCACCACTTTTTCAACCCCAAGCATGTGAGCCTCACTCAAAAGGCATGTCTTTACTGCACACAGAGATAGGTCACAGTTCTCTAAACGTTGATCAGACTAGGATTTCAGCATCCTCTGGATCAGCCTAGCACTTCACATTTAAGTAGCTTGGCCTACCTTCAAGGCAACTGGATTTATTTTTAATAGGAATGAATAATTTAATTACAACAATAAAAGTAAGGCATAAAACAGCTTAAAACAAAACACAATGTGCATAATCATAGGAATCTCTTACACAGATTTACAAAAGCCTGTATTATTCTGCTTAATACAGCCTCTGGAATTTGGGAGCCAGACTACTCTGAAAAAACCTCTGCTTTATCGTTTGCATGTCCCCTACCTCTAGAAGTTCTTCAGTTTATACTATTATAACCATTTGTGGTCAAAAGCAGAACCCCAGAAGCAAAAACCTGCATTCCCCTTCAAGTACCAACAGACAAGACTACCTAAACTGCAATTTTCAGCTATATGCCAGTAACATTTATCTCAACTAATATGCTAAAATACACAAGCAAATAAATGAAACCTACCATGCAAAATACTGCCTATTATGACAGCCTCCCCATATTTGCAACAACACCCAACCATTTTGTTTGCTGTTCTCAATTTGCATCAGCATTCTATTGTCTGCAGAAACATGCATAAGAAGACTTGCCAAAGCTTTTAAGTATTCAAGAGCAGGGGGAGGGGGGGGAGGGGGGAAAAGAAGAATTTTTGAAGGTTGGATACAGTAGTCTGTAAACACATCCACACTTCTTTCCTAATTATAGCCCCACGCAAAGACAGCATCTGGATCAGAACTTCTAAGCAAGAAACTGTGCATATTAAAAAAAAATAAAAAATCAGGAAGCCTACACATTTGGCAGTTTATTGAAATCTCTGAGGGTCAGATAGGAGTGGGAGCTGAGAACTACTTCAAGTGATGGTTTCAATACAAAAATGCTAAAATCATGGACTGGAATAATGCTTCAGCAAATGGTATTGCTCACATTTCATGAACATACAACACTGATATTCCAGCGACCATCTGACACTACAATGCCACAAGATGGAATGGAGGTTGTCTGTACTACTCATAGAATCATAGAATAGTTAGGGTTGGCAAGGACCTTAAGATCATCTAGTTCCAACCCACCTGGCATGGGCAGGGACACCTCACACTAAAGCATGCCACACAAGGCTTCATCCAACATGGCCTGGAACACTGTCAGGGATGGAGTATTCACAACTTCCCTGGGCAACCTATTCCAGTGCCTCACCACCCTGTCTAGCTGTGGTAATTAATACAGTACTGGCATTTTTGAAAGCTGCCTAGATCTTACATTTGCACAGATTTAATAGATATATTTTATACAGGAAGGGTTATAAAGTGACACAGTGTGCAGAGTCAAATCTTTGTGGGAGCAATACCAACAGAGAAGTTTCCACGGCAAAAATTCTAAGTCATCATGAAGATTATGCACTTCAAGCTCTGCCACAGCAAGATAGTTCTTTCAAGCCCACTCCTCCCTCTCCAAAGTAAAAGGCTTGAATCTACTGTAGTGGTATTTTGTACTAACCAATTGTCTTTATAACTATAGATGCATTTCCTAATGTAAGTAGAGTTCAGTGATTAGATTAGCTAGGAAATTAAAAAAGAAGTCTTAAGTAAAACTGTACAACAAACCAAGCTCAGAGTAAAAGTACTTAATCCTTGACAATTCAAATGCAAGTTCATCTTTCTCAACATAACCTACTCATAACCAATCTATCCATCACACACCAAAAAGCTCTCGCCCTCTCAGGCACTACTACAGTGCAATGGCAACATTTCAAATCAACTTAAATTAGGCTGTACTACATTCCATTACATGATATCATGCAACAGATGTTATTCTAAGAACACACAGGACAATTATTCAGAGTAAACTGCTGTAATTTGAATGGTAAAATGAATGGGTATCTTATATGAAATTGCTATTGTCTTTTCTCAGATTTTATACTGAGGTTCAGAACTTAAATATCACCCAAGTTTATCACACTTAACTCAAAAACTTATATTGGCAATCAGACAAGAAGTATTCTCATCTTACCCAAGCTCAATAATTTTGCTACCAGGAGATAAGCTAGAATTCCACTTATCCCTTTAATTCTGCAGTGACCAGTGAGTCAAATGTGGCATTACATAACTTAAAAAGTGTACTTCCCAGAGGAAAGAGGGTGTTTGTTTGGTTTAATTTTTCCCTCCTGAAAATGTCATGGTTTGAAAATTAAAGCAGAAAAGGTAGTCCAACCAACTTTATTCATAGTTAACTGAGCCGTACTGTTGGAAGAATGGTTGACCATTATCTTAGGTATGAAAGCATTTCGTACAGATACCTTATAAATTGTAATATAACTAACACTGATGGCTTGCACTCACACTTGCAACACACTGCCATAAATGTATGAGTAAACCCTGATGGTTTATGTAAGCTAGAACAATCTCAGACACATGCTACTTGTTTTCTTATTCACCATATGAATATTTTGCCATAGCTAGCGGGCTCTCTTGACAATGCAGGAATCCTGATGCCTTTAAATAACACACTTTCAAACTTAGAACTGGCTTTCTGGTTTGAAACTTAATATGTCTCAAACTTGGCTTTAAAATACAGGTCTGCCAAATAAACTTTTAAAGATTGGAGGGAAGTGGGTAATTGTTTAATCCGACCATTTTTTTCAGTCTGTATTTCCACCATCCTTCTAACTAGACACTGCAGCAGTGTTTTAACACACAAAGAGTGCATTAATATTAAATAAATTCAAGTGGCTGGTCAGCAGAACAAAAGCACTACAGAAGGTGAGCACAAAGACAGCAGAGGCCTCAGTTCCCAGACAGGTGTGCCCAGGCAGTGGCACTGTGTAAGGGTTCTCTTGTCACCCAAAAGCAAGCCTGTGCGGTGCACCCCACAGCCATGAGCTAAGGTGACAAGGAAGAAACAGAGATGCCAAAACACGGGGACCCCAGCCCACAGCGCGGTCAGGCCCTCCACAAGCATACAACGCTGCCACTCACCAAGGGAGGTTTTGTGCTCTGGCCAGTCGCGGGCATGGAGCCCTGCTGCACCGAGGCAGGTAGCTCAGAGCCGCTGGCCCCTTACACTTCCAGGCCAGCCCGGGAAAAGGAGAGGCCGCGGAGCAGCGCGGCTCACCAGCAATCCCACCTTCAGCTGCGCTGCGCAGGGGCGGACCCGTCCTTCCCTCCCATCCGCGGTGACTCTACGGGACCGGCCTGAGATCCACTCCCACCCCGAGCCGTCCCACGGTCTGGTAGGAAGAGGCGAACATATGGTTATATATACACGCGTACACACGCGCCGCACGACCGTCCTTGGGAGGTCGTCGCTTCGCAACGTGTTGCGAAAAGGTTTTTTTTCTCCATCGCGGTCACCAGCAGCGCTCGATGGCTCCGTCCCTCAGGCAAACTCACCCCCCGACCCGGCCACGCGAAGCTTCCCGAAACAAGCTGCGAGGGGCAGGGAAGAGCTGCCGCCCCAGCAACTCGTTTCCATACCAATCCTATAGGGTACAGGGAGCAATCCCAAAGGACAGCGGTTTGCCTCCCTCCCACCCAGGCCCTGTTCCTGACGAAAGCAAGGTGAGCGGGAGCCACTCTCCCCTCCCCGGGGATCAGCCCTCCCGCTGGCGGAACCGCAACCAGGGCGCCGCAACCCGGCTGCCTACACAGCATTGGGCTGGGCTACTACCGTACTCCCTAGAACCGGCAACTTGTTGGGCGAACAAGGCAGTGCTGGACGGAGTGCAGCTCCCGCTCCCGACCGACAGCCTGCTGGGGGCAATACAGCATCTACACGAGAAACCCAGCAGCAGCTGAGGCGCCGCAGGCACGGAGCGACTCCGCGCTCCCGCCGCTCAGCGCTGCGTGAAGTCATCCCCCTCCCGGCGGCTCAGCACGGACCGGACACTCCATGCAACGTGCAACGGCAGGGCAGGACAAGGGGGTCCTCGCGGGCTCCTACCGGGAACGGCGTTACTGTAGCATTGCACAGCGCCTAAGCCCCGCAGCTCGCTCGCTCGCTTCTTTCCTTCCCCCCGCTCGCCTGTTGCCCGCTCCCGCCTGTTCCGCAGCCGCCTGCAGCCGCCGCCGCTGCGGACTCCAGGCGCAGACCCCCGCCGGGGAGGGCAGGAAGCGCGTCATCACTCCGGGACCGCTCCACCGCCCTTCGCCCGGTACGGCCGGACCCGGCCCGCTCTGCCGCCGGGCCCATGGCGGGGGGAGTCCGGGACCCCCGCCCACCCAGCCCGAGTGACCCCCATCTCCCGCCCGCCCAGCCTTCCGCTGACCCGGACACCGGCGGGAGAGAAGCCCCGCCTCAGCTGGCTCGCCGGCCCGCGAGCTTAGGTCCCGCCTCACCTCAGGCGTGAGGGAGAGGCATCTCCGCCGGCCGCAGCCCTCGCTGAGGCTGTGAGATAGCGTCGGTCCGTCGCTGCCCGATAAGGACCGCAATCACCGGGGTCGGCAGCTCCTCAGGAAGGCGAATAAGCCAGAAGAACGCGGCCGGGGAAGGCCGGCATTGTTCTCACAGCGACACGTTCGACAGAGCCGTGTGGCACGGCGAGCCCCGCGGACGGAGGGCTGCTGGGGAGGCGCGAGGCGCCCGCCTCAGCCGGCCCCTGAGGCAGCGCGCGCTCGCACCCTCGCGCTGCCCGCCTCACGCGGTGGCTCGCGCCGGTGCTGCGCGGTGAGGGGGCGCGCGCCGTGCTGTGGCGCTCGGTGGGCGGCCTGCGGAGGGCCCGAGCCGCGCGGGCACCCGCGCTCGCACCTCGAGCAGGGGCTCACACCCGTTCCCGGGCTGGGTTTTCCCTCCGGGAGAGTTCAGGCGCACTGATTTTGCCCAGGCCCTAGCAGCATTACCCAGATACTCGTCCCTTTGGTAGACCTGAAGCTTCAAGTCTGTGGCAGAGATGGTTTCAAAGTGACAAGAGTGCCCCGATACGGTCAGTACGCTTTGAAAGCAATTCAATCTGCTCATGGGTTTGGTTGCATTAAGCGTTTACAAGTAACACCAGCAAGAAACTGCTGTAGCAGCAAAAGAAATGGGGACTTTATTCGCACAGCTTGTACGGTTTTAAAAGTTCTACTTGTGTGAATGGTTTTCATATCAATATCCCTGGCAGTGTTCAAGGCCAGGTTGGACAGGGTTGGAGCAATCTGCTCTAGTGGAAGGTGTTCCTGCCCCTGACAGGCGGTTGAAACTGCATGAGCTATAACGACCCCTCCAATGCAAGTCAGTGATTCTGTGAATATGAGAAAATTAAGAGGCAAACTGAAGTCCCCTGTGTGAATTAGTCTCATATGTACTAAGGTCTTCATCAGTAAAACTTACGTTTTTATCAGTTAAAAACCATGCAATTAAAATGGTTGAATCTGATTTAGCTGAAATGCAGCCATTGGTAAATGTTTTTGTCTGTAACCAGATAAAAGAGCTGCATCACACAAAGCCAGCACTACAGCTAGTTTTGCCTTCAAGAGTAATTTTGCTCCAACAAATGAACCTTAGGACACTGAACTCACAATTGCACTGTGACACAGTCCAACATAGGTTGTATCAACATGCTTCTTGGTGCGCATGTACAAGCAGTCTGTACGTACAAAACCTAACCAGGTTATCTCATATACCCATGCTACAGAAGTAAAAGCATCACAAGGCTAACGTCGTTAATAGTCACTGTGAGCTGTGTAAGCTTTAGCAAAGGAAAAAGAAGCATCTGCCATGCAAAATACAGTGGAGACTAAACAGGGTTTCCTTCTAACTTGCAAATAATTTCCAATATCTCTGTTGTACAAATAAGTTATGGTTATACTTGTTACTAAAGAGAGCCTGTTATTCTGTTACTAAAAGAAACAATAATTAAAGTATTTCTTATGATTAACAGGTAATTCTGCAGATGTAAGCCATCTGTGAACAGCCATAACATTTTGCACAAAGCAGATTCTTTTTAATTCTGGCCTTTTACTCACTATAATGATAAGCTTCCAACAACATTGCTTTCCCTGTTTGGTGTACAGCTTAAACTCCCCTTTTACAGAATATATAATGGTCACTTCATTCTTCTCTTTGTGCAGCAATATCCTATTTTCTGGCAGTAATACTGTTTCAAAAGAAACTTCCTCTACTCCATTACATTAGCTTTTCTGTTTTAAAAGCTTCACTTGTAAACCTTTCCTTAGCCTGTGTGTTCTCCCATGTAATAACATGCAAGGTCACAATTCTAGGCTCTATTGCTGTCATCATTTGTATTCTCCTGTTTCCTCTCAGTTCACAGGAAGGCCGTTTAAACCGCTGTACTGCATTACCCTCCAAATATCTTCTCTGAAGGCTATCACAGTGTCAGCTAAAATGCCCTTCAGTCCCAAAGAACAAAATTCCACTACATAGTAATGCATAGTACAGTGGCAAGATCAGGCTCCTCGGTATCATTTCTATGTTTTGCTACTCCAGATATGTCTGTGTAGCTGGACACATTTATTATCTTCCTTTGTACTCAACTAGTGACTTGATTTGGGGCACATATCAGCTGGTTTTTTTTTTCTCTCTTTGAATGGTAACAAATACAAGAGGATCTGAGCACACACCTGGCTTCTACAGTAACAATCTATGATAATACCATTACAATAACAAATGAGGTGTCCTGTTAGTCTGTCATTCGAGGATCCAGCTTTTGTTATTTCAGTAATGAGAAATATCTGTATTTTTCCTGCAGTGTAGTGGATATAGAGAACAGAAGTATGACTTCCTGGTTCCTTTACATTATTTCAACTTGTAAAAATTTGCAAGTAGGTGCATTTCCTGTGAAAGAAGAAAATAATCACAATACAGATGAATCTAAAAGCACTTACATCAATGTACCTGCATAAGCCAGAACTTCTTTAGCATTTCTGCAGAAAATTTTGCCCTTTCATTTCTTTTTTTGACTTTGTCTGCCACTGGTTTCCTGGAGTATTTTTAAACCGATTTTACCAGTCCTAGCTGCGGAGTTGCAGATATTAGTACCTGCATTACATCTCCTGCAGTCTCCTGGGATTAAATCAGACTCCAGCTGCAGTTACCAGCGTGACAGGTACTGCTTATGATTTGCTGTTACTGAGTGGAAAAATGTGATTTTTTTTAAAGTAACATTTCTAAGCTTTATTTGTATTCAAAGAATATTTTAAAATCAAGATATTCCATTTCACTTGTTCTAATGCTTTATCTTTCCTTCTTTTAATTACTAAACCCCAGAGCTTTAAGGGTAAGTGTTAGACAATCCCCCAAAACGGAGGCATGAATCACCTACACAAACTCTCCACAAATACCATCTTGTTTGTTCATAGCCCTCTGTTAATCCTTGTATTGAAATTATTTTAGGACTCTGGTACTTTAAATAGCATGTGGATGACAACAATACTGGCATATTTACTGGTGTTTCCTGTGAACTAGAACTTAGTCAAGTGTGTGTGCAGGGGCCTTCAATGAAGTATGCCATAAACAGTTTTCTCATTTGTCATTTCAAATAAATTTTAAATTACTGTCTCAGAACAGGTCCATTAAAATGCAGCATAAATCATACCCAAGCATGTAAACTAGATTCTCTGTGTGTGTGACTAGACTACTTGAATAACTACATTAGAAGGCTTTGAAAAGAAATTTAAGACACACAGTTATAAAAATTGCATTTATAATGAGTCTAAGTTACCCTTGATGAGTAACGTTAGGCAAAAGACAGCACTGTCATTATTGCTGTAGCATTAGCTGGCAGTAACGTTATACTAGTACTTGAGTGCACTAATAGCCCTGACCAACCTCACCTGGGGCCTCTACCCACACCCTCTGCCCATGGGCCCAGGAGCTCCATATAAGCTCAGCCCTGGACGTTTAGTCTGTGTTTGAGCTATGCTGTAGAACTGTTTGTTTAGTTATGGGCTTTGTTCCTTTAGACTGGGATAGGCAAAGACTATGGTCTGATTTTCAACCACCTTTATATGTATACTTGTTGTAATAACTACTATATTGTGTCTGTGCCAGGCTACATTCAGTAGATATCAGCCTGGTCTGTGGACTGATTTTTCTGGCTGTACCTTGAATATGTTTTACTGGTGTGAACCTCTGTAATGGTTTGTGCTCTTTATTGTGCTATTGTGATACCTGTATTGCTGCTATTCTTTGCATGCTATAGCATGGCTAGTGCTTTGTTTGCTGTGTTTTTGTATGTGGTTTCTAATTTTCCATCTTAGAGGAAGCATCCAATCTTTGCTGCTCCCTGGTAGATACAGGCTAAGGTGCAAGCTATTTTGTTTACATTGTTGCAATGCTTACTTATTTCTTATTTTTCTAATAATGTTATTGTTTGTGTTATTGCTTTAGGAAGAGATCTGATTTATCTAGGCATTAAGCAAGCATGGAATAAAAGCTCATACTTTATTCTGAAGAACTTCCTGATTAGACTGTAAGGAATAGCAGATTGAATGAAACAAACAGTGTAGAATGCTAATGGCTTGTATAATGTATTTCTGTTACATTCTGTTACAATAGCCTAAGCTATTGTTTGTTGCTTTAAAGTGTTATAGTAAAGCAAAGTTTGAAAGAGAAGGAGACCAAGCAATGTTTTCAGGGATATGTTCCTCACAACATTCAGGTCTATAATGAGTTGTACAGCCCTAAAAAATACAGGGCTGAGAGAAAGCCATGAAACCAACTTCCTGGACTATGGAAAGGTGTGTATATCTTGCAAGGCCACTGTTGGTTTAATCTCTTTGTTAAAATCTTCAGGCTAGGAGATGCAGCATCTCTCTATAGATGTATGGTTTTGGTGTTCCACCAGCCTTACTGGGAAGTTTCTTTGAGGATCTAGGCCAGAGTTGTGGCTCTAATTCAGATTAGTTCTTCTTGTATTGCTCTTTTTTGGTTATGGTAAACAAATACATCATGATTCTGGGTTTATATTTGTTGAAATTTCAATTTCGTAATTGGAAGAATTAAGTTTTCTCTGCATGACTAATGCCTATTCAGGTGTTCCTGAGAAGAATTTCTTTGAGATTCCTGTAATCTCCCAGTGCAGCTCTCTGTACTGGCATTTTAGCTTTCATCTGTGAATCAACTTAGACCTTCAGATAACTTCAGCTATTCTGGTATAGGGCTGATTATTTTCCAGTTGGTATTTGTGAAGGTGCTTTTTCTTTACACTTTGAACCTCTCTATTAAGCTTCTTGACATTAAGCCATTCTTCCAGTTTGTTCTGTTCATTGTGGATTCTGAAGATTCTTCTCTGGGAGCACTCATATGTATTTTAAACCTATTTAATTGAAGGAACATGCAAAGGGTGTCTTGATAGCATTGTGTCTGGTGTTGTGGGTAGTTCATAAACTTTATAAAGATTACTTAAGTATCTCTGCCACCTTGGCTTACATTGCTACCATCTGACTCTTACCAGACTTAACACTTTCTCACCACTACCTGTGGACGACATCCAGAGTCTTCTCTGAGCTGTAATAGGTAATGGTGGTAAAAGACCCTTGTGCTACAAGTGGAAAAGGCACAGAGAAAGAGGGGATGGTTCCAGTTTTCTTCCCCATTTTTCCTTTCATTCCCACTTGTGGATATCGTGTATCCACCAGCAGGTGTAAGATAGTATCATGTCTTGTGTTAAACACATTCAGTGAAGATTCCAAGTATATGAGGGGAAATTCTGGGCAGCAATTGTACTCCTTGCCTTGTTGAAACATTCCTGTGTTTTTCATTTAGACTACATTCACCTTTCTTATTTAGTCCATACCATTCTACTACATGAAAAGCACAGCATTATTGTGTTACAACAACTGAGTTATTTTGCATTGGCTTTTATATTCTAGTAATAATTGGGCCTTCCAGTAAAGTCCTCAGTCTCACTTGACATACAGGGGTCCAATTCTTTAAGGAAATAAGTTATTCTAAAGAGATATTATAGCACTGCTGTATTTGACTCTTCAGATTTGCACAATAACTTCCAGAAATTAATTTATTAGAAAAAAATCTCTGGACTGTTGTCCTTAACAAATAAAGTAACAGAAGGAGTATCATCTCTTATACTAGCAACCTTGCAGAACTCGAGGTCATGCACAAAATTGTACCAATCTTGTCACAACCTTGCTGATTTTTTTCCCCAGCTCTGCTAATTTCAGTCACGATGAAAAGACAAGGCGCTGACTGATCATCTGTCAATGCAGGACCAACTGATGTTCTAAAATTCTTTTCTAGTTGTGTGATTACATTACAGTCTAAAATACAGTTTATCCTTAAATTGCCTTTCTCTTGTGTGGTAGTTGTTACTTCTGCAGAAAATCAGCCAATTCTAAATGAGAGAAAGAGTGTACAGGGTTAACAATTTTGGTAAGTAATATTTAAGACCAAGATTGCAGAAAACAGAGGCCATGTTTTGGTACCTAATTTTAAAGGGAATAGCAGATTTAAGAGCTCAAAGAGAATGAAGAAGACTGTTATTTAGATCTGGTTCCCACACAATGTCAGTCCCAGCAAAGTTAATGAGACACAGATCTGGCAGTGTGGGAGGTCAGGAGACTAAGAGGAGCATCCTTCTCAGTTATAACCCACACAGTACCCAGCGTGGAACAGTCATAAATTGATCCCCTTTTTAATCAGTCTGGCTGCCCTCCAGTATGGTATTTGTGTCATCAGAAAAAAAACTGACTCCCAAACAGCAATGTTTTCTGTAATGCTGTCCCTTAGAAGGCAACCCAAGTTGTCTTTTGATTACAAGTCCCCCGTGGCTTCTGAGAAACATTGTAACGTTCATGTTTGCAGCTGAACTTCTTGCTGGTCTTATGAACACTTCCAGCTTTTCAAAACTGCTGTGGGAAGAATAAAAAAGAACATGAAGACTGTCTATAAACCCACGTGCCCAGCTAAGTGCTAATTCTCAATATGATCAGTAAGTAAATCAGAGTATTTGGGTCACAGATCCTCTGGAGTACAATACTTTTCCTGGTTGTTTTTAAAAGCATCTATTAAATTAGCATTTATTTTTAAAAGTTTGGCCCTTTATTTATATTTTTCCTGTCCCTATCCAAGGCTGGAACACAAATTTTGCACTAAGTCCACATGGAAATACTGTACTACAGTTTTTAAAACTGGATTTACTTTTCTAAACTGCTGGGGTATTATGCAGAGTGTTCCAGATCAGATGTGACTTGGATGGAACTATGTTGAACTTTTTGCTTTGTCTGAAAATCATATCGTGCAGCAATAATAGTGTCTTTTCAATTGCATGTATTTTAAGAATGCTGATGCAGCACTGGAGCAGTGCCAGGTATTTTAGGAAATACATTGCTGTTTTCCTTGGCTCCCCAGGGAGCCTCTCTTAATGTCACATTAGGCTTGTTGCTGGAATAAAGACCAATTTTTACTATTTTTTTTTTAATTATGGTGATTCAGTGTTACATCAAAATCTTCATTTTAAAAATGAGAGATGTTGTTAGCACCTTGTCTTCAAACAAATAATCTAGATAATGAGCGCTATCATGTATATAACTTTCCTATCTTTTTTTCCCAATCTCCTTCAATGGCTGGCAACAGCTGCACCTCGATTTTCTCCTGTGGTTTTCTTGTTAAGAGTTATTGGTTATTTGTTATGACTTATAACAGCAAAAGTCTTTGATGCTTTAAAACAATGAAACACATACTTGGACATATTTAAATGAGTCCAACAGATGCATTGTCTGAGTCTATGCAGTACCAAAGCAAAGAGACATAGTTGACACAGGATTATTTCCTGCTGGAAGTTTGCCAAAGAAAAATTGGCTGCAGTTGCACTATTCTTTATAGTAAGTGGCCTCTAATGCGTGTGTTTAATAAAGCACTAACATCTGGACTCAGAGGGTAACCTTTGCGTGTACAAGCAGTGTAACTCTTCAAAATAAATATTTATTTGTAAACTTTTCACTCAAGAAAAAGCATCCCAGAATATCAGCTCTGGGGGCCATGTGCTACTTTAGCATTATTTGGGATTTGTGGAGCTGAAGTATTAGATAAGCTCTGTTCCTTCCTGTGCTTCTAGTTCAATTGCTCTGTTCTCCTTATGGCCTCGCAGGGATTTCCATTGCACGGCCCCAGTCTTCTGCAGGCAGCCAACACTGCTGAAATTATTGATCTCTGCTGGAGAGCCAAGGAATGAAATCACAGGAAAATGGAGCTGTGTCTTGGGATGGTTACCTCTACGGTAAGGTACGTGGTAGGGCAGTGCACAGGAAGGCATCAGTTACCTTTTCTGACAGGAAGCTGCTTACATTCGTTCATTCCTCAGTTAATTTCTGCATTCCCTGTTTGCTTCTTTCCCTCATTCTTGTATCTTACTTGATGCACAGCAGTTTGTGCTGTAAGTGGCTGTAACTTAAGCATGGTTTTGGTTGGTTGGTTCTTTTAGGGGTGGGGTTTTGTTTTTTAGTTTTGTTTTGGTTGGTTTTTTTTGGGTTGTTTGGTTTGTTGGTTTTTTTTTTATGTGAACTAAGTTCTGAGATATCCTCGAACAGGAGAAAACAGGGAAGATCTCTTTGTTAGGCACTATACCTACATACAAGCATAGATTACTGTGTGGTCTACCACAGTACGCTAGTGAATTTGCTCCACAATGTCCTAGTGTATTGCTGATAAATACACACCTAAAAATGTATGAGGTTAAAAAAGGTGGGGCGGGAAGATAAAGTTATTTCTCATTGCTGCTGCTAATGCTTTGAATAGGTTGAGGAGCTCTGATAGAAATCCCAATATGTGGATGGAATTCTGCTCTATAAACGAAGTGGCTACACAGAACTAGACAATCAGGAACTCGTAGGAAAAAAAGGAGTTATTGTAAAGACAGCAGTAGATTCTTTGTAATCTGTCTTCTACAATTATGTCCCAAGTCAGTTTAGCTAACTTTATTCAAATGAGTGAAGAATGCAATATTATCAAAACCCAATGAAGTAAATCAGCTTGTACATGGACTGTGTGGGAAGAGGAGTTACTCCTGACATTAAGTGGGAGAGGATAATTATACACAGCTCAGAACTTTGGCATGATGTATCTTAAGGATAAATGTGCAAATATAGTTCTTGTCTACCAGTGCTGAGCAAGCAGCCTCTACCTGCACATCTTTTGGTTTATTAAATATGGAATGGACCTGGACAGAGCCCTGAAAACTAGACTGTGATCTGCTGCTGCCAGGAGAGAGGAAAAGAATGTATGAAACAGCAGCTACTTTGAGGGGAAGTGGGACACGTGAGCCTGTTCTAGATCCTGTTTGCTTTTGTTTGCTTTTCTGTGGCAGAAAAAGCCAGCTCTGGGTGCAACTGAGGCTATTCATCCTCAGGGCAGAGTGACTTAGTTTGCTTATAATGATAAAAAGCCTTGAGCCAGCTCTGGTGGTTGGCTTACATTCACTGTGCTTTTGAAATAAAATGTGTACAATTAGTCATTAGCCACTTCACATAAATCAAGTGGATACCTTAAAACAACAAAACAACCCCACCTTCAGGTAAAACTAGTTTATGAATGATGACAGATGTTCATGGATACTTACAGGCAGATGAAAGACCTACATGAAATATATAAATTAGCAGAATAATAGAGAAGAAACAGCTGTTCCAGCAGAGCAGCAGGCTGGGGACTCTTGTGGGTCTAAAGACAGAAGGAAAAGTGGCAAGATGGAGAAATATGGGAGAGTTATTCCAGATGTTGCAGAGAAGGCTCTTGAGGTGTTTTGAGGCTTTGTGAAGGGATCTAGAAGCAGCCAATTCTGAGTTGGTGGAGGAAGCAAGAGATCAAGGCAATCTATGAATAATTATCTCATTAGTGTTGCTTTTACTTTTTTATACTTGTATCCACAAAGAACTGTGATCATGTCTCCAGTTGCTGTGGAGTCCAGTGAGTAAGTTTTTGTAGTGGCACACATCCAACCATTTCTGCCTTCTGGTCTTTACAGTGGAATACTCTTCCCTTAACCAGAAATTTAATCTCTTCCGTGTCCCCACATTGTCCAGAGATCTGAATTTCTGTGCAGGAGTCCAGACTGCAGGTTCTTCAGACTATCTAAATAATTAAAACAGAGGTTTATTTGCCCAGTTTGAGGTGCAGCCACCTCTGAGACAAATAGTGATTGATCTGGCTCAAATGTTGCAGTGCCAGGCGCAAAAATGAGTCCTCCTTCACTATTGCACTTGAAGGAATGACACTGGAGTGCCACAGTATACAGCACTCAGTATCTGAGGAAAAGCCATGCACGTGATTAAATGTGTAGCTAATGATCTATGTGTTAAAATCCATTAAAAAAATCCACCAATGACCCAACGACAAAAAAATCCCACCTAGTCAACTTTATCTTTCTCCCAGAGCTTCAGTAACTACTGGCACCTTTAAATCGTGACAAGCAGGCAAGGGATCTTGTTGTATTGCCTCTTTTTACTCTTCTGGCAAAGCACTGTGTCATTGATTGTTTTTCGATGCCCAGATTCAGCAGCTAGCATGAGGATTGAACATCTCAGCAATAGCATCATGGTTGAGAGCTGTGAATGTGGCAACAAAGAAAAAAAAGTCAGTTAGGTCTATAGTGGCATCCTTTTCCTTGGAGAAAGAAACAGTTCAATAGGCAAGGACCAGTTTTCTGAAGGTACCTGGCACCCAAAATGGCTAATAGACCCTTGTTGCAATTTGGAAAATCAGCACGGTTCTTACTATCTGCACCCTTACATGAAAAATCTACCCCCTGCTGACTGATCTTGTACCTATGGAAGTTAGTGGTACAAATCTTGCTGATGTTCATGGGGCAGGATTAGGCCTTAGCACAGCTTGCTTATGAGTACTAGCATCCTTGTTTTCCTGGCAGGGAGAAAGTACACAGTGAGATGATTAGCCAGAGCTCTGTTCTGTGGCTAAGCATACACTTCAAGGTGTTGCTGGGTTAAGGCCATAGATATGATAATGAGAGATGATGCCTGCAAATATGTTTAGGGCATTTTAAAGGCTGTCATGGTGCTGAAGCAATAGCTGCATCACAGGATTAATTATCCTGGTTTATCAGGTATTCTTTAAAGAGG
This sequence comes from Melopsittacus undulatus, assembly GCF_012275295.1. NCBI lineage: Eukaryota > Metazoa > Chordata > Aves > Psittaciformes > Psittaculidae > Melopsittacus > Melopsittacus undulatus. Next base: position 15,585,086 of record NC_047535.1, read on the forward strand.
TGAGAGCTGCAACCTGTGTGACACAATGCGCTCAGCTCTTCCCTTCACTGGTCCTGAGGTTGTTAGGATAACTGTATAGAGGCAGGCAGTTGCAGTATTAGAGCAAGCAGTACTAGATAGTATTATTAAATGTAACTATTTTGCCTGAGGGGTGATTTTTAGTATTCCTTCAATAACATGTAACAGTGCCAAACTAGAGATATAGTAATTAGAAGCACAGCTTGCCCAGAAGTATTGTATATCCCTTAAGTATTTAATACAATTTTATTCTAGTATGAACTTATCCTAGCAGTTCTACTTGAATTTTACTAAGTGTTACTTTATACACATAAAACTGATGTTTCTGTCCTGCAGGAACAGAACAGGCTCTGTACTGTGCTTTCCATAGTCAGTGCCAGTTGTTGCCCTCAGAGGCAGGCACGCCAGCTTTGCAGGTATCTCAGACTTGGCTTAGGAAACATGATTTTAGTTTATTGTGAATTGTGCATGTTTGAGGGTAGGGAGCAATTAGAAAGGAAAAAACCTGGGTATGTTGCTTAAGTTCCTTGTTGAAGGTAATGATTTAGTAAAAATGTGAGACTTGTCTACTTGTGCAGTTAGTGCTGAGGAAACAGCTTTAAATTGATTACAATTTGAAATGGCAAAGATATTAGACATAGGGAAAAGAGGAAAGGGAGAGCATGGCATTAGATTTTCTATGCATTAATGACTGTGAAAGGAATCAGTTACAGCTTTATTGTTTGCAAGGAAACTTATACTGCTTCAGAAAACTTGGCCACAGGGCAACAGTCCTTACCAGTCTCAACTCAAAATCCTTTCCTGGCTCTTGGACAGGTTTTGCAGATGTTTACTGTGTGCTTAGACATTGTTTCTGCCCAGCAACTCAGAGAGGGAATGGTAACTATTCTGCTATCTGTTGCTGAAGTACAGCCTTTTAACAGGGGAGCTATGCTTATCACCATTTCTGTTGGTTTGGGTTTTGGTTTTTTACTGTAGAATGAGAAGAAAATCCCCAAATAAAACCAAACAAATCCCATGCAGTAAGATGCACTTTGTTTATACTTGTTAGCTGAACCATGTAAGCAGTGAACAGCTCAACTTTCTGTGGAGATTTAATACTGTGGTGCAGACTAGATTCTGCTACCAGAGCCGAGCTCATACACCTCAGGTCAGCCTGTGTATTTCATGTGCCTCCCCAAGAGCAGACAGCGTTTCTCCAGCGAGCATGGCCAGCTCTGGGATTGGGCACTGGCATGATTTGTTTTCCTCTGATAACACAGAACTGTGTCTGTCACAGTATCAAGCAGCAGGAAGTTAATGATTATCTGCATTTTTACAGCTGACTTGAAAATAGATGTTAAAATTACATTGACATATATCAATGCTTTTGAGAAAATTATGCCAAGTTATTGATAAAGTCAATGACTGACTTAGGGGTCAGTAAATTGAAAAACAGGAAAATGATGCACTATGTATCTCATCTCCCTCACTTTTAGATGAGGTATTCAAAGTATAGCAATGAGATTTTTTTTTTGCCATCTCACATTTTGGTGCATTGGTTGCTTTATCGTTTCATAGCTATTGGTTGATAAAACTTGCAGTTGTTTGGCTTCCTTTGTGCATATTGGTAAAATCAGAGGAAGGTCAGAAAACCCCAAAAACCTTAGGGTCAAACTTTTGACCTATATCAATTCTGGGGACTCCTTAAGTAAACTCATTAAATGTCTACTGTTTCACCAACAAAACTATGTAAAACATTGGTTACCTGTGGTCTTAAATACTGAGTTTGTTACATGCCCTGTCACCCTCGAGAACTGCAGCATCTGAAGAACAAGAAAAGCAAAATTCTCTTCTCTCTTTTACTCTGAATTTGCAAAATTTAAATCCAACAGCTGTTCCAGAGGCAAAGAGAAAATAAAGGATGTAGCAGGTGGTACCATGTATGTATGTCTAATTGCAATCTAACCATCTGCTAGGCACTTAGCAAAAAGAAAAAAAAAGGAGAGCTGGATTGTGATTCTGGCAAAGAAGTGGAGCAAAGAGAATGGCAAAGTGAGAGCAAAAAGTTTAGATCCAGGTAGTCAGCATCTTTTATAGAGGAGGGCAAGAGTGTGATCAGGAGCAGTGAGTCAGGATGCTTGTATTTCTCAAAATGTTCTCCTCTTGACTAGTCACTATCTAGAGAAACTGCCCATACATACCAAGGATACTGGTGAAGGATTCTATGTCCAGTATGGGGCTCAGTACAGGTAACCCCACTGTCTGTGTTGCCAACAAACATTTCAGCTGTGTGCATGAGATGTTCTATACAGATTTCTCCAGCCTCAATCCGGAAAATATAATCTTGTTGGGTTTTTTTACTGATGACCAATACCCAAATATTCTGCCTCTCCCTCCAACATAAAGAAGCATTTACTTGAAATGCACTACATGGGAGGATTTGGGTGAGGGTGGAGGAACTTTGCTCCTTTAAAACAAGACAAATAGAACTGTCCTCATGGAGGGCTGAAGTAAGAGACCAGAAGACTTTCAGAGCTGGAAAACACATGGTTTTGCAATTAGAAGCAAGAACAAAACTCTGCACCAGAAGGTGAGCTATTTGTGAGGAGTGGCTTAAGAGCACCAGTAAACCATGTGACCACCATGGGGAGTCCTGAAAAAGATATGTACTGGGAGATCTGTCTCCTTTGGATACAAGGAATATTCCTGCTTTTATACAAAGCATTAGTGGGCTCACCTATCACAGAGAAGGATAGGACTATTATATATGTCCTCTGCAAGAGGAAACGAAAAGACTATGACATGTATCTGCAGAAAGGCTGAAATAATTGTTCTATAGTGCATTGCAGGGTGAATGCTGGTGGGATGGAAGAAGGGAAAGAATTGTGTAAGATTCAGGAAAATATTGGCCTAAGGACAGATGAGCCTGGACTGGCCATGAATAAATTTAGCCTAAAAGGATCACAGCAGGGATTGGGATCTAGAACATTTTTCCTCTGGGGAAAAAAGGAGCTGAAACCTGAATTACTTTCCTGATGCAGCAGGATAAGATGATGACGGAGAATTAGATAATGCAGTGTTTGCAATAGAGAGGGATGATGCTCAGAGACTGTGCGTTCCTTGTCCAAAAATGGCATAATCTGCAGACTTGCCTTGTGTAAATAGTCTGGACTTCAGAGAGAAACTCCAATACCAGCAGTAGTTGCTGGTAACAGGATATGAGATCTCTAGATCAGTCATATACAGCCAAAGCCTTGTTTTGATTTGGCTACCATATCTGCTTCAAGCACATGCAAGCAGGGGTCTAGGAAATGGATTTGATACATAGAGATAAACTGGATTTAGAGATGTCAGAAACCTGATGGGCACTTAATTTCTAGGAGAGAAGGGAAATGGATTTCTGCAGTGAAGTGTAATCTAAGGCAGACAAAAGATAAAAGATGAAACACTGGAACGCAGATCGTTATCTGCTAAATATTTTAATAAGATTTTGAGATGCACTGATCTAAGTCAGCTAGTTAGCTTTCTTTGGCCAATATTTTATGGTGCTTCTGTTGCATGGAAATGGGAGAAGAATTATGTTAAATAGTTTTATATCCTAAGTAGCATCATTATAGATGGAGCAATAAAAGGTGGCATGGGAGTGGTGCTCTATGAAAGGGACAGTATGGGGGGGGGGGGGGTGGAAAGAGAGGTAAAAATTAAAAAGCCATGAAATCTGCATAGGAAGCTCTGAAGAGGAGTATTGCTCCTGTTCTTGACATCACAGGTTTTAAGTAAGATGATGCTTCAAAAGAACCATAGAAAAAATGAGCAAGAATATACCAGCAATTCCTCCATAAAAAGAACTTTGCTAAAGCACTGAGTATTTTGTGTGGAGCTCAAGTGCTCCAGTGGAAGAGATGTTTAGGATGGACATAAAAGTTGGAAACTCTGGAGTCACAATTGCCAATCTGGTCAAAACTAGCATGGAGTGTATTTGGCACATGATTCACTTCTCACTTCTGCAGTCAGAGCCTGCAGTCAGCAGGATTACACAGAGGCAAAGCCAGCATGACTGAAAGGGGGGAGCACCAGCCCATTCCCAGCTGCTCTGTCTCCAGGGTCTGATGGTGATTTGTTGTAATGCTGAGCTGTTTTCTGACCCCCTCTAAAGGTATAATTTGTTTGCATTTCCTGTATCAGATCAATGTTCCATATTATCGTCAGTCATTCACTGATAGCAATCCTGAGTTCTTTCTTTTAATGGCTTCTTACTGTACAGAGAACCCAAAAGGATTTCTTTGCCTGGGGGACATCACGTGCTGCTTACTTAAACTGATTTATGAAATGCTTTCTCAGAGTTCCACTGGGCAGCACGCTGAAGACACTTCTCAAAAACATTTAAAATCAAAGCATTCAGTAGAATAGCACAAGCCCAGGAGTGCTCTTTTCTCTTGTTTGCCACTCTTTGCAGTGGGTGAAATGTGCTCCTGCATGATCCCAGTAAGGTCACGTACCACTGAAACCATCCTTGAAGGGCTCGTATCACTGTAACTAGCACAACAGCTCCCTGACACCAGTGCAATAGTTACTGAATAAATAATAATAAAGAAAATCTCAAGCCCCTGTCATTCATCTTGCAAGTTTTCCCTAGTGAACTGCCTCAAACCCAGGGTCACTGGAGTCCTCTACAACTTCCAAGGCACTTTGACTCGGATCTAAGAGAAAGCAGAAAAGGTTTGGATTATACTTATAGAGGAGGGCAAATTGTTGACTGATGAAGTGGGGCAGTTGTTAATGACTTTCAGCCTGCCTGAAACAGCTGATCCCTGAATGAGCAGTGTGGGTTCAGTATCTGGGGCTGAAGCTCCTCTGGTGTGACTGCTGCTTTAGCAGCTTGAATGCTCTCACTTGGTTGCTTCAATAAGTTCCTTAGCAATAAATTGATGAGTATAATATTTTAGTTACTTAAAATCAGTTGATCTTTCCAGTTTGCTAGTAAATAGCAAATAAGAACAAACAGCCTACAAAGTGAAGGTGCTGCTGTTAAGTAGCTCAGTACTAGGAATCCTGGAAGCCAGAGTACTGTGCTTATAGGTGCCTGTGCCATCTGCCAGTCTTCAGCTTGCTAATGAGTTCTGCTTAACTGAAAGCAGCAGAAATAAGTGGATGATTTTATGGTCCTGACCCTACTGTTTGAGGGGTGCTGATGAGGCAGACCCTATTCTGGCACAGGAACAAAAAACCATCCTGTCCTGGAGGCCAGAGATGGGATTTGCTCTGTGGAAGTGAAACAACAGCTTTCAGGTGGTTTTAGCCTCAGAGACACTTGTGAGGGGTGGCCCCTGCCCTCCTTATCTTTATACAACTGACCATCTGCCCAGGGACAGAACAAGACCGCTGTCCAGGAAGCTGCTTTTATTATTGATTCAGGTGGGTAGAAAATGCAGAACCTGCTGGATCATTTGGCTGGTTTCATGCTTAGCTCTGAGGATGGTGCTGTTGCTGAGAAGGTAAGGGCTGTGCTTCTCACAGCTGTGGCCTGGAAAAGGTATTCCCTGATACTGCTTCTTTCTTTTCAATGACCTTTCTGTGCAGTTTCTAAGATTGCTGCTAGAACCAGCATTCCTCAGGGTTTTCATTGTATTTGTTGTTTTAACCGAGACAAGTCAAGTGGTAAAGCATGTTTGTAAATGCTAGAAAATGGAAGAAAGCATGTTTACATGCATGGCTAGCAAGAAACCCATAAGTGTCCCGGCAGCTGAAGTGTAGTGTTCTGCCATGCTTTTGGGTAATGCAAAGCCTCCAGTGAAACATGTGGTGCAAGTAAACTGCAGGCTGTTTTCTCTGAAGTGTTTGGGCTGAAGGAGGTTCCCAGCACACAAGTGCCATGTGTTCCACATTGCCTGCTCCAGTGGGAGGCTGCTGGCCCTGGGGGAGGAGGGAGAGAGGCTGAGACTGGATTCAAACCTCAAGCTCGCCTCAGGGAATGAAAGAGGATGAGATAGCCGAACAATAATGGTTTCATTTCACCCTCCCTCCTTAAGCACAGCTCCTCACTGTGGAGCATTTCTTACAGAGTGCCAGAGAATTTGTTATGGTCATGTGAGCCTATTTCCCCTTTTCCCAGTGGGAATGTGTGTGTGACAGCAACAACTTCGAATTGTTTTTCTTATTATAGCAATATCTGGCCATATGTTTAAACCCTTTGTGCTTGGGAGCACAAGTTAAAGTGGTTTTTTTTCTCATGCCTATGGATCCCCTGACTTGGGAGGAATTTTGTCAAAGAAAATCCTTGCTTTTCTCACTCTTCCTGCTTGATGCTTTCAGCCAGTGTGGTTCTCCGGGCACTTCTAACCTAGTTTTCCACACTTCTTTGATTCTAAACCCATGATAATAGATACTTAATGCTGGTGGGAACAATCCACAGAATCCCCCAAAGCAGCTGCTTCATCCCTGGGTGTAATGACAGTGTCTTGAGACTTTTCTTGTAATTTTCTTTGATGTTTCAGACAGTCAGTTCCTTTCTCATAAAAACCCTGTCACTGTCTGCCTTCATCATTTCTCTCTGCTCCTAAGGACCAAAACCGGCACCTCCACAAAATCCTTCTCCCAGAGTAGCCTGAAGTCTACAGGGCTCTTGACATTGCCTTCTGGAATCAGAATCTTCTTACTGTATCCATTTCATTAACGGATCGATTGATTCCTCTCCTTTCTTCCCTGATATTCCAAATGACTTTTGGTTCCTAAATATACTTGAGTTATAAAGAGCTCTGAGATAAGGGAAGCAGTCACAGATCATCTGTATGAAGCTTTGCAGGGTTAGGATCATACCGTTTCTAATTTCAGAAAATAGTTCTGCAGAAATACAACTTAGTGGACAAGAAGCAACAGCTTCATTGTGGAAGTGCTGGTCCTTCTAAACTGAGACTTTGGAAAGAACTGGCCTTCTGTAGGCAGAAATGCTGTGGACAGTCTAAAGACAGAGTCCAGCTTTGAGGTCCATGTACTTCAATGTACCAAAAGTAATGTCTGTTCCTTAATGAGGTGCTGCTGATCAGTAATACCACTCTGAAATGTATTCCAGCTAAAGACGTAACTCTTAGGATTATATGTCCTGCCCATCGTGATACTGAGGCCAATCCCACCTTGTGCCACCTTCATGTATTGAAACAACTAAATTCTACAACTTGAGTGATACCTGTTTGTTGTTCATGAGTTTTCTTTTTTCTTATTTAATCTGCAAGGACTAGGTGAAGCTGCCTGGACTAGGAGGTGTAAACTTGCTGTAAAGCAGGAATATTTCCGAGTCAAACCTGAAGTCAAAAGCTAGGTGAACCCTGATATAAATGACTAGAGAGTGACTCTATGAGCTAGAGAGGAGCAAGTCAGCTTCTTCCCACTGCAATGTCTGCCCAGGAATGGGACTGGGGCTAAGGGAGGAATGGAGGAAGGGGCTGGAGTCCCAGAATGCTTCCAGAGGCAAATGCAACTCCTTGGAGCTACATTACACTTCTGAGCTCTCACAGCCCATCACAGTATGACAGAGTGTGGCCTGCAAGTAACTGTATTTGTTGTTATCAAAGGGCTGAACCTGGAGACTCTTCTTCCAGTGCCACCATTATTTGTAGCTCATGGTGCCAGAAATACAGGCAAATGATAGCTGCCAACACCGCTTTTAAAGTGTCAAACACTGAATCAAGATCTAGCATGTTTTGACAAGCTGAATTGTCCTTTTTGAAATGGCCTTGGCCTGCTTCCTTGTTCAGTCTCTTAAGCCTTGTTTGTACGAGCAGGTTGCTGCTTCAACACAGTAACGTCATCTGGTGCATTTAAGCTTCATACATACTGTACCTGCGGGACATGCTGCAACCAGGTAGGAAGCCCTGAGAACATGTATTTCTAGTGCATTAGAGCACTAATCTTTCCTGTCTTTTCAGTCTAAGGCTGTTTTTGATCTGTGTTCTTTGGGGAAGGACTCTTGTGTATTAATAAGGTTATTAAGAACTCTTACAATAAAACCTGTAAGTAAGTGTTTTGCAGTACACAGATCAACCCTGCCATGCTTCTGTAAATCAGAATCACCTTGTTTCAGGTTTCTGCATGACTCTGTGTGTTATGGCACAGCTGAAGAGAAAACTCTCAATATTGCTATTCATGCAAGTCATGGGTCATGGGATATCGTATTGAACTGGACAATTTTAGCCCTGTGTCTTGAACAAAAGACACAAGCAGACAAATCCCAGAAGTTATTCTTCCAAAGAATAAGTACTGACATTGCAACGTCTGCTTAATGTGGTAGTAGTAGTAGCTCATTACCCATTTGCTGACTCAAAGAATCTTTTATTTGAGGTGTCAAACAGTGTATAAAATGACAAAAAACCAGCACATAGACTCACAGCTTTTCTGAAAGTTGACTTTTTAGGATGGATGTGGATGTCTTCTATTTAACAGTTGGACATTTGAAATGAGTTCCTCCTGTGGACAAGCCCAGTGCTAGAACTGTGTGCTAGGGAATTAAATCAGTTTTCTTCTCTCTTTATAGAATCATAGAATAGTTAGGATTGGAAAGGACCTCAAGATCATCTAGTTCCAACCCCCCTGCCATGGGCAGGGACACCTCACACTAAACCATATCACACAAGGCTTCATCCAACCTGGTCTTGAACACTGACAGGGATGGAGCATTCACTACCTCCTTGGGCAACCCATTCCAGTACCTCACCACCCTATCAGTAAAGAATTTCTTCCTTACATCCAGTCTAAACCTCTGCTGTTTAAGTTTCAACCCGTTACCCCTTGTCCTATCACTACAGTCCCTAATGAATAGTCCCTCCCCAGCATCCCTGTAGGCCCCCTTCAGATACTGGAAGGCTGCTATGAGGTCTCCATGCAGCCTTCTCTTCTCCAGGCTGAACAGCCCCAACTTTCTCAGCCTGTCTTCATATGGGAGGTGCTCCAGTAGCTCTCTTTCTCTTTACCCTGACAGAAGAGACCCTTACTGAGCTGAAGTTTTCTGGAAATTTGTTTGCTTTACAAAGCCTCAAATTTACTTGAAAATAGTAATGATGTTATTTTTAATCTTCATATTTATATCTACTTAGAGAACAAAGAGGACACAGAATAGTTTTTCTCAGTACGTGTGTTATTCATCTTACAGGAGTCAATATAATCTTTATATGCAACAAATTCATTTAGGATATGTGAGAACTACCACAAATGAGACTACCTTAAGCAGAAGAAAAGAGCAGAAAATGTTCTTCTCTCAAGTTCTATCAAAGCTAGTAGAACAGAGATAGTTTCATGAAATGAACACTTCTTTGTAGATGAGGAGCAGTGGAGGAGTTGGGGCTTGTGTAGTTTCGAGAAAAGGAGGCTGAGGGGTGACCTCATTGCTCTCTGCAACTTCCTGAGGAGGAGAAGGGGACAGGGAGGTGCTGACCTCTTCTCTCTGGTAGCCAGCAACAGGAAGCATGGACATGGTTCAAAGCTGTGTCAGGGGAGGTTCAGACTTGACATTAGGAAGCATTTCTTTTCTGAGAGAGTGGTCAAATACTGGGCTAGGATTCCTAGGGAGGAGATCGATGTCCCAAGCCTCTCTGTGCTTAAGAAGCATTTGGCCAAGGCCCTCCATAAGACTCTGCAAGTAATAGAAATTATAAAGTTGCACTGCCTGATTTAATTTTTATTTTAACCCTGAGGAAAACGTAAATGATAATTCTCAAATTTCATTACTTGGGGCATATCCATGCACAGCACAGGAACTCTGCACAGCTGTGAGGTGAATGGGGTCATTTCTGCTGTGGCACAGCACATCCCTGTGAAAACAGCTGACCAGTTTGATGGACTTGATTTTTCAGGAAATCTTTAGAATCATTTCCCCAGCCTCACAAAGAGAAGCCTGCCCTGAAAGCAGACCAGGTATATGTATTAAGGGAACAACCAACCCAAAGGTGAACTACAACTCTGGCTGCAGCAAGCTGCTACATCCTAAACCATTGCAGCAGCGTGGGTTACTTGTGCTCACTAGTTTTAGCTAATACTCTGTCTCTCCTGATGACACACAGTTTCCTTCTCACTGTTCATACTTTGGTGGTCTGTAGTCTGGTGGCCTGAATGCATGCCCAAGCTACACACCTCAGCTACTCCCATGGCTCAAGAATATAGATAAAGGACACTTGCAAAGTAATCTATAGAATGCAAATCGTTGGTTAGAGGAAATTCAGATTCTGTTCTTTGTGTTTGTGCCTGCATAACTTGGTTGTGGTCTTATGACTCCCCTGTCAGAGTGAGTGTACATCCATAGCAAAAGAACAGTGAAATTATCTTCTTCATCAGACATCCTTCAACCATACTGATAATACCAAGTAATTGGAGGAATATCAGACACTTCCCTGTCACTCTTCAGCCTTTAACATTAAGTTACTGATGGGACAGCTATTTGCCAACTCTTGATTCAGAATCACACATTCCTCTTGCAAGTTGGAGTGATGTAACATAGCTTGACAAAGCTTGTCTGCTTGACAAAGATATTGGCAGTCTTGTGTTCTTTATGTGCCACTGCTATGAAACGTGCACCTGCTTTTCCATTAATGTCTGAAGTGATCTTTGTATCTAGCAGCTCTTCAGTCCACTGTACTGCTGCTCAGTACCAGGTTGACCACGGTGTTCTAACTGTGGCTGAACAGTGAGAAGAGAAAAAACCTTATCAATCTGATTAGCAACACTGTCATTAAACAACAGAACATTTTAACATGGCAAATAAGACTTGACCAACAAATACCCATTTGAATCTAGGTTATTCTGTAGATCCTGAGGTAAGACAGTCACAGCATTATACTCTAGAATAAAATGTTGAGGTTGTTTCTCAGCAATACTGGTACATTTCAAGCTGAGTTTCAGTTTATTGGTGTTTTACAAGACTATTCAGTATTTCCATCTCCCACCAGAAATATTTCATAAAGATTTTCCCCACGATACATCGTTTTTCCTGTCACTCAACAGACATGCCTGATAAATGCTATGATGCACAAGCATCTTGCTCCAGTTTATGGTATAGTTGGCATTAAGTTTTGCTTTGTTCCTGAGTAAAATCCATGAAGCTGATAGATATATATAATGTTTTCTGTGATGTGTGTGTTTTCTCTAATCCCCCAACCCTTCTATTTTTCTGTGTTCTACCTGGATTCAGGTATCACAATTCATCCAACTGTTGTAAGAGGTATACAGCTGAGCAACAGAAGAGAATATGCATATCCAGAACCTGTATATCCTCTTGGTCTGTATTTGTAGTGACTTTGTAGACACAAAGGGAATACTGAAAAACCCATTCACCCTCAGAAATCACCCTGTTCCCCAGGCTTTGGTGACTGTAGGTTCTTAAAGCACTGATGTTCAGCTAAGGCAAAACTTTCAAATCTTTCCCAAGGGGAGGGGCAGTTAAGCAAGAATTAATTTTATCCATCCATGGAAGTGACCTTCAGGTATTCAGTCAACACAAAGACAGTGATCTGCTTTTCTTTGTGACAAGCTTTTTTGTTTTTAATAGTAGAACTTGTTTTATGCCAAGAGTAGTGATGGCTATAGAAACTGAACTTCCACCATTAAGTACTGGAATAAAAAATAGGCAAACCATTTCTGACAGATTTTTAGAATTACTAACTTTCGATAAGTGAAGTAGGTGTATTTAGGGGAAGGTGTTGAGTATGGTTGTTTTTTCAGGCAAGGTAAATATCTCATACACTAGCAGCAATGTAATCAAGCTGATTGAGTAGAAACTAAGGAATGAGGCTAATCAGAAATTTGTATTATTTACTAGCAAGTGTTTATAGACAAACTCTTACTTGTGTTTGAGAGAATGGAATAAGATGCTTGCCATATGATGAGGTTTAAGCTTTACAGGAGATGAGCAGTTTCAGGATATTAGTCATTACTGGTAGGTTGCTTGAACACACAAAATGCAAGGAAGACTCAATTCCCCTTTTCATCAGTGCTGTTAACTCCTTTCTCACAGTTTTATGCATATTTATATCTGCTTAGAGGGTTCATTCACACAGCTGAGCATGGGAATTTCTATTAGTGCAAGTTAGGCTCTACCTTCATGTTAAAAGGTATGACAGGATGGACTGGAGCAGCTCACCTACTACTGGGCTCCAACCTGTTGTAGGGGAAAATGCTTCTTTAACCAAACTAAAATGCTAGACTGGCTTTTCCATAAATAGCAGCATGTAACTCTTACTGGCCTTGGACACCTTTTTTTACCTGAAGTACATTTCATGCTGGAAGCTGGGGTTTGCATTATGGGGTTTTAAACCTGAAAGTATGCATGGAAAAAATGAAACATCACATAGACAGAACAATGAAAATACGTTTTCAGATTTGAAACAGACCTGAAGTAGGTATTGGCACGATTGGGGGGTATCTGCTTTGTAAACATGGAAAGGCATTTAAAGCTGAATGTGGTTAGATCCCTGTATAGTTTTATACTTCAGACAGAGGGGTTTTTTTTCTGACCTCAGTGTTAGTGGAATTAGGGACAGTATAACCTTCTTGGATTTTGCATGGCAAATGTCAGCTTCTCATCACAGGACCATGTAATATGCTAGGAAAAAAAGAATTCTTTAGTTCATGCCTGCTGGATGTCTGCATTTCATACTGTTATGGCACAAGGTAATTAAGATACTTTGCCCCTGAAGGACCCTGTCACTCCTGTGCTCTTACTGCAGAGCAGCACTCTGTTCTTTCATTTGCTTTATGTATTACCCTACAAGCAATGCAGAGTGACTTGATTTAGGCAAGAAGTGGTGGGCAGACAGCTAATAGTTACCTCTTAGACAAAATGACAGGATTGAATCAAGGTGCTATAAACTTGCTCATTATATCAATCTGTAGTGAAAAAAAATCAAGTGGTATCTAAGTTTCTCTCAGTTGATTGAGGGTTTTCTCAAGAAACCCCAGTGGATATTCCTGCTGCTTTCTTTAAGAAAATAAACCTGACCAGGTAATTTATTCTTATGGATGCCTGTGGAAATTTTGCTTATTTTAGGTAGAGTAATGCACTGAGCTGTTTCCGTTGCATTAAGAACGGCAAGCTGTTATCTGCTGTCTCACCCATGCCCATCTTCCACATCTCCGCTTTCACAGCACAGCCAGAAGTTCTCCTTTTTTACTTTCCCACTCCTTTTGGCTAGACAAAGAGGTCTCCACCTCCCCTGGTGCCCATCATCTAAAGCTTATCAGCTCCTGAAGACCTCCAGCCTTCACCCCCTATAAACACCACTGACTGAAGTGGCAGGTCTCCTTTTGGATCAGCCAGTGCTGGTGATGAAGAAAACAGTTCTAAATTTGTGTTATTATTCCAGGTAGAGATGTCTTTTATCATAATAGCTGCTCTGGGCAGGCCTTGCAGTTGTATAGAATAAGGTTCTCCTTCCTTTCAGAAATACTCAGTGGCAGTTCATGTGTGTATACACAACATCACTATGCTCAGGAGCTTGTAGGGCTACCACTTTGTGGTTTATTTGTATCAATAAGGAGGACATGGCTTTGGTTTGCAGGAGAATTAAATAATTACTAACCACTGAACAGAAAACTGAAATCGGCCCAGTTCAAAACAAGAGGAAAGCTGTCACACCTGGGGATCTGGCAGGCTGGGATTCACCTGTGTTTCAGCCCCCGCTGGCCACTTCCTGAGCTTGGTTGCTGAGCTGAAGAAGTCCAAGCTGTGATACAGAGCAAACAATCAGTGCAACACGTGAAGGAAAAACCCCAACTGCCTCCTGTGTTGCTCAGGCTGCAGATTGCCTTTTGTTGCAGCTCTTCCAGCTTCTCGCCAGATCCCAGGATTACATCTGCTATTTGGTGCAGGAATTATAATAAAGCCTCTCTGCAGATTATATCCCTTCTGCTTTAAAAGTGGTTTATTGAAGACACATTGGTGTGTTGAGGTTTTTGTTTCCAGGAAGCCATGTTGGCAGCATATTTTAATTATGCTCTGAAGCTAATCAAGGCAAGAGAAATGTTTTGAACACAGGAAGCTAAACAGCTAATCGTGTAATTGAGTGCCTGTTTCCACAGGGAATGTACAAGTGCTTAAGTGTGGCTGAACTCGAGCACACCAGCTATCTGTTAAATGGCTGTAAAGTGCAGGCTTTGTTAGGAAGGGGAGGATAGGCTGTGTGGAGACCTCATAGCAGCTTTCCAGTATCTAAAGGGGGCCTATAGGGATGCTGTGAAGGCACTCTTCATTTGGGACTGCAGTGATAAGGACAAGGGGTAATGGGTTCAAACTTAAATAGGGGAAGTTTAGATTGGATATAAGGAAGAAATTCTTACTGTGAGGTTGGTGAAGTACTGGAATGGGTTGCTCAAGGAAGTTGTGAATGCGCCATCCCTGGCAGTGTTCAAGGCCAGGCTGTACAGAGCCTTGGGTGATATGGTTTAGTGTGAGGCGTCCCTGCCCATGGCAGGGGGTTGCAACTACATGATCTTAAGGTCCTTTCCAACCAAAACCATTCTGTGATACACACCACCCAATGTTAGGCACCTGCTGTCCCTTTGCTCCTGAGGAGCAGGAGACTGAAGGACAAGGCTTTGGAGAGACTTTAGAGCAGCTTCCTATGCCTAAAGCGGTGACAAGAAATCTGGAGAGGGCTTTGGGCAAGGGCATGTATGGACAGGCCAAGGGGAATGGCTTTAACCTGCCAGAGGTGAAATTGAGATGAGCTCTTAGGCAGAAGCTCTTCCCTGTGAGGGTGCTGAGGTGCTGGCACAGGGTGCCCAGAGAAGCTGTGGCTGCCCCATCCCTGGCAGTTTTCAAGACCAGTTTGGATGCAGCTTGGAGCAATCTGCTCTAGTGGAAGGTGTCCCTGCCTGTGGCAGCGGTTGAAACTGGATGAGCTCTAAGGTCCCTTCCAACACAAACCAGTTTGGGATTCTATCAATCAAGGCAGCTACTTTATTTCACCAGTGCCTGATGTCTGCTGTGGACTTAGTATACCTGATGCTAATGGCCATGGTTGCCATTTCTGATCTACTTCTGTGAACTGTTGCTGGAGGTAATAAAGTTCCCACTAAAATACTCCATTTCCTTTGGGGTTTTTTCCATTTTTTCACCATTTTTAAAGTCAAGACTTTCTTTGGCATTAAAAGCAGAGGTGTATATATTGGAACGAAGCTCACTCTTCAGAAGCTACATTGTATGTAATGCATGATGTATAGTACTGTATTGCCTGGTCTGAATAGATAACAGTTACGCAGTGCATGTTCTGCTTTCCAAAGGAGACCATCTCTGTGTCTGCAGTAGCTCCTCTTACTATGCTGCTGGAAAGTCTCAATAGCTGGGGCAAGCCTCTACATTAGATTGGAGACTACTTGAACCACATGCACAGCAAGTCCATTTAAGTAAACTGAAAAAGCACTGACAGCTGAAATAGTCCTAGGGCAGTGGGAGTGTACCTTGTTTTCACAAAGGGCAGAAGGAATTCCTTCAATCTGACTTGCACGAGGATTATTATGAAAGCAAAGCTTAAGTGGTATGAAACAAACAGGAGAGGCAAGGCTCAGCCATGGAACATTCATGTTCCCAGCTCAAGCTTTCAGCAGGTTCAAAGTGTTCCCTGCCCACTTGGTTTGTTTTCCCTGAGCACATCCTCTCTAGTTCAAGCACTCTGTAAACATGAACTTTAGCTTTTCAGCGGGAAAAGAAGGAAAATGATTTGTCTGCTATAGGCATACAGCTTCACCCACGTGTTCAGCCACCTTGTTTGCAGGCCTCCCTGGCCTTGCAGTGAAGATTCCCACTTGCAGAGTAATTACATAGTTTGCAGAGGTCTGCTAGAGCCCTGCTGAGCTGTGCTGAGCAAATCCATGAATCCCCCTGGTTCTGTGCAGTGCCTGGTAAGCGTCACATATGCCAGGGATTTGACATGCTCTGTTTGAAGGTGACTGGCCAAAGCATTTTCTGCCTTATCTTTTCTCCCCTCTGCATTTGCATTGCTGCTGTTGCTCGGTATCAGCGATAGGACCCTGGGCTTGGGCTAGGCTGTCTCATGTTCTCTGTGGATAATGGGAGATAGGGGTGCCCACATTTACATGCAGGAAAGCAGCAAAGTTCTTTTCACAGGAGCTTGAAAAGCTGCAATCCCTGTTTCCAACTGGCTCTGATGCTGGAAAGCTGCTAGAACCCCGCGAAGAAAAGCAGCACCACGAGAAGTCTGCTTTTGTCCTGGATTTGATAGCTCATCTCGAAACACCTTCGGCCACCCCCGTGAACGGGTATGAAGCAAAAGTAAACGCTTCTCTTTTTCTTGGCTGGCTCCATCCTCCTGTTAGGCAGGATAAGGTCCCTCCTGAGCTTTCTCTTCTCCAGACTAAACCCCCCAGGTCCCTCAGCCGTTCCTCATCACTCTTGTGCTCCATGCCCTGCACCAGCTCCGTTGCCCTCCTCTGGAGAGACCCCTTTACACGATTCGTGCCCCTTGCGCTACACATGTCCACGGGCTCAGCTCGGGATCGGCGTCAGCATCACCCCACCTCCGCCCGTGCGCTGGTGCTGCGAACCCCTCCCTCTGCCGGCGGCGGGGTGGGAGGTGCCCGGCGCCGTTATAAAAGGGCCGGCTCCGGGCAGGCTGCGCTGTGCTGTGCTCGGCAGCCGTCGGAGTTCGGAGTTGGTTGGCGCAGGTTCGGAGGCAGCGAGGGCTGCTGGAAACAAGCGGCTTTGATTTGACAAGGTGCGTCCTTTGCTAACGGAGAAGCACGGCGGGGTTTACCAGAGCGCGGCTGTTCCCCCTGGGGGTGTCCTGATGCTATTTTGTCTCTTTAGTAGTTTAGTTCTATTGTTGTGCTGAAATCATTTTGACTTTTGCTAAAGACAGTGTGCTGGGCAGAGACTGTTTTGAACCTATGGGTTGGCTGGGCTGGTACTAATCCTGTCTCGAATAGTATTCATTAGGGGTTTTTTATAGTCTGGGAAATAGAAGCCTCAGGGTGGGGGGATAGGGAGCCTTATCATTCTCTAAAGCTACCTGACAGGAGGATGGAGCCAGGAGGGGGCTGGTCTCTTGTCCCAAGTAACAAGTGACAGGACAAGAGAAAACTGCCTCAAGCTATTAATTGATGATCCTAGAAGTCTTTTCCAACCTGGCTGATCCTGTGATGCTCTGGCTGTAGTGTGTTCATGTACTTCTGCATCTCTGTGTGTCTGCAGGTGGATTTATACTTCAAACTCTTTCCATTTGAGGCTCTCCTGTCCAGCTGCAGTGATGTGGCTGTTGGAGAAGATCAGAGCATCACATGAAAATGGAAGCATCCCTAGCTCCTGCTTCCTGGGACTGCCATCTGGCCAGAGTCTGCCAGAGAAATCCCATTTGGGGGCTGCTGCTTTTCCCAATGTGCTCACTCCTGACAGAATCCCTGAGTTCTGCATTCCCCCCAGGCTGACTAGCTCTGGCCCTGTGAAGAGCACTGGCTTCCACCAGGACCACAGTTCAGAGGACGCAGATACTCATTCTTCTGGCTACAGCTCCAGCTCTTTACCACATCTCATTCAGGTGGAAAGTGCTGAAGAGATCCCAGACCTGGAGGAGGAAAGCACCAACTCTGACCCCCAGTCCCAAGCAGCACTCTCCCTGCCTCACTTTCCCAGAGCCCCCACTTCCTACGGCTTCTGTACTTTGCTGGAGAGTCCCCACACCAGGAGGAAGGAGTCCATCTTCCATGGTGACCCACGTACTGCTCTGCCCAGCCTGATGCTGCCTCGATCCAGAGCTAACACGCTCTCTGGCAAAGGGAGTGTGTCTAATCCCGTAGCTATCAGCTTTGCCTCTGTGAGGCTCCCTCCCAAGCATCCCTCTCTGCACAGGCAAGGTGCCTGTGACAGTGACACAGCCTCCTCCAGTGACTCTTCTCCTTTCAGCTCTCCCCTTCTCAGCAGGTCACCTCCCAGATCCTGCTCCCACATCAAAACACAAAGTCAGGAGGGATTGCTGTGCCGAGCACTGAAAGCCAAGAACAAATCCAGCATGCCCAGGAACAATTCCCTTTCCACAGAGGAGAGCAGCTCCACTGATAACAGCCCCAGTGCCATCAGGCGGGCCTCAGGAGGGCTGCTCACCACACAGACCTGCAGCATGTCCTGTTCTCCCATCTTTCCCCTGGACCTGGGCAGCAGCTGGGAGAGACGAGTGGGAGAGAGTGTGGTGGTGATGGGCAAGGGGGGCATGTTGAGGCTATTGGCTGAATACTGCTTAGAGAACGAAAGGCTGCGGATCCGCTTGATCAGTGCAGAAGGTTTATATGAGGACTCTGTAGAGCCCAAAACCATCAACTGCTGTATCACCTTCTCTCTGGTGCCGGGGAAAACACAGAAGCAGAGAAGCACTGTTATAAAGAGAAGCAGAAATCCCATCTTCAATGAGGACTTCTTTTTTGATGGTATTGCAGAAGAGCAGCTTTACAGTCGCTCTGTAAGAATGAAAGCAGTGAATAAAGGGTGCAATATGAAACGGGATTACACCTTAGGGAAGCAGGAATTGTCTTTAATAAGTATGTTGTCAGTGTAATACTTCAAACACTCCAAGAGATTAATCTTGTCTTCTGAAAGTTTTGTACTAAATAAAGTTTTGGGTTGACCTTCTTACCTTTTAATGTTCTTATTTCTTAAAGAATACCTTAAAGCACTGCATTGCTCAGTGTTGCTCTCATGCTGTTGTGCCGCATTCTGCTGCTTCAGGTCAAGGTAGTGGCTGCTAAAAAAAAGGTGGCTATGGAGCAAACCTTCTGCCTGTAGAGAAGGAGAGGAGGGCATAATGGCTGGTTCACGTTTCTCCTGAAGAATTAGGCAGTTACCAAGACAAAGGTGTTCTTGTTTATGGCTTTCCAGGTGAGGAAGGGTTGTTTTTTCACTCTGATCCCTAAGCAGACACACAGAATCATAGAATCATAGAATAGTTAGGATTGGAAAGGACCTCAAGATCATCTAGTTCCAACCCCCCTGCCATTGGCAGGGACACCTCACACTAAACCATATCACCCAAGGCTTCATCCAACCTGGTCTTGAACACTGCCAGGGATGGAGTATTCACTACCTCCCTGGGCAACCCATTCCAGTACCTCACCACCCTAACACACAGCAGGCTCTGAACCCTGCTGCAGCTCCTAGGTAGTACATCAGTTAAACAGACCATTTTTGACAGCACTCATATTTACAGAAATGAATGCCCTCTGTGTGGGAAAGGGGAAGGAGAGGGGTATAGTTTGTTTGGGAATCAGCCTTTCTCCTACAACAGGGGTGGGGAATTTGGACTAAGCTTGTGTTGAAGATAACAAGCTCAGCTTCTGAACAACAGCTAAAGCCATTGCAGGTAGGGCTCTCTCTCTTGACAGACCTGCACTGTTAACACTGAACAGTGAGATGGCTCTTCTCTGGGGTCCCTATGGAACAGGAGATTGAGTTAGCATCTTTATTTACCTTTCCTTTCCATGGCTGCTTCACAGCTCTCAGGATGAAGTTGCTAGGTAATTGTGCTTCAGCCAGGAATGTACCCTGAAGCTATAACCCTCAGTAACTCAGCTGTTGAATCCTTCTTGAAACTGAAGCAGATAGGATAGCAATATGACAAGAGGAAAGGATAGTTTGTGATCTCTGTGTTGAATTCCTGCTTGAGCTGATGACTTGCTGCATACATTGTTCAAGTAGATAAAATAAGGATAATATCTCCCTGTCCTGTATCAGCAGATGGTGAGTGGCTGAGACACTTGCTTTAACACCATGAGAAATACAAAGGTGCAGAGCTCTTGCATGTTTGAGGCCACTTCCCTTTTATTTTTGCTAATTCTTTCCTGCTGAGGGGCCTGGGTAAACCAGACAAACTCACAGAAACCCCAGATGTGCAAGTGGGGAGAGGCAGAAACACTGTCCTGGAAGTCCAGGCCTGTTGCTGCCTCCCTTGATTAAGTTGCAGGCTTCATTATGTGAAGGTAGATGAAGCCTTAATGGAGCAGCAGCCCACACAGGCATGTGGCACAAAAAAAAAGAATGTCTTCTTCTGTGTTCCCTGTGAGGCTGTAGAAACAGGGCCTTGCTTGTGCCAAATCTACTGCTTAAAAGCTCTTTCAGAAAGATTTCTAGCAGATCCTCTCCCTGCCTTGTTCTGGAGAGAGCGTGACTGCCTGCACATCATGGAACTGTTCACAGGAGGTGATAGTATTGCCTGGCCACTGAATCATTTGATTCTGTTTCAGACTTCAGTTCCCCAGGAAGGATTATTTTCCTTCTGATAAAAGCCCAAAGGATGTTCACTGTGACCAAAAGCACACAGAAATGCTCACTGCTAATCCTCAACCCAGCTCACGTGAGATGCTTCTAAAAACAGAATCCTCACACAAAGAGCAACTTGGAATGGCTGGGTATATTGCCAGAAGCTGATTAAAATTGAATAATAAAGCCGTTGTGCTAAAGAATTAAATGTACTTATACCTGCGCAGCTGGAGGTGATGCACTGACACTTGTATCCTTCAATCTGAGCAAAGTGATTGTAAGGGAAACCCTGAAGGAAATGGGGAGAAGTGAAATTACAAAAAAGTGACATCCAAGAGAAATCAGTAATGCTGCAAAACAATTAACCCTATTTAATTGGTTATTGTGTGGGGTCTGCTGAAGGAAGGCAGAGGCTCTCTCTGCAGGCTCAACACTCATTCACCATCACATTTTCAGTTCTTGGGACTTTTCACAGGTATACTCACATGGAGAAAGAGGCTGAGGTAATACAGAACAGTTACATGTGTCAGAGAATCACATACAGTCACACTGCAGTGGGTATCTACCTTGTGATACGTGCCATGCCAGGGCTCTACTGCAGGGACACGGAATGACAGAGTGGTTGAGGCAGGAAGGGGCCTTTAGAGACTGTATTACCAGCTCCAAAGGGTTGCCTAGGACCCAAGGATGGAGTGTCTCCAAGGACAGAGACTCCGCAATCTGCTTGGAAACCCTACTGCAGTGTTTCACCACCTTGACAGTAAACAAGCTTTTCTTTCAGTGGAAGTGGAATTTCCTGTATTTCAGTTTGTGCTCACTGTTTTGTGTCCTGTCACTGGCTATCACTGAAAAGAACCTGACTCCATCCTCTTCACTCCCTCCCATCAGATATTCATACACACCAATGAGATCTTACCTGAGCCTTCTTTTCTGCAAGCTAATGGGCCTACTGCAGTTACCAGTATACAAGAGAAGTGCTTATGAAGTCTCATCCTTCATCAGGTAGGGAAGGAGTTAAGTCCATTGAGAAAGTCCTCCCTTCCTGTCATAGGAAAATAAGGTTCCAGCTGGGCTCATCTACTCAGGTATTTAAGGAGGTGAAGGCTGCAGCTCTGACTGTTTGAAAGAAAACAGCTGGGTTTTAGGTTCTTTAGGCAATGACTTGTTTCTGAGAAAGCCTCTCTTTAGAAGTTTGATGGTGGGCCTGCAGGCTAGAGGGTAGCTTGATCCTTCAGCTGAAAGCAGCAGGAGACATCCATACTTGGGGATGTCCTGGAAGGACAGCTAGATTTTGCCTCTATTTTTCTGGTAAATAATCAGTTTTCAGGTTTTCCTTGCTAATTTTCTCTTTTAATATAAGAACTTTGAGTTAAGTACCTATTCATCCACATTAGTCAGACTCAGGACTAAGTATGACTGTAACATTAAATGGAAAACAGTTTTGGTCCCATCCCTTCCATTTTAGTGTGTCTTTTTACATTTTGGGTTATTTGATCCCTTTTGAGCTTTGGAGTGTTGCTTTTCAGGGTGTTGTCCTTATCAGCAGTGCAGAGCCATAATACAATTCAAATGCTTTAACTTGCTTGAATGTTAGAGGGCACAGAACTTGTTTTCTTGTGCTCTTAGACGTCAACTAAGCTGTTAAGTGGCGAACTACAGCGCTGCCTGTGCTGCAGCTGCTTTCCAGAAGCGTCAGCATTATTTGGGCTAGTACGTAAAGCACCTGCATAAGCAAACAGGAAGGCAACTGGATACTTCAGCCTGGAAAAGCTTCTAATGCATCAATGCTTATATGAGAGTCAACAGCACGAAGCAAATCCACCTCTTGGCATTAGCAAACAGAGTTAAAAAAGACTCTTCAGAAGTTGTCTGAACTTCTGAAATAGCATGAAACTATAGTTGTGTGAATGACTCTATAGCAGTGGTCTGATCAGCTGTGCTCAGTAGTGCTCACTGGCTTGAACATCACCTCTTAATTTCATTCCTAAGAAGACCCTTCACAATTGTTTGAGGAAAAGAAGCTCTTCCTGCCAAGATCCTGGACTCAGGTTTTGCTAAGCAAATATTGTTTGTTTCAGCTGCACTGGAGGTACTATTTGTGCTGGCCTTTTAAAACCCAGTTATTTTAAGCATGCCTCTTCAGTGCTGGACAGATGTTACTGTGAAGCAAATCTATGTTTTTCCTTCCAGAAATCCATGCAGGTTATAGTTAAATACAGACTGTGGTGCCATGTAGAGGAGGGTAAAATGCGATTCTTGTAACTATGCTGCTTTTAAAGTAATGTTTGGAAATAATACCAAGGGAAACAAATATCTGTGACCTAAAAAGCCAAACAGGGCAGACGTGTAGGCTGGGGATTGGGCAGCACAGTGTCTGCAGTATCACATTCCATTTATTGCACCACTTGCTCTTAGCTGCTCCCATTTCTCAGACTGGCTCTGGAGAGGCACTGCTGGGAACAGCACCTATGCCCCCTCTTCATGCCCCCTCTGAGGAAGCCGATTCCTGCGGCTTGGCTTTTCAGTCAGCCATAGTGACTGTGATGAAGGGTTGAGTATATGGTGGGGCCTAATGGGTGAAAATCCTTCTAGTCTTAATCTAACTCTTAATTCCTGTTGGTAATTTTGAGTTTGCTCAGAGAACTGAGAAAACAACAGCTAGATGAATGTGTAATTGTGTGGAAATCCTATCTCTGCAGAACTGCTGTGGAGTTCATGCCACAGGCCGTGTGCTCATTGGGCTGTCCCTGTGTTCTCCAGCAACTTCTGCTGCATCAGAGATGGGCAGTTGTCCTGTACCTAGGTTATAGTTCTTTTAGCTTGTATGAGTGTCTGAATTGTTGGGTATGACATTTGGCCAAGGTGGAAAAGGTAATGAGTCACATCTATTGATAGTTTGTTGCAGCAGGATGTTTGATTAAAGCAAACAGCATCCTCACACTCACAAAACAAATGGCTTAATTAAATGCAGTCTGTTTTCCATTGCTGTGTTCTCTGAACAAAAAAACCCCACCATGTAAGATTAATCTGCATATTTAAATGAAGTGGCATTTCAGTACAGACTTAATGCTGATGACTGCCACTGAAATGTACTCTGATATCATTATTAATAGTGTCTTAGAAGAAAGGACTAAAGTTATGCTGAACAAAATGTTCTGGTAGCAAAGGTAAAACAAAGTTGAACATTGCAGAGTGTCTGTGAACTCACCTACTTGGCATCAAGGTGATTGATAGCAAACACAGGGGACAGAGCTGCAGATGCTCCAACCCAGCCTGGGCTGTGTGCAGCACCATGCTGCCTGCAAAGTGTGGGCAAAGGGCTATATTATTCTTTGTGTATTGGCCTGTTGTGCCTCCATGAGCATTGCTAAGCAATCGTGTGTGTTATGCTGCTGGCCCTTTGCATTTAGGGGATTCTCATGAGAGGAAATGAGCTTCCAGCAGTGTTTTGCTCCTGTCAGGAACAGAAATGGCTACAGCCCAGGTTGCTAGTGGTATTTGGCAACTGGGGTGAGGCAGGGGCAATTGAGCACAGTTCCAGAGATGAGAAGAGGGGTGCAACAAGCAGGAGTGAAAAGAATGAATAGTCTGTTTTGGCCGGACAACACTGCAGGTGACTGAACAGTTCTGTCTTCTGGTTTTGCTATTCCCTCTGCTATTACTTTTCTATTTCTGGCTATAAATGTTCTAATGTTGCAAAATTAGCTATCCTGAGAGGTACAGTGAGAGCCTGACCTTGTCAAGCATTGCATGTACTAGACAGGAAGGTACTGAACAAGATTTTCCAGCCTGCTTCCTTTCTGGTGAATCTCAATGATTCTTCTGCTTGTGTTTCTCAGCCTCTTCAATGTAAAATTGGTAAATGTTTGAAGAAGTACAAGGTGAGTGAAAAACCTGCTGCTTTGTAGTGGGAGGACTAGCCAGAGTTCTGGGTCTCCATTACATTGCTGTTTCGTTTGTCAAAGTTTCCTGTGCTAACCATTAGCTGTTTGTAGTCAGCAGTAAACCTGCATTTACCATCCAACCAAATACAACACAGTAACAGATGCTGTCTTGAAATGCTAGAATCAAATTCAGCTTGTCTGAGGTTTCTCTGCTTTCATCAGATTATTTCATTTACATAACTGTGATTCTGTAAAATACCCTGGTTGTCAGACTGTGTTACTTGACCCCCTTCTGGCAGCCCTGTGCTCGTGGCAGAGCTGTACCTGCCAGAACTGCTTTCAGCTGATCCCAGCCATTAAGTTTAGCAGCAGGAGTTGGGAGCCGAGTGCTGTCAAAGCTGATCCAATCCAGCATTTCAGCTGTGCAGTCTTGCATCAGCTTATCTGTGGGGAAGGAGGAGAGCGAAGCCTCCTTAATTTTTAATGGGTAACAAAAGGCTGGAAAAGACCTTTAAGGTCATCAAGTACAACTGTTCCCCAGCACTGTCAAGGCCATCACTGAACCATGTCACTGAGGGCCTGATCTATGTGGATTTTGAGTACTTCCGGGACTGGTGATCACACCGCTCCATGGGCAGCCTATTCTGATCTCCCAGTGCTCGACCATTCTCAGAGGAAAAAAAGTTACGGGCTTTTTCTCCTTTTGCTCCTCTTAATATTCAAGTGGAATTTCCTGTGTTTCAGTCTGTGCCCATTTCCTCTATCAGTCCATTCTGACACCACTGACAAGAGTTTGGCTCCATCTTTTTTGCTTCCTCAAATCACACTTCCCTTGTTTGTTTTATTCACTTTCACTTCCTGAATACAGGAGATGACTTTCCTGGCTGTGTTTTGCTTTTAGGTTTGGCTAATAGCAATAATGTAATGTAAGATGTCTTGCCTACACTGGCTTTTCTAAAGTACTACAGATAGCTGTGGTCTGGTCCTGCTTACATTATATGCAAAGGGAATCTCAGAAGAATGCTTTAAGTGCCAAGTTAAACGTTTTTAATACTCATGCAAGAGGTAATGTCAGTACAAAATGCAAGTGGTGGAAAACTAAGTGAGACTTAAAACATGATGAGATGAAAGCCTTACACATTTACTGTAAGAAATATTGCAATATTAAAGTCTCCCCTTCATTACTGCTCACGTGGAGAGCTTCAGGCAGCTGTAACTGCAAATGTCACCACAGCAAATGTGCACATTCTTGGCAAGCTTTTGTAAACATTTTGTGGGGCTTCACTGCATGCTGTATTCCCCTTTGGGCAGACAATATAGCTGGGACAGGTACAGCACTGGTATTAGGAGTATAACCCTTTTGAAAAGCTGTATAAGGGTATGTTCCCTGCCTCGGATGTAAGCAATGTTCAATTTAGGGTAGTAGATATAAAAAACCCAGTTCTCTGTTATTTCTTACCTGTACCAGTCAAATTATTTGGTAGCTTTCCTAACAGTGAAAAATAAATAGACTGATACTTTGTTTAATGGAAATCTTGTCTACATATTGCTTGATCTGATAAATAGTTATCTATGGCTTCCCCTGTTCTCCAATTGCAAATGGTGCTTCTAGGGGAAATAGAGCAGGAAGCTAAAGATGGAAATAGCCCAAGAAGCCACGCTTCGCTCTCATTTGTAAGGTTTCTCACAAGAATCTTAAGAGGGTGCATTGTCCTGTCTGTATCTAACCTTGGAGCCCAGCTAGGGAAGCCCCAACTGTCTGCAGTTTCAGGAGGGAACTGCTCCAGAGATGTGTTTGTGTATAGCAGAGGAGCCACACAGCTCTCAATAAGCAACAGCTCACCTTGATGCTGGGGAAAAGAAGCCCAAACCATACAGACTGCTGCTTGTTGTGCCTGTAAGGGCTACATAGCAAAGAGATTTAGCTGGAATAGAGGCAATTTAAATCAAAGGGAGTAATTTGAGAAAATAACTTGTGTTGCTTATAATAACCCAATAAGGTGTCTCTCTAAGACACTTATGTGTGGGTTTTTTTTGGCTCTAGTTCTACAGGCTGCAGGCATTTGTCACTCAGTTCTGGCTGAGAGACAGAGGGAGATAGCCTGAGTCAGATTAGACTTATTTCTTTCTATCTTTGTATGAGGTTGATAAATGCTGTCGTTGAGCATTAAATCAATGTTGGAGCAGAAAGCTCCCACCCCTCTGGTTTCTGAGCCTCTCTATACTGCACCCATAAATGCATTGTGTACTAATGGCTGATCAATGTAACAGTTCCACTGTGTACCCATGAGTGGGAAGGACGCAGCCAGCTTTGCATCCCTGCTCAGTATATATGGAAGCAGATTAATAATTTATGCTGCTTCTCAATAAGCCCAGGCACCACTGCATTATCATGATTAATTTAACAAAGCTTGGTTAGAAATGACACCACAAGTGATAGTGAATGTTGTTTCATTCTTGTAAGTGCATATTAGATGTTACTTCCAAGGAAGAACAAAAGCCTATTTTTCTGAGCCAGTCTGACAAATAAAATGGGAGGTTGCATGTTTTGACTTTCTCCACATTGCTACATAGCTGCTGCAGTGTTGTGTCAGCTGCTTGAAATAGCTTTGGCCTGCAAAGGAGAGGATAACATTTCCCCCCATACACGATCAGGGATGGAAGGTAAGTATGATATACAATCAGGATAAATCTCATTCAGGAGCCCATGGTAGTTACAGACATCACCTTCCTGGGCTTCCAAGCTGGCTTCCTTGAGGTATTTTGGAATTAACCATTGCATCACACCTGGGATGCAGTATCCTGCCTTGGTGTGCACCCTGCTTTGCCTCCTTCAAGTGCAGCCTTCAAGTTCAAGCTTGAAGAACACGTTGCACATCTATGTGTCTGTCAGCTACTTGATTCCATGAACTGGAGATGTTTCTTGGTGCAGCTTTCACCTACCAAACAGGCTCTTGAGCAAAGGCTGGCAAAACAGTTTGGTTCAGCAGCTCTGCAGCTAACATACTTCCCAGACTGCATCAAAACTGTTGGACCATTGGACCTGCCATGTAAACCAATGAACTCGATATAAAACTGCTTTTAACCTGTAATTGAATGTTTTTGTGGGGGAAATGGCAGAATCCCCATTTTACATAGGCAGATAGGTGAGTGATTACAGTATGTTTATTGTACGTGGCAGTTCTTTTCAAAACACAGGTTTAAACAGATGGCTTATGTTGACTATTAATGCAGTTCCTGTGATTAAGTTCAGTCTGAACGAAGTAGGCAGAGATTGACATTCTATTGACATCACCGCTGGTGTATTGCATCTTCTTATGAATGTTCAAACTCAGATCTGCTACTACAGCTTCACTGAAATGTCAACTGTGATAAGTCACGATAGAACTGAAGAGATAAGGTACCTGGCATCTTGCTAATTTACTTTTTGACTGGGATTTACTATTTGCATATTCATGCTGTAATGTTTTGTTGGTAAAAGTCCATGTTTGAGTAGATTACTCTAAAAAACATAGCAGTAGGCTGAAACTTGCCTCTGTCTCTCTACATGCGATGGCTTATAGCACAGGCAAGCTAACTTCCACCATGCAGGGAACCCAAATCCATGGTGGTGCTGTGCTCTGCTCACTGAAGCACCTACATAGTCCACAAGCACTGCTGTCAGTGTATGGTTGTACAGGTAAGGCAGCTGTTCCAGAAAATAGGAATGGCCATATGCCTGGTGAAACCAAAAGCTCCTCTAGTGTGGTGTTATGTTGATGTATGATATCACAATAGTGACTGGTAAAGAAGGAGTGTGAGGGCAGCTCAGATGGCACACCCCAGGCTACAGAACTGAGGCTGCTTTCGGGCTTCCTGACCTGCAGCTCATTTTGTTGTGTTTAATAGTGCCTAACAGATTTCTCCTTGAAGAACTTGTTGCAGAGCTTCTGGAATTGATGTAAACATT
This sequence comes from Melopsittacus undulatus, assembly GCF_012275295.1. Classification (NCBI taxonomy): domain Eukaryota; kingdom Metazoa; phylum Chordata; class Aves; order Psittaciformes; family Psittaculidae; genus Melopsittacus; species Melopsittacus undulatus. Next base: position 15,613,158 of record NC_047535.1, read on the forward strand.
CACTCCTGCAGCAAAGTGTTTCATACCTTAGTTATGTGTTACGTGAAAAAGCGTCTCCCTTCCTTCTGAACTTGCTAATAGCTTCACTTGATGATCTGTAGGTTTTGTATTGGAAGAAACAGTGAACAATTGTTCCCTATTAACTCTCTTTGTCACCCACAATTTTGTAAGTCTGTTCTATCATCTGATGTGTTTTATACCCTGAGGAGTTCTGTGCTGTTTGTGATATGGAAGGAGATTTTGTGCTTTATCACTTCTTCCTCTATTACTTCACAGTATTTTACTTACCTATCCTAGTAATTTCCAGATAAGCTCCTGCAGCAGGTAATGCATCAGCCCCGAAGTGAGAGTCTTGTGGCTGCATTTCAGCAGAGAGGATCTTCAGCTTCCTGTGATCCATTTAGGAGCTGTTGGTTGTAGCTTCTAGAGTGACAGTGTGGTATGGTATAGTTAGGCTTAGTAAAGTAGAGTAGCTGTTTAAAAGGTCTTAACAAGCATGTTGTGTCTGTTAGATACTGCTTACTTTTTCCTCCTTCCCTAGAACTCTCCTAAAGCAAATTTTATGTTCTGCTGCTACGTCTACTGTATTCCTCACTTAAATTTAGTTTGGAAAAAACCACAACAACATGCATTTGACATGTCTTTGGATTGAGATGTTTTCAAATATCCTTTCATTATTCTGTAGTGACTTTATAAACATGCATGCATGGGAGTAGCTTTGTTACAGCACAAAGCTGTGCAGTAGTTATGTGCTTTTGGTATCTGCTTTAGCAGGGCCTGTGGCACACATTCTTGGAAGACCTCCCAGTGTCAGTTGTGTGATGCTGGGCAAGGCTGAAGTTGAAACAGAACAAGGTCCTTTTTATTTCTAAGTCTGGCACATCTTCAGCATTAGAGGGCTAGCACTGCATGGCAGTGAAACACTGCCTCCATGCTGAAATACCTGTTGAAGAAGAGAGCTCATTTTCAGTCACACTAATGCAAATACACAGACAGCCATATTCCACAATCTAATTAAGCCTGAACAAGAGCAGAAACTTGATACCTACAACTTAAAAAACAGCTGATTATCCCTCTTTGAGTCATTACTGGAATAAAATAAGCCCACAGCATTTCTGGGAAAGCCTTAGGAAATCTCTTTCAGGAAAAACATAGAGGGCTTAGATTTCTTCTGACTTGTTTTGGACTAGTTTTAACAGAATCTACACAACAAGAATAAATGGGACAACTCTGTCTCCCATTACATAAAGTCAGTTAGCTTTATTTCAGATATGTGGTAAACATAAAATTTACAGAGTTATTATTCCAGCAATCTAGTACTATGTAAGAAACAAAATGAAGCCTCACTAAAAAATCACTCCACCAACCTAAAGCCCAAACAACAGCAAAAAAACCCAAACACCCTCTCCAAAACCAAACCAACCAACCAACCTGCCCCCAAATCCTAACCCAAACACAGAACCCCACCTTAACCCTTCAAAAACCCAAACCCACCCTTTCAGAGAACCAGTGAAATAGCCTGGCTATAGTAGGTCTACTCTCTAAAAAGCTGTGGTTAACATTTTAGTTGACACGGAGCTCCAGGAAGGAAGTCTTGGATCCAAAGAGACAGGGGTTAGCAGGTCTTATTGACAGGGCTTTAAACTAGATATGAAGGGGGGAGGGGATTTAACTGAGCCTGTTAGGGACAAGCCCAAGAGAAACATGCTAGGGCTTGAAGGATGGCAGACTAGGGAGGACTATCAATCTACTGTTTCATTTGTGGGAAAGGACAGTTTAGACCCTGTCCCGCAGGTGAAAAAGGGTACTAAGACAAGAGTTAGCAGAGCTCACTCACAGAGCTTCAGGTTAGATTCAAAGTGCAAGGGGTTGTAGCTGAACTAGTGAGGTATTGTCCTTCTATTAATGAAGACCAAAAGGCCTCCCACCTTCCAAGGGTGCCATCAGCGTGCTCTGCTCGCTCCCTGAAATGCCTGTACACCAATGCACGCAGCATGGGGAATAAACAGGAGGAGTTAGAAGTCTGTGTGTGGTCTAAAGGTTATGACCTAGTGGCAATTACAGAGACATGGTGGGACAGCTCACATGACTGGAATGTGCTCATGGATGGCTATGTCCTTTTTAGGAAAGATAGGTCAGCAAAGCGAGGTGGTGGAGTTGCTCTTTATGTGAGAGAGCGACTAGAATGTATTGAGTTCTGTCTGGGGGCAGATGAGGAGAAAGTGGAATGTCTGTGGGTACGAATTAAGGGACAGGCTGGTAAGAGTGATACAGTTGTGGGAGTCTATTATAGACCTCCTGATCAGGACGAAGGAGTTGATGAGGCTTTCTACAGGCAACTGGAAGTAGCCTCACGACTACATGCCTTAGTCCTCATGGGGGATTTTAACTACCCTGATATTTGCTGGAAGACTCACACAGCCAATCATTCGCAGTCTAGGAGGTTCCTCCAGTGCATTGACGATAGCTTCTTAATGCAAACGGTGGACAAACCAACTAGGAGAGGAGCACTGCTAGATTTAGTACTCACCAACAAGGAGGGTTTGGTTGAAGTGGTGATGGTCAATGGCAGCCTTGGCTGCAGTGACCATGAGATGGTGGAGTTTAGGATCCCGTGTGGGAGGAATAGAATACCGAGCAAGGCCACAGTTCTGGATTTCCGAAGGGCCAACTTTGGCCTCTTCAATCAACTGCTAAGGGAAGTCCCATGGGAAAGGGTACTAGGTGGTAAAGGAGCTCATGATAGTTGGTCAGCATTCAAGGGCCACTTCTTCCAAGCTCAGGATCAGAGCATCCCAATGAGTAGGAAATCAAGTAAGGGATCTAAAAGACCAGCGTGGTTAAACAAGGAGCTGCTGGGCAAACTCAAGTGGAAAAGGAGAATCTATGGATTATGGAAAGAGGGGCTGGCCACTTGGGAGGAATATAGGACAGTTGTTAGAGGATGTAGGGAGGCAATTAGGACAGCTAAGGCTTCCTTGGAACTTAATCTTGCAAGTTGGATTAAGGACAACAGAAAGAGCTTCTTAAAATACATAGCAAATAAAACTAACACAAGAGGCAATATAGGCCCGCTGTTGAACCAGGTGGGTGCCCTGGAGACAGAGGATACAAGAAAGGCAGAAATGCTGAATGCTTTCTTTGCCTTTGTCTTTACTCCTACAGACTCTCCCCAGGGGCCCCAGATTCCTGTAGCCCCAGAAGGAGTCAGGACAAAGGAGGAGTTTGCTTTGGTAGATGAGGATTGGGTTAGGGAACAGCTATGCAATCTGGACATCTATAAGTCAATGGGTCCAGATGGAATGCACCCACGGGTGCTGAGGGAGCTGGCGGAGGTCATTGCTAGGCCACTCTCCATAATCTTTGGTAAATCGTGGGAAATGGGAGAGGTGCCTGAGGATTGGAAGATGGCAAACGTCACACCAGTCTATAAGAAGGGCAAGAAGGAGGACCCGGGTAATTATAGACCGGTCAGCCTTACCTCCGTCCCTGGAAAGGTGGTGGAACAACTTATTCTTGACTCCATCTCTAGGCATATTAAGGATGAGGGGGTTATTAAGAATAGCCAACATGGTTTCATGAAGGGGAAGTCATGTTTGACCAACCTTATAGCCTTCTATGAGGAAGTGACTAGGTGGAGGGATGATGGTAGAGCGGTAGATGTGGGTTTTCTTGATTTCAGTAAGGCATTTGATACTGTCTCCCACAGCATTCTCATAGATAAGCTAAGGAAGTGTGGGCTTGACGATCAGGTAGTGAGGTGGGTCAAGAACTGGTTGAAAGGAAGAAGGCAAAGAGTTGTGGTCAATGGGGCAGAATCTAGTTGGAGGTCTGTGACTAGTGGAGTCCCTCAGGGGTCGGTGCTGGGACCAGTGCTGTTTAATATTTTCATCAACGACCTGGATGAGGGAACCAAGTGTACCCTCAGCAAGTTTGCTGATGACACTAAACTGGGAGGAGTGGCTGACACACCAGAAGGCTGTGTTGCCATTCAGCGAGACCTGGACAGGCTGGAGAGTTGGGCAGGGAGAAACTTGATGAAATTCAACAAGAGCAAGTGTAGAGTCTTGCATCTGGGGAAGAACAACCCCATGTACCAGTACAGGTTGGGGGTTGACCTGCTGGAAAGGAGTGAAGGGGAAAGGGACCTGGGGGTCCTGGTGGATAGGAGGATGACCATGAGCCAGCAATGTGCCCTTGTGGCCAAGAAGGCAAATGGCATCCTACAGTGCATTAGAAAGGGTGTGGTTAGTAGGGCAAGAGAGGTTCTCCTCCCCCTCTACTCTGCCTTGGTGAGGCTGCATCTGGAATATTGCATCCAGTTCTGGGCCCCTCAGTTCAAGAAGGACAGGGAATTGCTTGAAAGAGTCCAGCGCAGAGCCACAAAGATGGTGAAGGGAGTGGAACACCTCCCTTATGAGGAGAGGCTGAGGGAGCTGGGTCTCTTCAGCTTGGAGGAGACTGAGGGGTGACCTCATCAGTGTTTACAAATATGTAAAGGGTGGGTGTCAGGATGATGGAGCTAGGCTTTTTTCAGTGATATCCAGTGGCAGGACAAGGGGCAATGGGTGTAAACTGGAGCATAGGAGGTTCCATGTTAACATCAGGAAGAACTTCTTTACTGTAAGAGTGACAGAGCACTGGAACAGGTTGCCCAGGGGGGTTGTGGAGTCTCCTGCGTTGGAGATATTCAAGGCCTGCCTGGACAAGTTCCTGTGTGATGTACTCTAGGTTACCCTGCTCTTGCAGGGGGGTTGGACTAGATGATCTTTTGAGGTCCCTGCCAACCCTTGGGATTCTGGGATTCTGTGATTCTGTGAACAGCCTGGATGCTTTTCCAGTAAGGGGTAAACCACCTGGCAACCACCAGGCATGGCTATTACCTCTCTACAGAAAGAGAAGTAAACTTAAGTCATGCTGCAGCTTGGTTAAATATTTGTGAAGCAGATTTAACATCCTTTTACCAAGTGAACGTATAATGCTGTAAACAGCTGTGTAAAAATAACCTCTGAAAACACATTCTTTTTATAGGTTTCCTTGATAAATGGCTCCAGAGCAGCATAGAAAATGCACAGGTACCAGAAACATGAGGAAGCTGATTACAGTTGTAGCTCATAATGCTGGTTATTCAGGTTGTATGACACTTGTTGGAGCTGGATCTCAGTCATCTGTAACCTTGTCTAATTGTGTTCTCATGTTTTCTAGCCTGAATGTTAACCTCAAGCTGCATTTTAGTGGGAAACATTGGTCAAAAGGCACAGCCTTCTCTAAGGATCATGTTTAGGAATAAAATCTTGGCTTTTAGTTCTTGTCTCCAAAGGCTTGGAAAAATGATTCAAATACAGGACTAGCATGGCTCTTGCAGCAGGGAGAGAACTCTTGATGTTCTCATGCAAGCTATAAAGTTTTGATGAGTAGTAATTTGTACATGCTCTATGTAGGCTTAGATCTTAGTTGCTAAAATCTTGGTCTGTCTTATCTGTTTTGTGCATGTCTGATAAAATGATTTTGTCTTGTTTCTGCTCAAGCTGTGTGTGCATGAACTCTAAAGAATCATTAAACCTGATTCAGCCCACACATACAAGTAGAGTCAGACTTTCCTTACCAAAACTGCTCTGGCCTCACCACAGAGCTTGTCTTCTTTTACACTTACACTGATCCTCCAACTAAACTTGATGAATGTATGAGAAGAAGGATGAGTGAAGACCAAAGGAGATGGCAGCCCTCTGGAGCAATGGGTAATGGTAGTGGCTCGAGGGGACCAGCCCAGCTAGCAAAAGAGTCAGCAGGAAAGAGCTGAAAGAACTGGTTCTCTGAGAAGGCAACAGAAAAGAGCAGGGAAGAGAGTCAAACTAGGAGAAGAGGCAAAGCTATGGAGATGTGGCAGTTACCATAGCTGCACAGGTCAAAGTAAGGAAACACACAATAGCAGCAGTGTCTTAAGCAGCAAAACCAGTTTATTAGGTTTGAGGATAAGATATCCCAGGTCAATAGATGTTTTTGTTTGTTTTCTAATTGTGCTTTCTGAAAGCTAACTTCTAAACCAAGCTATTTTGGAAGGTTAATATTAACCATTGTGTGATTGGTACCTTAGCAGGAAGCATCCAGGTCTTTCCTGGAGCAGAATTTCCCTGAGTTATTTCTGAAGGATACTGGGAGAGGGAAATGATTGGTCACAGGTGGGAAGGTTGAGGCAGCCCAGCTCTGACTTAAAGTCAGAGATTATCTGATGACTGTTGCTTGTAGCCATAGAAACCTGCAGGTAACATGCACTCATTTAAGAATTTTTCAGATCCAAATTATGTAAGAAAGTGAATGAAAAATGAGTACATTATAGCTGCCAGTATTTCTTCAATTTTACCCCCTACCATGTCAAACAAATGATGTAATTTTGCTAGTGCCTTATTTTCAGCTTCCTGTTTCTAAGCTTATTGGCATTTCCTCATGCTATGCAAAGGTAAAACTAATTTACCCAGAGATTATAGAGGAGTCGGTTTACGTTAGCTTAGGTAGTGATTCAGATTCTGTCTGACATTAAAGATCAATCTTTACTTCCTTTTGGTTTGTGGATAAATGTGACAGACCTTGCACAGCTACACAGGTAAATTAAGGAACCCTACAGGTAAAGCGAACGAGTGCTTCTCTCTTAAAAAATTCTATCATGCTTCAAAACAGCAGCTATCAGTCTAACTTTGTGACTGCTGAGCATCCATAAGATTCCTGGGCTGTGCTTCCATGTCCTGTGCTGCCAGCTGTCAGGATGGTGTGTCTCCCTGGCAGTGGCACTAATAAACTGGTAGACCATGAATCTTGATACTCAGGTAAAAGTAGATGTTAATGGTGGTCAGATGTTTGTTTTGTTTGGTTCTGTTTTTTTGTTACCCTCAACATTTGCTATGAGTGAATAGATTTTGCTTTTTCCATCTAATGTCACCCTGTCTGCATGTAACCGAGCACTAACAGGTTAGTTTTCCCTTGCTTATGTGCAGAGTATGAACCATCATTAAGAAAAAGGTATTTCATCAGGCAGCCTCTCCATGCTGGCAGTTTTGGCATACTGGAAGTGCATGTTTTTTCTCTGTCATTTGGCTTAGGCAACTCTTATGTGCATAAAAGAGACACTGAAAGCAGGATTAGGATTTGTACCTTGAATGGCTTCAAGGTACAAAGCAATTGATTGTTGCCTTATGCACACAGTTAATAGGTGAGACTCACAAGTTCCCAGGCTAAGAGAGCTGGCAGGGACCTGGCAGTGAATGGGGTACAACTGTGTGCCTCCTTTGTTCCCTAGGACAGGCTCACCCTCAGAGCTGCTGAGTTGCCATCCTTGATTCTGTGTTTTTTTTTTTCCTTAGGGCTTTATGCCTTTCCAGGAAGTGACCTTTCCCATTTTGACAGCCTTGCCTGTGAGTTTTATCTGTCTTATTTTGTCTGGCTTTAGCTGACATACTGCCTCACAGCTCTTCCTCACAACTTGTGAGACAAGTTTTTGACTAGTTTTAACAGAATTTACACAACAAGAATAAATAGGACAACTCTGTTTCCATTTAAAGTCTATGGGCTTTCATTTCAGTGAATATACTGTAGTAAACATGAACTTTACATTTTCATTTTAAAAGTCCTAACTTGTGTTACATGAGTGGCCCACAGGCACTATTAAACACGAAGGCACAATCTCATCCTGTGTGCTCTTTGTTATTTTATTATTTTAAAAGAAAAGTAAATATTAACATCATAGATGCACATCACAGAGGCTCTGCTACTGTAAACTTAAAATGGACAATATTATAACCAAACCAAGATGACAGTTGAGATTAGATCATGTGTTACCAATTATGTGCCTTGGATCACCAGTTTATGAAGTCATAAAGTTAGTACAGTGTGTAATCAGTGCATGCCCAACAAAGAATTGCTAGTTGTTAATTTTGCATCAGGTGTTTCAAAGAGGAGTTGTTTCCTTTTAGTAAATGCCTATCTGTAACAAAGGACTTTAGCATCCTGGGGATTGCTGGTGCCAGGGTTCACAGAAGGACATTGCCTGGAGGAAAGGATAAAGCCTATTTTCCTAATCTTAAGGAACTACAGAGATCTAAGCAGGCCCTTTGATATTTTCTGCTTCAATGTTTTCTTCTGGAAATTTCATTGCAGTTACAGCGCTATGGTTTATCCTCCTTAGTTATCACTTGCCTTTACCCAAATAAGCATAAAACCAAATGTGCCAAATGGATTTTTCAAGGTGATTCTTCTACATTCACTGAAGTTTTCCAATTTCTGGGTAACCTGAACACTTACATTCTTTCATTAAAAATAAAAAACCTAAAATGTTGGAAGTGCATCTTTCTGAGCTGCCATCTCTTGTCTTCATGTGAATGGATTGCATTTTGGAGTTGGATCTATTTTCTATCCTATTGTAACATTGTATGGTTATACTTTCTTAGTGCTTCTTAAATATTCAGTAAAGAGAAGTGTTTTTCACAATATTTACTAAGTGAAAACTGCGTATTTTTATGTAGCTTATTAGCATTTACTATAAAAGAAAAAAATTGAAAGGGTTTTTCCTGACAATCTCATTTCTCACTGAGCTGCCTGATGCCATTATTAATTATCCTGTGCTTTCATCCTTTTGTGACCATATCTATTCCCAGAAATATTGTAAGTGGCGCTTCTGCACACAGTTTAACTCCCCAGTAAACATACCCATCTGCTCAGTGTTTTCCTTCCTGCATAATTTTTACCTCAGTGGTAAAAGCAGCTGACCGATTGTCTTGTTACAATGAAATTGAAAATCAGGTGATATCAGACAATACCTATGCTGACAAATGCCAGCTAGAGTGTGAGGATGTGCGTGACAGGAAGCTTCAGTTACTACTGCCTTAAGTACCTAAGTGGCAGGGAACAGTTTTGGTCTTTTCTGGACAGCTTCTACTTTGGAGAATGTTTCAATTTAAAACAGCTTTTCTCAAAATTGTGTATTCTCAGAGCACATAAAATGAGATGTGGTTATGGGCCAAAGAGCTGTCATGGAAATCATTGTGACTCCACTGCTTTCAAATACTTTTCTTGGTCTCAACAGTAGTGTCATCTTCAGGTTTGACCATTTCAATGGCAGAGGCATAGCGATTGTTCATAGGAAGTTTAGGATAGTGGAATGATTTTTTTTTTGAGTTGCTTTCCTTTCATGCAGCTGACTAGTTTTAGAAGTAGGATGCTAGCAAAATTCAGCTCTTCAAATCTACGTATACTCACTGGCTCTGTACTTTATAAAAAATCTCAAGCTTCCTTTTTTCCCCCATGCAATTTTCTGATAACAGCTACCAGTTTCAGATGCCTCACAGCCTCTACTGGGTAGAAATCTCATTGCAGATCAGACAATTTCAGCATCGTGATTTGAATGTTACTCTGTGTTGTCATACTAAAATGCTGAATACAGCACCTGGTCTGCTAATTGCTGCAATGGCAAGACTTTGTTGTGCTTGTATCATATCTCTTCTCTTAAAAAGGACAAACTACAGAGAATGTGTGTTATGTGGGCAGTTGTACCCTACTTACGTGTGCTCAGCTGCCTTGATCCTTGGAGAGCACTATCTCACCAGGAAGTTTGCCAGCTCACAAGTTGTATTGTGCTGTGAGGCTGTGCATTTCCATGCTGACTCCAGCTTCTCTATGAGAGAACACAAAACATTTTTCTTCAGAGGGTCAGGAGATATCTTCCATATTTGTCAGTCCTTGATTTTTAAAGTGAGGACTGACTGTTTGGTACATACTAACTGCTTCCCATATGACAGGAAATATGCTCTTGAAACAAACTTAAAACCCAGGGTAGATCTCATCCTGCGCATTTTAGAGAAGAGGAAAAAGAAATAAATTGAAATGACAAGGACTCTTTCCTTCTCAAGAGTTGCAGGAGAAATATATATTGCTGGGACAAAACTCCTAGGTATCTAACTAGGACAGAATTTGGTATTACATAAAGGTGACTGAGTTGAATAAGGACAGCATGAGGAGGCTGGCTACAAGATGTTTTGGAGATTAACATTTAGGGGTTTCAGCTGGAACAGAAGCATTTAGTTTAGTGTTTTAATTGATTTATAAACTGCGATTAAGATAATGTTTTACAGTGAGAGATTTTAGATCTAGCAGTTGAATTCAGATGGATCCCTGTGCCCATGCAGATATCCCATTTATGTGAACAGGATTTGGTATAGGTAAGGTACCAGTCTCTTGATGTGTGTTTGTAATTAAGGACCGCTACTTTGATTTCTTAAAATGCATAAACCAAGAGGTTTCTCATTAAAATAGTTTGATTTACACAGACTCCTGCAGCACAGCATGTGAGTGCTTAATTCATGCTCATGTTTAATATTTAACAGAGCGCTGCTTTGTTATAGTAACAACAGGGAAAAAGGTACGTATGATTCACTGCTGTCAAAAATAAAGATATAGAAGCACAGTAAGCAGAGACTCTTAATTTCTTTCTCATCTGCCAGCTAAAACCTTTCACCTACAACACCCCTCATCAACTGTAAAAGGTAGTTGCTATGCTGTTATTTTTATTAGATACTACTAAATAGCTTTTACTTCCTTCTGATAAGGGACAGCTTACAATATGTACAACAACTTAAAAATACAATTTCTATTCATAAGCTTCAGCCTTTCTAAGTCATGTGTGCTGACTGTTTCATGAGAAAGGCAAGATTATGATATGAGGCTTTATGAAATGAACATTTGTTATTGAATGCTGGTGTTTTGGGCTGTGGAATATGGTAAAAATGAAGGATTTTTATTTCCCAATATTTTCTACAAATAGTTAAATAAATCTGTAGTCCAGGCCAGGTTGCCTTTACTGCTTCCCAAGCAGGGTGCTTTTCTGTTTCATTTTTACTGGAAGGCATTTTATTCATATTGTAGCAAAGGATAAGGAAAAGAAAGCAGCACTTACTTGTAGGAAAGCTATAATAAATAAGGAGCTTCTCTGCTGAGAAGGAGGAAGGTGGGAACAGAGCAGTAGGGATCACTTCCCTGGCTTTTCTCTGGCCAGGTAGATATAGTTTGATGCTGAATACACATAAGACAAGGGAGTGTGACAGCTAACTTTGCCCCACACCAGGGGCCTGACTGCAGAAGTTAATGAAGGGGAGGCTGTTGTGTGCATTATCTTTTTGGGACCACTGAGGCAGAGCTTAGGGACACGATGTCATTTGGTATGCTCTTACAACAGCCACTGGGATCAGCGATAAGCACTGAGGTCAACACCAGTGGATTTGTCAATTAGATTCTGTACAGACAGGACACCTGTCTGCCTAACCTACGTTGTCATCTAGTTCTTGAATGAAGGTAACATGAAGAGGTCTGAGCCACAAATTGCTGAGAAGAATACTGTGACACACAAAATGCTGGCAATAACTCAACACATGTTGACTTTGTTTATTGCACCTATATTGGTTCTAAGTGTTCATACAGGTTTAGATTTACAGAACAGACAAAAGAATCACACATGGTGTTTCTTTTGTTATGTAATGTACATGCATTGCCATGAAAGATAAATACTGCCAATAAGAAACATATGAAGACAATAGCTATTTGGATTAATTCCTGCTGTTTAAGGTTTATTTTGGAAGCAGACAAGCTTTATTCAGAGAGTGTTTTTTTAACTTAGATTTTTTTCTGTGACTCAAGAAGTGGCTTTGCTCAGTGACCTCCTGGCTGACTGTGCAGTTTGAGTAATGCTTTACCAAATAAGGTAACATATGTTCATGTTTTCAGCCTCCACTAAGATCTTGAAAATTGTAGGACATCTTATGAATAGAGACTGTAAAAAGTAGGTGACAGCAAGCATTTTGCATTTCCTGTTCCTTAGATAATGGTGTTTTCTTTTAATAAATGCAACACTATGTAGTTCAGCAATGCCTGGAGTAAGAGGGATTCCTGTGAAAAGAAACTCTTACTTTTGACTTTTTTTAGTTCATAGTAAGTGGGATATCTGGAATTTTTCTTTACTGTATTATTTAAAGACTTACCACCACAGCTGGGAATTCATGAACTCTGTTACTAAACAGAAACTGTGCAACATCCTACCTTTCCTTACCATTTCCAAATCAAACTTTGGCTGATAATAAATAAGTGATTGTGCTACCTCTCAGCATCTCATTCAATATCAGTCAGCACTTTTCCAGAAAAGCCACTCAGAAAATTTAGCTGGAACAAATCTCCCATTTATGACTTAGTGGGTTATGCTGGAGACTGTTCCAATATCCAAATGTGAAAAGGACTGAAATTTTTGGTAAGTGAAATGGCTTGTCTTTGGATTAACAGATATTTGCATGTGCTTTTACAATTAAAAGTGCAAGTACTTATCAAGTGAATTAAGTTACACTTATAATTTAAAAGCAAATATGTTTAGTCCATACTAGGCTGTTATTACTTCCTTCCCATTCAAAGACAACATATTAATCAAAACAAGTAGATTCTTTTCAATCAATTTTCTTACATAGCTACTGGATTTTTCATCTTTACAGCACATCACTGAAAACAGCCAATTCTTAGAAATACTGTTGAATAAAGCCCTCATGAAAAATGAAGTTAGATCCTTCTTATGATAGAAGTTAGCTGTTTTTTGAAGATTTCCTGGCACAGGATAAAAGATAGCAATGTAATTTCTATTTCAAATCTTAGTATGACATGCATCAATATTGGTAAGACAACAGACTAAGCCTCTTGGCTAAGAAATTTTGTGCAGAAATGTGGAGTCTAATTAATAAATCTCTTAGATGCAGATAAGGTGCAGTAGATAAAGGAAATGATTCTTCAAACTTCCTTGAAAACCATCTGTCATAGACTGTTTATGGAGCTATCCTTATTTGTGGATACAACATTATTTCTTACCATGAGGTATCTACACTACGCTGTCCTTGTTCATCATCACATGAAAGCTATGAAAAGCTTTGAGTCTAGGCTTTTAACAACAGGCAGTGGGAATGCCATTTTTTTAACCTAGATTTCTCTGAAAACTTATTCACAGTAGCCAGTGAGGAGAGTTTAATGCAAGGTTTGTCTCGGGGTGACAGTGAGAAAAGATGCACCTTTACTTATGTAGAAAAAGATGTGGCATTTTTAATAGGGGAAAAATGCAATCATTGTGTCAGAATTTAGGCAAAGTATCTAGGTTTAAGTTATCCTGAGAAACAAACCCCAGGTTTCTCCAGATGACTGAGGTTATTTTTATCAATAAAGATCAACTTTGTCCCTTTGTAAAATGGCTGTACCCTGATGTTAGTAGCTGAAGTTAACATTGGTTTCATATACTGGCACGCTTCCATTTGTGTATTACTTAGTTCTTACATATAAATGCCTGGCAAAACTTTCATATTTTATTGTTCCATCATGCAGAGAGGGCACATTGAAAAGCATCATAGCCTTTTGCAGATGTGAGTTCTTCAAGGCTCTCCACTGAGAACTGAGTCTCCAGCTGTCACAGAGGAAAAGGGAAAGCAGATAGCTATGTGTCAGCATCTTGTTAGTACTTCAGATATATCAGCCTATGTTGATCTGTTGGTTTTACTTACTGCTAATGTAACTGAGATAAGTGTTGCAAAATATTCCAGTTTTGCTAAGTAATAGAAGTTATTCTATTCTGCTGTTCTAGTTCTTGTAATATTATTTGGGTGTTTGATAGAATTGCTGAGACACCTTTTTTCCCCCCTTATTTTCTGCAAATGCATTCAGCATTATTGAAATCCCCTGTGCACTACTTAGAAACAAGCTAAAAAACAGTGAAAGATAGAGTTACTGTAAAAATTTTAAATAAAAACCTAAATAAAATTAAAACCACTATCAAATACTGTTATTTCCACAGAATACTGAACTTTTCTTTAGAAAAGGCAATATGGCAAAATCATCAATACTGATCTCTTTCATCTGTTAAGTCCAAAAATATGTGCCTTAATTACTTCTGCGACTGTAACAATCAAAAATGGCAGCAAGGGAAATTCTCATTAGCTAAAAGGAATGAAACATGATAAAGAACTGGCTGGATGGTCGCACTCAAAAAGTTGTGGTCAACGGTTCAATGTCCGGCTGGAGATCAGTAACAAGTGGTGTCCCTCAGGGATCGGTGTTGGGACCAGTCTTGTTTAATATCTTTGTTGCTGACACGGACAGTGGGATTGAGTGTGCCCTCAGCAGGTTTGCCGATGACACCAAGCTGTGTGGTTCGGGTGATACGCTGGAGGGAAGGAATGCCATTCAGAGGGACCTTGACACACTTGTGAGGTGGGCTGATGCCAACATCATGAAGTTTAACCATGCCAAGTGCAAGATCCTACACCTGGGTCGGAGCAATCCCAGGCACAGCTACAGGTTGGGCAGAGAAGAGATTCAGAGCAGCCCTGCGGAGAAGGACTTGGGGGTGTTAGTCAATGAGAAAATGAACATGAGCCAGCAGTGTGTGCTTACAGCCCAGAAAACCAACTGTATCCTGGGCTGCATCAAAAGGAGTGTGACCAGCAGGTCAAAGGAGGTGATCCTGCCCCTCTACTCTGCTCTCGTGAGACCTCACTTGGAGTATTGTGTGCAGTTCTGGTGCCCTCAACATAAAAAGGACATGGAACTGTTAGAACAAGTCCAGAGGAGGGCCATGAGGATGATCAGGGGACTGGAGCACCTCCCATATGAAGACAGGCTGAGAAAGTTGGGGCTGTTCAGCCTGGAGAAGAGAAGGCTGCGTGGAGACCTCACAGCAGCCTTCCAGTATCTGAAGGGGGCCTACAGGGATGCTGGGGAGGGACTATTCATTAGGGACTGTAGTGATAGGACAAGGGGTAATGGGTTGAAACTTAAACAGCAGAGGTTTAGACTGGATATAAGGAAGAAATTCTTTACTGTTAGGGTGGTGAGGTATTGGAATGAGTTGGCAGGGAGGTAGTGAATGCTCCATCCCTGGCAGTGTTCAAGACCAGGTTGGATGAAGCCTTGGGTGATATGATTTATTGTGAGGTGTCCCTGCCCATGGCAGGATGATCTTGAGGTCCTTTTCAACCCTAACTATTCTATGATTCTATAATCAGGGTGAATAAGGAACAGGTTGCCCAGAGAGGCTGTGGCTTAACCATCTTTTGGAGATTTTCAGAACTTGTCCAAACATAGCTCTTGGCAACCTGATCTAACTCATCACAAAGTCCTTTTCTCTCTGTAAGGCTTTGTGATGAGAGTTGATGCCCCATTAGCTGGCTGATTTCCCAACTGCTAATAGGCATGCACTCTGTTTAGTGAGGTATAGTGGGTAAAATTTGCCACCTGTTCACTGGCCAACAGTCAGATGGTAGGAGCTAGAGATTTTGTAATATTAATGCAGTAAAATAGGAGAAGATAGCTTGGCTATTGAGCTATCAAGCCACCTCAGATTAGCATGAGAATTGCTATTATTTATTTATGCATGCAAGATTGTGTAACAGGCAACACTAAACAAGTATTTGTTGTTGCAATGTGTATTTCTATTCATAAAACTAAAGCTTTAACTGATACTTTCAATACAGATTTCTTGGTGTTTTTAGGCTTCATTTTTTTGTAAAGGCTTCCCTGAAAGGCCACATAAATAGCAAAACCACAAAGTCAAGTGTTAGTGTTGCATTTATGTCTTCTTTTTAGTAAATTATTATGCAGTGATGGAGTCACCAACTGCTCTTATTTAATGAAGTGCTGCAATAATACACAATGAGTGTCTACAAATCAATCAGGACATGTTGTTTTTGGTGACTTTAAGCTGAGTGAAAGTACTGATTCCATTGATATTTAGCAAACTAGTCATGGCTATTCAATACTGGTATTTAGAAAAAATGGGCAGAGTGCATGGTTTTTTCCCTGAGGCAAATGAACATTATCTGTGTATTCAGACAGTGGTAAGTAAATACCAAAATTTCTGTTTGACCTGTATCTATTCTTCTAAATACAGAACTCCTACATCATGTAACTGTGTATGAGGCTTTCCAGGGGTTGTTTTTGTTTGTTTCCCCCTCCCTCCCCCCCTTTTTGGATTTTCTTTTTCATTAAGAACATAAGGAATAGTACCTATCAACAAAGGGAGCTGTGTTAGTGTCATAAGTAGCATCCTATCTTTAAGGGAGGTTCAGAAACACTAACAAGGGATTGGTTGATAATGGAGGTGCAAAAATATGCATCTTTGTTTTCAAGTAAGATCTCAGTACTTAAGTAACCACACATACAGTTGATATGACATCTACTAAAACTGCCACCTTCACAGGTTTTACAGTCTTAATTCCATACTGTTTTTCTTTAATTTAAAGAAAAATCTAGTAGGTTTTACTGAGGCAGGCTGTACGATGCAGACATGGCTTGCTGGGTTTTTTTCCAGGTGAAATCACATTACTTCAGGAGTAATTCTTTGATCCACTTGGTCGTATATCCATGTTCAGCAGGAAAATATGTTTGTAAAGAGCAGCAGAAATTTAATTTACTCAAATATATTCTATAACAAGATGATTTTAAAAATCCATGGAGTTCTTTAGGCAGACATTTGAGTCAATTACGAAAGTATTTAACCACATAGAAGCTATTTTATTATGTTTTTTCAACACCCTTTTTAGTTGTGATTAACTTTCTGTTTCGCTGTGCACAAATTATGACTGTTATGAAATGTGAAGTAGAAAATGGATATATCATGCTGGCTGCATTGTATAATTGTTATACAGAACATGCAATGCTGTAATTTGCACAACTGTTCTTATGTTTACATACATTAAGAGCATGAGCTGCCACTGATTAGTGGGTACTTTTGCTCAAACCTTAGTTATTCACCTGTGGCTTGTATATAAGATAAAAATCTTTGAAAGTTTCATAAAACAAAAAGCACAAATGAAAGTTTGTTACCTATCAGAAGAGCAGCAGGAGCTCTATTCACAACTCCTTGTTGTGTTTTCTTGCATTGCCACTCTCCTGCAGTACAAATGACTTTGAACAGCCAACACTGCACAAAAGAATGAAACAAATAAAACATAAATTGCCAGTTTCTATAGTTTTCCCTAATTAGCAATTTGTCTTCCTATCTGAAACTAGATAGACCATAAAATGAGAATTCAGGAATTTTTGACTAAAACTCTACTTCAACACTAGGGTATGCAGAAATCAATTAAGTGGTGAAGAACTTTTAAGACAGTATAGAAGGTAAGTTGTATTAACATGTTACTTAAGGTTAAAAAAATTGTCAGGAATGAGTTTGACTTTGGAAAACCAGAGAAACTGGCATGAGAGCACTTGTTCAATAAAATTAATGTCATGTTGCTCAGAAATTTCAGGGAACACTTCTGTAAGAGAAGCTTTATTCTAGAAATCAGTGTAACCTCTTATGATGGAAAGAAATAAACCTTCCAAATGTAGTTTGTCTCTGTGACAAACATTACTGCTAAGTCATTAGCTAGAATATAAATTTATATATACATATATAGAATTAGCTTTATATATGTCCAGCCCTTAGCTGTAGAGATACACATAATTGTGGTAGTCTTTGGAGGCTGACAGTTATTATTGCAAGATGAGAAAAAAAGAGTTTTGGCTTGATATTTTGGTTCTCAGCTCCCTTTCCCTAATAGCTGGCTTCTTCTTGTTACATAACTCCCATTTACTGGGCAAAAGTGTGCTCAATTGTCAATAAACAGCTCATGTCTTCCAGGGAACAGACTAGCATTACTTCTTAGTATACTGCAGTCTGTGGTCACATGCAAATGGTGTGGGTTGGTGCCTTGCATTCACAACTCCCTTGTACCCCATTCCCTCCATAACTTAGTAACCTACTAGAGAGGCTGTAGTCAATGCTGTTTTTTTTTTTTTTAAGATAGCTTTATTTACAATAATTCACAGCATGCCTTATTCCTCCACAGTTTTAGACAATTTTAATGCCATCCACATATAAAAAAATCCTGTAGTGTTGAGATCACACTGTTAAAGTAATCCTGTCAGAATCACCACGTGCTCAGTTTGAAGGTACAGAGACAGACTTAGGGTCCCTGAAATCACCTCTGGGGTTGCCACCACAGCTGCATTTCTCATAAAGAACAAAGCCAGCACTAACAAGCCAACATAAACCGATTTATCTCCTTTCATGCACAGCCCAGTTTTGCAAAAGGACTAGAATTAACCATGCTCAGATGATTTTGAGCATTAATAAAGCACCTCTCAGTGCTTGGGTAAGAACTTCCATAATAAGTGGGAGGAGAAAAGCTTATTTTCCTTAAACTATGTGTGGCTTTGTAACATCATTTCACACTTTTGTGTTGATGCATCGTAACCTTTACTCTTACACAGGGCACGGACTCTTACAAAGGCCTGATGGACCTCCCTATCATTTCCATGCTTCTCTAGCATTCAGCAGTACTACTTTCCCAGCCAAACCTGCATCTGGGCCATTGTGTTTAACAGCCAGTGCAGGCCCGAACTCTGGTCTTTGTGGCATAAATCTGACTTATCCAGTGAACCCTTAATTTTAAAAATGCTTGCTGGAAAGGTAGGCATATATATGCACTGTAATAGGGTAAAGGTGTGGTAATTGTCCCTTAAAATCTGCAAAAGGTGCTAAATAATCTTGTGCTGCTTATGTCTCTGGACTGGATCCTATGGTGTATTCCATATTCAACAAACTGAAGATGCATTCGACATCGTTACTCGAAGGAGGATGATACTGTGCATCCGCCCGCTATTTCCAAGATCCAAGCAGCGCACTGTGGATTTACCTCACCTGCAGCAGAGGGAGCTCGCTATCCCTTCGGTGTACACAGCTTTGGATAGGAATCGCCCCAGGGGAGCCAGGCCCATCAGCCTCCAGTCACCGCGCGGGCTGCAAAGGAGGCGGGAAGAGGGTTCCGGTGACACACGAAGGTTTCCGTGGCCGCGCTCAGCGCACGCTGCTTTTCCGCCCAAGAGGACCGGGGGAACCAGGGGCTGCGGCCACGCTCCGGCGGGCGATACCGCACCTCACCGCGCGGGGGCGCTGCCCACCGCAGCGCGCTTGCTCGACACCGCGGCTCTGCCAGCCCGGGGCTGGCTGCCACGCTCCGGCCTTTCGCCTCGGCGATAACCCGAGGGTTCAGCCCGCGACCGAGCACCGCCACACAGCCGCTCCCCACCCTCCATTCGCCCCTTGCGCGCGGCTCCGCCCCCCGTGAGGAGCCGGGCTGCCCCCGCCCCGTCAGCTGACTGCCGGGGCCGCGCCCGGCGCTGTTCACGCCGCCCCCTCCTCTCGCCGCTCTCCGGTACCGGTGGGCCGCTGTGCGCACGCAGCAGAGCCTGCCTCCAACATGGTGCTGGAGTCGGTGGTGGCGGATCTGCTGAACCGCTTCCTGGGCGACTATGTGGAGAACCTGAACAAGTCTCAGCTCAAGCTGGGCATTTGGGGGGGTAAGGAGCCCCTTCGCTCTCCCGCCCGTAGCTTCCATGGTGCTGCTGGGCCGCTGCTGTCACTGAGGAGGGTGGTGGGAGGGAAGCGGATTTCGTTGGCTGCGGTCCCCCCGTGAGGGGTTGGCGGGCTGAGGTACCGCCGTCCCCTCTGAGGGGCGGTCGGTCTGTACTTTGCCTCCCTCTGTGAGGAGGGGACGAGCTGTGGAGCCGCGGCCCCTCGTGAGCGGCGGGAGGCGAGCGTGTGGCCGCAGGCTCGCCTCACTGTGGCAGACAGTCGGTCCCTCTGTGCCCGTGGCCTCTGCACCTTGTCTCTTTCCCGCCCTCCCTCATCGTGAGGGTCGATAGGTCAGGTCGGTCTGTGGCTGCTCCCCCCTTCCTCCAGCCGCGATCTCTGCCTAGGGGCGGCCGGAGGGTCCGGCTACTGCTTCGAGGAAAGCTGCAGGAGAGAGCCAAGCACAGTGACAGGGCTCCAGCTTGTAGGGGGAAAAAGAGCGAAGTTGGGCTCCCAGCTGTGGCTGTCGCTGAGGCAAGGTGTGGGTGGACATCGCTGCCCTCCGAGTGCTCTTCGGCAGGAATCTGTCGGCAAGGAGAAAAAAGCCGTTTTTTCTTTTCTCTTTCTTGAGAATACACTGGGTGGAATCACAAGTGTGCTCTGGGGTCTGCCGGTGGCGTGCTGGAGCATGGGGTGGACTGTACATGGCGGCCTCAGGAGGAGGGCAGGTCTTGGTTGTGGTGCCTGCCAAGCTGTGTGTCTCACCTGCTACAATAATGTGCATTAAACAGATGTGATGGTGCAATAGTGTGGAGTAGCAATGCTCAGTGAGCGCACCCACAGGTCAGTTTGATGCCCTGCAGGCATGCAAAGAAGCAGTTGAAGTACTGATAAAGTTTGACATGGTTTAGTGACTGGACTGAGCAGTCCTGGGGTAGAGATTGGACTTGATGATCTTAAAGGGCTTTTCCAACCCAGCTGATTCTATGATTCTATACTGTCTAGATAAGTCTGGGTATTTTGGATTATTTTAGATGCCTTCCATACTTAAAGACTTTTCTTGTAATTTTTGATTTTCCTATGGTAGTAAGTATTTTAACATTTATAAAATAATAATATCTCTATTATGGAATATAGCTCTGAGGAATCTGGCATTAGAGCCGTAAGAGGTATATGTGCTTTTCTCAAGTACAATTCTATGTGCCAGCATTCCCTTTGGAAATCCTATTATGCTGCCAATGACAGTTAATGTGTTTGTGGAAATAGGAGTGTGTTTTTTGTGGCTCTATGATTCATGATTTTTTTAGTGTAAAATCAAAAACAAGATACAGTTTTCCTAGTCTACACTACCTTGGTAGAACATTCACAATGAATACTAAGAAGGTTTTCCTATTATTTTAGGTGTATTTAATGGAATAGAAACATGCAGACATCTAAGGCATCTGTAATTGCTTCCTCCATGGAATTTTGTCTGAATAATCAGTGTTTAATAACTCTAACAAATTAGATATTTACTGTGCTATTCTGTATCTTGACCAAGATTTTCAGATTTTAGAACGTGTACTTGCAAGGGTTGTAGTCGTGTTTCTTGTTCCGATTTACGTAATAGTTGAAGTCACTTGTTCTGTACTTTTTCTCCTAAACAGGTAATGTGGCACTTGACAATTTACAGATAAAGGAGAATGCACTAGTAAGTATTCTAATAATTTTAAAATTGCTTTTTGGGTCTAAAGGTGAAGACATAGGATAAAATATTACTGTAGTCTCATGTTACACAGTATGCATTCTTTACTGGTCTTTGGAAGTAAGTCCTTCCTAACTGCTTCTAATTTTCGTCATTACTTGAACAGGGAAAGAAAAGAAGCTATGGTTAAAAGGATAACTGTATTCCTTTAGAACAGAAGTTAGCAATAGGATTTTGAAGTTTTCCCATGTTATGCATGCATGCACATTGAACCTGTTCTAGTATTTGAGGCTTGAAATGATATTTAAAAGCATGCATCAAAAGGAGCATGGTTGAGAGAGGGGGCTCTCCTCCTTGGCTCTCATGAGGACTCCTCTGCAGTCCTGTGTCTAGCTCTGAGGCAACAACACAAGAGAGCTGTTGGAGAGAGTCCACAGGAGGCCACTAAGATGCTGCGAGGGCTAGAGCAACTGTGCTCTGGAGACAGGCTAGGAGATCTGGGCTGGTTCAGCTTGGAGAAGAGAAGGCTCTTGAGGAGACCTTTTTTCCTCACTTTTACGTCCACACAATAGATGTTTGTATGTTTCTGAATGATTTACTAGATCTAATGGGCTGGCATAGGCCTATGTATGCTTTTTTTTTTTTTCTCCCCAGCTTTGCTTGAATAAATGGATTTTCAAGGCACAACTTGTACAAATTGATTGATCTTCTGAAAACTTAAGTCTTCTGAAAGACAGTGTTTTCTGTCTCAGTTACTGGTGTAGTAATGAAGGGAGAAAGCGTTAATTCTTCTACATCAATTGATGGGATTGAAGCTTCTGTTTATGATGTTCCATGTAAATTGATGCATATTAAAACTGGCAGGCAGTAAGATATGTACTGTGTGAAAGTAAGTATGGTTATTCGAGTGCTCCATTCAAAATAGGAGTGATGGAGTGAAGGAAAAACAAGAAATATATTGCATTAAGTACTCGTATTCTTGCCTGAAAAAAGAACTTGACTGATGTTAATGTTCTTTAATTGAGCTAATAAACACCTTTATGACTGAGAGAATCTCACTGGAGTTTTCAGTGTGCTTCAGATTTCAATGAAGAGAAGTACTACTCTTATGTAACTGAAAACCTGTTGGATCTTTGTATAGCCTAGCCACTGTTTTCTCTTCATTGTTCTGAAGTTCTGTATTTTACCTGCCCTTTTCATCCATTCCAGATAATGTCGTTGTATTTGAAAAGTTTTGACACAAGTATCTTCATAATCTGGTAGTTAAAAAAAGGAAGGAAGAAAGTGTTATCTGCTTTGTACGCGTCTTTTCGTCTTGTGATTGTTGATTATGCTTCTAGGAGTTCTGACTTACAAAAATGCAGTCATCTGTGACTGACCAGAGCTGAGAAAGAGCTGAGGCAAATTCAAGAGCTAAAACTAAGGGACATTTCTGACTGCTTTCCAGTAGCTATCTATTAGATTTCTATGCAAAAGTAGTTAAGGGAACATTGATGTTGATCACCATTTTTAGAGAAGTACCTATACCTTCCTGAAAAAGAAGAGATTAAAGCAATATGATATGGTGCAACTTTTTCTGTCCTAGTTTGCCTGTCTGCTGCTGTCTGAACTGGTTTTGTTTTCCTTTTGAGGTTTTCCCTTAGAAAATTATTAACTTTTAATTTTTGTGTGTAGATACTGGACTTTACAAATGTGACAGAAGAATTTCTTAAGGAAAATGGAGATGACCAAAATGTTAGTTTTAGTGTTATGCTCGCTGAAAGTGGCTTTTTTTCCTTGGTCATAATAATAGAGCATTTAATTAAAATAGAAGTTTGTCAGACCTTTCTCATAATTTAGCCTTCAGCTCATGCAAAGTCAAGTCAACAAGATTAGTATAAGATTTCTAAAGTAAAATTGTACAAAATTATTTTACAAATGAATTCTT
Source organism: Melopsittacus undulatus (assembly GCF_012275295.1). Taxonomy (NCBI): domain Eukaryota; kingdom Metazoa; phylum Chordata; class Aves; order Psittaciformes; family Psittaculidae; genus Melopsittacus; species Melopsittacus undulatus. Next base: position 15,636,162 of record NC_047535.1, read on the forward strand.
ATTAATCTTGAAAAAGTAACCATTTAACAATTTTTTTGCCCAAAACATATTAGAAAAAGAGTTTGCTGACACATTGCTGAATTGTCATTCTGTGAAACATGTACTTCTCTCTTTTGAGGCTTTTGTTCTGTTTTGTGTGACTTCATTTACAAAAATGCAGGAGTATAATGGGGTAGTTGCTATTAATGTTCCTTTTTTACTTTGTTAAAATGGCTGATGGCAGACTATGATCTAGACTCTTTGGAAACTTGTTACATATTTCTGAGCTTATATTGTTAGTCATTACCATCAAAAAGCTTAAAATCTGAGCTTCTTTATTTGTCAATTTATATCCATTATCCAGTTGGTCCCAGCTTTTAAAATCTTCAAAGCTAATATTGCATGTTTCTTCTTAGTTATAGTCTTGAACTATTTTCAGTAAATCATCTTTTTGTTGTGTTAACATCAACCCCCAGTGCTCCCATGGTTTTTAATTTATGGGCCATTAATACAGTATTAAATGAAGTAGATTTGGTTGGAGCAGTCTTCTGCTTCTGACTTTATTGAAAGCAGAGATCTTTCTTTGCTCTCACAATTTGTTTCAACCTCTTCTTAATGTCTGTTCTTACCACTAAAAAGAAAGTTTGGAGATCAAACTGTTTTAAATGAGTATATTTGCTCTTTCTCTTCTGATATATTTCAATAAAAATAAAAAACTGAGAAAAAAGCTTCCAGCTAAGTTTATTGACCAGATTTTTAACATGTAACAGCCTGCAGGCAGAAATATTTGGGAGGTATCGAAAAGTAGTTGTCACCATGAGAAATCTAAAGCTTTATGAAAGTTTCTAGTACTATGCAGTTATAAGCAGAACATGGTTAAAATATTCCATTGCTCTTCCTTTTCAGTTATTTCTTCAAGGTACCAAAAAAGAATAATCTATGGAAATTTCACACATTTAATCACTTTTAATTGAAAAGGTTGATGAGAGGCTCCTAAGTGCAGCTTAGAATGCTTTTTAAAAACTTTGAAAATCTGGCAGAAATGTTAATTTCTTTTTTGGAGCAGGTGTGTAAAATCATTTTAAGTTGTTGGAAAAGTGGTCAACGTTGTTTTCTAGTACAAGGGAAGGGAGGAGTAGTTAGTATCCATCTCTTTTGGGAAAATGGGCTTGCTTTTCATAATCTTTGAGGTTAAAATTTATCCTCAGGTCTTTAAACTGTGGTTAACTTGTTTGAAAAGAATACTGAAGTGGTAGACATTTCTGGAAGCTTAATGCTTTCACTTACCTCTTTATCTTTCCACTTATTTTCACCTGCTCCCTCTTTACTTTGCCCCTCTTTTTATGTTCTTGATATTCCCATGGTTACATTCTTGCTTTTGCTGAAAGGAGAGATACTTTGTGAGATTTAAATTGATGGTAATTGATAGTAATTACAAACAGTAATTTTGCTGTATAAACCAGCTTATCTTTAAAATACATGTATCTCTTCAGTGTTTCTTTTTCTTTTTTTTTTCTTTTTTCTGTACAGAGTGAACTGGATATACCTTTTAGAATAAAAGTTGGTCAGATAGGTAAGTTTTTGCTTCAATGGAATTATTGAAATGGAAACATTAGTATAGGCCTAAAGGTCAGTCCTGCCTCTGACTTGAGTCCTGCTTCTTTCATTAAGCTTTCTTAAATGATCTCGTATGTGCTGTTGAAACATGCTGAAGTCCAATGTAACTGCCCTGGATAAATCATAAAATGTTATCTGGCAAACCCTGTTTGTGTAACTTTACCAGCTGCTATGAAAAACCTGTCTGAGAGGTTTTTTCCAGGTACATGGTTGATCAAGAGAGCTGTTCAGCATGGGCAGAATGCATGTGGGTCTTCAAAGGACAGATAAAAAATACGAAGAATTTAAGAGTTCTGAGACTGGCAAACATGTCAAGTGTTTAGGGACTCTCAAGATGTATTTTTTTTTTAATTCTTTCCCTGTATTGCTTTTTCACATGAAATATTTGTTGGAGATAAATGTGTGTTGTATTTCTACTTCCCTGGGAAAATCACATTCATCCCAGTGAATTGAACTCTAGTCATGATCTCAGGTTTTGAGCTGAAGTCTTCTGATTCAAACTGTATTTTCTTGCTTATAGCTGTGGCTTATATTTTCTCTGCATGTTTTTTATCACTTCAAGGACTTTATAAAATGTTTAGGCCCATATGGTTTCTGCTTGCTTCCAGTCTAGGACCTCAAGATACAGGGCTAATGCCCTTTGATGCCTGAAGTGTTGTTTGGACTAAGCACAGTGTAGATTTTTGTTTCGATTAACTGTATCTGCTTTGTTTAGATAAACTTACTCTGAAGATTCCTTGGAAAAATCTCTATGGTGAGGCAGTTGTTGCAACTCTGGAAGGCTTGTATCTTCTAATAGTTCCTGGAGCAAGTATGTATATTCTTTAACAGCATGATTTAATGGAAAAGAAAAATATCTAAGGGTACCCTGTAGATGCATATACATAATAGCAAGTAGTTCATGTAAGATGTCATTTATATGTTTTGTTCCCTCAGAGAAATGTATATACAAATGCTTTTTCTATGCAAAAGTTAGTGGAAGAGGGGTGGGAGAAAACAGAATCTATTGCTTTTATGTAAATCCTTGGTTGTATCCATTCCAAGTTTAAGACAACAGCCAGGTTTCCTCTGAAGTGTGCTTATTTTGAATCCACTTTTCTGGCATGGCTTGGATCTTTTAGCTGTTGCATGGTACAGTTCATCTGCTTCTAACTGAGAGCAGCTGAAAGTAGTAATTCCATTAGAGCTGTTTTTAGGGAGAGGGAACAGGATCAGAGAGCTAGATTAGTTTTCTCTGAAATCAGAACCTCTGGTGTATTAAGATAACTTGCAAGTTTCTAGGGTGTTAAATATACATGTAGTAGAATTTACAAACCTGTGGGATATTGCACAGATCACACTGGAGGGCCTGAATTTCCAAGGAAAGATTCTCTTATGAATTAATGTTGGACTGTTGGTATGATCCTTCTGAATTTTACTGTGTAAAAATTAACTATTTTAGAGGCCAGATGAAGCTTTCAGCAATTAAACCTAGAATAGCCTTTATCTCAAGGTTTTTTACAACATCATGTTGAATATATGGCTTGCATTTCTTGTTTATACATTTATGTAACTTGAAATTTAGGATTAAAGCTGTCACAACTTGTCTTACAGGCATTAAATATGATGCAGAGAAGGAAGAAAAATACTTACAGGATAATAAACAAAAGGAACTGGCAAGAATTGAGGAAGCCTTGCAGAAAGCGGCAGAGAAAGGTACTGAGTTACTAATACAAATATCCACTGGTATTTGAGGGCTTAATGTGCTATGAAAGGAAAAGTTCTTTTTTGTGATTGACATAATGAATTTTGTTTTTTCAAGTGTCTGGCTAATCTTACTGGAGTGCTTTGAAAAACTTTTTTTCCTGTAAGGCTTGAAAGAAGTGTTATTTATTTACTTTTACCACTCATTTATCCAGTCAGCTTCCATTGGAAATGGGAATGTGATAGTCTGGTATGTCTTTGTTTTTTCTTTTCCTTTTTTTCTTAAAGCTATAGGGAAACAGGATCAAAGATGGAAATTGCATTACATGAGGCTGATGTTGTTATATTGCTTTAGAGCTTTGGTAATAGATGTTTAATAATGTCTTCTAGAGGTGTTCTTGGCTTAAAGAAAAATCTAAGGATAGTGGTAAAGTTTGCAAGAATACTACTTTCATATCAGTTTCTGCTGTCCTTTTATGATATACTGTATTTTGACTGGTTTGAGAAATGAGACTCTCTTGAGCAGGAGATAATTCATGACGCAAGAACACAACATGAGTATAAGAAAATTTTTACTTAAGTCATTAAACAAATTAAAACTTTCAATTATAAGTTAAAATAATTGATAATTTCATTCCAGTTAACCTGATTTGTGGTAAGGTTATTCTTTGTCGTAACAAATATCTGTAACAATTATGGTATATAACAGGCTTCTTTGGACAGAAACCAAGCTCAAAACCAATGACAGGTAACTGCATATGATAGAGGTAAAAGTTATTACTGGAGCTTTTGTCTGAAGTGAGATCTGTTGGGTGGTATAATGGTTCTTAAGATGCTTCTTTACGATTCATGTAATGCTGCAAATTATTTGCCTTGGAAAAGTTACTGAAGATGAAATGAAGCTCAGAATACTTGAAAAAGATAGTTTGATTGTAATCTCTTCATTTATTTACTGCCTTGTTTCTTCTTTGCTAGTTTATTTACATTTGCAGTTTACTTCAAATAGCAGTGTGGCAATCTGCTTACAGAATCCGTGCTTTATATCTTGTCTTTAATGTGCCAGAAACTGTATGAGAACTAAGACAACTTAAATCGATGAATTTTACAGCCACACTTTATACTGGGGCAAAGGAGTGTTCATAGAAGTTTAACCTTGGTTATGTAGGACATGGATGCTGTAAAGTACCAGTGCTTCAGCCATTATTGTTTGCACTAGTAGCAATGGCATGAAGAGATAATATAATGAGGAAAGTTTAGCCTAATGAGTACTGCTTGAGGAATTCCAGTTCTGGAATTTCATAAAGTTAAGAGTGAGTCTGTGCACCTGTGACTATCATCTTTTTTGAAAGAAACTTACTGCATTCTGCATTCGTAAGGCTTTTAAATTATTTTTTTTTTTACTGCGGGGGAAATCATATAAAATGATACCTCAGGAGCTCAACTCCTCATGTAAAGAACTAGAATTAGATTCAGTCACGTTTTGCAGTTTTAAACTTTCAGCCTCGTGAAGGAAAAGTTAGAGGAACATTCAAATTGAATTCTTCTGAACTCTAGTTATCCTCTCAGTCACGCTGCAAGCAAGATCCTTATGGGTCCTTCCCAACTTGAGATATTCTGTGATACCTCAGTGGTAGATATTTGTGTTTCTGGTGTACTAGAATATTGTACTTAGGAGTACTTGTATAGTTCTTGCATGAGCAGATACCTTACTTTTGCAGAAGTCTTAGGACCCAAGTTGCTCTGCTGCACCATAAATTAAGAGATTCAGCTCTTCCTGTACACTTTTAAGAACATAATAGTTGGTGAAAACCTAGGAAATATATTTAATAGAAAGTTGTCAGTGTCCATGAATTCTCAGCAGTATTTGCTTTTCTGATTAGTACTCAGCTAACCTTAGCGTGTTTAGAACCTTGTTTCAGCACCTGCATTTATTTGAGTTTCCTTGCATAAACAGTCCTGGGGATATTTTCTTTAGACACGCTGTTCAAATATTGAGCAAAATAGTCATGTCACTGTGTGTTTAGTGTAGTGTGATAGGGAAAGGATAACAAGCTCTGCTGACTTGAGCTGGCAAAACATTATTTTTTGTTTTCTAAGTTATTAAAATCTGTCAGGATGTAAAGTCATATTACGTAGACCAAAGCTTGCAGCAGTTTCCTTTTGCTGGTTATGAGTAAAATGAAAATTGCATAATTTGTCTATGTAGATAATGTGTGAGACTTGATATCCTGAAGTGACTGGCTGTCAGGTACTGTACTGGAAATACTAACGTGTTATACGAGTTTTAAAAACTTAATATTAAATTGGGAACTGCTTTCCTTCTTTTAAACAAAATGCATTTTCTTGGTTATTTGCTGCCATGTGGACCAAGGCACTCATTCACAAGATTCCTTGTATGGGTTGGAGAGTCTGATTTACAAGGACACCAAGCCTGGTGGGTATGCATGGTTAGTTACATTTTGCACATAAAAACAACCCCTCCCAAAGCACACAGGCATTGAAATGAGGAAATGATACTTATTTGGTCATCATCCACATATTGGTGGTTCTAGTAATAAGATTTTAATGACTGTGTATTCAAGAGGAAACTTGCAATGACAAGTCCTGTCTTAATTGAATGGCTGTTGAAAAAGACTCAGAGGGCATTTAGAAAGACTTCCATGAGCCACATCTAGGTCAAGAATGTTATAAAAGGCTAACAACATTCTACTGTAGTTTTAGAACACTATCTTGAGGTGTTGTGAGTATAGAGGGTAATTAACCCTTGCAGTGTCTGGGCTTAAAACATTGGAAGTTCAGTCTGTCTTGAAGCCATGGACAGGCAAAATGAACCATAGCAGATTGAGGGCATTTAGCATGCTTTTCCCTGGTTCTGTTTATTTGGATTGCTCTGAAGTTAGGCAAGTAAAGATTTTCCATTGAAATTCAGAGGAACTGTTACTGTGTTGTGTCTGCTGTACTTCTGTCTTGAGATAGGTTTTCATAAATTTGTTCTTAGCCCATGTTACTTAGTGGGTGCCGTGGAATGGACTCAGTCAGAGATCGATATGATCAGACAAAAAGCCATTTATTGCAAAGCATTAACTCCTTATATACTGTTGCTTACACACACCTACAGCAAGTTGGCATATCATGATTGGATACTTGTCTTGAAGACCCTTAGTGACTAACATGTAATTGGTTAAGCACGGGTGTGAGAACTTGACCTGGAAAGCTTGCCAACAGTCCACAGTTCTCATAAATCAGTGAATTCCAGCTGCTTCTTATCTTGCTTGCTTAAGCTTCCTCGGGTCTCTCACGGCCTTGCTGTATCTTTCAGAGTTATTCAGAGCTCATGTACCAAATGTTCATTCTCCTGTGAGAACACTGTCTCCACAAGTGGGCTTCTGTCTGAGTGCAGGTTTAGAACACATGTAAACTCATGCATTTAGTTTCTCTATAGTAATGGCTTAGGGTAGTCAAGAGGAAAATCACGGTGCCTTAGTTTTGTCATACATGGGAGTGAAGGTCTTAGAAATACAAAATCAATAGTAAGTGTAGGAAGCAGTCTTTGACAAATATGATTTATAGAGGATTACGTGTAGTGTTAAAAGGAGCTATGCAGAAGAAAATGTTGTTTCTCTTTGGCATAGTTTCTCTTTATAGGGTGATCACCTTACTTGCAAGACAGGTTGAAATGTTGGCAGGCACTTTGTTCTCCTTAGTTTGAACAGGCGTGCAAATTACATAAAGATAAAGCTGTTTCCCAGACATAGACTACTGCACTTGCTTCCTTCTTGTTTGAGTAGGATACACCCTTATCATGCTACAACCTTTTGAAGTTAAGCGCTAGCAGCCCTATTGCCCAGTTCTTTTACCCCTACATGGCCAGAGAGGGGAAAGAAACAATGCAACTCACCAAACTTAGAAATGTGCAGATATATGAACATTAATTCATTAAATGGTTGTGACTGTGTGGGTTGTAATTTGTGTGTAAATAATGTATTTGGTTTCATAAAAAGCTTTTAAAGAGCCAGATTTTTTGTATGCCTTTTCTGCAGTTACTGTACTGTTCTTTCATATTGCTTTGATACCACATTGGTGATTTGCGTGAGAGTCATATTGAAGAGTGCTTGTTGAGTTTCCATGTACATCTCAAATATTTTAACTTGGAGGTTGTGCCCTTGTATGGTAGAGGCCTCTTCTGGATGTAAACTTCCATGCTTTGTTTCGTGTCCCCCCCCCCCCCCCCACCCCATGGGTATATTATTAACTGTTCAGTTATGGTAATTACTTGTTTGCCTGAGGGCATTAAATAAAAAAACAAACACTTAAATCACTGAAAACTTCTTCCCCAGGCTTTCTAATAAGCAGTCATGGCTCTGTTTTTATCTCTCTTGACCGTATATGATCTGGAATTGTGTTAAGCAATGCACTCATGAAGAAGTCTGGGTATGTATTTGCTGAGAAGCCTGGTGATTATTTGTAATTCGTTGAACCCTTGAGACATTACATTTAAATGTCTTGACCTTATAATTGACAGGATGATTGATCCTGTAGAAATCTGGATACTTAGAGTTTTTACTGGTCACTTAGTTTACCTGGGCTTTGAACTTCAGTGACTTGGAAAGAAAAAAAGCAGGGGGGGAAGAAACAAGTCTCCAATTGCTTGCCTGAAAGGGAATGTAGGTATACATGAATTAGGAAAAATTGGCTCTGTGCTATGGGAAGTATCTGATTACTTCCTTAACAGATCTGAATGTCTTTAAAAGCTTTTAATGAGACCTCACTAAGGCATTCTGCTTTAAAACAGCTAAACTTTCTTCCATCTTTTCTTACACTTCTGCTTTACTAACTTGAGTTTTATCCTTTTCCCAAAAAATTGCTTGCACTGAAACAGGACGTAAGCGTAAAAAGTATAAAAAGCATTTTAAGAGACCCTTTAAAGGTCGTGATCACTCAAAAGGTGGGTAAAAATTATGGCGTTTAACTTTTTAAAAGGCCTTTTTCTCTTTATGTTTGGATTAGTTTTTCTTAGGCTTGGATATATATCCAGTGATACATTTTGTTTTCCTCCTGTTTGAAAGAGGGTATAAATTGGAGAGAGCTCTTTTGCTGTTTATCTGTTTTCTGGATCCGTGTTTCTCTCTGCTTAGCTAGCTGTGCTTGTTTCTCCAACTTGAGCTATATCTAACATTACCAACAGAAATGTACACATTTGGTAGGCTGATTAGTGGCACTTTTCTGTGACTGCTGAAAAAACTGCATGTGGAAAGATATATTTGTCCAGTTCTTTGTAATATTTCAGTAACACCTATGTAAAGTAAATCTGATGCGATACTGATGGGACAGCAGTAAAGTTTTTTCAGCACCTTTTAACTTCTGTTCTAAATAGCTAACGGTGTGTGATGACTGATACTTCAAGCACAATGAAATCAATGTTTTTTTCCCAAGAGCATAATCATTGTCTATAAGTACCAAACTGTGCAGGTCTTCATTCCTAGTCACATGCTAATACTGGTTTGCCGTATCTCATATGGTTGTATTGTTAAGTATTTGATCTTGGAGGAAGCTGCAGCATAGGCTTGTAATTGGAGTAAGAACTTTGTGGGGTTCCTACATAAACTTTTGAAGGTATCAACTTTTATTGGTGTTGGTAGCTGCATCTGGCTGGAAAAATGTTGATGGGTTTCCTGCTTGCACTTGAAAGTTATGAATCTTTGATAAGCACTTCTGCCTTTTTTTTTTTTATCCCTCCATCCCCTTCATCATTATTGTGTTGGCTTCTGTCACTAGAGAGTGGGAGTTGTGAAATAAAGATAGATAGGAAATGTGAGTTGCATGTAAAAGTGGTGTCATGTTTTGGTTTCTTCTGAGCTTCTGACTACTTTACTATAGAATCACAGAATCATTAGGGTTGGAAAGGGCCTTAAGATTATCTAGTTCCAACCCCCTGCCATGGGCAGATATAAAATACTCTCTTGACTAAAATAATATTCTACCAGTGTTCAGTAGTGAAGTCTTTTAGTTCTTAAAGGCATCTCCTGAACCTCCCTTAGAGCTTAGGAAAAAAAAGTAAAATCCCTATGTTTATAGCAAGATGTACAAAGTTGTATTGTTTCTTCAACTTAAGCTGTGTGTAGCTTGAGCTATGTGTAGCATTTCCAACAAAGATGTACAAGCTTGGCAGGCTGATTAGTGTAATTCTCTGGGATAGCCACTTTGGAAGGTGAATACTGAACAAGACAAGGGAGCCTGTGAAGACAGAGAACAAACAGCTCATCTAGACGTATTTTAGTAAAATGTCAAGATGCTCAGCCTTAGATAATATTTTTGGAGTTATGGCATTAAGTAATGAAGGATTATAAATTCTCACTATCTCAGCATGTGCACATTTGTTGTGGGTGGAATGCTGAACTTCTGTGAGTATTTAACTTCTGCTACCTTCTCTTGTTCAGCATAAGTTCAAGTATCACTGCATGGCATAGCAAAGTCTGATATGATATGGACCTAGCTTAGATGGTCACAGTATAAGTGCGTGGAAGAAATGGAATATTTCAGAGTACCTTTCTTTTCACTTCTGTTATTCCAGCTTTTTAACTTTCTTAAACAATGTTGTATAAAAGCCTGTAATGGACTGGTCTTTTGTTGTGCAAGTATTACCTTCCCCTGGTTATTCATGAGTATGTTTCCCTAAAGTACGCTAATTTATTGATTTGCTTGTTGGAACTCATAGTTAATTGCTGAGGGACTCTTGAGAGAACATTTTACCTTGGAAGGAGTGGGGAGAAGTATATTAAACAAGAACTTGCTGCTAAACTGCTTTGACTGAAACTTAGAGATAAATTTTCTTATGGTTGTGTTGTGTACTCAGAGCTACCATCATGTCTTCAGGATATAGATGTACAGGAAAAGAAAAAATTAAAATATTTAACCTAAATAAAAACTTGTTAAAAAAATAAGTATTCACCTTAGAGTAAACTTTAAATGTACATGAGTGTACCTGGTTGGTGTGATACAACACCTGCAACAGATACAACAACTGCATTGAAATCTGACTGTTTAAAACTTACTGTTTTAGACAAGCCAAAGGTGGAGAAGAAAGATACTTTCTTAGAAAAGCTTGCAACTCAAGTTATCAAAAATGTGCAAGTCAAAATCACAGGCATTCATGTGAAATACGAAGATGATGTAAGTATCTGGAACGCACTCATTTTATGTTGCAGTCATGATTGTTTAATCCATAGTGAGAAATGGTTTTCTGCCATCTTGAGAAAGTTGCTGTGATTTGTTCTGCACCTCTTCAGATAAAGTACCTCAGATATGACTGACAATTAAATATTTTGGATCTTTGAAATATATATTCTCTCTTTTTGCCTTGTCCAGTATTGCCTTGCTCATTATCTGTAGATAGTGGCTGTTCTTCATATGTTACTGTGTACAGATGATGTACAGAATTTTTCAATGTCCTGGGTAAGGTTTGGAGTGACAGAAACTGATGGGGTTACAGGTTAGAAAGGAGGTGAGTTGTTGGAACCTCTTAGCTCATAAATATGAACAGTTATGTGAACCAAACTGGTATTATTCTAGCCTCCTTCCAGCTTCCAGGTTTATAAAGGGGGAAGTCAAAATGGTGTAGTTGACTGAGATGTGGTACTCTGTAGTTCTTTAATTCTTTTGTAATGAAGATTTTAGAAGCCAAAAGGAAATTGTCAGCTTCAATTGAAGTCCTAAGTCTTTACGCTACAGCCATATTAGTTTTGGCCCAACTTGAGGTATTCCACGAATGCTTCATCTAGAATAATTAAGCAAAGGAGGATTCTCAGAACAGCTCAGGATTTCAGTCAACTTGAATTAAGTGATATATCTTTGTTTGCAGCGGGCGAAATACATAGCTGTTGTTTTTCTATTTTTGTAGATCACGGATCCACAGTGTCCAATTTCCTTGGGAATGACATTGGGCGAGCTTAGTTTATTGGTAACGTCTGTGTGCATGCATGTTCTGCTGGTTTGGATTTACTTTGGAGTAGCACAAAAAAAAGGAACATATAAAGATGATGATACAATGAAAGTATGCATACATCTGGAAGAAGAGACAGTCCTTTATTCATGCCAGTAGTACTTGAAGTTTGTGCTAGCAGAAGAGATGATGATTGAAGAACATTACACTTCCTGAGACTAGTGATTTGTTCTTATAATCCGTAAAATTCTCTGTAAGATTTAGTATGTTTATTTCATAAGGCAGGTTATTTCCAGGCCTAATAAATATGTTGGAGAAAACATTACATCATGATGATAAAGAATAAGGTATTTTGCCAGGTCTCTTGAGAAATGGGGGAAGAAAATTTCAGCTAACTCCTCTTTTTCTTAGATGTTGAGGATGCTATGGGTAGGATAAGGAATTGAAAATCAAAATAAATGGTCAGATTTTATACTGGATTTTCACTTAAGTGTATACAGTCTAGAGAAACCAAAGTAATGCATTCTGTGCCTGAAAGCATAGAATAAAACCACACATACGTTAAATAAGATGCAAAGCATGACTTTTATCACTTTGAACTTTTAGACAACAAATGAGAACTGGACACCTTCTATTCTGAATGAAGCTGCAAAAATAATATACAAGGTAATGTTGTTTGATATTGGGTTTTTTTCCTACACAAGTGCAGCTGGTCTTGGAGAGCAGTAATCTGGGGTTCTACATAACAATTGGAAAAGTAGTTTGCTTTGTGAATTTTCCTGTTTTTCTAATTTTGCTGTGTTTTCAAACAGAAGTAGAGCATAAATAACTGGCTTTTTGTAACGCATAACTTTCAAGTCCATGGTTTAAATAATTTCTCTTAAATGCAGATATTGATCCCCTTATTAAATGTCTTATACAGCAAGTCTGCATGGTAACTGTGATTTCAAATAGGTTGGCAAGTTGCCATTTTCTCCTCTAGTTTGTATGCCTAATGTAATTGGGATTCTTGTATCTAAGCAGTCTCTGTTCTTGCTGCCCCCCCAAATTTGAAGGAGTATGCAAAGATCTAAGAAATTATTGGAATGCTATAAGAAAGGTTTAATAGTCTTGTTTTTTTGGTCTTCTTTGCTAGGCTAATGTTGGGTTTGTGCACCCTTGCCTCTGTAATCCCAAGTTGTATTTATGAGATGTGCATGAACTTATGTGCATTAAGAACTTGATTTTTAGCAATTCAATTTTCACTTTAAAAGTAGTATTATAAGGTTAAATGCTAATGGTGGATTTGTTGTCTAGTCTGCTTTCATTTGATTTCTGTTTTCACAAATGGAAAGCTGATTTCCTAGAATGGGTTGAATGCTAAGTGTTGCATGTTTTCTTTCCTGCACAGCTTTTGTGCCTGGACAGCCTCAGTGCTTACTGGAACATACAGAGCAGAATGTATTATCATGGCTCCCGCGAAGAAATACTGGTAATGTAGAAGAAAATGCACTGAACAGTACTATATTCTGTAGTTGTTGTAGTATCACAACTACACCATACTTATGATGAAGAAGAGGCAGCATAAGGGGAATGGGGGGTAAATAAGACAGAATGAGAGGTGAATATCTTAAAATGGGAATTACAGGGAAAGAGTAAAATCAGGTTTGTGGGTGGGGGCTTTCTAGGGGTTATGTCTACTTTGAAACAAAAGTTTTGTTCATGTTTTCATGTTTCTTCATGTTTTTTTTGTTCATGTTCATTCATTCATGTTTTGAGTTGCTGTTGGCTAGATGAGTAGTGGAATACTGCAACTTGTAATAATTCAAGTGTGTGGAGTACTTGTTTTGCTTTTGTTTCATTTGTGTGTTATTTGTGAAGTCTTACTTTCCCAGAAAAGAAACTGTGATCAGGGCAGTATGAATAGGACAATTATATAGGCATAAATTGTGGCTGAGAGCACACATTCTGTACAACAGCTGAGAACTTGTGAATTGCAAAAGCACCATTACTGTTAAAAACTTTATTTCAGATGGCTACTTCATTCATTTGGTTAGAGAAGTTAGGTAGTGCGAAATGTGATTATTGTAGTGAGCTTTTGGGCAGTGCACTACTGAATATCTTAGGTTCTGAAAGAAAACCTTAGAATGAATTAGAAAAGTCATTTGCTTGGAATAGCAGACATCTGATTACTGCTGTTAGTTTGTCTAAATCTATTATCTGCATTCTATTTCTGGTGTGAATAAGTGCTCTCTGCAAAAATGCCACACCTTTGACCCTTTGTGTTTGTAAAGGTTATATAGATGTTCTGTGTGTTCTTGTACAACACTGCTTGTTTCCTTTTTTCTGTTGTGCTCATTTTTACAGATATCTTTCATTTTTGTTTTATTCCCTGCTTAAAAAATATACATGTAACCTGGTGAGCTTCATACTGGGGAGGGTTGAATCAAAACTGTGAAATGCTTAAAATCGGCCAGAATCTTATCTGTTAAGTGGAACATGAAACTGAAGTAATTTTATTTTTGTTCTGGTTCCCCTTTTAGGGCACTACTTACTGTCTCAAAATTGGGGCTTTTTATTCACTGTATGTAGAAGATAACTATGAATATGTTGTTTCTTCTTCCTGTCTGCAGTCTCTTGGTTTGCTCTTTAAATCTTCAGAGGACTTTCACTTCTTTTTATTTTAGCAGAAATACTTACTTGTTTTTAATAATAGCCAAGCTACTTCAGCTACAGAAGCCTTCAGAGTTACCTGTCTGTGGATGTTTTCTCTGTTGCATCTCAGTCTGAAGTGAAGTGTAAACACAAGCCAATGCGCATTTTGAATTGACAGTAAAAATCTTCGTCTTTCAAATGTCATTCCAGCACTGTCAGAAAGATCCTTTGTGAATCAGTCCTTGATGTGCTTGTGCACAGATGGCTCTGTGGGCTTCCCTGGTGTTGTCTGACACATTAGATCTCAGCACTTTTCATAGACACTTCAATTTGCTATTGAATAAGCTGCAAGTGAAGAATGTTGGTGGAGTTTTGTTGGACTTATTTTATGTGTCAGGAAGTACCACTTCCTAGTCCATCATTGAGCAAGTTTTTAACAAGTTCTTCCTGAAAGAATTGGGAATTTTGCCCTCCAGAACTGTAAAATGCAATTGCCTGTTTCCAAAGCTTGTGGCTTGTCCTGCATGTGAACTTTTTTTTGAGTGCTGAGGCAATTCTGACTACTTATTGACTTAAAGCATCTCACCACTTACAGTTTTTCTAGTTCTTGAAATCCTTAGCAATTTTGGTGCTGTATACGAGTATCACTTTGCATACTGGCATCACCTCCATTGTTTGGTTTGGTTTTTTTTTTTCATCTTTTGACTGTTTCATGACTGTTAGTTAATTTTTTTCAGTTGTGATTAGTCATATTTGTGTCCTTGTGCCTAAAAGAGGAAGAGAGGGAGAGCAGGAATAAGCTCAGAAAACATCTGAGAAGATTTAAAGAGGCACAGGGAAAGAATGGAGTTTGTCATAAGCATAAGATTACTTGTGTACATCTTCTGTGCCACTTGTTAAGTCTTTGCTGCTTCAGAACTTTAAAACCAGTACAGGAACTGAACAGATGACAAATAACATGTCTCATTTAGTAATGTCTATTAAATGCTTGAATACACTGAATAATTTTAAGCAGCATTATCAGGAAGTCAGTTTTTTTGTAGTAGCTAACTGGACTACATTACAGTAAGAATAAACTGTGGAATCCGTAGCATCTGTTATTTTCATGCAACAGTCTTCATATTTAAATAACATGAGTATATGGCTGGTTTTGAGAATAGCTCTTTTATATTAATCTCATTGGAATTTAGGTCTTATTAATATAGATCAGCAAACAGGACATAGGTTGAAATGCCAGTATTTTGAATGAGAAAGTGTACCTTTTTATAAAAGACAAGCCAGATTTTAAATAAGGAAATGGGGAAAGGACTAGGTCAAAGAAATTTGTAGTTAGAAAATAGTTTCCTTGTAAAAGCAACCTTAATATTAATAGTCTTTATAAAATGGAATGGGAACAAGCACTTCATCTGCCTTTATGTAATAGGTAATGTGGCCAAGGCCAGGCTGGACAAAGCCTTGGGTGGCATGGTTTAATGTGAGGCATCCCTGCCCATTGCAAGGGATTTGGAAGTGGATGATCTTAAGGTCCTTTCCAACCCTAACTGTTCTATGATTCTGTGTTTTCGTAAAAGCAGGCATCCTGTTCTAAGTGATTTTGCCATTGCAATTCTGAAACTAGATAAAATGTTGGGGCATGAATACAGCATTCCCAATAAATTCTGAAGAGTTATAGTTTCAGAGAGACCTCATTCTGAATTAAGACTCAGGTCTAGCATGACATTTGTCAGGTCTCTTGGACTGTTCTGATATTTTCCTGACTACTTTTTGTCAATATTTTCTCTTGTACCTGCAGATACCAGAAGGCTCAAGTGGCCTCCTTACGTGTTTAAAATGAGGAAGGGTAGAATGTGATTAGATAGTCCTGGTACCCTCAAGGAGCTTAAAAGCAAACGTTTGCTCTATTATGTACATGTGAGCTACTTTTCTAAATGAACATATATTCGTTGTTATGTCAAAATTTAGAAGTTGAATACGGACCGTCTGCTTAATAGGAGAAAGTGAGAGTTCTTTTTAATCAGGTATATTTAAAACCCTTGACTTTTAAGTGCTTGTTCTATTAAAGTTTTTACACTTACAGGCAAGAGGCCCTTGCAAAATACATGTGAACTTAAGCTGGTCTGCTCAAAGCTTAGAGAACTGTAAATGAGTGATGCTTTTTAGCAATTGCTAGACAGTATCACATTCCTTTACAGGATCAGCTGAAAAGAGGAATTCCAAGTAGTGGTAACCAGCCTCAAGACTACCAGTATAGTAAGTAAACTAAGAATATGAGTGAGTATAAACTGTTCTGAGCATGTTAGTGTACTAACAGCCTGACCTGATCAGGCAGGCATGCCCATACTAACTTTATTTTACAAAAGCCTAAGCATAACAGAATGCATTAGAGCTTGTCTGCTCTCTGACTGCTGCTATCTTAAGTTTTAGTAAAAGTTGCATCCTGATTCTGTGGGTCTTGAGCATACACATTATCAGTACAAAGTGGTTGATACATCAGTGGAAATAAGTACTTGAAGATTGCTTCCCTGCTTTATTGTAAGCAGAAAATGAATCTTTTTTTTTGTCTTCAAGTTTTTAGGCCAATATCAGCATCTGCTAGACTGTATATCAATCCATATGCAGAAGTAGAACTGAAAACTCCAAAACTTGATTGTAATGTAGAAGTACAGAGAATTGTCATTGAATTCACAAAGCCACAGGTAAGTTGTGGCTTACTTTGTATCTTTGTATCAGAGTCTGTGATAAGGTGTAGGACTTTTTTTGTTGGAAAGCCACCTTCTTTGAGAATTTTCTGCTTATGTGTGGGTAGAATGTCTGAACTATTTATCAATAACTATGGGGAAAAGTGTAGGTTCATTTCCCCTTTGTGTAACAATCACTTCATGGTGCTAGATCCTGATGCTCTGACCCTGTTATATGTGGATCCTCTGGGGACCACCTGATCTGTACTCAGCTCTTCCAATACCATTCCTTTCACATAGAGATCAGGATCATTCTTCTGAGTAGCCCTTAGCTTATGGAACTACACCATTAGAACTGCAGAGATGCCAAGATACAAGCAAGGGTGGAATTAATGGAGTATATTGGCTTTGGTAACAAAGTCTGCTAAAGTATGAATGTACTCATTTCGATAGCTCCCCAACAGTGTTAGTGATTTAATTTATTTAGTAATAAATTACAGTTAATTTGTGAGATAGCTTTTTAGCCCTTATTGATGTTGGAATGTAATATGAGTTCAGAACAGTACCAACAAATTTACCTAATGCAAAGGCAATTCTGAAACTGGGGAAACTGTGTATTGACAAATAAAGAGAATAGGATTGGTTTGAGAAAGCCTGAGAATTTGCACTCAGCAGCCTAACAGAAATAAAATTAGTTTTGTTATTCAGGGAAGCCAGAAGTTCTGGCAGTGGTGTCCTTTGAGAGCAATGAGTATAATTGGTCCACTTTTGCGTACTAATGAAAATGCATAGGCTTGAATTACTGTGTTGCTTGGGGGCTATTGAAGACCATGGTATACATGTACTTTAAGCACTACATGCAACAAAGTCCAAACCTCTGCTGAGAAACTTGTTTTTCTGTGCTCAGTATCTCAGCATGATAGACCTTCTGGAGTCCATAGATTACATGGTTCGCAATGCACCGTACAGAAGATTTAGGCCGAATGTATGTCTACATAAAAATGCCAGAGAATGGTAAGCTGTGTATGTTCATGCATTGTGCTGGAGTTCTCTGCAGTCTCTTCATTCTCCTTTGTGGTTAAATGTAGTTTTAAAATGAGATTCTGTATAGCATTATGATTTTCACAGAGCTTTGCTTAGCCAAAAATGTTCTCTTCCACAAAAGGCTTGTGGATGAAAACATGTTAAAGAACCAAGTGATGAAAATCTGACTTGGAACATGTATGCCAACTGTAATTTTTAAAGTTTTGGGCTGATACACATTGTCATGGATTTTTTTTTCCCTAAGTGTTTACTGATGCTGGTTGTTAAAGTCTCTAAGTGTTCTTAATGTTGTTACAGCCCAGGTTTGTAAACATGCAGAAGTTAAAAGAGAATGCAGATTTATAGTGCTTCATGAGCTCAATATAGGCACTCAGTCCGCTGTTCAAAAGTGATGTTGAAATCATTAAACCATTTGTCTTCCTCAAATGACAAGTGATAAAGTGTTGGCCTATTAAAAAGCTGTTTCTGCCATGCTTCAAGTTGTAATCCACAATGAAATGCTAAGTTGCTTACAAGTGTGGAATTGTTGTAGGTGGAAATATGCAGGCAACAGTGTTCTTGAAGTTCACATCAGAAGACATACTCGAATGTGGTCATGGAGTAACATAAAACAGCATAGGCAGCTTCTGAAGAGTTACAAAAATATATACAAGAACAAGCTGACGCAGAATAAACTGTCAGAAGAAACACAGAGGCAAATTCAGGTATGTGTTTTCCTATTGGTGTCACTTCAGCAGCTACTAGAAGAAAAACTAACTGTTATGGCTGAAACCAGGACATCTGAAGAAAATATGTTTTGATCCCTCTATAAAATAATTATTTAAATATACATGACAGTAATCAAGGTTGGTTGTTTTACAATAACAAGAATTCTGAGGAATTACCATTTTAATCTGAAGCTGAGTGTAGCTCAGAATGAAAACATCGATAAGGTATCATTTAAATGCTCTTTTGTTTGTGGATTAATGAACACAAACACATTTAATGAAGTGCAAGATTAAACTGTTTTAAAAAAAGGTAGATTAGACTGCCTAACATCAGGTTTCATCTTCTAGTGAACTGCTGAGAGGGGACTATACCCTTGAAGGAAAGGAGCAGGTCTAGAAAGAAACTGGAGTGTAAATACAAAGGAGCTACTAGAGAATTTGCAACAGTGAGCCTTTCTTAAATGTGTTTGAGGCAAATGATTTTGTCATTTTTACAGGACCTAGAAAGAAAGCTTGATGTCTTCAATATAATCTTAGCAAGACAACAAGCACAAGTTGAGGTAAGAAATAATTTTTGCTCAATAATACTATAACACTTCAAATAGTATGCTTTTGTCATGAAATATTTGTGCCGATGAGTATAATAGAGAGGTGGGAAGGCAAGTTTCCTGTCCTTTCAGCATAAGAAGAAATAATTTTTCAAACTGAAAACCAGTTCTAAAAACCTACCAGTGTGTGCGCAGTGTTACTGCTACCCACTTTGTAGTGTCAGGTAATTGTTGAAGGGTGATGATTTAAGGATTATTTTCTTTCTTTGACTTCTGTTATTTCAGTACTGGTTCTACAGCTGTTCAAGATCAAGCATATGTAGAGCTGTTCCCATCCTACCTACACCTTTAGATACTCTTTTTAGGGGGCAGCCAATCTAATTAAAAGACAACTCTGTGGGAACTGTTAAAAAGCAGATCAAATCTCTAGCTGCATTCTATTCTGGAAATAATTTTGTGGCACTTAACAGGGGATTGCATGTTATAACATCATGAAAAGTGTTGTATCTGCAGTTGAGATTAAAACCATGTAGCATACTGAAGGCAAGCTCAGAATAACCAGCTTGTGAGAAGCATGGCTACTGGTAGCTACTTTCCTAACATGAAAATTAACCTCTGTAGTTGCATCATATAATTAGTCTTCACACCAGTGTAGCCTCCATATTTGTCTACACATCCGGAAAGTACGTGAAAGGAAAACATAACAATGATTTTTCTTATTTTTGAGATGTTTTTGGTCATACCTTGATTTTTAAAATGCAAAGCAAATGCCTGCCTACTAATTGAAAGTTCTAAACACATGCAATGGTACAGGATCAGTCTTCAGGTTTGTTACTACAAGATTTAATTGCTTCTTAAATGCTGTCTTTTCATGTTGTTACTGCCTTTTTTGTAGTCTAAGTGCTAGTGAAATTAGTAGAAAAAAAGATCATCCGAAGTTACAGTAACACTTGTTTCCACACATAATGCTTCCACACATGTATGCATGTACATGCCTCCATCCCTGATCTTCCTTTTGCTTCTGTCTGGTGTGTTATAGTGCTTTTAATCTCTTACAGGGTGATGGTGCTGTCCATCGGTTAAATGGCTGTTCAGTGTGTGTAAATACGCACATTATTTAAAGCAAACCAAAATATCTAATAATTAATTATCTAATCTAATGTCTGATTTGTAGACAATAAGATCAGGACAAAAACTGCTGAAGAAGAAAACCGCTGAAGCAGAAAAAAAAGGTGGAGGATGGTTTAGTGGTTTCTGGAGTAAAAAAGAATCTAGGAAAAAGGAAGATGAAGAATCACCTGTTCCTGAAAGTAGGTGTAGACTATAATGCATTCTATAGAGATATGAAGTTTTTATATATACATATATAAAGAAGAAAGTTATAGTATGTTTTGTGCAGAAGGAGAGAGTATGGCAATGCAGTATTGATCTATTTTATAGTTTTACTTACTGTTAATGAATACTGAGCTGGCAAATAAGACATACTTCTGAAACAGCCATTAATTTTTCAAAACCTTGGTAAGGAGAAGAGTATGGCTGTAGTGTCACAAGCAATGTCTGGAATACTGTATTCTGCTGATTTGCTGTATAGACAAGAGATTTGTTCTAATAGTACTCCTCAAAGCTATTTTCATCACTAGGAGTTATGGGTACCTTTTGTAATCTAAATTATGTTGATATCTGTGCTCTGTATGTAATGTCATATACAAAGACTTCTGTGTAAATTGTTTCACAATATGGATCTTAGTGCAATGTGAAAAATCAAAGAATTGTGTCAGCAGTAGAAAACAAATGGGAGGAAAAATCCTTATTATTATACATTAAAGGGCAAATTTTTGTGTCTTTTTTTGTTTTGTTTTAGCTATTGATGAGCTAATGACACCAGAAGAGAAAGCGAAGCTTTTCACTGCCATTGGATATAGTGACAGCTCCTATCACCTTTCCTTACCAAAGCAGGTAAGCAACTTCTTATAGGAACGGTTTAACCCCCCCCCCCCAGCTAAAAAACCAACCCCATGCTTCATATGCTTCCAAACTAAAAAAAAACAACAAAAAAACATAAACACCTTCCAGTACCTTAAGATAAGCAGTAGAATGTGTGTCAGTGCAAGTCACATCTGGTGAATGCACAAAGAAGGTAACAGTTACTCCGAAAACAAAAAGAATGGCAGACATTTTCTTTGTGGTGTTCTGCCTGGTGCACAACCCTGATCTATAGTGCTTTAGAAGTAACAAACTGAATGAGATACCTATTTGCAACTTGGAAGAAAATAAGAAAAGATAACTGTAAATGAAATAAAGGTTCCATGGTATCTTTTTCATTGTATCTATTTCTTGCTACATGTTGTGGTGAAAACTAAATTAGTCTGTATTTTGATTTTAATAAGTGAATAGTCATGGTTCATATGAAGGTGAACACCAGCATGTGTAAGCTTGTATTTAACCCAATGTTTGTACTTTAAGGGTTGCTTTTTTTAGAAAGATCATGTTATGCTTCTCTTTAAATGTTTTTTCTAATGAAAAGTATGAGGAGATTTCAGTAGTACTTTTTTTCTGCTACACAAAGGAAAGCATAGAATGAAAAAAGCATATTTGAGACAGATAGTTTTTTTGCTTGTTAAGCAAAGGAATAAAATATAAAGCTTTACAAGTATAGTGTTCTTAAGAGGGCTTATAGGACAGCTAAGAAAATGTGAAATGGTAAGGTTTCTCTCAATAGACTTATTTTCTGTGGGCACTATTACATGTCTTAAATCTTAACACAACTAGTGGTTCTGCTTCAAGTTGGTCACCACTTACAGAAGCACTTTATACATTAAGACCATTTCCTTCAAGGAGGATGTTTTCTCCGTACCCCCTAACCCAACCCTCCAACTTTCCAGTCTTACATATTTTTGTTAAATTTAATTGTTAAGGGCTTATGTGTGCCTTAAATAGGGAAGTTCAGAATTGTGTGTGTGGCAACAAGGAGCCCTGTGTGCTATCGTGTATTCCTGTCAGTTACAAAAGAGCAGAGCAGCAGCATCATCTCTTGCTAACAAAGAAGAGAGACAACCTGAACAGGGCTCAGTACTGATACCTTTCTTTTTAAATTCTATTTCACACTTCCCTTGCATTCCTGTTTAGAAAAAAAATCAATTTTAATTTGGATAAATTAAGTGTAAAAGTGCCTTCATCTCTCTCAGTACCCTGAAGAAAGATGCAGGCTTCAAAGGCAGATAGGAAGCTGCTGATTGACAGTTACAAAACGCTACATGTGTCAGGAAGCCAAAATCCTTTCTTGAAAAGGTTAAAATATGACATTCAGGAGCAAGAACAACAAAGACATATATTCAGTGTCTTCTCAAATGTATTTATTTGATGGGATTATGATGACTTTGTTGATCTTCAAATTCTTTACTAAGTGTAGTTTAGCTGTGCCTGCTTTGGTGGTTTAAAAAAGAAACTTCCCTGAATCCTGAAGAGATACAGACTAGATTTGGTATGCATTTGTTGAAATACTCTGTTTTATGTTAAAGAAATTATTGGTAAGGTTTGAAAGAAAGTCAAGACTCTATACTTCGTTTCCTACATAAAGGTATGTTTCTTAGCATTGTCAACTGGAATAGCTTTAAATACCACATTTTGTTAGACTTGTTGAAATTAGAAGTTCAGAAAGTTATTCATATCGGGATGTCTAACTTCACTTTTCTCTGTCCTTCTCACTAGTATGTTGCCCATGTTGTGACATTGAAGCTGCTAAGCACTTCTCTTACAATTAAAGAAGACAAGAATGTGGCAGAAACTCTGAAAGTCCAGATAATTGATCTGAGTACCAAAATATCACAGCGCCCAGGAGCACAAGCCATTAAGTAATTGGATTGGAATTTTCTTTTTTGTAGAAACATCTCCTTCCTCCACTCCTGACTTCTAAAATCTTTTCTTGGGTAGTGCTTTTTGTACTGTATTGATTTTTTTAAATTTATGGGCATTCAGCAGTTGCACTCTGCAAAGTTACAGTCACATAATTTGGTGAGTAACAGAATGGAATGAAGAAAGGAATACTACTTGTTAGTCTTCATAAACAATAATAAGCTGTTCTTGAATCCTGATGTTGAAGTGCTGCATATTACCTTTGGGAAGTGATACCTATGCAGTGTGAAATGGTCTGGCTAACAGACTCCAGCCAAGCTGCTGAATGTGTTGCTTACTTCCTGCAGAAGTGAAAAGCTATGTCTGTGTGTTGTGAGTAGGAGATAAACCAATACGTAGGAGTCCTTCCTGGGTTTGAGAGCAGGCACACCAGAAATATTGAACACAAATTACTGGATTATGCAGTCAATGATCAAGATTTTTCAGTGTCTGGAAAATAAGCTTGTGCAGTTTTCCTGCTTTTATTTGCAGTTCCTTCATCTTCCGGCTTTTTGCATAAGGTCACCAGTTCAGCTGCCTACTCTTGAAATATTCTTGCCTTACATTTATTTATCCAGTTTCTGAACTGTGTGATTAGTCCTGTGAAGCTACTCATGTTTGGCTTTATCAAAGCTTTTCTCATCTTACTTGTCTTTCCTAGATGGAACTGTGTTCTGTATTCTCATAAACTGTATTTAACTATTTATTTGTCTTCTGTAGGGTTGAAGCAAAGCTGGAAAACTGGTATGTTACAGGCCTGAGACAAGAAAACATTGTACCATCTCTTGTGGCTTCCATAGGGGATAGCAAGTCTTCTTTGCTTAAGATAGAGTTTGATGTTAACCCTGAAGATAGTACTGCTGACCAGAGGCTTACTATTGAATCACAGGCTGTGGAAATAAAATATGATGCAGTGAGTAGAAACCAAGACTCTTACCTCTTTTTCTCATTCATACTCTATTACAATCTGGTTTTGAATGTTTACCATGTGACATCCGTGTATATTGATAATTCTTCTCTTTATTTTTTTTCCTCCTTTTTGTTGAAAGAAAACAATAAATGCAATGGTAGAATTCTTTCAGACAAGTAAGGGAATGGATCTTGAAAGATTAACATCAGCCACATTAATGAAACTGGAAGAAATAAAGGAAAGAACTGCTACAGGTAAGATAATAACAAACCTCACCAGAGATAAACCCTTGAATGTCTTAAAACATTTCAGTTGGAGTGTTAGTGGATGTTTTTGAGTTCAGTGAGAAATCAGTAGACTTACAGGAGTAAGTCTCCTCAAGATTGTTATCTTTCAGATAGCATCTCTTTATATGTTGACTGACACAAATGCTTCACTTGAGAAGAGCATTTCAATTTTAATGTCCTTTCCTTTTTATATTTAAGGACTAGTTCATATTATTGAAATGCGGAAAGTCCTTGAATTGAAGATTAATCTGAAACCTTCCTACCTTGTGGTTCCACAGACGGGCTTCTACTATGAAAAATCAGATTTGCTGATTTTGGACTTTGGTACATTTCAGGTATCTAAATTTCATCTCTTGAAAGTTTACAGGAAGCATATAGTATTTTCTCTTAACATAGCTGTCATCTGAAGCTATCTTGTTTTCAGAAGGCAAAGATGATAAACTGTGTGAATGTGGTTTTAACTTACTGTATATTTCTTACCAAATAAATTTGGGTCAGCAATTTGATCAGTGTTCAGAGCATTGATCAAATGCTTGTCTTTGACATACATGTACTAGTAAATCTCCCTAGGAAACATTTTCATTTCATAATCATGATTGTAATAGCTTATCATTGAATATCTTCTATTTATTCAGCTAAACACATGAACATTTGTTTTCTTTATTGTAAAATGCAAGCCTTATATCAAGAAAAGAGAACAGAATGTTTCCCTTGGAGTTTTAAAGTTGAAAAATTGAAAAATGTCAATAATTTAGCTTGACTTTAGGGGACTGATTAAATATTTATTTTAGTTGTACTCCAGCAGTAAGCTTGTGAACAAAAAAAAAGTACTTTTGTGTAACTTGAATTAAGTTGATTGATAAAAGTAACAAAAAAAATCTTGATTAGTGACATGTGAGATGAACCATGATTGCTTCTCTGTAGTAATCCAAATGTCTGTCATGAACTCCTATGAATCACCTTTTTCATCTTCACTAGAATTAATAGCATGATTTTAGACTTAACATTATCTTGTCTTCTGTGTGTTTAGCTGAACAGCATAAATCAAGGCAATAGCCAAGCTTCTACCTTTTCATCTTTAGAGGAGATTATGGACAAAGCTTATGACAAGTTTGATGTGGAAATCAAAAATGTGCAACTTCTTTTTGGAAGAACAGGTAACAAATAACGTAGTTGCTGTTTAGTCAAGAGGTGGGGGAAGCCAACCTGCTTGTAATAAGTATGTTTTTTAAAGAAAAGGTCAAACTAGAGCTAGTACTTAACTAAAAGATAGATTGTAATACACATGCCTGCATTCAACTGTGAAAAATCATTGATTTATTTTCGGACAGCAGCTTGCTTTTTGTTTGGACTTGAGTATCACCTCTTTACTTTGATGCTACCAAGCATCATAAATGGATTGAGCTACTATATTTTCAGTCCTAACCACAATACAGCTAAGATTGTCCTTAACACTTCATTTGAACTTCAGTTTGTGGAGTCAACAAAATGCTAGGTTACTGATTTGTATTTAGATAACGTATATCAATTTTTTTTAGGGTTCTATGTTAAAATACATCTTTTAATGTAGAATTGGCCTTAAGGGCGCTAAGGCAATAGAGTGTTAAGAACTACTGGAAGTGGAATTCAGAAGTTATTGTAATACTTTACCCCAGTTGTTCTAGGTTTCTCTAGTTGGTGAGTGGGTTCTTTATCCTTTTTTAGTGATGCCATTTGATTACGTTAATTATACTTTTATTACAGCAATTAGCAAGCAATATTTTATTTGTCTAAATTTACTGAACATTTGCAGGTGAAGACTGGAAGAAGGCTCGTTTTCAACATCCATCAACTTTGCACATATTACAGCCTATGGATATCCATGTACAGTTGGCAAAATCAATGGTGGAAAGAGATACCAGGATGGCAAGGTAATATATTAATGTTGAAATGTTTTCTCTTTAATTACTGTATACTGGAGAGGGGCTTTTCACAACAGCCTGTAGGGACAGGACAAAGGGGAATGGCTTTAACCTGACAGAGGGGAGATTTAGATGAGATCTTTGGAAGAATTTCTTCCCTGTGAGAGTGGTGAGCCCCTGGCACAGGTTGCCCAGAGAAGCTGTGGCTGCCCCATCCCTGGCAGTGTTCAAGGCCAGGTTGAATCGGGCTTTGAGCAACCTGATCTAGTGGAAGGTGTTCCTGCCCATGGCAGGGGTTTGCAACTGGGTGCGTTTTAAGGTACCTTCCAACCCAAACCATTCTAGGATTCTATATGATGAGTATAGATATTGTTAAGATTTGCATCAATAATTCATATTTGTTTTGGTGTTGAATCAGTTGTTTGATTTTGGTTTTTTGTTTTTAAAGGTTTAAAGTATCAGGAGGACTTCCTTTGGTGCATGTCAGGCTCTCTGACCAGAAAATCAAGGCAATTTTTGATCTGATTGATAGCATTCCATTGCCTCAGAAATCATCTGTGTCAATTCCAAGCACAAAAGTAAGCTGGCTGTAACTAAGAAAACTGAAAAAAAAAAGACATCACTAAAGTGCTCATTGTAAACGTGAATTGCTGCTAATGGCTGTGGTCTTTGTCAAGTGAAATAAGAGATCTGTTGCCCAGCTGAATTAGGCAAAGTGTCTTCATTATGGCTCACAGTCTAGGTGCTGGGCTTATTCAAACAAGTGTAGCTTAGCCTTTGTCATTGTCATGCTGGTTTCAATAAAAGTATTGGCAAAACTGACCTTTCTAAGTAATATGGGAAGGCAAGATTAAAGATACATCATTGGTGAAAAATATGACTGCACATACCAAGTTATCCAGAGTGTAAAATAGTGATTTTTTTTATTCTTATTTTCCCTCTCTCTCTAGGTACCGGCTATTCCCACAATTTCTGTTGGTAAAGGTTTACTTCATACACCCCAGTTGTTAGCAGAAATGGTGTCAGGTAAGAAGCTACCAGTATGTCTTTGTAGAAGTAGAAGGCCATAAATTATGGAGTAGCTAACATTTTCAGGCTGCTATTGATCTTATAGCATGTTGCAAGGACAGGAGAGATGAGCATGATTCATCACCTCTCATTTCAAGTGTGTAAGAAGATTCGATTAAGATGCTGATGTTACCTCTGAATAATGAAGTTGCTTTTTAAAAAGCAAAAGAACCAACCCCTTTTGGGATTAATTAGTATTATGCATAACCAACCTCTACAAATGTGAGATATTAGTAACTGTATTAGGATGTCATTAGCAAACCAATTTAATTATTCAGTTATCATGAGGCATCTTTTTAGCAGAGCGTATTGAGAAACCTGTTTTTTCAAAATTGATTTAAATCCAAGAATGAACTTAATCAAATACTAATCTGCTGCTACCACTCCAGGGCACACAGTTTGGGTTGGGCACATAAAAAAGGTGAATAACATGTTTAAAGGGGTGTGTGCACTTGCATTAAGCAGCTAAGATGTGGCAGAAATAGTCTGTTACAAATACTATGTGTCCTGTCCTGAGTGTTTTGCAATAGCAAAGCTTTCTTTTTTTCTGGAAGTGTATTGTGGATGTGAGCATTTATTTCTGTGCCCGTTTGAGAGAACTTTCCTGTAGTGGAGTCTGGGGAAACCTGTTTCTTGGGGCTTACTTTATAATTGGTTTTCCTTATCTGTGTTGTTGCATTTCTGATGATACAGCTATACTCCTTTCTTTTCTTAATAGGGTTTTAATTTTCTTCACTTTTCATCCAGTGGGTAAGAAAGTGGTATAGATCTAAACTGTATTAGGTTTACAATGCTCATACAGTTTAAAATCCCACTAGAGTAGGAAAGAGAAGGTGGGATATTTACTCGCGTTTATGGACATAAAGTTTACTAAGGAGGAAATCGCTTCTTTTTTCTAGACTCTGAAGAAGAATATTTTGATTTTGAGGGAAGTTCTGAACCAACTGACAAGTCACTACGTAAAGGAGAAGAGATAAAAAATGAGGAGACTGCTCCAGAGGAACTGATAGATCTTCAGTTGAAGTTTGAAATTAAAGAGGTATGTCTCTTGAATTCTACTATTGCCTTCTCCATAAGAATACTTAAAAAAAAATCCCACACCCTGATTTCTGTTGCCAGTGTTCTTCAGATGTAGTGGATGCGAAAACATAGCCACTAAACAAAATCCTCCCACATGTTTGTACAGATGTACTTCTGTGGGTTATTTATATGTGGTATGCATATGACTTATTTTTTATATCTGGCATGTATATAAATAAACATATACCTAGTTCATCTGGATGTATGCATGAAAAAAGCTCAAAACCCTTTACTGAAGAATTCTTGGTAGAAAATAATAGTTCTGAGTTGTAATTTGGGGGTGGGTGGTGGGAAATTTGCACTGAAAGAACAAAGTAGATACCCAGGCAGATCACTTGCAAAGAGCAAATCCTCAAATATTTCTATGATGTTTCTATCTTTCACCATCAATCACTTTTTTTTCCTATATTTACCCTTTAACTCTATAATAAAAATAAGAGTTTCCAGTAAAGCAGGCAAGGCAATATTTTTTTCCTTTTTTTTTACTGTTGAACTGCATATGATAAGATGGTATTAACTGTGTGTTCCTTGCTCATCAGGTTTTAGTAGAACTCACCAGGCAGAAGAAAACTGAGGAAACAGTACTTGTATTTGATGTAATGCACCTTGGGACAGAAGCTACTGTCAAAACTTATAATTTAGCAGCTGTATCGTATTTAAAGAAAATAAGCTTGGATTACTATGAAATTGGAGGTACTAAGCAATGGGAGAGAAGTGTACTTGTGTGTGTGTATCAGTCTGAAACTGGCTCTTCTGTCTCTTGTGCTCACTGAAATCTAAATGTGGTTCTGGTTTTCCAGTGACAATACTGTCCGTTGGCAGTGCTTTTCCTATTGGTACACAGCTCATGATTGGCTCTGGAATCTTGACATGATACTTATTAGATAAATAGCTTAATTTTAAATAAATAGCACTCTATCCAAATTGCTCAATTTTTAGATGGAGAAGGGGTACAGACTTGCCGTTTTGGACTTAAAGAGAAACAGGTATTTGTATTTGGTGGTGCAGTGCATTTTAAGAAATGGTATTGAAACTTAATCCCTATCTTAAAGGCACAAATTTTTTGGTTCTCTGAAAGAACGGGAATTACCCTAATTCTTGTGTATTTTGTGTGGTATGTTACAGGTAAAAAAGCACCCATTCATCTAATTAGCTCCTCAGATAAAGCTGGCTTAGACCTCCTGAAAGTGGAATATATCAAGGTATATGTACAGCTTCTTACATATATTTGTAAAGCATTTACATATATTATAAAGTCTTAAACCTACGATTCAGAGCTAGTGGGTTGTTTTGAATCTTCTGAAGAGCAGCATGACTGGTTGGAATTAATATTAACCTTCATGCAAATTACTATTTTCACAGGCTGACAGAAATGGGCCACATTTTCAGTCTACTTTTGACAACACTGAACAGATGATTCGAGTGAGTGCCTTCAGATTTTACTGCCTATTTTCTTTTTGTTTGCTTGCTTGCAAAGGAGGGATCAAGAATGGTTTTTTGGCTTTCCTGTTCCCCTGGCTTTGCAGCAGGGATATTTAAAGAGTTAAAAAATACTTGAAAGTTTTTATATAACTTAATATTAAAGCGGTATGTTAGTTGGTTTCTTAACTATGGTAAGAACTGTTTAGCTAGTTCATGTAATTAAAATTCGAACTAATGTAAGAATGCATCTTCTCATGCATATGATATAAAGTTCAAGTGCTGAGTATAGGAAAATGAACAGGGGTCCAGAAGTCTTTCCCTATACTGTCAAACCTGTTTGTATTGTGAGTTCCACATAATCAGCACTCTGTTGCCTAAGTTGAACTCGTATACGTTAAAGTTACATTTTTTTGTCACATGGAGTCTCATGTTTTCAACAGGTAGCTTTTTCATCATTGAACCTTCTACTGCATACAGAGGCTCTTATGTCTGCTGTCAGTTTTCTAACAGCTGTTAGTCCGTCAGGCAGTGGAAGCACCAGAGACACACCAACTAAAGACAAAAAGCAAGACGACACAAGATTGAAGAAAGGTAGTTATGTTTGTCAAAATGGTGGTTCTGAAAGGATATATATTTGTTGTATGCTATCAAAATGATCAAATCCCGAGAAACCTGATTAGTTTTGTAGTGTAGGTTGAAGATCAAAGCTCATGTTAATGTGGCTTGCCAGGCTGGAGTATAGCTAGCTACTGGGTAGATATAGATAACGTAAAAAAACCCCACTACTGTGAAACTATTGAGTTACTAATCTAATGTTTAAAATAATTATACTGTGCTACTTAATTCCTCTTAACCCAGCAATTACCCTGAATTTATAAGGAGTGGAATTGTTCCAGTAGAGAGCTAGATGGGAATCATACCAGATATAGAATTACAAGCAAGTGCTGACATACTGTACTTTTATCAATAGAGTTGCCTTCAGAGGAAGAGTTGTTGCTCTAAGATGGGATCTTACAGAGTTAGTCATGGTAATGGTGATGAAAGAAACTATAGGACACAAAACTAGTCATCTGGATTACCCCCCAAAAACCCTAAACCAAAACATCCCTCACATACCCTTAGGAATTTAAAATTTAAGTGAAAATATTCATTCTATGTACACTGAAAATCCCCCCTCTCTTATTTCTAGTGGCTAGACCTTCCAAGGATAAAGATGTCTTTGACTTCAAGCTTTTTGCCGAGCTGGATGCATTCTGTTTAAATATTTGTGATGAAAAAAAGAACATTGCAGAAATCAAGATACAAGGTATTGAATTTTTAGTAGTAACAGATTTGGTAGTTTAGTTTCAAAGTAACTGATAATAATTAGACTGAAAATATTTAAGGTATAAATTTTCAGCATATAACTCTGTACAATTAACATTTAGTTGTTGTACAAACATGGCTTATGGTATTGCTTTCAAAATCATTTCCCTAGTGTGTCATAATGGTTTGGCTTCCAGCTAGAAAAGCATGATGAATTATCCTTCAGGTAATCTCCTTCATGTTTTGAAGGAGTTGGAGTATGAGTGACTTTTCATATTGTACTGAGCTTTGGGTATTTTTCTACTATGCCTGAATTATTTAGGGTAAGAAACCCCTTAAAACTGCTTACTTTGGTTTTGTAGTCCTAGGGCTTGTTTGGGTTTCTTGTTCTGGTTTTGTTTCTTTTTTTTTTTTTTTTACCCCTCAATGGAGTATAAATATTAACAAATGTGTGATATACAAGAATGTATATCCAGTAATCCAGTTCATTTAAAGTTTTTTGCTTGTGCTCATCTTTAATTTATATGATGTATGCACACAAGATTTTGTATGCAGAAGGGTTGTATTCAAATACATTACAGTACCATCTTATTAAAATAATCTCAGTAATTAACTCAGTAGCCTGGTTTTTAAGAGATGAACTATTGTTTGAATATTTTTCTGCGAATAGCAGCTCATTTCTTTCCAGATATGATTGATACTGAGCCAGTATCTGTATTTGAAATATTTCTATTTTGTTTTGTTCCCAGCTATGGTGTGGCTGCATTTTCAAACCTTAATGACACCATAGTGGATGCACTTGGGTTTCAACTCTAGACAATATACATGTTTTCTGTGTCTAAGTGATAAAATGCAGAAAGTCTCTATTTCCAGAACTTAACTTAGAATACTTTATTTTGGTAGTTGGGGAATTACTTGTGATTATTCTGACTTTGATACAGAGAGACTAAAATGCCTTGAATCCTATAGGGCCCTTTTATTTACAGTCTCTTCAGCAAGTCTTGTGGTAACTGACTTAATTTGATAACTGAGAAAAGAATCAAGTGTGTTTAGGTATTTGTTGTGATTTTATTTTTAAAAATGTGATTTATTTTAAAAAAAATATTTCTTGAATTTAGCTAACTATTAAAAAAAGTTTTAGTTTATTGCAATGTCTAATTTCTATAAGTTTTTTCACCTCCACTACTGGTGTGGTGTGTGTCCCCAGTCTGAAAATGAGGGTTACTTCTGTTATGGGATACTACTGTTTCTCTCTTGATGCTTTACAGGTCTTGATTCGTCTCTCCTCCTTCAGTCAAGTCACACTGTATTCTTTGCCCGACTAAAGGACATAATTGTCACGGATGTTGATTCAAGGACTCTTCATAAAAAAGTACTCAACTACAAGATATTAAGTTTTACTTGATTCTTGGTTAGTTTTGTGTGTATAAAAGTGAAATGTAATGTATATTCTTATTCCACTCTTTTTGAAACATTGATTTGTTGTGAATACCTCTTTTCAAATCAAATAGATGGTAAAGCATAGGTTTTCATATCACAAGAATGGGTGCCCCAAAAGATTAAAAAAAATGGATCTAATATGCATCTGTTAGGCTGATGATATCTTTAGCTCTTATGTTAAGTCCCATTTCAGAAGCTGCTGATGGCTAGTAGGTACTGTTTCTCTCTTTCTAGGCTGTGTCGATAGTAGGAGATGAAGTTTTCAGTTTCAATTTGACATTAGATCCATATGCCACAGAGGGAGAAGCTTACACTGACATGTCAAAAGTGGATGGTACCGTATCTTTGAAAGTGGGCTGTATTCAGATAGTGTTCCTTCACAAATTTCTCATGTCTCTTTTGGTAAGTTTTTTTTCCTTCATACGTTCCTGCTCAAATTATTTGTCCTGGGTTCAGCAGTAGCAGTCATTTTTCTCCTCAGTAGCTGGTGCAGACCCAGGTTGTTAGTCTTCCCTGTTTGTGTCTCAGTGCAAGCGGTAACTGAAGTTTCTGGAAGAAAAGTATGGGCTTAATTTTTGTTTATACTATGAAAAAACTTGAAGTTCTAACTGGTTTGAAATTCAAAAACTAACATAGTGCAAGTAAGCCACTTGCCACACTCTGCTTTGGAAACATAAAAGCCTGGTGCTACTAAGGTAATTTGGAGGTTTTGTGTTTGCTACCCTTTCTGCCTTGGCAAAAGTCTGTTGATTGCAGACATATCTGAACTAACATTAGAGAGAAAATTTTCTGCAAGGTTAGATGCTGTGAGGACTACAAAGTAATGTAAAGATTTGTTTTGTACCTTCATCTATTATCCTAATGTTAGCTTTTTACAGCACTAGTGAGCTTTCTGTCATTCAGTACTGGCTTTGAAAGGAATTAGTATTCACTGGGGGCAAAGAGGGGGTCTAAAAATAATATGTAGAAATGGATTTAAACTTAGTGATTTTATTGGTTAGTATGTTTTTGACCCTTAGTTGGAGGTCATGACAGAAAGCACTAGGTTGTCTTTCCCCAGGATGGAATTTAACACACTAGGCAGTGTAATTGGTTGTTGATGTTGGTTATGTTGATCATGTAAAATGAAAGTAATCTAGGTTAAAAAAAACTTAGACATTTTTCCTTTCTTTTCAACTGCTTATTCTAGACCTTCTTGAACAACTTTCAGACAGCTAAGGAGACACTGACTGCTGCTACAGTCCAAGCTGCAGAGAAGGCTGCTACAAGTGTAAAAGACTTGGCTCAAAGGAGTTTTCGACTTGCTATGGACATTCACTTGAAAGCACCAGTTATAGTCATTCCTCAGTCCTCAGTTTCCCCCAATGCTATAGTAGTAGATCTTGGCTTGATTAAAGTTCAGAACCAGTTTAGCTTGGTGTCTCCAGCAGGCAGTTCACTCCCTCCAGTCATTGACAAAATGGATGTGCAGCTGACACAGCTGAAACTGTCTAGGTAAAGTGCGCTTTGCTAGGTAACACCATAGCTAACTAGTAATATTAATACTCTGTAAGATATTAATCTGCTTGCTTAAAAACCATGGTTGGTGGGAGTATTAAAAAATTCGCAAATTTAAAATGCTAACCTGTTAAGTCAAATATATCAGTAGTAGAACAAAATACTGTTCTGCATAGGCAGCTGTGGAAGCCTATAGAGATACTGGATTTGAGATTTTAAGATGTTGTTTTGAAAATGGAGCGTATGACTCAACTTCTAACTTGTCCAACATGTGTTTTGTTTTTGTTCCCCCCATTTTATTTTAAGGACTACTATGGAGACAGGTTTATTGCATCAGGACATTGAGATACTTCACCCTATTAATTTAAGCTTGTCGGTGAAACGAAATCTATCTGCAGCTTGGTTTCATGAATTACCAGTACTGGAGGTCACAGGGTATCTGGATACACTGAATGTAAGTTTTATGAAAAGAACGTGGTGAGAACCTCGTGAAAATTCTTAACACAAGACTAAACTTTGTTATTTCTGGGCACAAAGGTGCAAAAGTTGCATTTTAGGGGTGTTGATAAGGTTTAACCTACCTGTATGAATGTGGAGGTTTGGAAGTGTTATATAAAGTACCCAAACTTCTGTGTGCATTTGTGGAACTGAGAGAAAGAAAAGGGAAAACTCTATTAAGAAAACTGAAAGGGGTGTCAAGGAGTCCGGGTAATCCCCTGCCAGAAGGCAGGACCAATTTAAATCAAATGTTTTTTTGTCCTGTTCTCTGAGCAAGTCTCTTTTTCAGTACCTTTTTTGTTTTAAATGGAATCTTCTTGAGAGGAGTTGAAATGAATGCAAATATTTGCCTTAGTGACTCCAGCTTTGTTACTTACTGTCTCCCTTGAATGACCTCAAAATATTTTTTTCTGGCAATTTATATACTATGAAAGAAAATACCAGATACATCTTAGTTGAAACTGGAGTTTAATCAACATGAAGCAGCATGTCATTTATACAAAAATACTAAAAGCACAGAAACACTAAATAAAGGCTGTGATATATATTGGTGTAAGTTTAGAACCTCCTTAATGTCCTAATCCTTCAACAATAAAGGGTTAAAAGAATTTCCCTGTGTTATTTAAGGGGTGATGCAGCTGACTATAGATCTGTAAATAAGAACTCTGCTTGCCTGGAAACATTGCTCTGCTTTGCTAGCTAGTGGTATATTCAAGAACAGTATTTTTTTCTTGCAAACTGTGGTCTGCAATTTTGTAGGTTGTATTGAGTCAAGAGGATTTGAATGTCTTTCTCAAAGTGTTGACTGAAAACCTTGGTGAAGCAGAAGAAAAACTAACTCCTGCAAAATCAGTACTGCAAACGGAAGGTCAGAAATGGGATTTTGTTGTCATGAATATTAAGTATGTTAGCTTTCAGAAATAAGGGAAAGTTTTTATTATCTGGAAAGCAAGCTTAGATCTGAGAGCATCATGTGAGAGTGATAAATGTGTTATAATTTTGCAAGGACAGTGTTTATACTTTAATACTTGAAAAAAGTGAAAGCATTACAAGATAAAAGTTGGTAGTCATGTTAGCTAAATTGTCTCAGAACTAGCAAGGCATTGAGACGTCAGAATCTTCTTGTTGCAGAACATGTTCCTGTTTTGTTTGCTTGCTCTGAAGTTAAAGGCTGTGCTTGTGGCAATATTGCTACCTTATTTTAGGTGAACATAAACCATCTAAATGAATAGAAGAATTGTGCGTGTTTCTTGAGCTAAACAAATGGTGGCAATTTCATAAGTTAACCAATTCAGTGAATGTTTCAGGTAAAACCAGAGAAGTGGAGAAATCTGTTTTGACACAGGATAAGAGTGTTCCAGAAGGAATGCTGCCTGAAAAGACAAAAAGAACATTAAATGAAGATGTAGTCAATATGCTACTTAATTTTGAGATCAAAGAGGTATGTATCCATCTGTGAACTGTATTGTTACAATTTCAGTAAGTGAATCAAGTCTATTTCTCATAAGTAGTGGGCTACCATGTCCATTTTAACTGCTTGAAGAAGATGGTACACAGCAACCACAAGAAAACAAAAACCCAGAACCCAGATTCTTCAGCTTTTTCTTGAGCTGTCTTCTTTGTCTGTATTGAGATTATAATTATAGAATATTTAACCTAGACAATACAAATAATGGGGAAAACCAGACTTATTTTAGATGTTCTGCACTCTTCTAGCCTTAATCCTTCATTATGCTGTATGTGGTTCTCTTACTAACAAACTAGTGGAAATAAGCTAGAACTAGTATTTTTCCTTTAGGGATATTAAGTCTGAAGGTTAGGTTGTAGCTGAAGGACTGGCTAAATGCAATCAATTAACAAAGATACCTTATGCATAAGAAATCATCCAGGCAGGCAGGGCCAGCAGGGAAACATATTCTATGTGAGTGGTAGGAGATCATGTAAAAAAACTAAGTTTTAAGGGCACTAGAACTACTTGTTCCATAACTGGAGTGTAAACAGGTAGCAAGTTGATAGCATCCCAGGTTTTGGTTTTTTTTCTGGTTTTGCAGAATTACAGTTGCAATTGGGTGATGAGGTACCTGTCAGCAAAGAGCAGGTAGTTATCCAGTGGGGATCCTTATTACTCTTGGCAGCTTCTAGCTTTGAGAATTGCTGTTTTGGCTGTGAAGAATTTTATTTTTATGCTAGGACTGAGGCATATTACAGGCTAACCTGTGGTGCTTTGTGTTGTCTCATTTAATGTATCTTATGAACAATTCTGTCTTCCTTAATATGGTTTTACACAGGCTTCACATGGAATTTTTTACCAATGTCAGTGTTGTCTGTGGACTCTATGTTAGGTGTTTACTGTTAAAATGCTGATTTGTTAATATACAAAGTGTTTACCACCTGATAATGCAGACAAAGTATCGACAAACCTGATTTTTTTCAATTCCTCACGTGGTAAACTGTTAGGTGAGGCAATTCTTAGTTTGCAACAATGGAAGATGATTGCCTTATGAAATAATTGCATTGAAATGAACATAATTCATTAATGGCTATATCTACTTCCACTTTAGTTTTCGGCTACATTTAGAAACACAAGTTTTTTCTCATTTCCAAAGTTCTCATCATGTAATGCTTACAACCTTCTATAAATTAAGAATTGTAATGTTGAAACATTTGTGGCCTTAATTATTATTTTCATAGTAACAGATATTCAAAGATAGATTCGTGTTGCTGTTTTATGCTGTCCTTCCCTCCAGACCAGTATGATTTGTAGTAATCCTTATTTCCATAATCAAACTTTGTATGTAGCACTGTGTAGTGTCTGATTACAAAACTGACATATAGCTTGATAAGATCAGGATGTACTACCAGAACACCAAAAGTAAATTCTAGCCAGATTTATTCTAGATTAATACTGCTTTTGAAGCATAGGTACAACTGCATGCCATAGTATCTGGACATCTTTACTTAGATAGCAAACTTGTTTCCCTTTCCATATTCCAGGTTACAATAACCTTGATGAAGCAGGTTCAGAAAGAGAGACATCCATTACATATTCTGACTGTGCTACAGCTTGGAACTGAAACCAAAATTAGAAATCATGAGTTGACAGCAGCAGCATATCTGAAAAAAATGATGATGAGATGCACTGAAATTAATGGTAAGTCATATCGAAAGCTGAAATGTAGTCAGTACAGTGTGTGCAGGCAGCTTGTGTAGTAAGAGGATAGCATAGTCATAAATAATAATTTGGGGAGAAGAAAGGGCAAAAAGCTATGTTCTGATTTAACTTAATGAAATGTCGTGTGTCATTTAGATTGAGTTAATCTGTTTTACTCCTATTGCTAGAGTATCTTGAGTTAATCTGAGTTAGTTGCGTGCTTTGAGTAGAAAGGGTCATTCCTGAGAAGTATTTCATCTCTCTGGGGGGTCTTTATGGAACTTCTGAAGCTGTACTTTTTGACCAGTTCTGACAACACTGGAGATCCAGCCTGCTTCCTTGATGGGTCAAGTAGCAATTCAAAGTGATATTGAAGTAATTACTAAAATAGCCAGTATTCAAAGTAGAAAAGTATAGAGTATAAAAATATATACATTTTATAATATATAATGTATATTTTTATAGAAATAGAAAAATGTAAATACAGGAATGAAAAACTAATTAAAGGAATGCAAACAACTTTCCAGTTTTTAATATTCTTCTAGGACCAAGAAAGTTAGTTTTTCTATCTTAATTAAAAATAAAATCAAATCAGTACAACATTTCATAAGGTAATGCTTAATCTGCAGCTTCTCAGTGAAAAGAGATGCTTATGTTAACTATTTCAGCAACAATAGTATATTATTGAGAATTAGCATGGGAGTATTCCATAGGTGGAGTAAAGCTTGTGAGTGGAAATAATTTATGGTTTTATTTCTTTATTTTCAGACTCAAAAGGAGATCCCCTTTGCATTATTAATTCTTCAAGTGAGACAGATGAACATCTTCTGAAGATGGAATACATTAAGGTTTCAATACCTTTTAATTAAGATTATATGGGAAGTAAAATAAGGCTTCCATACTTGGCCTGTTTGGGTTTCTTTTTTTTTCTGGTTTTAAAACCTGTAGGATTTGTATCTAAAGCTTATGTAGGTCTTCTTCCAAATGCCTGTTGTTTAACTTCCACACTCTCCACTGCTTCCATACAGTGCTTGCTTCATAAGTCAACACAATTACTGAAATCACTGGTGAAGCCAAATGTTTGTATGTGTTCTCTGTGAACAACACAGGTTAGGGCCTTTGTGAAATTTAACAGGTTGAAAGTGCCTTTGCCTATGTAAGTGATAGGTGGCTCTCTACAGGTGGTAAGCAACCTCCAAAAACTGCACAAAAACTTGGGAAGCTGATAGGTCATAGAACCAGTGGGCTAGTGGTTTTCATATCTATAATGGCATAAACAAGTGGATTCGTTCTGACAGAGTACTAAGCATCAATTGGTCCAGTTTAAATACATCCTAGGTAAGAGAAAATATTGTAACTGGCCAGTTGAACTTTTATAACATATATGTTAAAAAATGTCACTGAACATTTGCAAGTACCCTGTTCTGTTTGCATTGATCATGTACTATATTTAGAGAACTTGTTTATGCATCAATTCCCTTTGTTTTCTTTTGCAATGGGAATAATCCTTATACCTGTGTGTGTGTGGCAAATTCAGTTAATAAATTCAGTAAATTCAATAGAGACTGACTGTGTGCTTGGGTTTTCTTATTTCTTCCCTTAGGCAGATGCTGATGGACCAGATTTTGTTACTACTTACGGAAGCACCAAGCAAAACATCAATGTGAGTACTGGATGTGTGTAATTTGCTTTAAGCTTCTCAAATAACAACAGTTGTGTGAATCGGTTACTCACTTGTTTTCTCATTTAAGGGGAAAAAAAGCCCCAGGAAACAAACAAAAACCCAACCCAAACCCCAGTCTCCTAACTCTCTCATTATGAGAGCTTACTGCTTTATATTTAACTACTTCAAAGAGGAATCCAGGAGGAAAAAAGGATTATTATTATTTTACAGAAGTATGTAGTTGTATTAATTTTTTAAACTAGAAGCTTTGCATTTTAAGTTAGTTAGAATTTATAAGGACATATTTCTAACTGAGACCTGTAGGATATGTTTTATTTCTACAGTGATACACTTGGTACTGTGTGTAGCGAAAGCTTTGTGTTCCAGAGCTTGAAAGTTTGTAACACTGAAATTGTGATGTGCGGTGACAGGTTGAACAAGTGTTTTCAGGTCATTTTGCTTTTAAACTCTTTCCTTTAAAGTAGTAGTGGTGGATGAAGTTCACTTCTTAACAGCCGTATGTGGAGTTTGAAGTGGCTGAACAACATCAGAGTCAAGAGAGAGCATCCTTAATGTTACCAGTAAACCCAGCATTTACCAAGAATTGCTTTGAGCCAGAAGTCAGCTAGCAGACTTTCGGCTGACTCAGTAGTACTGTCTGAAGTAGTTGTGACTCCCATAATTGCTGTTCTGATAGCAGATTTTGATTCTTGTTGTTTCATTCTGTCATACGTACTAAGATATCTCTAAATGTGGTTGGTTCTGGAGATGTCAACCGAAGTGCTCAATAGTCCACAATGAAATGCAGCAGAACTAAGCTTACCAAAAACGCATAACCACACAAAGCATCCATTTTTAGGTTGACACTGTTCCTCTATAGCTGTATTAAGCTTCCATTCTGTAGCTCCCTCATCTGTTCTGAGGCTTGTGTAGTGTTAACTTGGAGAAAATATAAGCTTAATTCTTTGACAGTAAACCTGAGTTACTATGCAACAGACTGCTACTAAATAACAGTATCACTCTGTCTTGCCCTCATTTTAGGTCACCTTTTCATGTTTGGATATAGTGCTTCACACAGAGGCTTTGCTTTCCATCATGAGTTTTCTCACGTTCAGTATTCCATCAGGTGGTCTTTCCAGTACTGATAAAGCATCATACCACAAGCCTCAAATAAAAGAACAAGAAAAAGGAAGTACAGTTAAACCAGGTAATGTGGCATTAGGCCATGCTTTTGTTGCTCAACAGCATCTAGCCTTTGGTTTCAGAATACCAGTTGGGTGGTTGCAGTACAGTTTGTGAGAAAATAATCTCGTTAAGGAAAGGCTTTTTTTTTCTGTTGCTTATTTGACAGATTGTCCTCACTCAATATAACTTTCCTAGGTAGTGGCGTGACTTTATTATAGAAGTTTAATAAATGATATTACAGTGACCAGTACTAAAGCCTTTCCAGAGCCTCAGTGTCACAACCATGTTGCTTTCCAATTGAAAAAGGCTCGAAAGAGTGCTTTCATAGCTGAAAATGAACATTCTTAACTCTAGGGGAAGCAAAGAGAAGTTCTGAACTCAAGGCTGTTGTGCTTCTTTTAAAGATTGGTACTGTAACCTTGAAATAGTGTGAGGTTTTTGTATGGAATCTACTTCAGAATGTTTTCTCAGGTACTGTGTGATTGATTCTTGTGTTCGTAGCATTGTTTGGGAAATTCAAGGAACATTCCTCATGTGTTATAGTGTTTGAAATAATGAAATGCACACTGTATTCTGCATGAAAACTATGTATAAAAAAGGAGCAAAAAAAATCATCTTGATTGCTCTTTGCCTGGGTTAGTTGGTGAATATCATTGTGCCAGAAGAAAATTGTGTTAATAGAAGAATTGTTTTATGTCTCAACTGAAAAATAGAGTAATTTTTAGGGAATAACTCCAGGTTGCTTTTGGAATAGTTCGTATATGTACAAAACAAATTATTTAACATTCTTCTGAAGTTCTTACATGACTCTTGTGTTCCCTGTCCAGTGTCTGGTAATGCAGCCCATGATGATATCTGTGAACTAAAACTCGTTGCAAAGCTGAATGCATTTCGTATTACAGTGTGTGATCAGACCTGTAGCATTGCAGACATTAGAATACAAGGTAAGGGTATCAGTTTATTTGATTGTAGCAAAAGTTACATTGTTTCCCTCCATTCATTCACTTCTGAAAGGTTAGCATGTGTGCATCGTAAACATGTTTAGCATATGTTTGAATGTATTTTCATTGTATGATATGAGTGCAATTAAATATTTTAATAAATAAAAATCCTGCAAGGGAAGAAAACACTTGACATGGAAAAAGAAGACAATTTCTAAGTGGAGCAAACTTAAAAGAAATGAAGGCACTATGTAATAAATAACACAAATTTCCATTTTTCACTAGCTAGATACTAGATACTGTTGGGAATTTTTACTCCACTCTTAGAGTCAATTTATGCTGGCAAGTTTGTCATGTGTAATAAGGTTAGCATTGGTTGCTACATGGTGGAATGCTTGTTTCTAAGCTGTTCTTGTTCTTCATAGTCAGTAATAAATAATGCTTCTATTTAAAAAAGCTGTTGACTTTACAAATGCACTTCATCAAGTTGTTATCTTCTTCCTTTTGTCTCAAATCAGGAATGGATGCATCTGTAGTTATGAAACCTAAAAAGATTAAAGTATTCTCCAGACTTGAGGACATTGTAATTACAAACGTTGATCCAAAAACAATCCATAAAAAGGTGAGGTGATGTGCGGATTTTAAACAAAATTACCTGGTTCTTTGTTTAATGACAGCTCTGTAGTTGGTTTGCGATGTTGTATAATACTAAGTACAATGTAACGTACACAATATTAAGCAAAGTTTCATTGGTAATTTCCTTTATCTTAGGGTAGCAAAACATGTTTCCATTCTTCTTTCTAATCATGTTTGCATTGGTGTGTTTAATTGTGTAGCATGGGTTAAATATAAAATGGGCTACAGATAACCAAGTGCAAAGAGACAAACCTTTTGTGCCTAACATATGTATGTCCAAGTATTGCTCATAAGTTGCAATTAATCTTTATGTAGAAATATTTCTTGTTTGATAACCTAAGCAGTAATTCTATCACAGATTACTGTCTGCCAGCATTAACTATATGCACTTAATCTTCTAGGCTGTCTCCATAATGGGAGAGGAAGTGTTTAGATTTCACATGTCACTTTATCCAGATGCTACTGCAGGGGAAGCCTACAGTGATATGTCAAAGGTGGATGGTAAAATGTCTCTGAAAGTGGGCTGCATCCAAATAATTTACCTACATAAGTTCTTTATGTCTCTCTTGGTAAGTCATTAGTTTCAGTTCTTTTCTTGACATTAGAAGTTTTATTAAGAAAATAAAATGCAGTCAGCTCTTTGTAACCTGAGCTCTCTTATTTATTATCTCTTATTATATCTCTCAAGCTTATAGAATTATTTTGCTGAAGAGGTGTCACTTAAGTTGTACTGCTTTATGCAAGAATGACAAATAAGGAAAAGGGTGACAAGTACTGAACTAAAGTTGATAGCTTTAATAATATCTTAAAGCCTAAATAAGCAAGCAGTGTCTTAGCTTGTGCATGATTTTAGCCTTTTTTCTGGTTTGAAACTTGCCAGGCTGAATTGGAAAGCTAATATTTCTGCGAGAGTTATATTACTTTTCTTAAGTTTTTGTTTTGCCTGGGTCCTGGCTTTTTTTCCAGGGCTTTTTTTCTCTCACAGAACTCTTACTTTTTTCACTGTCTACCAACAGAACTTCCTAAACAATTTCCAAATGGCACAAGAAGCCCTGATGACAGTCACTGTCCAGGCAGCAGAAATGGCTGCTTCCAGCATGAAAGACTTTGCTAAAAAGAGCTTCCGCCTCTTAATGGATGTCAACCTGAAAGCTCCAGTTATAGTTGTTCCCGAATCCTCAACTTCATCTAATGCTTTGGTAGCTGATCTTGGCTTAATCAGAGTTCAGAATGAATTCAAGCTGGTGTCTTCAGATCAGTCTTCGCTTCCTCCAGTCATTGACAGCATGGACGTGCAGCTAACTCATTTGAAGTTATCAAGGTATACACAGGCTTTTCTTCTGAGTAGAAAAGTGTTCATATGGAAAACAGGCTCATGTTTGATGTGCAGAATTGTTCTATTATTTGAAGATGATAGGTGATAAAAACATATTAAACTCAAACACATATCTTGATCACCCCACAACTAAGTTTAGGAACGCTTTTAGATAGTAGCATGTGTCCACAGTGTCTAAAGCTTCATGGGAAGAAAGGAATAGTAAGACAGTAATTGAGTTCATCTTAAGTGCATACCTGGACATAAGTGCATGTAAGTGCACATTATTATTAATTATGAAAGTAAGTATACCCTTAATTCTTCTAGATCAGTGTATTTGGGATTCTGTAGCTACTAAATGTTTCCTCTGCTGCTTCCACTGTCTTTTGTAGGTGCATTATATCCACGGATTCTCAACCAGATTCTGAAATTCTGCGTCCTGTGAGTTTGACTTTACTGGTCCAGAGAAACTTAGCAGCAAGTTGGTATCATGAAGCACCAACAATTGGAATCAAAGGAGACTTGAAACCAATGCAGGTAATACCATGGCAAAGCAGAGGTGCATCAAAAGTTACATGTATTCTCAGAATAGTATTTAGCCTAGTGAAGGAGCTTGTGAACTCACAGCGATTTGTAATTATTACAGTGTTAAAAGACTTCCAGCTTGACTGTCTCATTTCTAGATCTGTTAGACTTCTGACACTGCATGATGAATAGCTGTGGTGTAGCAGCAAGCATTTCATACAAATGGAATAAAACCTATTGTAATTTTTCTGAGGGTCTGTTGCAGCTATCCTTTGACTCAACAGTTAGTAAATTCCTTGTGGCTATCTGTTGAGTTAGCATTTAAAATCTAGATTTCAGATACTAAATTGTTTTTTATGTAATGTTCAGGTTGAGTGTTTAGATTTATTAGAAATGGGAAGGATAGATGTGGATCTTTGATATACAACAGGTAAAAATTATGGTTGGTATGTTTGCAGAGGGAGGGTTTTACTTTTTTTCTACATTAACCGTATGGATTAAGTGGGTAAAAATGGACTGGGGAGGCTTTTACTTGTTCATGAGTCCTAATTCGCTGCTACATCTGTGTTGTGGCCAAATGTGGCACTGTGAAAATGTAGAAAAAGTATTTGAACACTGTAATATGGGTTTAGTGAATGCATCTTGTGACTTGATACTGCTTATTTTTTTTTCATGCTCGTGTTATAATTGGATTCAGATCCGTTAACTCTTTAAAAGCCTGCTGAATGATGGTTTCTTTAGCATATACAATGTAAATCTCAACATTAATGTTATCTGGTAATGTTTCTGGATTGCTTAATGTGCTTATGATTCTAAATCAATCATATTTAGCAGGCAAAGAGCTTTTGCAAGACTGGAAAGTGTTTCTCATGTGGAGTGTTAGTGCTTGTTGTAACTCCTGTTCATAACAAGTAACAAATGATATTTTAGGAAAAATGGGCAAATTATTTAGGGTTATTTGGCCAGGATCATTTTGACTAGACAGCTTGTGTATGGTGGAAGCAGCATGTTGCTTCTTCTCAATATTTGTGTACTGTGTTGGAAAGAAATACTGTCACTAAAACTGAATTTGTGGGTTTATCACTTTATAGATTGCGCTTAGTGAAGAAGATCTAACTGTTGTAATGAAAATTTTACTTGAAAACCTTGGAGGAGCTGCTTC
Source organism: Melopsittacus undulatus (assembly GCF_012275295.1). Classification (NCBI taxonomy): domain Eukaryota; kingdom Metazoa; phylum Chordata; class Aves; order Psittaciformes; family Psittaculidae; genus Melopsittacus; species Melopsittacus undulatus. The sequence goes on from NC_047535.1 coordinate 15,680,868, forward strand.
CCGGCAAAACACTGTGCAAGAAAACATCGAAGATACACAGATAATTAAAAAAGGGAAAGTTCCAAGTGAATCAGATTTCTGTGAGGGTATGTTTGTAGCTTTTGTAGTGTGTTTTTTGCGATTCATCTTTTGTAATATGATAATTCTTCAGTATAGCAGTGACTCTTATAAGCTGCATGTGGTTTGAAAAAGAAAGCCAAACCGATTATGTTTATGCACACCTACATCAATTGAGGATGTTATTATTATTCAAATAGTGTGTTAATGTGAGCAGTATATACCTCTGGATGAAGTACTGTTAACACTTTGTAAAAATGTTTTTATTTGTGTTCAAAACTTAACACTCTCAATGTAAAAAATTACTGTTCAACTTATACTTGTTTTAATATAGTATGAGACGAAACTGGAAGGAACAGTAGTGCATACTCCTTGAGCAGTCGTGGTGCTTTCTGTAATGTACATTAAAGCAAATCAAGAACTACAGTAAATTAGTGACAGTTTTCTTTCAAGGTTCTTAAGCCACTCTGTGGTGGGAAACTTTACATGCATTGAATAGAACAAAGGGATGTTGAGTAAATGAAAGTGTGGCATGTTCTGAGTAGTCTCACAGATTTGGGGCTTTTCCTCCTTTTGTGACTTTCTGATCTTCATTGAAAAAGAAACAAACCAACAACAACAAAGCCCAAATGAACAAAATGCAAAACACAAGGAAAACCACCAAGAAAAATACCCCAAACTTGCTGTAGTAGCGAAATGTAAAGCTATTTTCTTTTCACTCGCAGGTCCTCTTCTTGCATCTGGACAAAAAAGTGTTTCTGCAGTTCAGTCTTCTGTGGAATGTTACACGACACTTACATTTGACTTTACTTTTGAGTCACTTTCAGTAACTCTCTACAACAGTGATATGAATCAGGTTTGTGACAAAGCTTTTATCATGTTAGTGGGGTGGAGAATTTTGGCTTCTTCCATGGATGGAACTCAGGATAGTAAACCAGAGTTTTGTTTGTTGTGTTGGCTTTGGAATGCCTGCTTTATGGAGCTTATGCAATTTATCCTGGAATTTTGTGGGTTTATGGGCAGAGAATGTCATTAATTTGAAGGATGTAAGTGCATTTCTAAGGATCTCACTGAATAAAGGCAATAAGCCAACCTAGAAAAACCACTCAGGATTTGATTCAGTCATTCCAGTTATCAAAAACAAAGATCCAAGGTATACATGTCCCAGGCTTCTCTTCTGCATATCTCTGACTGTGAGCAATAGTGAGAATCTTTCCTGTGCTGAAAAGAGTAGAGAAAGATGTGCAATGTTGTCTTACTTTTATGACTTCATATGCTTTGTCCTGATGGGAAGGTGCTTGCTTTTTGAGTCTTGGTACTACAGCCCAACTTGTATTTTCTGTTTTCTCCCTGAGGTACTTTAATTTATATGAATGGAGGGCTGAAGAGAGCAACAGTCCTAATCAGATCCTTAAATTCATGGATCAAAATGCATGTGGCTAGCCGCAAGGGAAGCATGGTTATTACTTAGTACTGTAATAACTGGTCCTACTGTTTCTCATTATTTAGAAGTCTCTGCTTTCGCTGCATAGTGACAAATTACGCCTTGGTGAACTTCGACTGCATCTCATGGCATCGTCAGGGAAGATGTTTTCAGATGGGTCAATGGATATAACTGTTAAACTCAAGGCATGTACCCTGGATGATCTCAGAGAAGGGATTCAGAATGTGACTGCAAGGTAAGTTTGAGTGCACACGAAATGAAAATACTTCATGCAGTTTGTTAGGAAGACTGTTTCCTTGTTCTGTCATTTGCTTCACATGGGATGGATAAAACTTCAATTTAGACTGTTTAGTGGAATAAGGCTGTTGGTTGTTGCTTGTCGTACTGTGCACTAAAGCAGTGAATGTAGCAATGAAGAAAAACATTGGGGATAAAACGATTCTGTGAATGATGTCATTTTAATAACATTGAGAAAGTTTCTTATTTTATACATTGAAACCAGGTTATAGAATCATAGAATAGTTAGGGTTGAAAAGGACCTTAAGATCATCTAGTTCCAACCCCCCTGCCATGGGCAGGGACACCTCACACTAAACCATATCACCCAAGGCTTCATCCAACCTGGCCTTGAACACTGCCAGGAAAGGAGCATTCACAACCTCCCTGAGCAACCCATTCCAGTACCTCACCACCCTAACAGTAAAGAATTTCTTCCTTATATCCAGTCTAAACCTCTGCTGTTTAAGTTTCAACCCATTATCCCTTGTCCTATCACTGCAGTCCCTAATGAATAGTCCCTCCCCAGCATCCCTGTAGGCCCCCTTCAGATACTGGAAGGCTGCTATGAGGTCTCCACGCAGCCTTCTCTTCTCCAGGCTGAACAGCCCCAACTTTCTCAGCCTGTCTTCATAGGGGAGGTGCTCCAGTCCCCTGATCATCCTTGTGGCCCTCCTCTGGACTTGTTCTAACAGTTCCATGTCCTTTTTATGTTGAGGACACCAGAACTGCACACAATACTCCAGGTGAGGTCTCACAAGAGCAGAGTAGAGGGGCAAGATCACCTCCTTCGACCTGCTGGACACACTCCTTTTGATGCAGCCCAGGATACAGTTGGCTTTCTGGGCTGTAAGCGCACACTGAAGCTGGCTCATGTTCATTTTCTCATTGACTAACACCCCCAAGTCCTTCTCCGCAGGGCTGCTCTAAATCTCTTCTCTGCCCAGCCTGTAGCTGTGCCTGGGATTGCTCCGACCCAAGTGTAGGACCTTGCACTTGTCATGGTTAAACTTCATGAGGTTGGCATCAGCCCACCTCACAAGTGTGTCAAGGTCCCTCTGAATGGCATTTCTTCCCTCTAGCATATCAACCGAACCACACAGCTTGGTGTCATCGGCAAACTTGCTGAGGGCACACTCAATTCCACTGTCCGTGTCAGCAACAAAGATATTAAACAAGACCAGTCCCAACACCGATCCCTGAGGGACACCACTCGTTACTGGTCTCCAGCTGGACATTGAACCGTTGACCACAACTCTTTGAGTGCGACCATCCAGCCAGTTCTTTATCCACTGAGTGCTCCACCTATCAAATTGATGTCTCTCCAATGTAGAGACAAGGATGTCATGTGGGACAGTGTCGAATGCTTTGCACAAGTGCAGGCAGATGACGTCAACTGCTCCACCCCTGTCCATCACTTTTGTAGCCCCGTCATAGAAGGCCACCAAATTGGTCAGGCAGGATTTTCCCCTAGTGAAGCCATGCTGGCTGTCACTAAGCACCTTGTTGTTTTTCATGTGCCCTCGCATGCCTTCCAGGAGAATCTGCTTTCAGATTTTGCCAGGCACAGAGGTGAGACTGACTGGTCTGTAATTCCCCGGGTCATCCATTTTCCCCTTCTTGAAGATGGGGGTTATATTTCCCTCTTTCCAGTCATCGGGAACTTCACCTGACTGCCATGATTTTTCAAATATGATGGCCCAGTGGCTTTGCAACTTCATTTGCCAGCTCCTTCAGGACCCGCGGATGGATTTCATCAGGTCCCATGGACTTGTGTACATTCAGGTTCTTAAGATGGTCTTGAACCAGATCCTCTTGTACAGTGGGCCCAAGGTGTAGATTTTCACAGTCCCTGCGTCCGCCTTCCAAGACTTGGGTGGTGTGGTCAGAGCCTTTGCCAGTGAAGACTGAGGCAATGAAGTAATTCAGAACCTCAGCCTTCTCCAAATCCTGTGTAGCCAGTTCTCCCGAAAGTTTCCAGAGGGGGCCTACGTTGTCCCTAATCTGTTTTTTAGCCACTACATACCTATATAATCCCTTCCTGTTATCTTTAACATCCCTTGCCAAGTTTAGCTCTAAGTGGGCCTTAGCTTTCCTAACACGGTCCCTAACTTCCCTGACAACATCCCTGTATTCATCCCAGGCCACCTGTCCTTGTTTCCACCTTTTATAAGGCTCTATTTTCCTGTGAATTTTTCTCAGTAGCTCCTTATCCATCCAAGGGGGTCTCCTGGCCCTTCTGCTGCACTTCCTTCTAGTCGGGATGCAACACTCCTGAGCTTGTAGCAGGTGATCCTTGAATATTAACCAAGAGTCTTGGGCGCCCCTGCCCTCTAGGGGTATATCCCATGGAACCTTGCTAAGCAGGTTCCTGAAGAGGCCAAAGTATACAAATGTCTGGGAGGATTGAATCATATTATGGTTTTGGTTGGAAGGGACCTTAAAGATTATATAGTTCCAACCCCTGCATGGAAATATTACAGTAAGCCATGTAGAACAGCTGAGTAGAGAGGAACCAGTCTCAGCTAAGAGGTATCTGTGCACTGAAACTTCAGTCTGATTGGTACATGCCACATATGCTGGTGCAGAACTGTAGCACATGGATTTTAAATTGAAATTGCTGAGGAAGTGTATGCCTTATTATTCCTGGAGGAAACATAGATCGCTTATTGTAATTCTTATTTACAAATGGCATGAGAAGGAAAAAATTGCACTAACACATCCTTGTTTTTCTAGATTTGTGTGCTCTGGTGTTTGAAATTTTTCTGATTAAACTTGTTTTCTAGAATGATAGACAAGAAAGATGACACAAGTGACACATCTATGATAGATATAAACTACAAGCAGGATAAAAATGGAACTGAAGTCGTTGCTGTCCTTGACAAGCTCTACATATGTGCCAGTATGGAGTTTTTGTTGACAGTAGCAGATTTTTTCATTAACTCACTGCCAGCATCCTCAACTGAAAGATCTGCACAGTTGCAATTAAAGCATATTGCTCCTGGGAAATCCAAGCCAGAAACAGGTCTGTAAAACTTATTTCCATTTCCCACCTCAACTCCCCGCCTTTACAAACTTCATCCTGAAAATAAATCATCCTTAAGTATTTAAAATGTAATCTTGATGTCAGACTTAAGAAGTTTATTCTTCACAATGTGCAAATTGCCCACTTATACCATTGTTTTAAGCCATAGTAGTTGTAAGACTGATCAGTAGAGTTGTGCTCTTCAGCAGAGCTAAATACAAAAAATCACTCATGCTAAATAGGATTTATTTCATTCCTTTGCAATGTAATATTGCAAAGGAAACATCTTTAAGATAAAAAGTGCCACGTATAAAGTAGTTAAGGATTTAGAAAGAACAACTTACTCTCAGGACTACCCAACTCTGTTAGTGGCTGCAAGTAGCTTGCTTTGCTTTTCCTTTAGTGCACCTAACCTCGATTTGGCACCAGTTCCATTGAATAGATGTGATAATCTGATATTGCCAGCAATTGCTAGATGTGAGTAACCCTTACAGTGAGCCCTAGTGTGCAGGAGCGTCACACACCACCATAATGCCTATCACTCAGAACCAAAGTGACTTGAATCCATCACTAGGTTAGACTGTCTTGCTTTTAACTTGGATAAATATGTTAAGATTCTCTCCTTTTATTTGGAGACTGAGTGTTCAGACAAGGAATTGTATATTGCTGATTTGGTTTCAGTTAGTAAATCTTCACTCTAAAGAAGTTAGTTACTTTAGGAATTGAGCCACAAGATAACTATTTCTAACTTGGCTTAGGTTGACTACAGTGTATAGAGCTAATACTGTTCTTTTATAATGTTGAAACAAAGAGCTTCTTCAAAACAAAACTTGTGACCAGTTAGCTGCTCATTTCTGAACATCGTGTCCTGTTCAGTTTCAGCAGTGTATTCCTGTAAAAATTGAAACATTATTTGTTAAATTTGTACCTCTGAATTATGTAGCAATTTTTATTCATGGTTCAGGTATTATGTGCATGATAATGCTTTCAAACATCTTATATTCAATGGGTTTTTTTACTTCGCAGAAATATCTACACGGCCAAATATGTCAATAAAAGCTGTGATCCTAGATCCAGAAATTGTGTTTGTTGCTAATTTGACCAATGCTGATGCCCCTGCCTTAAAAGTTTCCTTCCAATGTGATTTTTCTCTGACATCTGGAAAGCTTGCACAAAGGATGACTGCTCAAGTGAAGGGCTTCAAAGTGTTGGCCTGTGCTTTTCTCAAACCAAAACAAGATAATGGCGTTACTACGGTGAGAAAGAATGTTGTTACTCTGAAATGTGGTGTTTTATGGAAGCAGCATCCCTTTGTTCTATTATGGGAATAAAAATTACAAGAACGGGAGCTATATTAATAATCAAATTAATTTTTTGCTCAGGTGTTACGGCCATGTTCTTTGGTCATGGAAAATATGATGCATGCCTCAGGGATGCAAACCGTGGTAGTAACAATAGAAGAATTTACTGTAAAGGTAAGATGATTGAAACTGTCTTTGGAGGACTGGGTGTTTCTCAAGCTGTAGCTTGGTTGTTTGTTGTTTTTTTTTAACTTTATATATTGCTATTTAAAATTTCCGTTTTCCCTATGAGTTGAATGCCAGAATTAGCTGTTTATCCTTTTTAATGCTGCTCTGGGTTAGAAAGCAATCATTACATGTTCCTTATTTTGACAAATTCTTGCCAAAAAAAAGGACTAATCTAAAAACTTCAGATACTGGGCTTCCTGCTACCAGTTTCTTTCAAATTTATGAAACAACCCTTTCCCACTGCTGCCTCTACCACTGCTTTTCTCTTCAGAAAGATTTATAAGCAGAAGTATGCACACAAGTGCATATACAATTAAGGCTGTTAACATGATTTGCATGATTAAGTTGCATCTTTTATAAGGGCCTTTAATGCTGCCTACCTGTATAAAGAACTTGAATGATCTTTGTAGTTTCCATTGATGGTATCTTTTATATGCTAATCAGTTTTAAAATGTTTTGAGCTGTAGGGGATTTTTTTTTTTGTTTTCTTTGTTCAAGATCTCACCAATAATTCTGAACACTGTAATGACCATTATGGCTGCCATAAAGCCCAAACCAACAGAGGAGGATTCTAGAGGAGTGACTGAAGTTCCTGAGAACTTGTGGCAAGTGAAGCCTATAGATGAGTGCAATGCTTGGTTTCTTGGTGTTGATGTAGCCACGGAAGCAACGGAAACTTTTACAGACCGTGAACATATTTTGAAACAGGAGAAATTTGACATTGTAGTGAAATCTGTTCAGATTACCTTGGAATGTGGTCTGGGTCATCGTACTGTCCCTTTATTGTTAGTTGAATCTGTGTTTTCAGGTGTCCTTAAAAACTGGTCCTCAATGATGGCAGTCACTGCTGATATGTCACTGGAGGTATGTAGAATCAACTTGTTAGCAGTTTAAAACACTTCTGCATGTTTCATGACATTCAACTAGCTGTTCAGTACACTTTCTATGTGCTAAATTGATAATAGGTTTAAATTGTAATGCTCTTTGGAGTTTGTTAGTAGTCACAGAATCCCACAGGATCCCAAGGGTTGGAAGGGACCTCGAAAGATCATCTAGTCCAACCCCTATGCATAATGTGTTTTTTAGAGAATCTTTGCAATCAGTGGCAGATTTTAATGGCAATTACTACTGTGGGATAGCCTAGTCTTCCCTTTTTGTCTATTGTATTTGCATGTTCACTTCTTGCTGTAACACCAGTGAACTTGGCTTAGTTGACTATTCTTATTTATCTCTTATTGACCACTCTTTCGTTTCTGTATCATTGTGTATATTGGTAAGATAGAATTTCCACTCTATGCTCAAAATCTTCTCTACAGCTTCGATTATAATCACATCTTACTTGTTTTGCCAGCTATTGAAACTCTTTTCCCCAAGATATGGTAATTTGAAGATGATATAAATCTTTTACAGAGAGGCAGCATGTTAAAATTTCATACATCCAGGTTTGCAGCTTCTCTGTGTGATAGATTAACTAAATCTTGTATTTTGTCAGTTTGTGGAATGTGCCTCATATTCTGTTTTATACTGGGTGTACCAGTAGCCTTCTTTCACTGCTAGATGTGCCTGTCATAATAAGCTGTGGAAAGTACATGCCTAACCACATACAACTGGGGGAAGTCACTCTCTGCTTCCAGAAGAAGGTATAGGCTATGAGTTAGATGATTGTTCCAGTGGACCAGGTTCAGACTAAAGCTTTCTCAAACTAGGTTTTATTTCATAGTACAATAAACTACTTTTAGTGCTGAGATTTCTGATTGCAAAGTCATTCTCTCAGTGTCGGAAAGGGTAGAGACTTAATTGTATTTAATTGGAGGTGTTACCATGCTGTCTGGTTGCTTTAGGCAAGCCAGGTTGTCAGTTCTTCAAAAATGATGTCACTTATGCAATATGTATCATACATTACATATTTGTGTATTAATTTTTGAAGCTATTAAAAATTAATGCTAGATGGACCTCCAAAATGTGAAATGAACATGGATTGTTTTCTTAGCACTATATTTTTTTATACTGTTAGTGGAAGGAACTCAGTCCTTTATTTTTATGTCTTATTTAATTTTGTTTCTTTCTTTAGATACATTATTACAATGAAACCTATGCAGTGTGGGAGCCGCTTATTGAACAAATTGAAGGAGGAAAGAAGCAATGGAGTTTAAAGCTGGAAGTATGTAAACAGACTTGAAACTTTGTGAAGAAGTTTTAACAGACAGCTCTTACTAAAAATGTTTGATGTGGCAGAACACGAACCTCTTGATTGCTGTTGCTTTCAGAGCCAGGCTATTTTAAATTATAAAAAGTCAATCTTTAGACATCTTAAGGTTTTTCTGAATAAAGCTAATGCATGGGCAAAATGTAATGTGTTACCACACATCCAGAGAAGAAAGCAAGTGGTATATGATTTCTGTTTGTGTAAGGTGTTAGGGATGCTGTGGGAAAGCAGGTTTTCTTTGGCTTGGTGAAATTATGAAGCGTAGGTCCATTTATTTTTTTGTTTCAACAGAGGAGAAGTAATGTATGTGCTCATAATTTCCTAATGCAATTTTTGTTTTAGATGAAGACTAACCCTGTCCAAGAGAGGAGTTTGATGCCTGGAGATGACTTCATTGTTCTTCCTGAGCCACAAACTGCAGTTAACATATCTTCGAAGGATACAATGAATATAACGATATCCAAATGTTGTCTTGCTGTATTCAGTAATTTAGCTAAGGTAGTCCCAGCAGGCAGAAGGTGTCAAATTATGTGGTTCTGTAGGAAGTTTTTTTCGCTCTAATTAGTCCTTTAGGGTTAACAAAAAGGTTCATGCTAGCTTTTGAAAGAAGTTTCTGTGTTAGAAATTTACTTCCATCTTTTCTCCTTAAAAGAATACTAAGAAAAGCATTAATTTCAGTATTTGCCTTCAAATCATAGAAGTAGAATGTTTAGTATGTTAAATATATTTTTTTCCTATTTTTTTATTTTTTCTTGTGATAGTAGGTGTGCTTATGAATGTCCTGTGCTCCTTTTCTTACCCCTTTTTTTGGGGGAGGGAAAAAATTTTGGCTACTAAAGCAGGTTATTTTTACTGAATGTGAGTTATTGCTATTCAGTTCTTAGTTCTAAATGAGTAACAGTTCTTTAAGTTAGTACTTGCTTACACTGTAAGTCTCTATTGGCAGTCAGTTTCCATGGCTTCTGTGTATTCAAGCAAATGTTTGTAAGCGTAAGTTGTGGTTGAATATGAAGAATGTATGTGGTAAATGTACTTGGGACTTATGTGCTCTAGATCTGATTTTTCTCTTAATATCCAACAACTTAAAGCAAATTCCCTATGGGGAGTGTGAATGCTTGTTGTAGCATCAACATGTGCTGCAAGTCACAGAATAGTAATGATATTTTTGGGAAGTAAACTTTACTTCCCTGAATAGTGCTATACAAAGCATAGGTAATAATATATGTATAATTTTTTTTTTCTTTAAGATGGTGGTTCCTGGGAATGGTCTTTAAAAGCCTTTATATATATGTTGATGTGGCTATTTGTGTATGACACCTTATATATGTTGTTAATTACAGGCATTTTCAGAAGGGACAGCATCCACGTTTGACTATTCCTTTAAAGACACAGCACCTTTTGTAGTGAAAAATGCCCTAGGTGTTCCTCTCAAAGTGCTTCCCAGCTCGGGTATACGGATAGTTGGTTCAGCTGGAAAAGAAACCATGACTGATATAGAAATTGGTCAGAACATGGAACTGGAATACTCTGGTTTTGAAGTGCCCCAACGAGGAAAGTTATCTGCATTACACCGACAAGAAAGCTCTGTCTTCTCCTTGACTTTAGGTATTATGCTAGGGAACACTGTGTGTTTTGACATGTTAAGAATGGGAAGATGGGGGAGTCAATTTGCTTAAATTCCATGTGATTCAGAAGTACTGCAGGCATGCAGAAGGAGTGCTCAAATCCCATTTCAAGGTATTTTTGCCAGGAAGTGCTTTGATCTTGGTTGTTGTAGAGTTTAGAGAAGATAAGTTTGTTCAACTGGAAAATGGTAATGTGATGCGTTTTGCTTAATTAATAAGACTTTTATATATTTTTATGGATTAGGACTTCACGGATATAAAGAAGGGGTAAACATTCCCATAGCCAAACCAGGTCGACGACTGTACAACGTCAGAAACCTTGTTAATCATTCAGACTCAATCATTGTACAGATAGATGCTACGGAAGGAAATAAGGTTATTACTGTACGATCTCCTCTGCAGGTAAAAAAAAACAACCAAAGAAACCAAAAGGCTGAAATCAATGCTTCTCTCTCAGAGCAACTTTGCTTTTCCTCCTTAATGCATTTTATTTTGACATCAAAAAGTTGCCTAAAGGCAAATTATTAAGAAGTGATTCACACTGTTACAAGATTTTTTATCTGTATTCTGTTTGTGTGTGTCTTCCTGGTAAATGAAAAGTTTGGTTTTTACTTTAAACTTTTGGTTTTGCCATATCCTCAACATTGAGGTTGGAATATGTGCTACTTATGTGACTTGACATTTTAAGCATGTCTTCAATTACAATTAAGTTAAATTCATTTAACTTTAAAGTAGCATTTTTCTCATGTACTTGCATATCATTCTCCTTCAGAATTGTATTTCTTACTAAGATTCACAGAAGCCTTTTTTCCAAAGGAGTTTGTTTAAATCTACCAACGTTTTTTCTTCCTTGTTGTTACTTATACTTTTGCCTTTAGAAATTTGCATCATAGAAATGTAATGAGAATTATGCTTTTTGATCCTAGATTAAGAACCATTTCTCCATCCCATTTATGATCTATAAATTGGCTAGAGACTCCATGTCATTGGAGCCTATTGGCATATCCAAGCCAGAAGAGGAATTTCATGTTCCTTTACATTCATACAGGTACATTTTTTTCTGTTCTGGAGGGCTAAGCTTTGCGAGACTGCACAAATACGGCGTGTGGAAGCTTAAATTTGCACTTGAAACTCTTCTGGACTAGGCTAAAAACCCCCAAAATGCTACCTTTACTAGGCAATTAGTGTGCTGCAAGAACCTTTCTGAATGGGTCCTAGAATGGATAAAGTTAGTTGTCAATGCAAAGCTGTTGTGTAATGTTACTTATTCTGTGATTCTTCCCATAGGTGTCATCTATACATTCAACCAACAGGAATCTTAGAGGGTCAGTTTAAAGAGTCCACAACTTACATTGCTTGGAGGGAAGAGCTACATAGGAGCAATGAAGTAAAGTGCTTGTTACAGTGCCCAGCCACCGAGACAAACTTCTTGCCTCTAATCATCAGCTCAACTGCTGTACCTGATGACCTAAACTTCATTTCAACTTACGGAGAGGAGTGGGATCCTGCCTACATTATCCACCTTCACCCTACACTGACTATGAGGAATCTATTACCTTACTCCTTGAGGTATTTACTTGAGGTAAGTTATTTAATGGTTTTATTTGTAAATCCTTTATTTGATTTTAAATAAGGCTTTATCTACTTACAAGTGGAAGTGAATGTCATGTGGAAGATACTGCATGTTGGGTTTTGTATTTTCTATTGTAAATGAGTCAGCTGATGGATTGATTCTGGGAGTTTTGGGGATTAGTTCTTTTCAATTTCAGTGTACCTGGCCAGTACTGTCTTGCTTCTTAAATGTGACTTCTGCACTGGATTGGTTTTTCTCCTTTATGTTTTCCTGAGATCCTGTTTGTGGTTTGTAAGATAACTTTGGTTTCACAGGTTGAGGCATAAGAAAAGGCTTATGCTTCTCTTCTCTGGAGCTTTTCTTCTCTGTAGAAAACACAACTTCTCTCCATTCTGGTACTGATTCTTTACCAAGGACTATTGTAAGGTCTCCCTTGCACAAATGGGAACATTTCTTTGTGGGATGTTACACAGACTATTTTTCCTTGTCTTCCAGTATTTCCAGTATCTAGTAATTTTTTTTTAAGCCAGCTAAGTGATTTTAGCAAACAGAAAAGGTGTGATGATTTATAACTATCATCCTATTTTTTCTGTTTTGTCCTACTCCTGTGGCTGGCTGTGGCATTTATTTAGATTGTTACCAAGGTATCCAAAACATGCATCTTGCAAGAAAAGAATAAAATGCTGTTTTCTGAATACCTAAATTTTGTAGATTAGAAACTTCATCCGCCTCTTTTAATTTGGATACAGGGAACAGCAGAAGCTCATGAATTGATGGAAGGGAGTGCTGCAGATGTTTTTCATTCCAGAATCAATGGAGAAATAATGGAGCTTGTATTGATGAAATATCAAGGACAAGACTGGCATGGGCATCTTAAAATCCACAGTGGGATGCCTGAATTTTTTTCTGTGTGTTTCACATCCCATTCTGCAACAGTGATGACCGTGGATATTTACATACATACAAGGCGAATTGGAAGCCGCGTGATCTTGTCTGTGTTCAGTCCTTACTGGATAATCAACAAGACTTCCCGTGTTCTCCAGTATCGAGCTGAAGACACTCATGTGAAGCATCCAGCAGACTACAGAGATATTGTTTTGTTCTCCTTTAAAAAGAAAAATATTTTTAGTAAAAATAAGGTATGCTTATTTTAGGTGTTGGTTGTGGTGGTGGTGGTGTAAAATCCTGCTCTGAGGGGGGAAACACACATTTGGCTTAAGGGGATTTTTAGGTAGTATTTAAATCTGTAGACTTCTATTTGGCTGCTGCTTTCTTCTTTGTAAATTAAAATTAATTTATTGAAGTACTTTCCATGGTTTTTTTTTGTGTGTAGATCCAGTTATGTGTTTCAACCAGCACGTGGTCCAGTAGCTTTTCCCTTGATACTGTAGGAAGCTATGGATGTGTCAGGTGTCCAGCTAATAACATGGACTTTCTGGTAAGATAGTTTTCTGTGTTTTGTGGAGCTCTTGTGGGGTTCTTTTGGCTTGTCTTCTTTTTCTTCTTAAGGCCTTTGTTTCACTACTTGCAGTGCTTTTAAATCATGATCGTATTTAACATCTAAGGTAATAAGTTTTATGCCCCAGCCATTCAGGTCTGCATGAGGTGACAAGTAGTTTCACCAGTAGACATTCCAGTGTAATTCCTAAACATGTGGCTTATACCCCAAATGTATATACTATTAGACAGAGGAGAACTCGTGTAGTGGATGTGAGAGTTCATATCCAAAATTAGAAATTGTTTGCAAGTGTTTAGGTCTCCACTCAACAGCCTTGTTTAAGACCACATTTCCACAATTAAGCACAGTAAAGGACCTACTTTATAATATTATGCAGGTAATGTGGGATGTTGTGTTTCCCTGTACTCTGTAACTGATCTCTCATGATATGATCATTTTAGGTTGTCTTGATTTACTGTAGAGGCATTCCTGTTGGATTCTCCCTAAAAAATGCTACAGCTAGAAAATGCTACAGCTAAAGCTGTTTCTCTGCCACTGCATTAACTGTGTTGCATAGTTTGCTCATTTTACTGCGTGTTGTTTGGTTCTTCTGTTGTAGGTGTTCAGAACAGGAGTGTTGTATGTTAGTCTGTACTTGCAGGAAATGTTGGCTTTTCTTGTTTTCCATCCTGGCTTTTCTCTTAAGCTTGTTGATTGTTTGCTCAATTTGTTCTTGTTCAACAGGTGGGGGTTAGCATCAAGATGAGTACTTTTAACCTTACCAGGGTAGTTACCTTCACTCCATTCTACACAATAGCAAACAAATCCTCACTGGAACTAGAAGTTGGAGAAATTGGTCCTAATGGCTCTTTTCCAACTAATAAATGGAATTATATCTCAGCTTCAGAGGTAATGTTTCCAGTTTTTTCCTTTGGAAGTTATTGTAGAAAAATGAATGGTCTCTAGCTGTCATTTCTGATGGCAGGATATGGATACTTTACATCTCAGAGTAAATTAAATAGCACAGGTTGCATTTGTTAGTAAATTCATCAAGTCTTTCATTTTAGATAACTTACTAACAGTGGATGAGCTGTTAATCAGTAGGTACTGTGGTAAGAACTAAGGCATTTGAAATAGGTTTAGTCCCACAAGACTTTGGTTTACTGCTGGCTTATTATATTGAACATATATGAACTATCAAGTCATGCATGTTTCATGTTTTACAGTGTCTTCCATTTTGGCCTGAAAACTCATCTGGTGAACTTTGTGTACGAGTAGTTGGCTATGAAATCACATCCAGACCATTCTTGTTTAAAGCCCAGGATAATGGTACTCTGCTGAGGCTGGAAGAATTGGTGAGACTGGCTTTCTGGGATCTGGTTTTAATACTTGATTTTAGCCCTGTGGTATTGAACTTAGGAAAGCTTGACTCACCACAGTGATCAAGATTGCAGCCTTGTGCCTTAAGCTGTTGGTGCAGTGCACTTCAGTTCTGTTGCATAAAAAATGTTGGAATCAATGTTGTTAATGTTTTCATAGCTGTGGGAAGTACTGATTTTGTTTTGACAAGCTTATAGGAAGCTGAACAGCTCTATTGCTATTGAACTAAAAATGGAATACTCCACCTCTTATGTGTTACTTTGCGTAGGGCATTTCTTAGATGTCTTCAGTTGGTGTAAAGATCCTAAAATAGAATGTATTTCTTGGTTTCTTGATAAGCTAATACATGGAGACACAGTTCATGGCTAAAATAATTTATGATTCAATTTTAATAATTTCAAAACTTACCCTAGCCTAGCATTAAGGAGTATGTATATAAATGCAGCATGATCAGACAAGTTTTTGGAGATGATGCTTATCATAACTAGCTGAAATACCGGTGACTATGAGGATAGTTGAGCTCTCCACTTTTGCTGAAACAGTTAGGAAAAATGTTTTTGGAACAAGATGTCATCAGTGATTTGGTAATCTGTTGCTGCTACACTTCATTAGACCAGCGATGAGAGGGGGGGTATTCTTCACTGTTTCACAATAGTCTTCAAGTGTTTAGTGTTCAAGGCCAGGCTGGATGGGGCTCTGAGCAGCCTGATCTAGTGGAAGGTGTCCCTTCCCATGGAACTAGATGAGGTTTTTAAAGGTCCCTTCCAACCCAAACCGTTCTGTGACTGTAATAGCAAATAGCTCAGCCCTGCAAGAGAATCCTTTCTAGTCCTGTATATAGTGAGGTTTTACTACTACTATGTAAAGTACTAAATATAATTTCTCAAATCTCTCTGATGTGAGCTGAACAATCTGTAAAATCATCTTGTTCAAAAGTAGATGTGTCCCCTTCCACCTCTTCTCCAGATCTTACCAACAAAAATGTCAATTTAACTTGCTTATACAAGCACTTGATAAAGACATCTGAAGAGAGTATTCAAAAGCGAAAGCATGAGGTACCTCCTTTGTATAAGCAAATGAGAAAAATTGTGCTATATGTATCTTGGAAATATCATGCAAATATATTGGAAGAAAGCACGATCTTGAAAGCCATTAGAAGAAAGACTTAAGAATTAATTGTTTAGGGTTTTAATCAACAGAACTTTTCTGCTCAGTGATCAGTTATTGTTATGTTTATTGTACCTTTAAAGACTTTAATATGTTTGTGTAGAGCAGTCTTTCAGATTTTTAAGGACCATGCAGGAAACTGCAGGTTTTAAATAGCATGTTAAGTTTTGTAACAGAAACCGAAGGGTATATTTGCCTCTACTTGTTACTGAACTTAGGCAAATAAAGTAATTCTTAAAAATGATATAATTAGAATATAATTTTTCAATGAAACTAAATCAATAAATATTATGTGGATGTTCCTGTTGTCTGTCTTAAGATAGTGTCCAGTGTGTTTGAGCTTACTGTTACTGGATAATGTAGAGTACATTTCCTTTTTTGATTTGTAAAAGACCACTGTAAGACTGATGTAAAAATAAGTTTAGTCTGTTCCTTCTTCAGTTTATGTCTAGAACAAATACTGAACTTTTTTTCTAACTTTCTCTCCAGAATGGGGGCTTGCTGGTAGATGTGAATGTTTCTGAGCATTCTACTGTCATAAGCTTCTCAGATTACCATGAGGGAGCTGCTCCAGCTCTTATTGTTAACCATACTTCATGGGACTCTCTCAGATACAAACAGAGGTACGTGAAATAAACAATTCACCTTTGGTTGTTTACCCAGGGGGCATCCTTTGTGAAGAAAGTGATTCCCTACCTTTATGGTACCTTGAAAAATAGAAAAAGTCCTTTTCTTTATTGTATCATTTTAGAGAATAATTTTGTCTACTTTTAAGAAGTCTCATAGTTTTGCAGAGAAATAAAGGGCGAGTAGAGATTGTAGTTCATTTGCTTGGAGTGGATACTCTCAGCTGTTCAGGCCTCACCCCGGAAGGCTGGAGGGGTAGAGTGCTGTGATCTCCTTGCACCACTTCAATCAGTGGTCTTAACCAAGGAATGCTGTCATTTTACTCATTTTCTTTGAACTTGCAGTGGATTACAAGAAGAAATGGAGTTGAAACCAAAGCAAGTGTGCCTGTTTGCATGGACAGATCTGACTAAAACAAGAAAACTGATTTGGGGTTACTCCCAAAATTTTGGTGAACATGACCTGCTTAAGGTAAATTTTAGAAGGGGAGAAGTAAATGCTGAACCAATCTAGGACTATAACAAGGTTAAAATTAGCTGGGAGAAAGCTTCTTGAGTAACTTTGCTTCTCACTTGTCCTGTGAGAAATGTCTGAACCTATTCTCAAGTAGCAAGATTTTAGATGCTTAGATTAATGTAATTGGAAGACTGGACACAAACTGTAGCCTGCATTTTCTCTGTGGCTTTCTTGTATATGAAAGAAGAAGGAAAAAGTGTATGAGCTGTGGATGTATCTAAGTAGTAAAGAGGATGAGTAATTCACCAGTTGGCCGGCAGTGCTACATTTGGCTAAAGAATTTCCCTGAATATGGAGAAAACCCCTGACTGTGACTCTCTGTTCTTACGGGGAATGCTTGCGTGGAGTTGCTAAGAGCTATTTTGGTGTTTCTAACTTGTGCGATATTATGTGTGAATATGAAGTGGGGGTAAAATTACAGTGATCTAGATAGAAAATGAGTGGGGGAAAGAGGGAAACTATAGCTAGAATAAGAAGTAAATCGAGGGTAAGACTGGGCACAAGTATTGGTTAAAGAATGGAGAAGCAAGTATTGATGCAGACAGATATTTTTCTTTTTCTCACTTAGCTGGTCAGTAGGCTAAATAAAGTCCTGTGTCTCTAATTAGCTGCTCTCTGGCACCTTCTACCAAACTCTGCATTCAGAGGTGGCTTGCTTTTTCCATTGACTAGGCACAGAGTTAAGAAAACTGAGAATATTGGTAGTTAAAAGTAGGGACAGGAAAGCAAGTTTGTATTTTAGTTATACTGGGAATGGATTTGGTTTCTCACAGCTGAACTCCCTGGAGTTCAGTACTTCATGGATTTACTCCTATGATATACTATATATATATATATGTATATATATATACACACACACACATACTTCTTTTTCTCTCCCTCCTAATACAGGATGAATGTGGCCAATTCCCTTACAATGCAAATACTCAAATACACTGGGTGTCCTTCCTGGATGGTCGCCAACGAGTGCTACTTTTCACAGATGATGTTGCATTAGTTTCTAAAGCACGACAAGCAGAGGAGCTGGAGCAACCTGATCAAGAAATAAACTTGTCAATCCACAGTCTTGGACTTTCTCTTGTTAACAATGAAAATAAAAAAGAAATCTCCTATATAGGAATTACTAGGTACTGCACATGAAGGCCTAACTATTCCTTTGAATAACCAAAATTTGACAGCATATAGTAGTGTTAGCAGTACAGTTGAGTTGAAGGCAATATCTTTCAAATGAAATTAATATAAATGAATCCTTTTAAAATAAAATAAAGTTCTGCCTTTATTCCTGTTATGCAATATGAGTATATAGGATTTAACTGCCTTCTGTCTTAGATTCCATTAAAAAAATAGTAAACAATAGTTTTGCATAGGAAAGGTTTCACTACTTTTAAGGTATTAACCTTATTATTTGTTTTGCAGTTCTGGTGTTGTTTGGGAACAGAAACAGAAGCACAAGTGGAAACCATTTAATCAAAAGCAAATAAATCTGTTGGAACAAGCCTATCAGAAGTATCTTTGTAAGACTGCTTCCCAAGCTCCAGGTTGGCTTAAACTAGACAGCAATGTTGAGGTATGTTCTGAGGTTTCAGAGTCAGGATGATTGCAGAATATGTGTAACTGTTAAAACAGATTTCTGTGATGCTAAGGATAGATGCTGCTCTAACAGAAATGTGGAAAAGAGCAAGCTCTTTTTTGGAATGGTTTCATATTGTACACAGGAGAATATTTTGGTATGGAGGCAATGCAGAGGCAGTATTGAGGTGTTTTGGAGACTTGTATTATGAAGAAAGAATCTCAAAGAGTTTAGCTTTTGTGTGGTAGAAAAGATTGCTTGGTGTGTGCATGTTAGTAATGAACCTATGTTCTCAGGGATGTAACTTAAATTCTTTGCAGATCTTGATTTTAGCTTCTTAGTAAGCTGCAGTTCCCATGACTTGGTATGATGAAGGGGTCTATAGTGCTCAAAGACTCTGGAAATTAATACACTTAGTTGAAATTTTTCAGATATTAATTATACATGCCTGTAGTCCATGCAAAATGTAACATGGTCAAATGGCTAAGTAATGTACAGGCATTTCAAAGCACTGTAATCAGCCTTTTTTTAGTATCATCCTTTCATTTGAAAAACATGGGTGCTCTCAGTTATATGAATACTGAAGTTTTGTGCATTGCAGTAGTGCAGTTGAACCATGTCGTATCGAAACTTTGTATATATAAGTCATTACATTTGACTCGGAATAAATGAGTGGTTTTTCCTCTTGCTTCTCATAACTTAAATGTTTCAGGATCAGGGTAAAAGCATCAGTTGGGAAAGTACACAGCTGCATGTAAATACCTATTTATTATGCCAGTGTAATATGTAGCTCATTAGGAAATAGTCACTAAGATGACACAGAGGTTCCTGCTTGGGGCACATAAAGTTGTAGTGTAATGTGTTTATCAGAGTAACTTGTGGTTCTTGTTCCTTTCCATGAAGATAATTGGATTGAGTAATTCAGTAGCCATGTGATCATGAAATAAGGAAAAATACAGGTTTTATTTGCTAATCTGTTCACTAGTAACATAACATTTTATTATTTCTTTTATTAAGCTGTGTTAGCTCTGCCTTCTTATATTTTAGGTGAATTTTAGTAAGGTTCCAATGGAAATGCGTCTCCCAGTCAGGTGCAGCATCCGACGCAACTTCTTGCCAGGAATTAAGGTTGAATTCAAGCAGTCGCCTCACCAAAGGAGCTTAAGGGCGCAATTGTATTGGCTGCAGGTACTGTCTTCCATCATGTTCTCTAAACTAAAAAGGCACTTTAAGGCTTTTGATTTCTGTGAAGAAGTATCCCTAAATTGTACATATGTGGTGCTCTGCTCACTGCGTCAGAGTAGCGGAAGAGCTAGAAATTTATGAAGTACCAAAGAACTGCCATCCCAGGATTTTGTGAATAGTATGGGAAAAAGAAATACACAAAACTGGGTATATAATATATATATATATAAATATAAAGCAGGGTGCTATGATCAAAATTTATTTCAAAAGAGAATGTTCTAGTGTTTTAAACCAAACCAAAAGCTCAATCTTGTACATAGTTGTGTACCATTATTCTAGAGAGTGTATCTAGAAGTTCAGGAAAAAAAAGCTACCTGTCTGATGGAAAATAGAGATTTAAATACTCAAAAATAGCATGTAATAATATATCTGCATGTAATATTACCAGTGACTTAATCTGCAACACTTGCAGTGATTAGCATACTCCAGTCAGTACTAATGGTGTTGCTAAATTAACCAGTAAAGTGCTTGAGGAGGTACTAGTGAGGAGTTTTTGGTACTAGAAGAAAATAATGGTGAGAAATCATCATCGTTCTCATTGTCAGCTCCATTTGCTGCACTTCAGTTTCCTAAGGGAGGGCAGCCATTGAGCCTTTTCCTTATTTGCTGGTGGGGAAGAGCTTCCTCTTTCCTTCTATCTTTTGCACATTAATTTTTTCCTTAAGGTAATTTTCACTCTTCTAGCCAATGTATGCCATCAGCTGCAGACCCTCTAAATGAATCTTTGTGTGAGCTTGTGAAAGCATCCCTTGTGCAACACTTTGAACCATCTGACCTTTTATAATTGAATAGGTAACATTCCAAAATAATGAGAGTAGTACTCTTCCTCTTGTTTATTTCCCACTAAATAAGAATGAGGTGGCTCTTGAATACAATCCATATAGCCTGAAGCCTTCTAAGGTGGAAATGGTCTTTTATTATGGTGTCATTAAAATATTACTGTAATTATGTAATAATTTTTTAGGTTGATAACCAGTTACCAGGATCGATGTTTCCTGTTGTATTTCACCCTGTAGCCCCTCCCAAGTCGATTGCTTTGGATTCAGGTAAGAGAATGAGGTTTATTCAGCATTGAAAGTAGTAACATGGCAATATAATTTTTGTATATACTTAAATTCTTTTTTTTTTTCCTGTTTAGAACCAAAACCTTTCATTGACATCAGTGTCATCACTAGATTCAATGAATACAGCAAAGTACTGCAATTCAAGTGAGTTGAACAGTGTGTTCTAAGTACAGTTTGAGAGACTTAATGCATTTTTGAAGTGAACCTTGTTTTAAAGTTCACATTCTCATATCCAAGCAATTCTTGTCTCTGGATTGAATTTTTAAACATCTCCAGTGAATAAAAACATCATTCTAAAAAGAAATTCACTTGTAGAAAGTCAGGACCAACCACATGAAGTGAGCTGTTATGCAAATTACGTAGTAATCAGGGCAATTACCCTCTTGTGCTACAAGATGCATGTCTACCTGTTTGCCATACAGTGCTGGGTTTATGGGGTGCTCTAACAACAGGCAGCTCATAGAGTCTCTAATGAAGCCCATTACATTAGTACAGTGTGTTCTATTGCGAAATGTATGTTCTTTATTTAATATAGTTGTGTCTGGAGTTTTTGTACCAAGAATGAATTCAAAACATTATGCTGATTGTTTCTAATACAAGTATCTATATCCAACTATTAGGGATAAGAGATTTGAGGATGGTGAATTTTAATAAAAGAAATATTCTATAACATGATTTTTGGAGAGAGGCAGTTGGATAAGAAGTAATATGCTGTTTAGGTAATCCCACATTGGCCTTTTTAGTCATCAGCGTGCCTGTAGTAAGCATGGGTAAAGCCCTTCCCAAATCTTTTTTCGTGAAGTCAAGCCATGAATATTATTCATGGGGCATATGAAATCATAATGTATGAACATAAGATGGTTAGTATTTTTTAGGATAATTTTGATAGTGTTAGGATATGAATAAGCTACAGTAATATATAGCTTTGTGAGGCTGGTAAGCCCTTCTAACTGTAAATAGTTGATATTGTAGATTGTATGTCTTAATATGCAACACTGCATAACAAAACTTGAGTTACGTAGGGTAAACATGTGATATCTAGGTTAAACTTCTATTATTATATACCATTTTGTTTTTCCCATTTTAGGTACTTCATGGTTCTCATCCAGGAAATGGCACTGAAAATTGATCAAGGATTTTTAGGAGCACTTAGTGAATTTTTCACCCCACCTACAGATCCAGAAGCTGAAAGACAGAGGGTAATGTATGAGAGAAACTGATTCTTGCAGAACAGGGCCTTTATAGTAGCAGTGTTGTAATTTTCTGAAAATTAGGTTTAAATGAGTGAATGTTGCATTTGACGACAGTGACTAATGGGACATGGTGAGGTTATTGTGTCAGTGAAGCTTTGGTTATTTCTGTTAGATTGGCTGTGAACATTACCAAGTGGCAAGTTTGAGTAACTGTTCTACTTGGGTATGTGTAACTGTTTTCTGTTTTTTTTTAATGTTTCATTGATTGAGACAGTTGTTTCAGCTGTGGCTACAACGTGTTACAGGTGACATGAAATAACCCAGGGGTTTATAGAATGTACTTTCAAATGTCAGTCTGCAGTGTTTTTTGTCTGGAGAGCAGAAGGAACAGATTTCCATGACTCTAAATTAGTTCTTATATATGTGGATAGTATTCGGAAAGATCACAGTTGTTTCTAGTGTGTGTAGGAGAGTCACTCATGCAAGTTTCTTTTCATTTGAAGTTCTATCTTTGGATGTACAGTATAAAAATTCTAATTTTGTAAGGAAATACAAAAATGAAAAAAAACTCAAGAATTGAGTTATTTTACCAATATTTCTAAATTAATTTAGAAGAGAGACCTGGCATGATTGAGCAATTTAAGGGAATATTAAGTCATAAAGCATAAAATGGAAAGTCATGCAGAAATTGTTGTGTGTGGCCCCTGTGGGGCTTTGTTTTGTGGGGTTGTTGGTTGGTTTGTTTTTCCCCTGAATTAAAAAAATGTATTAGTACAGTTATAATCAAGTGTACAGAAGCAGTTAGTCTGTTTCTAGTTTGAGATGTTGGCTATTTAACTAGTTAGGTAAGTTTCTTATTACATTTGACTATGATTATTGTTTCTACTGTTTACTTATAGTAGTATATTTTATATAAATGTAATATAATTAATACAATTCTATGTAAATGTATTTTGATGATATAAACTTCTGTTTTTTTCTTCTTTTTTTAATAAAAGTCTAAATTAATTCAGCAAGATGTGGATGCTCTTAACACTGAACTGATGGAGTCTTCCCTAACAGACCTGTCAATGCTCAGCTTCTTTGAGCATTTCCACATTTCTCCGGTTAAGGTATGTAGTAGAGGTACTTTTGATTAATAAAATACTTTATAGCAATTGTCTCTCAATTTCTTAAATACATCCTCAGATCAGTCTTTGGGTAATTGAGGTCTTCATGCTAGCTACATTTACATTCTCTTGACCTTAATACTTTGCTGGAAAACTTTTAGTTGCCCATCAATGCCAATACACCCTTAACCACCACTAAGTGGGAAGAGTTAATGGGTATAATAATGAGGAAAGTGAGATAAAATGCTGACCTGAAGGTGATATGTGGTAAAGTGTAATAAAATACACTTTCCTGGGCTTGTCTTCATGTCTCTCTTGAACCAGTTAGATTTTTCAGAGCAAGAAAGGTCAATCATCAGTAACTATTCATTGTTCTGAATCAACATGATGCTCCCCTATCAGCTTGAATAAGAATTTGAAGGGAAAAAAATTGCTTACTTTTCATTGAAGATGTGCAAGACAGGCATAGACCCCAATACAGATGATGAAATTCCAGCACTTTTTTCAACTTTTTAGTTATTTAACTTGATATCTGTTAGGATTCCCTTAGATTTCCCCATTATGGCTTTTTTTTCCCTATAGGATTGTGGTTATAAACTTAGGAATGTGAAACCAGGGAAAACACTAGAGGAACAAGACACTGTTGTGATATTTTAATATTATCTAGCTAGTCTGGTTGAAGCTGTTGAAGAAATGGTTATAATTTTAAGTCTCTTTTGTATCTTTATGTGAAATGTCTAGACGTACTTACTGCCTGTTAAGTACAGGAAGGGGCTTGGGCTTCTTTTCCTTCTGTTTTTTTTTCACCTTACTTCAGTGACTCATCTTAATATTTTAAACCATTGGGTAATGCCCTCTCCATCCCTAAGAAAAGTGAGTGTCTTATCTACACTAAGGAATCTCACTTTGCAGTGTTAAAGTTCATGTATTTCCCCAAAAGCATGGCTATTTGAAAAAATACACACAAGCGAGTTAAATAAATCAGAACTCAAAATTTAACTTGTATTTGAAATTAGGCTCCACCTATTTAACATGTCATTTCTCTCAGTGTTTACACAAAGTTTACAGATGCAAACGTGAGAAAAGCTAGGGCAGTCTGACACTTCTGTATGGCAATTGTAATAAGTACATATGTTATGGAAGTTATACCACTGTCAGTTCAAACATGTTTGTTGAAACTGTATGTTTCCTCAGAGCAAGTAGTTTTACCGCTGCATATGCACCACACAGCCTGTCTGGCATGTATCCTTTTGTCTTCACTTGTCTTGTTTTACTAATTCTGCCATGACAGCTGCATTTGAGTCTCTCTCTGGCTTCTGGTGGAGAAGATTCAGATAAAGAAGAAGAGATGATAGCCATCCATTCTCTGAATTTGCTGTTGAAAAGTATTGGAGCTACTCTAACAGATGTGGATGATCTTATTTTCAAGTAAGCTAATGACGTTTGTTTGGTTTTTAAAAACCTACTATACATTTAATAAGTGGGTCAATGCTAAACTGACTCTAGTATAAATGTATACAGCCATTGGGAAAAGGGAGAAGTGGAGGGAAGATAGGGCTTGGGCTCATTTTTAAAGAGAATAGGCCTTCAGGATTATCTGAAGGAAAAGAGAACTGTTTAGAAGGAGGAAGGGTATCTGTAACTAACATGTGATTACTTGTCTTTCAGACTTGCTTTCTTTGAAATTAAGTATCAGTTCTACAAGAGAGACCAGCTGATGAAGAGAGTTGCTAGACATTATAGTGAGCAAGTAAGCTTATTTTATCAAGCTTTTGCATAAGATTTTAGGTGCCTTACAGAATGCAGAAAATAAGAAAGAAAAGGTGAATACGTGTAAAGATGCTGATTTTGTAGTTCGTGGTGCTGAAGTAGGAATCTGGTGGCACATTATGAAAATGTAAATACAAAAGTGTCCTGGCAATGTGTGTTAAGAATGCTAAGTGATTGCTTCTGTTCTTTTTATGTCTCTGTTCACCAAAGTGTTCTAATATCATCCACACATATATTGCATCTTTTGCCCAAGCTTGTTTTCATTCTAGTAGGAATACTTAGCTGAGTACTCTAACGCCTTATTTGGGTAGTAAAGTGAAAAATATACCATGGGTTCTAGCATGGAACTGTGTGTAACACTAAATAGCAACACTGCTTTTGTTTTTCCCTTCTTTTTTTCTTTCTTTAGTTCCTGAAACAGATGTATGTTCTTGTACTTGGGTTAGATGTTCTTGGAAATCCATTCGGCTTAATCAGAGGCTTGTCTGAGGGAGTTGAAGCTTTCTTCTATGAGCCATTCCAGGTATAACTTCCTGATTCTTCAACTATGTATGAATAGTAGGCTGATTGAATATACTGGTAGGGTTGTGGTTTTGTTGCCACTGTACTCTACACCTTCAACAGCTAGGAAAACAGTAATTCTCTGTGTTAACTTGATTAATGTATTCAAATGGCCTTATTTTCGTCCATGTAAAAGAACTGCTGGGTTTTTTTTTTGAAACAGATTCATAAGTGTATGGTTTTCTGCTATTACTAATAAACTTAATTTTTAGGGTGCTGTTCAAGGACCTGAAGAATTTGCTGAAGGCTTTGTAATTGGTGTTAGAAGTCTTCTTGGGCACACAGTGGGTAAGTATCCCATTGTTACTGCCTTAACAAATTAGGTTAACTCATGGATTGCTTTCTTTTATTTTTTCTTATTTTGAAGCAAAGTTATATTTTTAGAATATCCACGTGATAGTTTTTTGATGAGTGTTTGTCAGTTACGATTGCCAGTAGTCATGATATATCATTCAAACCTGTCTTACTTGAGACCGTATAAATGTCCGTCTTGCAGACTGAGCAAGCAAACTGGGAGACATTTGTAATATGCTGTGGATGAATAAGGAAAATAATTCTAATGGTCCTAACATATCTGGAGAAGCCCAAGAATTGTTCTTAAGAGCAGCTGCTGTTACAGTTGCCTTAGATTTTTATTTAGCTATGTGCTTACAGTAATGATGGAAAATATTGTTCCATCCAGCATGCTGTATAGCATGTACTGAAGTGATCCAAAGAGTTACCTTTTGTGGCGTTTATGGATTTCAGGCTAGATTCTGGAGTTTTCACAGGGACAGCATCTGGTAGTTACACAGTGTAATTGGGAATATCTAAACTGAGTATGGAAGGAAACCACTGAGCTCTGCAGTTTCTTGCGTGTTGCTTGCTGTTAAATTGTGAAAAAACAGTGACTTTTGATTTCTGACTTGTTCCATCAGGTGGTGCAGCAGGAGTGGTGTCTAGGATCACAGGTTCTGTTGGAAAAGGTTTGGCTGCTATTACTATGGATAAAGAGTTTCAGCAGAAACGAAGAGAAGAAATGGGTCGGCAGCCGAAAGACTTCGGTGACAGCTTGGCAAAAGGAGGAAAAGGCTTGTTACGGGTAGGAATTTGGAGTTGAGATAATGATGTGCCAGCCCTTAACTCATGCTTGAAAATTACAAGCAAGAAAGTTTTCTTTATCAGTTCATGAACTAAATATAGGAGACAAACAGGCAGTTGATTTATAGGAGACTGAGAATAGTCTATCAGCTTCAGTGTCTAAGGTTGTGTTTTTAGCAAACCTGAGAGAATTGAAGGTAGGGTCTCAGAAAGGAAAAGTGTAGGAAACGTTACTAATTTTTCCAGCAACATATAAATAAACAAGTAGTTTTTCATCTTCAGTGAATGTTTTGTCTAACTAAAGTAGCTGGGCACTTATTTTACTTTGCAGTCAGTTCTGTTATTAAAATCAATTGGAATTAGGAGCTCTGGGCATGTGCTGCACACTGGGAATGGCTTTCTCTATGCTGAGGTCTTATAAAAACTGCTAGATTTTCTTGACCAGAAAAAGTAAACATGAAGCAAGTGGAACACGTATAAAAGTAAATACTGCGTTTGGTTGGAGAGATTTTTCTGAAATAGAAGCTGTTCAACTCCTGGTTTTTGGGTTTTTTTTGACCTAAAATCAGGAGCCTGTTCAGGTTGCTGAAAGGTCACATCTATTTCTAGTTAAAGTGTTAAGTAGGATCATGAATCATAGAATGGTTTGGATTGGAAAGGACCTTAAAGCTCATCCAGTCCCAACCCCCTGCCACAGACAGGGACACTTTCCACTAGAGCAGCTTGCTCCAAACCCTGTGCAACCTGGCCTTGAACACTGCCAGGGATGGGGCAGCCACAGCTTCTCTGTGCACCCTGTGCCAGTGCCTCAGCACCCTCTCAGGGAAGAGCTACTTAGTATCTAATCATGTAAACCGTTACTGAGATATCTGTATTACCTGAATGCCATTTAAGTCTTCTAATAAATTCTGTTACTTTCCATTTAAAATCAAAGCAGTCAACATATTTCTAAATAGTTATAAGTAATAGACGTTGTGAAGTTGTTTCTGATACTGTTTACTGTAAAGTTGGAAGTTACCTCAGTGGAGTTTTAGTCTTCTGCCTTAGTGTCGTTAAAATACTTGAACTTTAAAGTAATCCAGAAGTTATTTGATCTTAATTTTTGTTGAATATGTGGTATCACTCATTCATGACCGGAATTCTTGTAGCTTCCTGTTAGTTCTGAAAGTGAAATAGTGACTTTCTTAATTATTGCAAGACTGATTGCTGTACAAAACATCTGTTGGTCTTTCTTGCTAGCATAAATGGTGATTCACCCATTTTAGGTTTTCTCCCTCTCTTCTTTCCCTCAGTTATAATTTTCTTAAGATGTTAATGTAAAAAAGAGCAAAAGCAAAACCCCAGCCAAACAATGTTTCTGATGTTGAACTTCATCATAAAGTTCTAAAATGAAAGATGAGAGACAACTGGTTGCCTAGTTGGATTTAGAACATTTCTGTTTCTGTGTAGGAGCATAATTATCTCCTTCATTTTAGGGTGTTGTTGGAGGTGTGACTGGCATAATCACGAAACCTGTAGAAGGTAAGTACTAAGACTGTACAGCACTGCTTGAATGGTTGCCCAATACATTATAATTTACTTTGTAATTTTAAGAAATATTACACCAAGTGTAGGTAAGGCATAGTGAGATCATCTTTGTATTTCCAATTTAAATGTGACCCTATGTGATGATTTACTCAAATCTATTCCTAGCTGTTATTGGCTTACTACCTTTTCAGCCTTGGTATGAATTAAGGAAAGGTGAATGTATCTTCATGGTATATTTTGTTAGGCCTGCTGTAGTACCTAATTTACTGTTTGAAGACAGAAAAAGCCACTAAAAATAATAGACTAAAAAGCAACAAGTGAGAAGGTTTTTGGAGACTCCAAAGATTGGAGCAATCATAGAGTCAAAGAATAGTTAGGGTTGGAAAGGACCTTAAGATCATCTAGTTCCAACCCCCTGCCATGGGCAGGGACACCTCACACTAAAGCATGCCATGCAAGGCTTTGTCCAGCCCGGCCTTGAACATTGCCAGGGATGGAGCATTCACAGCTTCCTTGGGCAGCCCATTCCAGTGCCTCAGCACCCTAACAGTAAAGAATTTCTTTCTTATATCCAATCTAAACCTCCCCTGTTTAAGTTTGAACCCATTACCCCTTGTCCTGTCACTACAGTCCCTAATGAAGAGTGCCTCCGTGGCATCCCTATAGGCCCCGTTCAGATACTGGAAGGCTGCTATGAGGTCTCCATGCAGCCTTCTCTTCTCCAGGCTGAACAGTCCCAACTTTCTCAGCCTGTCTTCATATGGGAGGTGCTTCAGTCCCCTGATCATCCTCGTGGCCCTCCTCTGGACTTGTTTCAACAGTTCCATGTCCTTTTTATGTTGAGGACACCAGAACTGCACACAAGCTCCAAATGAGGTCTCACGAGAGCAGAGTAGAGAGACAGGATCACCTCCTTCGACCTGCTGGTCACGCTCCTTTTGGTGCAGCTCAGAATACGGTTGACCTTCGGGGCTGTAAGCGCACACGCAGCCGGTTCATGTTCATTTTCTCATCAACCTATAAATGCATATTTGATTTTATGTCTGAGATCAGTATATGTTTTTGTGAACACAGTCACTTTATCAGTATGACAGATGATGAAGAAATCCAAGATAAAATGCCTCTTATTAAAACTCATGCCAAAGTGAGTTAAATGTTAGAAGTTATTTGTAACTATATTGTATTTTATGCTTTTTTGACAGATACTTTGAGGTGTAGGCCTTCTCTCACTGGTGGATGAACACACATGCTTTCTAAACATTTTCTTGGCTTTTCCATAGTTGTGTATTAGCAGAAAGATATAATTTTGAGATAGAAATAGCTGACTTCCATTGTACCTGTGCATTCTTAGAGTCTTTAGATTATTTTGTTGTTATTTTCCACCTATAAAAAATAGTATTTTGGCCTACAGTCCAGAATGAAAGCATGGGAAGGAGTTAACATCTTAGTTATGCTGGTTATAGAGGCTGGTAAGGTGTTAAGTGAATAGCAGTGTGTTTGAACAGACAAGGAAGCTATGTGTGACTTCTCATGGGGAAGGGTTTTTTTGTAAGTGGATCATACATAATGAATTGCCGTGGGTTGTTTCCAATACAGACCAGTTCTAGTGCAGTCTGGAGCAGTAATGGTTTTATTCCATGTTTTATGTTTTTGAAACTATTTATGTTCTGTTTTTTTTTCTTTTTTTTTTTAAGGAGCTAAAAAAGAAGGTGCAGCTGGATTCTTTAAAGGCATTGGAAAGGGGCTTGTAGGGGTGGTAGCCCGCCCAACAGGAGGCATTGTAGATATGGCAAGCAGTACCTTCCAGGGAATTCAAAGGTAAAATGTCAGGACGAACTTCCGAAGTACTTAATCTGCATATACTGGGTTATCAGGTGGTAAAGTGGTCCAGTAGTAACACACAACTGTAGTAAGTACAATATGCACTAGGATAGATGTGGTTGAGAGATGTGAAGTAGCCTCTAACGAATGTATTTTATGATGATTGGAAATTGCTGCTTCAAAATACATCTTGCAGTGTTGGAGTGCAGGTAATTTTCTCTTGTCATTCCCTCCCCTGATGAGAAAGTAACTGAAAGATCTTGTGTAAACTTTACTTTTGAGGTTAGGTTTGTGTAGTGCTGATTGCAGATAGCTAGATGGCACTTGCTCTAACAAAATCAACCACTGCAGTTGTCCGCTAGTTTGGAATTTGGTTAGCAGTGTGCATTGTGGGCTTCTTGTGTTTTAAAGGGAACTTAAGCATGTGTTAATAAACATGAGAACCCTTAGTAAATTATCCATGGTTGGGAGCAAACTTCTACAAATTATTCTTTAACTGTCTGGTTGACCAATGTTATTTTGGATTTATTAGTAGCAGTGTGTTTTTACTATCTATACCTGTAGAGTACTTAGGAAGTGCAAGAGGGTTATGTGACAAGTGAAAGGGGGACTTTCTAAAGATGAATTGTTGAAACTCAGAATTACTGTCTATGGCAGGGTGGCAGAATCAACTGAAGAAGTATCCAACCTCCGTCCTCCACGTTTCATTCGTGAAGATGGCATCATCCGTCCGTACGATAGGGTGGAAGCTGAGGGTTATGATTTATTTGAGGTATGATGTGCATTGTAAATACAGTTAAAATTCTCTAACCATAGGGTTCCATAAGGATTATGTTACAAAAAATAAAGCTGCCAGGAACCTGTGTCAGTTGTTACCTGTAGTGAAAATTTGCCCCTGCAACAAAACCTATGGTTTTGCTGTTAAATGATCTTCTGTTTATTATGTTCGGAAATAGCATATCTCATTCTCTGGAAAGAGGCAGTGCTATTAAGAATTACTAAGATTACGATTTGAGTATGTGGCAACAAAAATATTTTGGTACTCAGTTCTAATGTTTTGCTTTATAACAAATCTGAGGTTGGTTTATAAACTAAACAACTTTTAAATGGGACATAAAGAGCTTATATAAAACTACTGAAATTTGGCTTGGTTGTTTTTGGTTTTGGCTTTTGGTTGTTTTTTTTGGTGGTATCAGCAGTTGAAAAAAACTACATGTATTCTCAAAATACCACCTTTTGTGTTGCCTTACGTTCTTAATAGCAACATGTCATAGCTATATGCATTGTGTGGATGTTGCACTTGCTTTTACATCTGGATCTAGCTAACATTTAGAGGATGAATAATAGTTCTTTCCAAGTCTTAATGGTAATCCAGTTAATCTATATTTCAGCTATCATATTCTCAAAACTTATCTTAAAATGCTTGTTTTGTTGCTAAAAAGTGAAAGAACTGTCTACACCAACAATTGAAGACCAAAACGTGCATATTTGCTACTTCTTTCTAGATGTTTTTAATCCTTGTTTCCTATTCTGTTTCTAATGTTACTCTTCTTTCTTTCTTTCCTGGCATACGCAGCAAGAACTGGAATAATGGCGTAAACCTTTACCATATTTCTTCTTTATTTTTGTCATGGGCTTTTCTCTGCCTTAAGTATTTAGATTGCATTTATCATGTCCTCGCTAGTTCATTCCTATCTTTTCTGTGTAGCAGTTGAATAAAACAGAGTTTCATGTTCTCCAGCCTAAGAAAAACAAATAAACTTGAACTAACCATCTTCAATTAAGACTAGATATTTGTTTTTCTAAGGACTTGTAGCTCCTTATGAATGGCAGCAGCAAAAAGCACTTGGGAAAAAAAAACAAACCATGGTAGGGTAGATGCTGTTCATTCATTTGTTAGTGTTCTCCTACAGCTAGGGCTGTGGATGAAGGGAGGAAGCAACATTTTGATACTTGGGTAAAGCTTCAAATAGTGATATTGAATAGCATTCTTGTCTGTGAAAATGCTTATAATTTCATGATATAGAAATACTGTTTCCATCTAAATGCTAAGAAAATTTGGATTTGTATTTTCTGTAATACGCCATAGGCCTGCCATTTATATGTGTGATGATCCACTATCACTTCAAGACTTCAAGCTACTATTACTACTTTGTTATGAAATTTTGTCAATTAAAAGATGCAGCCAGCTCAGTTGACTCTGGCTTCATTCACTGAGTCTTCTGAAGCTTTCTTGTTCAATATACTGAAATGTAAATTTTCAGCTGTTATATATAACAGATATATAAATATCTGTTTCTAAATTAAGTGCTGACATAAATATGGTTTCTAATACCCCATCTTATAAATTAACAGGCTGTTCTCAGCAAATTGGTTGCCTGTGATACACAAAAAAGTAGTTGAGCAGAGACATCTCTCTGCTAATGCCTAATATGAATACTCAGCTTATATAATTTAAAATTGTTTAAGAAAATAAATCATTTAGTGAATTTGTATTTCAGTTGACTAGATGAAATGAAGTCATTGTGACATACTGAGCTGACCAAAGTTCTTCTTGTAATGAGATACTTTTGTTCTTTGCACTGTATTTTTTGCATCTGTCAAAAAGGAACAGTTATCCCAAGTAACACTCAGAAATAGATATTATGTCATTACCTGCATGTTTAATACTTGTATTTTTCTTAGATCTGAATGGTATAGATTGGAATTGTATACTAACCAATAATGAACCCTCTTTATATTTCACTACATACAGTTTCTTTTCAAAAGTCAGTTAATTGAATACAGGTTTGTTTGGGTGGTGGTTTTTTTTTAAACAAACTAATTTTGATTATTATGCAAGAGGTTAGTGTTGGAAAGGTTTTGTTTTCTGAAGTAAATTACAGCAAGAGAGGCACAGTGTCTTTACAGGAAATAGTATATTTAAAAAGGAAGACAAGTCAGCTTATAGGTTCTAGTGGTGTTGATTTTTTTGATCCAGTTTTGACCTAATGTTAGGAGTAGCTTAACCAGAATCTCCACCATCTCATCTCTTTCTTAACCAACTTTAACACATATGTCCCTATAAGATACATGCTTACAAGGGTAAAACCTTGTAAGGTTTCCTTAAGGAATGGGTGGCTAAACAAAAGTTTCACTTAAATACTCACTTGTATGTGCAGTGCAGACATTGACAGACATTACAGCTCATCTTAGGAGGAGCATATGCACAGGTTTTCAAACCCAACTTGCTTCTTTCCACTCAGAAGGTGTTTTGTGTGCAGGATGAGGACAGTAGCCAGATGGAGTAGGTCTTGTAAGCTTGTTTATGCAGCGCATTTTCCCATAAGTGCTGGATCTAATATATATGGGATTATACACAGGGGTCTGTTCAGTCAATTCAACATCTGGAAAGTCAGGTCTTTCAGGCCCTGTCTCTAGCTCATGCAATGAGGCTTTGTAGTACAGAATGTAGTTTGTGATACATAAATGCACAGTACGTATAGCTGGAGAAACAAAGAACATACAAGGGCACCTCGAGGAGAACAGTTTTTCAGGGAGTATGTTCTCATAAGTCTTAATCTTTATATGAGGAGTGATGAGATTTGCTGGAACTGTAATGAACACCTTTGGCTTTGTTAGTCTTTGCCTTTTAATACACAGGTATTGATGCCTGCTCTGGTGAGGAGACTGTCTTCTAAGCCCAGCACTTAGAGTCTGACATGATGCAGTTCATACATTATTCAATGTCTATGGCATTGCTTTGCTTCATTTCCCAGTTAAAGCATGGAGCTTTATAAAGAATGCAGAACACTTCATGAATAATTGAGACGTGGTGGTGAGACAGTGTGATGTGGCAGAACAGAATACTATGCTAGAAACTGCAGATTCTGTTTCTGGTTGGGTAGCTTTCTGCTGTGTAAATTAGCACTGGTTCTTTCACTTCCACGTAAAATAAGAGTGAGCTGAACTTCTCTCAAGTGCTCTAGTATTCATATAAAAATAAAAGCTTTTGATAAAGATGCTTGAATTTTAAGAGTGTGCAGATCATGGAGTAATTTGCATCAAGAGCAATCCCCTTTTTACATAGTGTTATTGTGCTGATGTCTGTGAGGTGTATTGAGAATAACACTGAGAAGTATTGCGTCTCAGGCACAGAGCTCTGTGGGAACTCTTACTCCAGCAACATATTGTATGTAAAGTCTAAAAATATGATCAGGATTGTTACTGAGTTATGAGAAACAGGCTTTCTAACCAAGCTTTGAGTTGAAATAGAGGATCATGCTTATGAATAAATCTGTTTTAATATGAGGCACATCTCATTACTGCATAGCCAACAAAAGGATTCAGAACATGGATTGCAGCCTTTGAATTCCAGTCTTACATGTTGGTGGGTTTTGTATTTCTTTAATTTGTACTTGATTTTAAACCAGCTAATGTTCAGGTATAAAGCATGAATTCATACTTTGATTTTAGTCGCGTGCTGCCATCTTTCTTCTGATGTTTAGAAGAGAATTTAAGATAAGCAGTCTTTCTGGTGTTTGGGGTTTTTTTTTCCCTTTCACATACATTTAACAGTTTCGGAATTTTTAAGATGGTCAAAGTGATATTTTTTATAGAAGATGTGGACCTTCTATTTTTGGTTGCTGTACAATGCTGAATTAAAATGTTTCTCAATCACTGCATCACTAAGGAACAAACCCAGGAAAGCAGTATGCTGTTGATTAAAACTCGTGAATATAACTCCACTTTTGAGCTTAAAGGACTTTTGGGGTTGGTTGCAATGTATGGTGATGCTTTGAGACAGCTGTTGAACTTTTAAATATATGAAAATAAAATGCAAACATAAATAGATGTTGGAGCATCTTTTAATTCTGTTGTAAGCTGAGTTGATAAAAGGTCTCATAATTTGGGTTACTTAAACTGTGTACAGTTCTTACACTCTATATGATAGGTTGGTCATAGATAACTGGAGTCAAGTTGTGCTTCTTGACAGTTTTATTGATCTAGCTCTGAAATACAGAAGCAAATGCATCTTTATAAGGAATAACTAAAAAGATACTGAATTTTCAGCCCTTCCTCCTCAGTTGGTACTCACTCGTTTATCAGAAACAACATGAGAAATTTATTGGTAGATGGTAGATCATGTGTCTGAGATGCATGGACCATAGGTTAAAGTTCAGCATCTCAGTTGATTGCTCTGTGGTGAAAGCTGAAAGCTCTTTATTTTAGCACTAGATGGTAAGTTTTGTTTTGCTCATGGTGGTCAAAGAATGCAACTACGTTAGTGACCCTGACGTGGCTTTTGCGACTACTGTGCTGGAGCCCCGTGTTTGTTCAAAACGTCTTGAATATACATGGAATCCAGATGCTTTTACTGGCTGGATGAGGCAAAGTCCTGGTGTGCACATCTTCTTTCCAGTGGTCTGTATTCATAGTTCGTCACTTGAGTTGTCATTGTCTAACAGAAACGTGCTGGGTAATTTGATCTATACTTTCATATGCCTTCTTATTTTGCATGTTGAATAGACTTGTCCATACAGTGCTTCAGAAGCCTGATCTGGAGGTAAATTGAGTATTGGTAACTTGATAGACTATTTCTAAGGATCTGGATCATGTGCTGCCTCCTTTTAAAGGTGCTGTTGTAGGATTTTCACTCTTGAGGCAAGTTCGCAGCATGGGGTGTAACAGAATGAACATTACTAAACTATTAGCACAGAAAGGAAATTAAAGCTGAAAAAATGGTCTGATCCTGCAGTGTCCATGTTCCACCTTTTGAGTAGGGCAGATCAGACCTTTCAGTGACTCAGCTTCATGAGTGAGAACACTTTGAGAGACTGCATTCAGAGAAGCTTTTCAGTGAGGTAACTTTTCAAAAAGGTTTTTGAATTGAAAACCCTGCTTTGAGTTTTCTTTTTCCAGGCCAAAAATTAATTTCTATTTCTGTTTCAGAAATTGCACATCAGAAAGCTGGAAAATGAGAGCTATCAATACCACTGTGCACTTCCAAGAGGCAGAAGAGCAAGCCTTATTGTTACCAATAGGTATTAAGTCTTGAAGGCTTTCTCGTAAGGGCTTGTCTGCGTTTCAGCTTGGGGATTAGACATCTGCCAGGTCTAAACCGATTGCTATTCTCTGTATATTTACTTTCCTTATCTATTTTCTCTTGTTTTTTTCTTTTTTAAAGTTTATTTTGTTTCCTGTATGGAAAATGTAATACGGTAATGTTGTCAATATTAGATATTAATTCAGGAAGACAGTTTACTCTGAGGTCAATGACCCTTTATCATATCATGGATATCATTGACCCTTTATCATATCATGGATATCATTGTTTCTAGCTTTTCACATTAGCTTGTAGGAAGTTTTTACAGTCAAACCAACATTTTTATAATGCGTGTTCACAATCTTATTAATTAAAAGGATACTGTAAACTGAGACTTACGTTTTTGTACACGTCTGAAAATTAATATTAAACTCATCAAAACTGCCACCTATTTTTGTCTTAGTGCACAGGCTGACGTTGTTGCTTCGGAGTAATTGAAAGGCATGGAGCTAGCAACTGTACGCTGTAGCAACTGATCTTCTGTCAATCTAGTAGTAGTTGTGTCACTGTGGAGCTAGCATGTAGCTGTTTGACTACTTTCATCTGGTAGAGGCTGAGTTTGAGGTACTGGTTTGAATTAACTGATGAATGCTTAGTATTCAATTTTAGCAAAATGTTTGGATTTGGAGGGCTGGGTGCATTTTGATTAAGTTGGCTGCACATACTTTGCAATACCATAGATCATCTGTGAGTCTTAAGAACAAAGTTATTATCTCAGAACATATATTAAGGAAATACAGTTCTGCAGTGACTGAGTGGGTACTTTTAGTCCAGATAGAAAATACCTTCTCAAAGAAATTTCTTAATTTTGTTTTATTTTTTCTGGCAAAGTTCTAAACCCAGGGAGAAATTGAATATTAACTGCTTTCTTCCAAACAGGAGATTGATATATGTAAAAGAAATTGAAATCTTAGGCCATTTAACAACAGAGTGGGATTACTTATTTGAAGACTTCACACGCTGTCCCTGTTATGAAGCAAATGTTTTAAAAATAACTGTTCTGGTAAGAAAAACATATAAACATTTTTAATTTAACATTATTTAGAGATCTGTTATGGATCTCCCAGGTGGGATGGGGAGGAGAATGGTAAGAATATAAACCCCATATATTGAGTTAAGAACAGTTTAATAATTGAAGTAAAGTAAAATACAGTGATAATAGAAATAATACCAACAATACTACTGCTAATAATAGGGATCAACAATGAAAAGAGAAATTCAAATTCAGAAAACACAAGTGATGCCCAATACAGCTGCTCACCACTTGCCAACTGATACCCAGCCCTGGGCAGTGATTGATCCCTTCTGGGTGACTCCCCCCAGTTTATATACTGGGCATGATGTGCTGTGGTATGGAATACCTCTTTGCCTAGTGTGGATCAGGTGTCCTGTCTCTGCCTGCTGCCAGCTTCACAAGCCCTTCCTCACTGGCAGAGCATGAGAGACTGAAAAGTGTTGATCAGAGTAAGTGCTATTGAGGAACAGCTATAACACGGGTGTGTTTATCAGCATTGTTCTCAGACTAAAGCCAAAACACAGCTCTGTACTAACTGCTAGGAAGAAAATTAACTCTATCCCAGCCAAAACCAGGACAAGGTCTAAACATGCTCTTGACTTATTTTATGGTTCTAACTGCTAACTGTGGGACTATGAGACAGGATTTACTAAGTTTTCTTGAAAGTGTATGTTGGGTTGGACAGAGGCCACATGGAAATGTAACCTGAAGTTGACATTCAAGCCATTTAGGTATCATATTCTGCATTCTTGTTTTGTGAGTCACCTGAAGTACATTTTTGTTCCCCTCTGCAACAGGATCAAAAGATGTTCCAGAGGAAGGACGGTACAGGTCAGGAATGTGTAAAGGCAGTTCAGCTTCAGGATGAAACTACAGCAAGGGTATCTTTCTTTTTTTATCTTCTTTCCTTTTGATATTGTTAACAGTTCTTGCAATTCAGTATGTGAAAGAGATGGTAATGTTCAGAGACCCGTTATAGAATAGGCTGCTCTCCCTGAGGACCATTCACTGCTTTCATGTTGAAGAATGAGTTAACAAGGAAAATAATGAGATAAGATAGTTTAGAGCATTCCAGAGACTATATGCAATAATAATTTAAGGTTGAAATTGCAGTGTCTTAAGTTTTGTATAGTAAAGCTTATTAAAGGAAAATAATTCAAATAGCTGAAGTATTGACAGTAACACTGAAACTTTTTCTGGGTTGAATATTATGCATGTGAATCAGAAGCTGTGTATCTAACTTAAACTAGACAGTGAGTATGTAGGTTTTAACGTTTGTTGAATTAGCTTCTCTTAGTCATATCCTATGGAAGAAAACTGTGTGGTTTAATTTCCTTTCTGTCAATATGTTGCTTTACAGAGGATTTGTTGTGCCATTCAGGAAGCCCAGGCAACAAGAAAGCAACAGAAGTTGGTGAAGCAGGCATCGTTGCGATTGAAGAAACCACAAATGCTATCTTAATAATGAGAGGATTTGTTGGGTTTGACCTTTGGTATGCAGTTTTATACCTAAAGTTAATTAGAAACAACATGGAAGCATAGTGTAGAAAGTAAAGATAAAATATTTGGAGTCTTCCTTGGAAGGTAATAGCCATAAACACTTTATTTTAAGAAGCTATGCCTCTTTCTAAAACTATGGATTTCATTATCCTAAAATACACATTTAAATTTAAAAATCACACTCTGAATTTTATTTTCTGCCTTCTTTCATGTCAGACATTCTTGTAAATGGATTCTAAAATAAAGTGGTTATCTGATTTGCACTGTAAATTTATGGTTTACAGAGAGGTTGTAATAATTGTGGTTCTAGTATTTTGCAAAATAAAATACTTAGGTTACTGATTGAAACTAATTAAAACCCCTTTATTTTAGGCAGCTTTCTCTTAAAATTGAGACACACATGTACATAATTTAGCTACTATAATTTCTTCCCTGTCCGTTTACTATTGTAAAATATTGCACTAGAGCAACCTAAGAATGAGTATGTAGGAAAGAATAGGGTATTTGTTGTCAGGAAATGCTTGGAATTTATAATGTTGTCACTTAGACTATAAATGAAAATCTGCACTTAAAAAATGGAAAATATTATTCACCTGTCACATGCATCTGTATGGCTTTGGTTGTATCACTGTAGCTTACAGACTTCTTCAGGAGGAGCAGCACGGGGGTTTTAGACAGAATTGTGTATGAAAAGCTTAAATCAAAGTAATTAACTTTCCATATTTCAATGTATAGTTACACCACTGGAAAAGTGCCATCTCATTAAGTTCAAAGTCACTTCTGGTATAATACTTTTGCTGCAGTTTCTCTTCCTGAAGACTATTAGTATTCAGTTTAGCAAGACATTTATGCACACTTAAAGTACGTGCCTAGTTCTTAATGGTAGGAATAATGCCATGAACTTCATTGAGAAAGGTTCCATTCTTAACAGTAGACACATACATCAGTAACTGTCTGGCTCAAAGATTTTATGAGCAAACACATTTGAGCTCATTGATGAGTGAACTGAGAGCTCTTGCTGACAGTCTATGGCTCTCAAGTAAGATATGAAGTGTCTTTAAAAATACTCATGAAAACTTGCTCTTTCCAATTTTACTTGGAAAGAATGGTTTCTGTTCTGGGATTTTGGTGGTTTTCTTTACTTAATTTTGTACTAGAGAAGAGCTATAAATACAAACTTGAAGACTAAAAGTGGCAATATTCTTGCATAGATCTACTCAGTAAGTGGAGCAATCATGAGAACCAGGCCTTGATTTTGAAACTCTTTCTGCTGAAAGGCTGGTGAATTCTATAAATGTACCCTTAACCTGTACCTATGAGCTCGTCAAAACTAG
Source organism: Melopsittacus undulatus (assembly GCF_012275295.1). Taxonomy (NCBI): domain Eukaryota; kingdom Metazoa; phylum Chordata; class Aves; order Psittaciformes; family Psittaculidae; genus Melopsittacus; species Melopsittacus undulatus. Next base: position 15,720,605 of record NC_047535.1, read on the forward strand.
AAAGCTTAAGATGTTTAAAAGTAGGCTGCAGAACAGAGAATCTTCAGAGAGCATCTGCGATATGATTTTATTGCTGTTGTATGCACATGGCTGTTAATCTGGTCTGCTGTGGTGGAACAAATGTGGTACAAGCTTTAACTCTGTGATATTATCTATTTTCTAGAAAGCTCTGCTCAGACATTAACTAAATTAGCTGCCTGGGATGTATGTATTTCAAGCCCGTGTTTTTTTTTAAAAAAGAAAATAAATTTTTATATGCAGTTATTTGTGCTCTGATTTTAAATGTTGTTGCTTCTAAAATACTTCATATGTTGTTGGTTTGCCATGTGTCACTGGCACTGTGTGAAAAAAACTATGGAAGTATTGGAGTACTACAGAAGATCGTTTTTCCAGCTTGGTTTCTGGCATGTAAGGGATAGTTGTATGTGTCTTGCCTCTTAAGTCATAGTTGAAATGAGATTCCCTGTTAGTCTACTCTCAGTGTGTGTTTAGATGGTATCATGTGCCTATTTGGAGACATTGGAGAATTGGAGCTCATTCTGATGACGTTTCTGGCTCCAGTCTTCTGCTTGATTCGGTTCTGTACTTCCTCATTGTTATTTATAAACTTCCAGCTTGAACTGTGAACAGTAACTACTTTACTTTCTCACTTTATATGTGATTAGGTACAATGAAGTGGATTGCTATTTAAAATAGTCTGAAGAAGCAGTAGGATTCTATAGAACGATTTTGTGTTTGGAAATGCATGTCTTTGTGGTTTGGGTTGCTAGCTGAATTTGAACTCATGGATGGCACTACAAATTCCAGCTGAGATAAAGAACAACTTTCTTTACCACTTGGATCAAGCACTCAAGAAGACACAAGAAAGATTGTTTGATAAGGAATTCCCATTCTTGGTTAAATGAAGATGAATGTTGAGACCAAGAAGTTTCCACTGCTTTTCCTGTGCTTTCCTCAAGTGTTCCATTCCATTTTACCATGCATCCTTCTTTCTTTACTCTTGTTTTTCATCCAGGCTTTTTCATTGCTGTTTTCTCTCCAACTTCCTGTGCTGCTGGCTATTCCTGAGCTTTGCTCTCTTGATTTTGGCAACATGCTTTTCCTCTTCCCTTTCTGCTCTTTTCCTTAACTAAGTGCATCTTCTTGAAGTGATCAGGCTGTTTAGGGACAAGGAGGGTCTCTTGTCTAGTCCCTAAGTATATATCCAGCACAAGAACAACTGCAGAATTAGATCTTGTTCAGATCATCAGTAGGAATGAGATGTTGATGACCTGTAGTGATGAATTTCAGCTAGGTGCTGCAATGTGAAGTGAAAGAGATTTTCTCAAGTTTGGGGCTTTTTTTGTGGTTTGGATTTGTTTGGTTTTGTTTCTTTTTACTATCTGGCAATAGAGTAACTTCCCATACCTTTTACATGTTTCAATGAAGCTCTAGGGTTTCAGTATTAGTAACATTAATTCAGAGCACAAGTTGGCCAGACTATTGAGATCTTTCTAGACCTTTCCTTACAGTGAGCTCCTGTAAGTTTTTGCTGTCTTAAAAGCCAAATTTTACTGAATCTAAGACATGGAATACTTGTTAATTAGAACTTCAAGCAGTTAGATTGGATCTAGGTCCTTGACTGGCTTCAGTTACGCAATTGCTGTCCACCTCATCATATGTTCCTCCAGCTTTTAAGAATTACTTTTTGTTTTCTTTTCCAAGGTCTGGATGGGTGTTTGGTCCTTGCAACTATTTTCTCAGTCTCCTGCTTGAGCTGTGGCCTCCTTTCTGAAACCTTCTCAGCCCTTTTCCATGCACTTCCTTGACAGCAAGCTCAGTTGCTTGCTAGGTAGAGAACAGTGTCTCCTTCCTCGGTGTAGATCTTCCTTAACCTAATAACCAATTTAAAGGACAGAGGCAGAAAATGATGGTATAATCAAACTGTTCAATGTAAAAATATTTTAATATGCTTTTGCTTATATTATTATAACTGTATAGTGCTTAAAAAAGAAAAATAGAAGAGAAAGACACGGGCTAGATAATGGATATTATTTGTGGTTCTCAAAGGGTGGTGCTATCGATTGCACTTAACTGTGGACTTACTTTATGGAGTATCTTACTTGGATATTTTTCATGGAATTTCTGTCCTATCTGGAGACTGGTAAATCTTCACATGCTGAAACATTATATTTTGAAAATGCCATCAGCCTCTTTAATTTATTACATGAGCTTGGTCCATTTTGCTGTTAACTCTTCAGAGGGATTTGTAGGATCTCTTTCAATGGGAATTTGATATTCACTGTTGCCTCTTAAGGTTACTACTACCAGTCATTCTCTGCAGAATTACAATAAGACAACCACTTAAAACTGTTGAAGTAGACTTTAAAAAGAAACAAAATCCATCATCAAAACAACTTCATGCCTTTCACCATTATGTTTAACTATTTCCTCACCACTTGCAGAACCTGGAAGAATGTTTGGTTTGTTACCATAATAATGTTTTAGTAGTGAGAGATTAGTGTTAGAGGGAAGTAATTGTGAAGTTGAAGGCTGGGTCAAATTAAGTAGTATAGTCTTACAGTTAAGGTACCAATACTTTTATTTCCTTGCAGTAAATATACCTCTGTTGTAGTAGAGTAACATACTCATTACACTTGGTATATCCTAATCTCAGTTTTTGGTATTTATATAACGGGATCTTGGGTCATTCAGCGTATTGAAAAATCCATTGAAAATGATTTAATTTCAAATGTGAAAACTGACTTGTGTAACCTTTTGAAGTCAGCTACCCTCTGTTTGACAAAATAATTCTTTCAACAGCTTATAAAGTCACATTTAGTCAAGCCTGAGTGTGAAGACTTAATTTGGAATAGACATCAGTGGACTGAGCACTTCAGGAGAAATCTTAATATAAGAAACAAGTGGAGGGATTTTGAGCATCAACAACTTCAGGTTCCACTGGAGAGGTCAAAGCTTTAGTGTCTTCATTAAAAGTTCCTGGACAGAGGTATGCTTTTGAGGAGGAGGGCAGTTACCAGTTAAATGTATGATGCCACAGAGCACATGAAGGACAGATTGAATGGAAAAAAAGGTTATTAGACATCTAGCTGTAAAATAAAATTTGTTCCAAGCATATGAATATTGTTCAGTTTACTGATCCTGATGTGATTCCCTTGCTTGGATTATGGATCTCATTTGCAGTCACTGAATAACAGTGATGCAAATACACAGATCATCTGACTTGAGTATTATTATCTCTCTGCTGTAATTTGCTCCTGGTTTGGAGTTTTCAAGGTGTTTATCAGGAACTAAGATGGTGTAGCTAAACCTAGTCACCTGACTTGTCTGAAGGAGAAAAGTTCCAAGTATAAAAAGAGAAATAACTCTAGAAAGGAAAGAGGTGACCTATTAAAGAAGAAGGTATGAATTTAAAACTTGGTTAATTGTATCCATGCCTTTCCTATGGGTCAACAAGTAAGCGCCTACTTTGAAATTATTTTATATTCTTTTATTTATTTTAGAATGAGAATGTGCATTGTCTCTCCTGATCTAGTCTTCAGATTGCATTGGCAGAGGGGGGCGAGGGAGGCAGGAGAAACCCCAGAAGTTTGGTGGGTTGGGAATGAAGGCAAGTGGAAGGAGGATAGTGAGAAATCTGTAAAATGGCAAACTCTTTAGAGGTTAAAAATTGCTAAAAAGCTAATCTGATGCATTGAAATCTTGCTACAAATTCCTTTTATACCAGTAAATGGAAAAACACCTTATCTAGTTATGAAGACAGACTGTGCCATGTGAAAACAATGAATTTGTCCAACACTAACAATTCTTTGTATTGCTGATATGACAGTACCCAAATTCCAGGGTTCATCTTGTGTGCATGTCCACATTGTTTTTGGACTCTGCTGTTTCTCAAAGGTAAGCACAGCAAAGATGCATAATTCTGAAAAATGCTTGTCCAAGATGAAAAATAGGGAAGCTGCTTGTATGCTGTACAGTGTAGTTACTTCTGGGGTTTAAAAGCTTTCCCCATCACGTAAGACGTAAATTCTCTCATAGGTAGTCAAAGCTTTTATAGGTAAATCACTGAGCTGTGCAGGTACTAGTCTCTGCTCTGATGAGTCTGGCCCTGAATCTGCCTGCCCTTGACTTAGTTGATGTATGAGGACTGTATTGTGCTTCTAAAGCTTCCTCTTGTGTTTATTGTTGTCTTCACCTCTGGCTGTATTTTCTTTCCCCTGCAGGAAAGAAATTTGCCATTGACTTTTAAAGAGCTTGGACTAAGATGTTCTGAAGGAGTGTAAAAGGACTTCTGCAGCTGATCCCATAGGATTTTTGCAGATTGTCAGTAAAAGCAGTACAGAAAGTATCTCAAAGTCAGTAACTTATACTTAAGTAATCCAGCATTGTATCTCATCCTGGCTTCAAATGTGTATAATCAAATTCAAGAGAAAATGGGAGTTTATATATATTCTGACAAACATATTGGGGAGCAATTGTACAATTATTTTGAAATGAGAACAGTATCAGTAGTCTTGTCCCAGGGACAGTACTGGAGAAACTTTTAAATGTAAACCCTGGTTAGCTAGCACTTCTGCACGCTGTTAAGACAATCTCTGCACTTTAACGGAGTGCACCGGTCTTGAGCACTTGATTACTGCTCTGGTAAGTATGAAAAGAGTGGCCATTCTCTTAAGTTTTTGTGGAATTAAAAAAATATAAGGGAGCATAATACAGAAATTTGAGTTAATTGCAAAGATTTTTTTTTTAAGTTTGATTCCCAGTGGTATATCAAAAATCTGTATGAAATTGAATAGATGAATCTGTCTCTTAAGTTGCACATGATGAGATGCTACTATAAATTGTTGTTTCAGTAGTTACCCACAAGGTGGGGGAATGAATCTTCTGCATTTTACTGCTGTTGTCTTACAGCTTTCCTGCACGCCCTCCTACTGCCTGGATGCCATACTGTTAAAAACATCTAGTTCATGTGGTCAAGGCAGAGCACAGAGCTATAAATCAGAGCTGTCAGAAGGTTTACAAACTGTAGATCCAAGCCTGGAGTTTTAGAAGTGTTAAAAAAAATGCTACAGTGATCGTTCACATGTTATTCTTTACTTGTACATGGTGTTCGAGGATTTGGTACAGATTTCCATGTGTGCAAATTTGTTTAGTAAAAGAGATAAGGAGTAAAAGCCTTTCTGTATGGTCTGTACTTAAGTGTTCATTTTGCTAATGCTACTGTTGAATTGCAGAATTGATCTGAGGCTGGCTGTGTAACAGACAGTGTTCTGTAAAGTACATCCTGTTTTTCTGCTCTGTATCTGGTCAATTCAGAGAGATATAAGACAGCGATACCAGCTGCCTTACCTTTGAGATCAAAGAATCAATGGAAGGGTGGGAACTGTAAGTGTTAAATATTATTCCCTGCCTATACATTGAGTACTGTGATACCAACACCTAAACAAATTTATCTGTAGCAGATTAGTTTATTATTTCGCTTTTCCTTTGCTGGATTAATTGTCTGCCCAGTTAAGAGTCAGCTGAGTACCTAGAGGGGGGAAGAAAAGGGAGTCAACATTCCCTTTGGATGATGGCAAGCTTTTAGGCTGGCTCAGTTTCATGCCAGAAGTTAGCAGGGCTGAAGCTGAACGCTAAAGATGTGTTGTTTCATTTAAACTTAGCTTTTCATTGGAAACTGACAGCTTTCTGCAGTGTTTCCATTCTTGTTGTCGCTGAAGAATTGACTACTGTAAAATAAAATTAGAAAATAAAAATTGCATGGAAGCTGAAATACTCTGGTTTTGAACTGTTACAGTGTCAGATACAAGGTGTTCCTGTGCGAATGGCTTCATTGCCTCTGTTCATTTCCATTTGCTGAGGTCTGTGACTGGTTGGTTCTGGAGCAGGTGAGTAATGTTTGCACTGGCAGACTGAAGCCAAAAATGCCCCCAAACACCCCAAAACCAGGGGCAGTTGATGAATCGAACAGATGCACAAGTGTGTGACATTTCCAAATGCCTACGCCAGATGAACAAAAAGTAGGCAGTTAAACCTCCAAATCCTTCCAATGACATCAGTCAGGCAGATGTCAGTGTGCAATAAATAGGGCCTGATTTAGGACCCAGCAACCAGCATACCTAGTGAAGGTAAATAAAAGCTTAGCAGGCTCAAGTCCATCAAAGATGTGAGCATACCTATACATTTGACATCAGGGCACCTATGCACTTGCTGTAAGCTTATAGTGCTTTCCAAGGAGGTTTAGGAAAAAACACCTCTTTAGTATTTTAAGTTTATAAACTTATAAGGCAAACAGTGTGAGAGCACATGTGTCTCAGCTGGGGCCATCTGAATATATAGCAGTTCACTGAAGAGACTTACTGTGCATTTTCAGTGGAACCTGAAGTAGATTCAGTTTGTGAGATACAAGTTAATACAGGGAAGAATAGCAGCATTGCCCTTTCAACAGGTGAATGTTCCTACTATCAATTTTTCCTAAGAAAACTTGCTGCTTTTTAAGCATCCAGGTGGAGATCATAGCATAAGTGAATGCATGCATATTATGTTATTCAGATGTTCCACCAGGTCTGATCTATTACAGGTGATAAAGGCTAGGAAATTAAGTCTTGTGGGGAATGCATTTCCATTTTGGAAAAACTTCTGTAACTAAGACAGTTAAAACCCTGCTTTTATCATTCACTCTGGACTACAACTAAAACTCAGGTGGGAGGGGGAAAAAAGGCCCACTATAGTGTTGCATTTCTTCAGTTCCAGTTACAGTAAATTATGTAAGGGTGGATCATGGGGGAAGTCAGTTTTATGTTGAAACTTGTGAATGTTAGAAGGTAGTTTGTGAGTGGTGATGGTGCTGTATGCTAGCAACTACTCTGTTGTCTCGTCTGTATTAGAATATAGTGATAGTGTTAGAATATGAAATTAATTATGTCTTTCACAATCCTATCAGCTTGTACAAGCTAAGCAACATACCAGATGAGGTAGCTGAGATCTCCAAGGAAGTGCTGACAAGAATAGTCTATTATGGAGCATAAAAACCACTTTCAGCTTGGAACATGAGAATGCTGTGAGAGTAGCAGACTTCTACAACAAAACATATGGAAGTAATAGTCATTTAAAGGTATCTTAGCCTCCCGATAAGCAATACTATAGCTACTGATCAGAAAATTATTTTTCTTTCGCAGCTGGTTCACTGAGGTGTTTGCTTTTCACTGTGAATTGATGAGCTGGGAATTGCAATGCTAGTTTGGGATTGTTGTGCAGTTACTAACACTGCCCAGACTTCTTGCAGCAGAGTTCTTAGATGCTTTTTAAAGCCTCATCCTTAAACACTCCAGTTTCTCATCTGGCAAATAGGATTGCAGAACTTTTGTAACTGACTGATATTTGATGTTTAAAATTGTCAAGTTAATCAAATATAATCATGTAAATGCTGTTAACTGAAGTTAAATCTCTGTTCAGGTGACCGTATCCATTGCCAGTGCAAGTATGTCAGTAACAAAGTATGATAAATGTTTGGTGGTCCTTCGTTTTATGAACTTCAGAAAATATCAGTCCCTTTGCATACATCCATTTAGGCTAACACTTGTAAACTAAAGCATGCCAAACAAATTTTGTCTATCTCTTTGCATACCTTGCCTTTCACTTCTCTAACAATTACTTGGGTATTCCTGTGGGGCACCAGAAAATATAATAGTAATTGCTGTAAAATACTTTAATCCAAATCTGTGCATTCACTGAAATCTAAAAAAATTGTTGGGTTCTGTCAAAAGAGTGATTTTTCTGTTTTACAAGAAATGGGTTTGATGACAGACCGGTCCTTTGCTATCCAGACTTCCTACTTACTGCTTGATGAAATCCAGTTCCCTATTACGGCAGCATTCCAATCTTGGAAATGCTTTTTTTTGCAATGTGCACATTTTCAATCCTAGTGAAAACAAATGTTTAAAACTTGAGAATTTTTTTGCAAAGCTGAATGAATGCATTGAGCCCAAACTATCTGAGAGAGCACACAAATTACAGACCGGCTTGTTAGCCTTCCAGATAATGTTATGGGGATAAGTTTGAGAATGGGAGTTATCATTATGGAATCATTTATGATTCCATAAATAGAACCTTTTGTTCATGGGAAGGAAAGCAGATTTCTTAAAAACATAAGCATGTTGACACAAGTTGGCTTTCAGTTAAAAACTGAAATCAAAACAAGCGACTTCTTCCCTCTGCATGATGTGTAGAGCACCAGTCTTCCATGTTCCAGGTAACCGTATGCGAATGAAACTCTTATTTCTTTGATTGCATCATGAAACCTTCAAAACCTAGCAGCTTTCCTTAATGAAGTGATGAAAAAAAAAGGTGAAAAAGGTCTTAGTGGAACAGGAAATCAGATTTTCTTATAGCTGTGAATCAAAGCTGGATTTGAAATTCAACTTGAATTCCTGTTACGCAGAAAAAAAGTCGTCTGCTGAGTACATCAGTCTTCTCAAGATACTGTGGGATGGAGAGTACAAGACAATGCTGAATTCTCATCAAGGTATCAGTATTCTAGAGAGGTTGGTGCTATGGTTCTCCTGTGTCGGTGTTTTGAGCATTTGAATTGGCCATCTCTAGGGATAGCAAACTGCTCAGACTTTGGATCCTTCTTTGTGAGCTATTTCTCTAACAGTGTGAGAGTTAAACCAGAGTTCTAATCTACAGAGGGAATTCAGATGGCTATCCATTCCTCTTTACAAAAAGATGTGATTATCTGGAGAGATTTTCTAAGAACTTTAGAAGGATTGGAAATAAAAGCAGTGAACATTTCTAGGTTATTTTTAAATTCAGAATTATTTACTTTGTGTGTTCTGAAGCCTACATTGAGTTAGTTAAAAATCATAGCTCTACAGTAAGTAAAATCCTTAAAAGATTTTCCACAGAGTTTAAAAAAGCCTTAAAATTTGAAAACCAAAAATTAGTTGCCTTGTGTCTTTTACTTGCTTCTGTCTTCACTATTATCAGTGCTGAACCAGTAAGCACTGTTTACAATACTTCTAAACTGATTCTACTTGCTGAAATTCACTAAGGCATTTTTCATATATGCTATAAGAGAATTGGCTTTTGCCCTGATTATCCATATACTTCCCAAGACTCCCATTTCTAGTTCCTGATGAAGCTTACAGCATTTGTCTGGGGTAGGGTTTCTACAGATTGCACACACTAGTGAGTCATTGTGATGTTTAGAAGCTCAATAGCTTGCATAGCCACTGGTTGGGCTCAGCTCTAAAGTTTTCATGAAAGAACTTCAATTACAGAGCTTTCTGCTTTTGACAGTTCAATACCTATCTCAATTTTATTTCTTTCCTAAGAGACAATGATTTAAGATTCACTCTAAACATAAAGTAAATGATCAATGATAGCTGACAGTTGCCATTGTTTGTTTCTGCAAGCAGGTTGTTATGGGCAGGGAAGTCTGAACAATTGGTCCTGGGTTTAATTGTCCTTCCGGCTGAAGTTAATTTTGTACACAGTGTTTGGGGTTTGGTCGACTACACAGGAAGGTGTTTTTCAGTGGTTTAGAATCTAGGAAGTATCAACACTGGCAGTTCAAAGGAGAAAGTTGTGATTTAAAGTTGTAACTACCTTGCAAGAAATTAAACCCCCCTATGCAGGGGCTGATACTGTTAATGATACCTGGTGATAGAATTACTTTACAAACAAGTTCTCCTTGGTTTGGTGGTAAATTCCTACACACAGGATCCTTGCATTCTATTTGTATTTGTCCTGGGTTCAGCAGTAGCAGTCATTTTTCTCCTTCTTGGTAGCTGGTGCAGTGCTGTGTTTTGACTTTTGGGCTGGGAACAGTTACTGATAGCAAGTATGTTTTGAGTTACTGCTCGGGTGTTTGGTTTGTTCAAGGCCTTTTTCTGAGCTCATGCTCTGCCAGGGAGGAGGGGAAGCCGGGAGGAAGGAGAGACAGGACACCTGACGCAGGCTAGCCAATGAGGTATTCCATACCATAGCACGTCATACCCAGGATGTAACCGGGAGAGACCCAGAAGGACTGGAGCTCTGGGGGGTGGAGGAGGTATCGGTCGGTGCTCGGTCGGGCTGGGTGGGGTAAGTTATGGGTCGGTGGCTGGTGACGTCTTGTATTCTCTTCACTTGTTATTGGCTTTATAATTTTTGTTAGTAGTAGTAATAGCATGAGTGATTTGTGTTATACCTTAGCTATTAAACTGTGCTTATCTCAACCCATGGGGGCTACATTCTTTGGATTCTCCTTCCTAACTCTCTGGGAGTTGGGGGAGCGAGGGGGGGAGTGAGTGAACGAGCTGTGTGTGGACTTGGTTTAAACCACGACAGTATTCTATGCTAGACCGCAATGTCTTGTCAGTGGCTCATTTAAGGAATTCCAGAAACCCTGAGCAAGCGCACATTTGTATTTCCTTCTGGTCTATCTTTATTTCAAATTTAAGTCCCATAGAGGAGCAACTACAGAGGGGTTATTTTTGCCATAGTGATTCTGATGAGAAAATATGCTCTTTCAGAATGAAAACTCTGTATAGTTGAAGGAAGCAACAAAGCAGAGGAACAAACATGTAAGTAGATCTACAAACACTGGTTGTTTCACATCACTGTTTGAGATCAAATGTTATCTAAGGTTTCTAAACACCAGGTTTCTAAGTCTATAGAACTGAATAAGAGGCCTGTGCCAATACCTGGAAGTTTCCGTTTCTCATCTGAAAAGAATGTTCACTACTTATTTCATAAACCCTTAATTTATCTGTCTCCTTTAATTATATGTGGGTTTGGCCTTCTCATTTTGAGTTTTGCTCACTTTTTTTCTTGCCAATAATTAGATCAAGATCCTTGGAACCCATATGATGTGGTTTTTCAGAAAGAAAAAAAAGGAATACAAAGCATACTCCCCTGCCCCCCAACAAAAACCCCCCACTGCCTAGCCTGAAGTAGGAAGAGATGGATAAGGAATATATTTAACATGCAGCTGTTGCTTTTCACAGAAAACATTGGTTACAGATTCTAATGAAAAATGGAGACTGTTCTTTAAGGTTGTTTGCAGTAGCCCCATCTTAGCTGCTTTTCTTTGCTTCCCCTCATTTATCTGTCATTAAATAAACTCTCTGATAGTGGAAAAGGATGAAGTGGATCTTCTATTGGTCTTGCTATGACAATATCTACAGACTTTGGTAACAGCCCTGTCTTACTGTTATAAGCTGTTACTTCCTGCGCTATTCCCTAAACATCTAGTTGAATCCTACAGTTTCTGTGATTATTAGGGGTATTAGCACACAGTTGGGTGATTTTATAGTTTTGGCCTGACAAAATGAATATTTTGAAGAGTTAAGATAATTTTCCTCCACAAGGGATTTATATTAGGTGTTTAACATAGGGGCTAAACCCAATGACCAGTTTGAGTGCAAAGGAAGTCAGAGTCTCAGGAAGGGAGAGGTTGCGTGCTGCAGTTTCAAAGGACACAACACACGTTTGTGTAATGTACAGACCTGTTAGTAATACGGTGTGTGCAAAAACAGTTGAGTCTGCATGGTCTCAAAGAGTTAACAGTAAATGCAGTGGCATAGTGAATGCATTTCTTGGCTTGGCAAATATAGGGTAAAGCGTATTTAAATGTCTCTCTTTTTGACTCTGAAGTTGATTTTATTATTCCTTATTAGCCCAGTAAATAACTTCTGCAGTTTGGTGTCCAGTAGTAATGTCAGAGGGAGGGATGCCCAGTAGCTTTCAAGATGAGCAACACAACTGAGCTTCTTATAGAAATTTAGCTTTATTGAAGAGACTTTTTTTTTTTAAGTTGAGTGCTGCTTTTTTTTCTTCCTCACTTTCTTTATCCATTCATGAATTTATAGCAAAGTTCTCTAGGAAAAATAGAGCCTCTTACATCACAGAATTCTTAATTCATCCTTCTGCTCTAGCAGAAGCAAGAGCTTTCGTGGAAGTTCATTGGGTGAAAATGTTGAGGTCTGTGCACAACACAGATATGTTGAGTAGAATGGTTTATACTGAGTTTGGTACAGCCAAATCCCCTGTCCTCTATTATTCTGTGAGTATGGTGCAGGTGCATGATACTTTGCATTTAGGCAAAGCACTGCATAGCTCATTTAAGAAATATCTTGTGGTCATTGTATGTGAAGTGGTGTGAAATGTAGGGCTATTTGTAAAGGTCTGTATTTGGGTTGCACATAAGTAGTGAGAGTGCAAGCTGTCTTAGGGAGACAATGTTCTACATGGAATGTTCTGTTTGTAGCAGATATTGTCCATTCTGAATCTTCAGGAGGAAGTTAGCAATAAGGTGCCATTTCCAGGAATTAAGGAATGAAGTTCTGGGTTGATTTGGTGGGTTTGGTTGGGGTATTTTTGAATGTTCATTTTTACTTCATGAATCCCAATTAGTAAACTGTAACAGTTTGACTTCAGCAAGATAAATAGTTAATTTATACCTGACCTGTGAAAGCAGGACTACATACTCACTGGGCTTGTAGGAATACGAGCTTTTGAAAACCCAGAGAGAATTTTCCTAGTCCAAGAGAATAGCTTGTAAACCAGTATTTGTTATATTGGTGGCAACTTAATTTTGTATAGGAGGAGCACTGCACTGGTTTAGATATTTCAGTGCTTTAAATGGAGGTGAACTTTAAAAACACCTTTTTTCAGGAATAATTGCTCTGTTTCTGGTGATGGAGATATACTGATAGCTTAAAAAAACTACTGCTTCTCTGCTTTGTATTCTTCTCCTTGAACATTGCTTCATTCTCAGCTTCACCTGTATCTTCTAGCTAATTTGCTAGTTGTCAGAGGCAGTGATATACTAAAAACACCCAGCAACACTGCAGTGAAGTTTGAATTGATAGCAGATACCTGGCAATTACCAAATGTGCCAGTCACTACTATGTCATGTGAGTAAACACTGTGATTGCTTCAGTAAGTAATCATCCTGCTGCTGATGCTAGCTGAACACTTTCCCACATTATTCATCTGGTTGTGGCAGCACCACTGTTTATGCAGCTAGAATGGTAAGCAAAGCAAATAAGTGTTAAAAATAAAAAAGTACTTTTTAACTTGGATCATTTTTTTTTATCCAAGTCACAGCCTGGCCTTGTAGGCAGTTGTATCAGCTCAACCAAATAGGCAACCTGAAGGCAAGAGCAAACATCCAGCTGGAATCCCTTCAGCTAGTGTGGTGATGAAGGTGGTATTTAGAAGCATATCCTAAGCAAGATGGGTTAAGTATTTTGGGACTTGAGCAAAGGTGTTCTCTGGTATGTGTTCCCTAACCAGCCATGATTAGCAACACAGAAACTGTAGATATTCTTTGTAAGTGATTTCATATATCGGAGAAATACCAGATTTGTCCTCATTCTGTCCTAGAGGGAGCAGACTGCAACACCCCCAAAATCAATTAAAGCAAGAAGACAGAGAAATGAGCCAAAAAATGTCTGGAAAGTCAAGGTTCAGCAGCAAACCAAACTGAGGTGGCTTTAGCAGTTATTGTCATCAGTCATCCTCTCTGTCCCTTTTTTGCTGGTTACAACATGTACCCAAAAAGGCTACTGAAGATGTGTAACCACTCTTCTACCTTCTCTGTTTAAAAGCTATTTCATTAGTAAAGCTTTATAGTAATACATCAGATGCTAATTATCTGTTAAGCTGACAAGAGCTATTCTCAGCTGTCCTCATGGTGCCTGTAGTTTAGATGCTATTGGGAAAGCAAGCAAACTGACACAACTTGTTTTCCTGTACTAGTGGGAAGATGTGGTAAGCACTACTTGTTCAATGAGAATTGATTTTGTTCCTGTTACGGAGACAGGAACCTGTGGCTGAGCTACTCTTTCAGTCACTCTACCTCAGTCCACCCCCAGTGGAAGTTGTTACCCATAGGGATATTGAATGCTATGAATTTGTCATGATGACTACAGACAGTTACACACAAGAACAAAGAACAACCCTTACCAGAAGGGATTGACTTGTTTCACAGCTAATATCCTGTACATTAGGGCATGCAAAGCCTTATGCAGAGCTCCATGAAGAGGACACCTATGAGAAAATAAAAGAAAATGGGCATTAAAAATGTGAGACCAAATACACTACTGTGGCACAGAGCTGGTGATCTGTTTATTGTCTTACTGCAAATAAGTGATACCATTTTATTCACCAGACAACTCCAAGGTTAAACTTTAACTAGCCACACAGTGGTTTAGCATCTTGTCCACGTGTCTGCATGCACTCTCAATTACTGCTAATAGGAGTTACATGAAAAATCAAGGAAGGCTGGACAAAATAGGTGTCCTTGTGCCTGTGCTCACACACAAGCTAATCTTTTAAATCTAGTTCGGAGCCTAAACTCAATTCTGTGTCTCTGAAAGTATATGAAGGAAGCAGGCTTGCATATATAGAGAGGTCAGTGTCAGGAATAGACACGTCCTTGCATTCACACTCCATGTAGCTTTTCAAAATGTTCCATTTTCTGAAAAGAAACAGGGGCATAGAACACAGGGGAAGGCTGCTTTGAGCAGTTCTGAAGAATGCGTTCTGAGGCTTTCCCTTCTTTCTCTCCCCAGATGGGGATTTAAGCAAAGTGCAGAATCTCTCTTTATGTTTCTGATGAACAAGACAAATGAGCAATGCTGTCAGGCATTTCTTTGATATGGCCTTACTTGTTTACAACTCATGCAGATGATCCTCCTTCCTTGAGCAAAGGAAACCAGTTCAGTAAGGGTTAGGTACAAACAATTTTCTTTACATGAAAATATGCTCAATGTGATGACCAGACTATGTTTGAAGACAGTAAGATGCTGTAAATAAAGTATTTAGTAGTGATTGTTATTACAGGTTTCTTTCAAACACTACTTGCAAGGCATCTCCTACTTTGCAAAACCAGAGGGAAAAATTGCTTCTAGAAGAGGATGAGGAAAGAGAGCTGTTTCCTAGAGCCTGAATTTCCTTATGGTTGTGCCATCTCAGAATCACAGAATCCCAAGGGTTGAAAGGGACCTTGAAAGATCATCTAGTCCAACCCCCCTGCAAGAGCAGGGTAACCTAGAGTACATCACACAGGAACTTGTCCAGGCAGGCCTTGAATATCTCCAACGCAGGAGACTCCACAACCTCCCTGGGCAACCTGTTCCAGTGCTCTGTCACTCTTACAGTAAAGAAGTTCTTCCTGATGTTAACGTGGAACCTCCTATGCTCCAGTTTACACCCATTGCCCCTTGTCCTGCCACTGGATATCACTGAAAAAAGCCTAGCTCCATCATCCTGACACCCACCCTTTACATATTTGTAAACACTGATGAGGTCACCCCTCAGTCTCCTCCAAGCTAAAGAGACCCAGCTCCCTCAGCCTCTCCTCATAAGGGAGGTGTTCCACTCCTTTAATCATCTTTGTGGCTCTGCGCTGGACTCTTTCAAGCAATTCCCTGTCCTTCTTGAACTGAGGGGCCCAGAACTGGATGCAATATTCCAGATGCGGCCTCACCAAGGCAGAGTAGAGGGGGAGGAGAACTTCTCTTACCCTACTAACCACACCCTTTCTAATGCACTGTAGGATGCCATTTGCCTTCTTGGCCACAAGGGCACATTGCTGGCTCATGGTCATCCTCCTATCCACCAGGACCCCCAGGTCCCTTTCCCCTTCACTCCTTTCCAGCAGGTCAACCCCCAACCTGTACTGGTACATGGGGTTGTTCTTCCCCAGATGCAAGACTCTACACTTGCTCTTGTTGAATTTCATCAAGTTTCTCCCTGCCCAACTCTCCAGCCTGTCCAGGCTTCTGGTGTGTCAGCCACTCCTCCCAGTTTAGTGTTGTCAGAAGCAAAGAAGCAAAGTTTCTGAGGAACTGTGCTGGTCTGTTAAGGATATTGCAGTGGGTTTGGCTGTCCATGAGGGATGTTACCATTCGCACACAGATGAAGCAGTGGTTCTCAATTAAACTAAAAGCTGAAGTACCAGGCGATCCTGCTTGCTGTCTATTAGAATTAACCTGCACTGCAAAATCGCATGGCAGCAATAGACTGTCATCTGAAATTCTTACCCTTTGCTGCTCGAAATTGAGACATGTATTTTCTGAACTGTCAGAGTTGTTCTTTACTATTTCTGTCTTATGGCAGACAGCTGCAAGGATGCATTCTCTGCAGTAATACAACTGACAGAGGAGATGTTCCTAGAAGCCCTGTTGTCCTGCTGACAGAAACACTGTCCCAGGGAGAGGTTCCTGTGTACTTGCAAGCACACTGATGGGGGGGAATGTTTGGTACAATGGAGTAACAAATTAGGAGGTGGTCTGTGCCTGAGAGCTCAGAAGGATTTGTAAGATATGTCAAATGTTGCCACGATTGTATTTGCAAAAGATGTGAATTAACCAAGAAAGTAGTTTTTAGAAGTCCTTGAACATCACTTTTGGGGATAGCCTCTAGTCCAGAATACTATTTCAGAGCTGATGTGAATCATAAAATCCATAAGAGTAGCAGTGTCACACAGACTTTCTGCTTTAAAAGTTCAACAGTGACTTAAAATGCATCTCTGCTTGTAGTTAAAAGGTGCAAATGGCATATTGGTTACATACATGAAATTGCAAGGTGCCTGAACTACTATTAGCCTTACAGGAAGCTCTTTAGGGGCAAACTATCTGTAGGATGGTTTATTGTGAAGAGCTCTCAGACTGAGATGTAAAAGCCGGTTTACAAGATGAATATTGTTACCATCTAGCAATGTATTTCTTGGAATTCTGGGGTGTTTGTTAAACCAACAGTTCTCTGTATAAATCTATGTTTATATTTTAAAAGTGAATGAAAACCTTATTACATATCAAACCTGAAGAAGCTGCAGTTCTTACTTGAACAATTATTTTTTATAATTCTAATAATCACAGCTCTTAAAAACATTGATTTAGCTTGGATTCAAAGTGGATTCATATCTTAGATATGAATCGCTTATCTTTAGTACGAGGAATCGGTGCTGTAAAAACAGAGTCAAAACCAAAAAGTGTAATTGTCTTTGTGGCTTTGAATTTCTGACTTGCAGTAACTTAACGTTGTGAGAAACAGTTAGCATTGATTTGTCGCCAGGAATACTGTTAACAAGTGGAAATATACAGGATATATGAGGAGTTTTAAAAGTTTTCTTATCTCGACAGTTCTCTCTTCCTATAGAATGCTCAGAAAACTTTTCTCTGCTGTATGATGGCAGTAGATTAAGCAACATGAGAAAGGGAAACAGCTTACCCAAGCCTTCATGATTGAGAGTCTAAGTTAAAAATAGTCCTGGTGATTTCAGGCACTATTTTGTAATCATTATTCCACAGATGATAGATTCTGACTTTTCAGATCCAATAAATTAAACATCTGCTATATTCTGGTTTCAAGAAAAGCTGTAAATCTGTATTAAATGCCCACAGCAAAATTATTTGCCTTTGGCTTAGCCTCTAGCCCGAAGACTGTCCCAGATTGGATGTAACTCTAGGAGCATGGTTTCCAAGGGTTTTGCCATATTAATGTGAAAATATTATTATATACACTGTATTTGGGCTTATTATAAACTTGAATTGTTTGTGACTATCAGAAACAGTGAATTTTCCTAGTAATGCCGAAATAGATTTCCTTAGGAATGAGGCTGTGCACCTACTTTAAGTGATGCACAGCCTGGCTGGTGTCATTTGCATAGTTATTTCTGACTCTTAGGATGTTTTATCTACCTCTGTGTCAGTTGACTGGCATAGATCATCCGAGTGGGAGTTTCCTGTCTGGAAAGCTCGATTAGCAGGTACTGTCCAGTGGTGTTGACCAAAAAAAAGCCCAAACTCACCTACCCCTCCCCAACCCAACTCTGATTTCCTAACCTGAGCCATTGTGTTGAATTCTGCTGTGCTCTGTCACCTGATACCTGCCTGTTAATCACAATAATTGAGGAACTTCTCTGAACTGTTTCACACAATGTTAGTGGTAGTTGCTACCTCAGGTACTGAGGTGACATTTCATCTTATCTTTGGCATATTATGATTTCATCAAAAATCTCTCTGACCCAACTACTTTCATTGGGATAAAAGTTGGCTTATTTTCACAAATGGACATAATGATAGTCATTAGTATTGGTGAGACTGAGCAGCTGCAGGTTTCCTACAGCAGTCCCTACTAATGTTGGCTGCTTTTCCAGTAGAATGTCATCTTCATTAACACAAGGGCATTGCCATTTCCTTATTTCGTTTCTCCCTGTCCCACTGCATTCCACAGCAGGTCAACTTAAATAAATAAGCTAAATTTCACTTTCAGCTACACTTAATGTGCTATGAGGCTACATCATTTTTTAAGTGCCATTTCTAAGTGATGGCTGCAAAGGGTAGGGAATCCAAATGCAAAGGCATCTCTGTCTACATGCCTTCTGAAAGCCCCTATCTTGGAGTCTGTTCTTTTGGAGCATACAGCCAAAGGCTCCTTCCCAGTGAAGCTGGAGAATGGGTGTGTGTTTCAGACTAACAGATATGGTTTCCATTGAACTAAATCAAAGATATTTATGGAGGTATTCACTCTTTAGGTTTGAGACGCTGTCTCCTTAAGTTTCTTTTATAGCTGATGAAGAGATCCAGCTGATAGTGATGCATAGAAGGAAAACAGCTGTTCCTCAAGGATGATTTGTCCTTCAGTACCATCCAACTGGGCTAGGATGTGTGGCATCCTTGCAGGCAGGTTTTGGAGCTGGAGCGTACTGTGTGCTACAGGATTTGATCCTTGGAAGGTAGACTGCATACTGACCCACTGCCCACTGACCCAAAGCCTAGTGGTGGGATGAGAGGTTCAAGGGCACCCTCATTCAGCTTGCAGATTACACCAGTTTGGGTGGGAATGTTGATCTGCTGGAAGGTAGCAAGGCTCTGCAGAGGGATCCGGACAGGCTAGATTGATGAGCTGTGGCCAATTGCATGAGATTCAACAAGGCAAAGTGCTGGGTCCTACACTTGGGTCACAATAACACCATGTAATGCTACAGGCTTGGGGAAGAGTGGCTGGAAACCTGCCCAGTGGAAAAGGACTGGGGGATGTTGGTTGACAGCTGGCTGAATAAGATCCAGCAGTGTGCCCAGGTAGCCAAGAAGGCCAGAGGCATCCTAGCTTGTATCTGGAACAGTGTGGCCAGCAGGACCAGAGAAGTCATTGTCCCTTTGTAGTTGGGCCTGGTGAGGCCACATGTGCTCTCTACCTGAAAGGTTGTAGTGAGGTACCTGGTCTCTTCTCCCAAGTAACAAGCAACAGGACAAGAGGAAATGGCCTTAAGTAGCACCAGGGGAGGTTAAGACTGGATATTAGGAAACATTTCTTCACCAAAAGGATTGTAGACACTGCAACAGGCTGCCCAGGGAAGTGGCAAAGACACCATGCCTGGAGGTATTTAAAAGAGGTATTTAAAAGGTATTAAAATGTGGAACTCAGGACATGGTTCAGTGGTGGACTTGCAGTGCTGGGTTAGTAGTTGGACTCTTAGAGGCTTTTTCCAACCTAAATGATTCTATGATTCTTTATGCTCTTCACTTCTCCAGTTGATTAGAGTATGAGAAAGATAAAAATAGGAACTGTGACATTTGGGCTGTCGACTGCTATTCAGCCTCCTGATGCTTCTCACTTAAGTAAGAGAGGGGACTCAAACAGGCTTCTGTGGCATTCAACTTAGGAGACACTTTATTGCCGAGTACCACTTGGCCAGGTTGTGACCTATCTGAGATACCAAGACAGGTCTGGAGTCTCCTCTGTTTCTTGGAGTGGACTACAGGCTTCCCAGTGAAGTGACTAGGAAACAGTGGTCTCAACCTGGCTTTCTGAAGTTGGAAGGATGCATTCTTATTCTTCTCAAGGCTGTAGCAAATACGGTAAAATTTGGATGGAAGCAATAATTCATCCAGAAGATGTTTTTATTTTGTTGCATAGCTTCTGTACTTCATTCTGAAGCCAAGTGATGGAGGTAAAGGAAATACATGTGCCAGGCATTCCTGCTATTTCAGACTTTTTGTTGAAATTATAGAAAAACAAGTCCTGGTGAAAATGGGAAGTTAGCATCAGTATGAGAGCTGATCTGTCTCAGGAAATGACCAAATAAATGGCTGTTAATTCTTCCACGTCAGCTGGAAGTGGTAGTGGCACTGCACTCAGTGCATTTCTTTGGTGTTCACAGAGCATTTGTTTAAAATAGAAAATCTAGTTAAAAGCTCTCTGTTTTCTCTTGACTTACTATTGCGATTTAAACTTGTTGAACAACTTTAGCATTAAACTCCTATAACTTTCATGCCCTGTTCAGGCATGGTTTACTGACAGGCTTGCAACAGCTACACTGCTTGAGCTCCTAGAAGACAAAATTTGTTTCATACCCGGAGGGTGCAAAGTCCCAGGGCAGCAGATGGCCCTATGATTATTATTTCCAACCTGTCTTACCTGACCATTCCTTCCCTGTATGAACAGCTGTTTCATTCACTTCAGTGCAGCCCAGCCCGAGTGGCTATTTTTCTTCTGCCCTTTTCTCTGCACATAACATAAATCTTCTCTTTCCTTTGACCTGGCCTGCAGTTCTATCCACCTGTGCATGCCTTAAGCAATGTCAAGCTCTTGCCAGATCCACTTCCCTTTTTTTAGATAAATACTTTCCAAACTAAACTTTTGTGGGTTTTTTGCAGCAGTGCTGGATAGATAGAAATGGTCCATTCACTTCTTAGCTGCTCACTTCTTGAGTGCTTGGTGGGTGTGGATTTAGGCAGCTTGCTCTGTTTTGGTGGACTCAGCCCAATGATTGAGTGGTGTCAGGCTGTTGGTGTTAACCAGAGAGTGGGCCCATATTCTGCAACTTGCAGGTTTTTGGCTGTGCAAAGCACTTCATGTTAACCAGAAAGTTAAATTCATCTCTAGTCTTCCAAAGGCAAATGTTCCAGTTGTGAAGTGTCAAAGTTAAGATGTTCCAATGCAACTTCAATTTGGCCTCCTGATGTGCAAATGCACTTATGAGGTAATTTTCTGCAGGACCTCATTTCATTCACTATGCAGGGTACCCAACATATGAGTACTCAACAAATGAGCAGTTTTCCAGTGTTTCTTTTTGCCCTTATTGCACACGTTACGGCTTGTGGCCTATTTACTGTGCAATTCTCACACTGTGCTGAATATGGAAATACAGATTTCCATGAGGACACTCATCATTCTCATTTAAGAATTTATTTTCAGAATGCCACTTGTAGACAAGGAAGAAGCATTCCTTCCAGTTTACTGGACTGCTGGGGCAGATGAAAGTCTGAATAGAATCTACTGAACAATGACATTTCCAGTAGCTGTTGTTCACACATTTTTTAACCATGGGGACAACTCCAGCAGTGATTAACAATGCTCAGGTTCTGCAAATCAAAATGCTCAAGCTGGATCCCCATAAAATGAAGAATAAACAAACTACAGAGCTTCTGCCTTATGTAATTTGCACAACATTGTGAATTCCTGGGGACAGAGCCAGGAGCAGAATCCACAGTAGAATGCATGACATGAAGTCTGTCCTTTTGCTTATGATCTCTTTTTCCTCAAGCTTTCCGGATTCTTTCAGAAAGGAAGACAGGCCAAAGGAACACTGCAGGCACCAGCTTTCTTCTTCCTGTTCTTCACTATATTTCCTGGGCAGTGTACTTTCACTCCCTGAAGTGAGACAGGGCCCCTGTGACAAAATGACTGCCAGGTGATGCACACTCACAAAGCAAAAATGCTGAAGTTGCACAGACATTCCAATTTTTAGCATTTGTTCACTTCAAACACTTTATTTTGTTGACCTGATGCTCTTTTGATTTCATTTTTTACATTTCAGTCCCATGGAGGCTTCTCTGTTACCATCTCCCTCAGTAGGTAAGAAGAATCTTGCTGTGGTGTAAGATAATGACTTGTAGTACAGAAAATTTCTGTTGTTGTGACTGTCTTTCCTTTATTACATGGATATTTTATTCCCCTCAATCAAATGCCTCGATTCAGAACCAAATGTCTGGCTTTATCCACTTTGAAAGGCAGTTCCTTTTAGGAAACTAGAAATGCAAATAAGGGTATATTTGATACAAGCTAATCCATAAAAGGACTTGATGAAGTGCTGCAAGCTTATTTTTCTGAAAGCTGAGTCAAGTCCCACTTAGACATGAAACTGTCTCCCAGCATGTTCTACACAAGATAATGAGTAAATGAGGCTCCAAAAAAGCATCACCATACACATTTCTGATTGTTCTGTGATTTTTAAAAGTAGAAATAGTGTTCTGCTAAATCTAATTCTCTATCACAAGTAAAAATACATTTTCCCCAAATAATAATATTGTACAGCAATTTGAAGATCTAAAAGACACTGGCTTCAGAGAAGGAAAAGCTGTTTCTGAAGAAGACTCTAAAGATCAGCCACTTTAATAAATAGATAGCTACAGGTATATTTTGTCTCCAGGCCTCCTTTTCCTTGAAGGCAGAAATATTCACCAGAAAGTGGAACAGTTGTGAAACTGAAGGGGTTGATGCAAATTTAATTGTGATATAACTGCAATTTGTGATTAATTTTGATGGAGAAAAAACCCCAAACAAAATCTTTTGCAGAGAACTGGATAAGAAATTATTAATTTTAATTTAAGTTCTAAGTAACAGATCTGGAAATTATTCAATATTTGTGAATCTCTGGAAGACGTATAGTGAAGAAGGTGATTAATGATACATATACATGAAAGTTAGTAGGAAAAAAATTGCTTGATTTCAGTGAACATGTTAAATTGCAAAGTTAAAGATGTTACACAAGGATGGTAGACGTATGTTAGTGATTCTGTTAGGCAATGTTGTATATTCCTTCTGTCTTCTTGAAGCTCTGTTGTCAGAAATATAAGTTTCTTATGTTTCCTGTAAAGACCTGGGTTTAATGTCCTGGATACTGATGTGCCCATCTTACATGTGCAAGTACCTGTTAACTCTTACAAAGAGTACTTAGAAGTGGAAGGCATCTGTTGTAGACCTATGGACATGAGAGAACATCTTTTATGTTATTTGGGCTCTGCTATTTTTTCTAGGAAGACAAAGTTAATTTTCTCTGTACTGTTACACTGCAGAGTCATAAATGCAGGAGTTGTAAATCATGACCATAAAATGAGGTATAAAAGTAATAATAAAAAATACCCCTAAACTTTGAAAAGTAACTGTGTAAGGAAAAGAAGTAACCTTAATGTTTCTGAAGTGTTTTAGTAGATGATAGGGCTATTTATTCAGTACAATTTGGTATCACCTCTTAGGTATTTTTAAGGCTCATGTGTACGATCAGTGTGTTTGGTGGCAAAGTGTATGCATGTATGTGTATATCCTTTATGATATACTTCAGATACTGAAGAGACCTAGAAGAAATCTGGAGAGGGACTTCTTTGAAGGGCTCATAGTGACAGGACAAAGGGGAATGGCTTTAAACTGACAGAGGGAAGACTTGGATTAGAGATTAGGCAGAACTTCTTCCCTGAGTGTGGTGAGGCGCTGGCACAGAGAAGCTGTGGCTGCCCTATCCCTGGCAGTGTTCAAGGCCAGGTTGGATGGGGCTTGGAGCAAGCTGCTCTAGTGAAAGGTGTCCCTGCTCATGGCAGGGGATTGGATCTTGATGAGCTTTAAGGTCCCCTGATTGTCATTCTATGATACTCCTGCTTGCAATAAAACATGTTCACAGCTCTATCTTGACTGCATCTGTAGAATGAGTTACTGTTCTCCAAGAAGCTGTGCCGGCTGGTGGATAGCCTGGTTACCCTGTTACCCTGGTGTGCATGAAATGATGCTGTTGACAGCAGAGAAGTGTGGGTAACAGAACACACAAAACATTTCTGGATCTGACTTTCTCCAATGAGCCTGGCTGTTGTCTTTCCTTGTCTGAACATAAAAAGGCACACAACATCAGAGGCTGATAAACTGTGATAACAGTTGAATAATGAATTTCATCAAATAACTTTGAACGTAAAAATAGCTGTTCATTATTGCTTTGGGGCTATTTCAGTGTCTGATTCTTCTTGGATCATTCTAGTTATTTGAATGAGATTTTCGGAGAGCTTTCCCACTCCTCCCCCCCCCCCCCCCTTTGGGCATGACAACAAATGGTTTGAAATTTAAATGTGCAGATAAAGGACAATACACAATATACAGTATTTTCTTGTTCAGCTGGATGCATATCACTGTTGTGGCTGCAGGACCAGATGACTTTCTCTTAAGGAATTACTGAAGAAATCCATGCAGATGTAATAGGCATGAGCTGTGTGAGTTTAAATGTCAACCATTTCTAGCTATATTGTGACCCCATTGTGAAACATACCTGAGTGCAGGAAAATTAGTTTCAGGCACGTTTAACTGCAAGTATGCTTTGACTTTGGCCTGGGGATTGCAGAACCTTGTCTCTTACATTAAGCCCAGTCCCATAAAATAAATACTGAATTACATTGTGATTGTCTGTCTTCAGTGGTTGATGTGCTGACAGACATTACAATATGTGTAAGCCACACTGTTAAAGGTTTAAGTTTCCCTTGTGTCTGTTCATAGCATGTCAACTGAGGCACTACATTGCTTTCACTGTATTTATTCCCATCTAAAATGTACCATGTCCCTTTGTAAAGTCTTGTTTTCTAATCCTGGCTTTACTTTTGGTGATTATCTCTTGTGTACTGCACCCACATGCAGGAGAGAGATGCAGAAGGAAGCTTGAGGGAGGAACTATTTTTCTTAGTGTACTAAGCTTTTGTGTGGGGTTTTGGCTGGAGTTTACACTTTTCTATAGGAAGGAAGCTTATCTACTGGTAGCTGTATAGCATCTTGTGTTTTGGACATTTTAACAGTCTATGTGAGCTGTACACTAAAGTTTCTGCCAGCTTCTGGAACTCTTCCCCAGTGAACAATGCCATTCATATTGCTTCCTTGTAGTCTTGTTCCTGTGTATCAGCTTGATACTGCAGAAACTTTCATGTTGCCAGACATCACGAAGATTATTGCACTGCCAAAACACCTAATTCCAGACATAGACTTCCTTCAAAGCATAGTAAAAATAACCCTTTCTTTCCAGTGCTTCTGCTAGTTATATAAGGCACAAATTACAAAAGTATGAACGCCTTGCCTTTGCTAGTTTCCTTAATGTACTGTATCAAACCCACACCAATCTTGGTTAATGAATTATTGAGCTTTCTAACTTTTCATGAGCATTTATTGGGACTGTGCTAGTGGAGTAAGCAAATAAACAGTGTTCACCTGTAGTTTGCACAGACAGCTGTTCTGGGAGCAATAGAACTACGTATTTTGTGCTGAAAACAGGAAAAAGGAGCAGCAAAGACTGGCTGACACTGCCAGGCTTCTTGGAAGGTTAAATAAAGCCAGTAAGCTTATTTCCAAAGGTGATTCCCCTTCCTTGACAGGAAGAAAGTATCAAACATATTTACAAGAGCCTGTCTTTTTTTAACAAAATGTACCAACTTTTGAAATGTTATCCGAAATGCCAGTGTAATTGCCATCTGCTCTTATTCTGTTTGCCTTTTCCATCTGGATACCAACAAATCTCTGTATAAACATAACCCACCTACTAACTCATCTGTCCTCTAGCCTGCCTCTTAAATTGCAGCACTTCCACTAGGATGTAACTGTCATTAGCTTGATCAAGAGTGGATTGTGACCTTGCTATATGAATGACTCCAGCTAGAAGGGCATGTTGAGTAGGCATTAAGTGGCAGTCAAACATAATTATGTCCATTTAGAAAGGGTGCAGCGGATGGTTTGGGGGAAGGGGTTTGCATATCCAAAGCTGTCCCCATGCCTGTGTTGGTCCATTGTGATAATCTTGAGTAGCATCTGCTATAAGGAACATAAATGTACAGGAGAGATTGGTGTCTTTATCACATCATGTTTCTGATGTTGGTCAGTCATTAGCTTTCTGAGAAAGGATTAAATATGACCTCTGTTTTGAGCTTTGCAAGTGTGCATTCCCTTTTCCTTTCTTACTTCAAGAAAGTTTATCTGAGCTATTCAATTACATATTTTGATTTGTTAAATCTATTTGCTTTATTCTTCACCACAATTCTAGGTAACTGGAGAGAAGGGTTCATGTTAGAATGCAGAATGTACCCAGGTTATAAGTTCTTCATTCATGATAGAGGGACCATAAACTGGTGGGAATAGCAAGCTGGGTTATGTGACCTAGGAAACAGCCTGCTCATTCCTGACTCCTTCCAGCACTCATGTTTTACTTTCATGGTCTTGCCCACTTTTAAACAATGGAACATTATTTGTAAGATATATGTTAGTGGTCCTATGAGTAGAAGGTAGGGAGAAGGGTTCAATAGTTGTATGCTATAGTCAGATCTGTTGTTATACTTAGCCAGCTGGTGTTTACAGTAACTGATACAACAATACTATTGTTATCTCTGGATGGGAGGTTGGAAAGTCTGTCTTTAGCCATGTCTCATCAGGACAACAATCTCAGGATGGTACTTTGGAATTCGTATTGAAGCAAAAATTTAGCAGAGCATCTAAGGGACCTCTGAGAGAGATGCTTGTACCTGTGAAATGGATGCTTAACATATAAAGATACCCATTTGAGTAAATCACATTCTGACTAAGGAAATTTTACCTCTATCTTCTGCTATAAATTGAAGTTTAACTCCTACCAGTTTAACATGAGGGCAAGGGAATAGATTCCTTTAGGTTCAAGTTAATCACACTGGGTTAATTTTATACATAAAATGATACATAAACAATTGGTGGGATGTACCACTAATCTTTCATCAATTCCCTTAGATTTCCGCTATTTTTAATTTAAGGTAAAGGTCCCAGACTCTTCCTCCAGTTCATCTGGTCATATTTGTCCTGTGATTGAATAAGATACAGGGTAGCCAAAAGACTGGGCTAGTGCATCCAGAATCATTAATTCAGTCAGTCAAACAAATGGGAGGTAAGAGAACAAGAAACAGTGACCAATTGGTTACAAGGCAGGGGATCTGCCCTGGAGCATGAAACACACTGAGTTCAGCCCCTAAGCTGGATGGTCACAAATGCCATAATGATTTCCTAGCATGGCCCTGGCTGGGGTAGCTGATGCCAGCCTGCTGAGCAAGCTTGGCCAGGCTTCTTGAGATTCACAGATAAGATTTATTCCTGAAGTCTGACCTACATGAGTGTGTATCTAAATGTGTGAAAGCTGTGATTTGATGGCAAGCAATGAAAGGTCATAGAAAAAGCAGGCAATGCATTTAAATCAAAATGATGAAGCTGGGTAATTTCATTAGCAACAGTTGTATTTACTGGAAGTCACAGATGGTGCAGTTTAGCTTATGGCCAAGACAAAATAAGTATAAAGAAAGAAATATTCCAAGTGAGAGGTGGTTAAAAATTAAATAGGCACCAGATGGCTCAAGATTGTCCTTCATACAAATTTGGTGAAAGAAGACATAAACAATCCAAAAGCATTTCTGAATGGAACACTCATAGGCTGGCTAGGCCTTCATTAGAGCTAGGTTTAAAAGCAGAGCAATTAAACATCCCGCACATTGTAACATCTGATATCCCAGCAAAACATTCCCTGTGAACTTCTAAATTATTTTCTATCTATCTCACATATTGTTAAAACTGAGAAACAAGGTAAATGGAATCATCCATAGATGTTTCAACCTCCAGCTACCGTAAAAGTAACCCCAGTTTTATTTAAAACAAGGAGGAAACCTTTTCCTGTGCAGTATGTATTTATACATCTGGACAAGTGCATGTCAACATACAAGCCTTGATGCTCTGAGAAAGAGCCCTAGCCTGTATTCCAAGGGATGTAAGGTCCTTTTCCAAGCTGCATCACAAGTATTTTCCTGGCTCAGCAAGCTCACTCTCAACACTTACGCACTTTGTCTATGGTTGCGCCTATGGGGAGTTTTGGGGATCATAAGGTATTACTATTTTTAGCGTAGTTTCTAGAACTTCTAGGGCACTGGTGCCTTTGAACTCTTTTGTAAAACAAAGATACCCATTCCCCATGTTTTAGGTAGATAGCATGATTTTATTATATATACTGCTTTGGTTCTATTTTCTGCTTTTGTGCATAACAGTTTCTTACACAGGCAGTTGTTAGGGGATTTATAATGTTTTGTCCATTTTATAGTAAACCCCTGTGCGATACCAGTAAATTTAACAGTATGTATGTGTGTAAGTACTAAAACCATTATAAATTATTCCAAGGAAAAGGAGTCAGCATAATGTTACTAAACGTGCTCCTTGGTTTTATATGGAACGCTTAACATAGGTGCTGTCAGAGACACAAGAGAAATCTCTTTGAAGCAAGCTGCATGTCTGGAGCTGGTTTCCCCGGGGGTGGGGTAGGGGTGAGAAAAGCAAAGCAAAAGAGCCTTGAATGGGAGAGGCAGCTGGAGCCTCTGCTGACTAATTAATGAGCAACACACACTTAAGAGCTTTTACTCCTCTCACACTAGCTTTGCACATTTCCTCCTGCATGCTACATTCTCTGGCTATGAAAGCTGTGCAAGTGGTGCCTGCTTGCAGGGAAAAGGCTACACTTGAAAAGATGACTGTACTCACTGAAGGGAAATGTAAGCAGTTCCAAACGTCCTGAAAAAGCCTGGAAGACTCCAGATGGGGAACATGGTTTGAAGAATTTTACAATTAAATGAAATAATGGGGGGGGGGGGGGGGGGTGGGGAATCAGGATGATCCAGGAATAATTTTCCCATGTGCCAAGGTGACACTAATGCATATGCACCAACCTCAGCCTCACCAGGGAAATACATTCTTTATAGGGAAGACGTTTTTTGTCTCAGCTGCCAGAGTTGCACCTCTGAACAGGAAGATACTTGAGAATGATGGCTTTGTGTTGAGAAAGACCATCTGAGTTATGGTGGTAATGATTATTTTCCTTTAGGGACAGAAATACAAAAGTGATTTTACTGACCTTGACTAGAAATATCCCAGACTTTTTACGGTGTGTATCTACAGTGTTTTCTGTGTGGAAAGAAAGAGGGAATGGTGCAAAGGCAGGCTAGGAGGAGATCAAGCTCTTCAAAGTGTGTAGTGAGAAAATACTGTATTCAGTTATTGCTGCCCTTTGCAAAATGTTTCAGTCTCAGTGCCCAGGCAGTGTTTCTGACAATGTGCCGCCTTCTGCCTGACATTAGACCCACTCTGAATGTACACAGGTAGTAAAGGTCAACCCCACCAGTAAACTCTGACCCTGTCTGTTCCACACATAGTCCACCACCCTGCACACCTCTCATCACCTAGACTGTTCCTAGTTCATAATCATCATTCTCTTTCATGCTTATAGGCAAATGCAGATTGCCCTGAACTTGCAGTTATCTTGTTTACAGGGCTGAAGACTAATGCCAGTTGCAGAAATAGTGCTGAGCATGATTTGTCATTACCTATGTTTGAAGCTAATTGTGTTCTGTAGCCAGGCAGCCCCTGATTGCTGATACCCCTTGTCAGCAAAGTGTAGGGGCAGTAGCATAAGTAGAAAAAGAAGAAAAAGCCTTATGGGTGATGAATGACATGATGAGTTGAGGCTTTATAGATAGTTGAACCACTGCTGAAGGTCTGAAATATATGTCAACTCCTTTTTAAATGTGGCAGAAAAAATACGGTGGAGACAGTATGAAGCTTGCATATTACCTAGCGAGCCATTTGTAAGTGGAGTGGTGTTTCAACGTTATGTCCAATTTTCTGCCACATGAGTTTCACATTTAAGCAGCTCAGATGTTTGTAAGTAATTCTTGGAGGTGAATTTAAACTAATTTAAAACTTGTGAATTATATATTCTGTGTATCATTGAAGAACGTTTGAGGCTTAAACAGCTGGTAGACGCTGTATGTATGTGAGTGGCATTAGAGGTGGTGTTAGTGTCTTAGTATTCATTCATGTTGCTTTCTGTATGTGTAATCCCCTGTGGTTTAAATGGTGTGTGGGTTGTTAACTCTCAATATCCAAAATAATGCAGGACTGTTCTCAAGTCTCTTATTTTTGTTAGTACATCTTTGGAGATTACTCAGACTTCTTTAGCTAACTGACTTTATTGTGCACATTTACAGTTTGTCAGCTGAACAGAAATTTTTCTAGCAAACCTAGGCCTTTAAATGTTGTTATTACAGAATTTTTGTGTTCAGGTGTCTGTTGTCTGTCCTGGTATGGCAATACAAGATAGAACTCTTCTTATAAGGACCAGAGGCAGAGATAAATTGAGAATTTTGTGTATTGCACTGAAAAACCTCTTCACAGTCTGTGGGTTTGCCTGCTAATGTGAGTGTTTGGACTGAGCAGTCAAACCTTAAGGAAAAAGAAAACTGCATTGTTGTTGATGTTCAAACTGTCTTGTGAGTAGTATCATAACAAGTCCCGTTATTTGCCAAGAGAATAACATTCCATTTAAATCTGCTAAACTGAAACTACCTGAGAAGAATTGTTGGTCCAATTTCTCATTCCCAGAGGTGCTTACAGGCAGCACGCTGTGGCAGAAGCTCTCTGTAACAGCCAGAAGAAGGTATAGAAGCGTGACTGAGGAGCTCAATTTACGTGAGTTATATGAGAGGGTTTTTCTAATTCCTTTGCTAGCATGTGGGATGCTGGAAACATCAGGGGATTTCGTGCACATCTCATTTAGCTGGTGCTATGTCGATTCTTGTCCCAGGAAAGCTTTCCTGGTTAATGTTTAGTCTTGCAATAATTGTCCTTTTGCTCAAATAATCACTTTGAAGACCTGTTCATTTTTTGGGTTCCTGACTATGCCAGTACTGATCGAACTAAGATGCTAAAGTATTTTCTTCCCAGGACACAAATTTACCACGTTTCTTTTTTTTTTTTCTCCATAGGTTAGTCCTGATTGTGTCACAGAATCATAGTATGGTTTGGGTTGGAAAGGACCCTAAGCTTATATATTTCCAACCCCCTGCCATGGGCAGGGACACCTCACAGGTTGCTCAAGGCTCTGTCCAGCCTGGCCTAGAACACTGCCAGGGATGGAGCATTCACAACTTCCTGTGCCAGTGCCTCACCACTCTCACAGTAAAGAACTTCTTCCTTGTATCTAACCTAAATTTCCCTTGGTTTTGTTTAAACCCATCACCCCTTGTTCTGTTGCTGCAGACCGTGATAAAGAGCCCCTCTCCAGAATCATTATAGGCCCCCTTCAGATACTGGAAGGCTGCTCTGAGGTCTTCACGCAGCCTTCTCTTCTCCAGGCTGAAGAGCCCCAGTTTTCTTAGCCTGTTTTCATATGGCAGGTGCTTCAGCCCCCTGTGTTTTTCAAGTGTCAGCACTGATGAATGTGTCTGTAGGGTTTGTGTATGTAGTCTGCTCAGTTTTAGTGATCTGTAACTTCTGGCTTTGTTCTGTCACTGAGGCTCTACCTGTATGCATATCAGCAGAGTGATATGTAAAATTGAACAGTTATCCTAAATACCGATTGTGTTTGGACTTTTGCATTGGTTGGTTAGTTTTCACTAGCACTGTGTTAAGCATAGATTGTTAAGATATATAAAACAAGTACCAGGTTTAGAGTACAAACTAGTATATGGGACTTGAGAACTTCACCATTAAAAACTTGCAATACAAATTTCTTTTTCTCTAAGGCTGACTCAATACTCAGTTATAGCTCCCCATTCCCTGATGACCTTAGAACTAATAACCAGTTCAGAACTGGGGAAAATATCTAGGAATATATATGCTCGAGACTGAAAACTTTGATACAAGAAGTTCACAATATAGTTACTTCTTCTGCAAGATGAGAAGATCAATTACATAATGACAAACTGCAGGTGAGTTGTATGGAGATGTGTAAGCTGGTAGATACCTCAGCAAATACTGTGTATATACATACAGCAACTAGAACTGTCAGCCAGCCATAGGAATTGACATATAACATTTAGCACTTTAAGAGCAATTTGCATCTTCTAAGGACCATACTATATAAACACTAATTAATCTCTAATTAACTTATCTATATGTATTAGCCAATTAATCTCTAATTAGTTTATTTGCAGATTCTTTCACGTTGGGAACTAATTTAGGTGAGGTTTAATCCTCTTGGGACTAGTTCTGATCTCTCAAAGAGGTGTAAGTCAGGAGGATGTATAAATCCATGATAATACAGTCACAGGAATGCACCAGTGAAAAACTGCTCCAAGGAATGTATAAATGAGGCTGTTTGTGAGTTCAGAGAGATCTGCTATGCTATGGTGAGGAGCAACATCCAAATACTCAGAACTAATTACCCAGTGTCAATGCGCTCTGCTTGTAGTGTTTTGGGGTTTTTGTAAATGTATTTCTTCACAGGACCACACATCACTGGAAGAGTATTAGCAGGAGTGTACAAAAGTACCTACCAAGCCTGAGCTGGCAAACTGACTGCTAATGCATCTCTTGTGAGTAGAGCTCTGTCAGTAAAGTAGACACAGTGAGCGAGAAGCCCTGACCAATGGGATGCTGCTCCCTTTGGAGCAGGAAGGAGCACAGGTGTGGAAGCTGAAAGCAGTAGGGTAGTTCAGTTCGAGCTCCTGAGGATTTCTATGAGCATATTGCTGTGCCTTGCCCATGTAGATCCCTATATATAGAATGTAAATATAAAGACTGAGCCTGGGCGAAACTGTAATGTTACCAAATTGCTGTACAATTTTATCTGCTGTGCCATTAAGAGAGAAAAATGTGTTAGTTCTTAGAAAATTAGCTCCTTATATTACTTTACTAAGTTAATTTAATCAGCTGAAGCAGCTGGACTACCACTTATTAAAACTGCAGAAAGACAACTGCCAAATGCTGACAGGTCATGAAACTGATATTTTATTTAGATGTCCTTGCAGCATATATGTGTCTGACATCATGTTTATAGCCTGTATGCAATAGCAATATAGGAAATTCTATACATTTTGGTAGGTAGTGTTCAGATTCAGTTGTAATAATTCACAGTGTTGCTTCAGGGCTTCCATATTGCTTTGGGCATAAAGCTGTATTGTAAATTACAGCACACAAAGCTGAGTTTGACCTACCAGTTGATGCATAATAAACTGACTTAATTCTGAATATTAACTACATATTGTGGCCTAGAGGTTTTTTCCTCTCGAAGTGTAGTACTGAATTATACACGAATCTTTTTCTCTTGGGTGAAACCTAAATATAAATACATTCCCAGTCTTCATACCACACAGAAAGGTGCCAATGGGAGAATATTTTCATCCTAAATATTTCTTATGGCAGCAGAAAATAATTTCTGAATATTGCCAAGTACAGGCAGTAATTATTGAGACTTTTCAAAATGTAAGCACCAGGAGCTGATAAATATCTGCAGGATTATAGCAGTTATCATAGTGCATAGAGAAATGCTCCGGTTGCGGTGGCATATTATTCCTTGTTGTATCCAGACCTGTCTTGTGAGCATGTATTTTAATGGATCCTAACTCAGGTCTAAATTTTGCCTTAGGCAGAAGCATATGATAAACAATTTCAGGGTGTTGAAGATGTCTGAACTAAAAAAAAGCTGATCAAACCCTCTTGGAATTGAAATTCCACTCACAAAGTTTTTGCTACAGATCAATAATGTATGTTTCTGTAATCAGCAATAGACTTGCCCACCAGTGCAACAAGAGGTGTGTCTTTAGAGACTGAATCAAAATGTGCTCATTTTATATGTGAATATCACTGCAGAAAGCAAAACTAGTTCTTTAGGTTATTTCATAATTATTTAGGCCTTCTATATTTTGTCATTAAGATCTCATCACATTATGCTAGAGTTAAATGCCTGTAGGTTACATATAGCATCTTAGAATCATAGAGTAGTTAGGGTTGGAAAGGACCTTAAGATCATCTAGTTCCAACCCCCCTGCCATGGGCAGTGACACCTCACACTAAGCCATGTCACCCAAAGCTTTGCCCAACTTGGCCTTGAACACTGCCAGAGATGGAGCATTCACAACTTCCTTGGGTAACCCATTCCAGTGCCTCACTACCCTAACAGTAAAGAATTTCTTCCTTATATCCAATCTAAACTTGCCCTGTTTAAGTTTCAACCCATTACCCCTTGTCCTATCACTACAGTCCCTAATGAAGAGTCCCTCCCCAGCATCCCTGTAGGCCCCCTTCAGATACTGGAAGGCTGCTATGAGGTCTCCACGCAGCCTTCTCTTCTCCAGGCTGAACAGCCCCACCTTTCTCAGCCTGTCTTCATAGGGGAGGTGCTCCAGTCCCCTGATCATCCTTGTGGCCCTCCTCTGGACTTGTTCTAACAGTTCCATGTCCTTTTTATGTTGAGGACACCAGAACTGCACACAATACTCCAAGTGAGGTCTCACGAGAGCAGAGCAGAGGGGCAGGATCACCTCCTTCTACCTGCTGGTCACGTTTCTTTTGATTCAGCCCTGGATATGGTTGGCTTTCTGGGCTGCGAGCACACACTGCTGGCTCATGCTCATTTTCTCATCAACCAACACCCAACAAATCTTCTGTGACATTCTTGTGCATTTGTAGGATTTTTCCAGGACAAATACAACAAAACAGGTTTTTTACATCCTTTATGAATTGTATCTCATTCATAGCCAGCTTTTGATTAATTGTATTTTTTACTTTCAGCTATGAATCAGCATAATCAGACTTCTAATAATTATGGATACAACAGTATCATTTAATGTAAAAAAATGCAGCATATTTGAAGTGCTTTAACAAGCAGGGATACAATCCCACAGCACCCAGCTGTGTTCCCCACTGCTGATGTATCACTGTTAATTCTCACTTCCAGGTTTGAAGCTCTAGGTCTTGGGGAGCCATTGGCTTTTTCTGTTGGGTTTGGTTTGGTGTGGTTTGGTTTGGTTTTCCCATTTGTCTAGTGTTAATGTTTAGAACCAGAGACTGACACTTCTTACCTCTCTGTTAGCAGGAGGCCTGAACTGAGCTCTGAATGCGTTAACTATGAGGGCCTGTCTCCTTGTACAGCAAGGGAAGTTCTGATCTCTTCCCATGCCTAAATCTACCAGGTGACAGGATCTTCCAAAGGGTCCTTCTTTGAGCCATCCACTGCCCTAATACAAAAACGTTGCAGCAGTGTTTTCCACCAATTTCTCCAAAATACTGGACAGAAGGGAGAATTTCAGTGCACGTTCTTGCTTTTGGCAGCTCAAAAGGTGGGAAGATGAAGACTATTTTTACTTCTGCTACCATCCCTCCTTAGGAGGAAGGGGAATGGACATGAAAATGTGGAGTTGGTCTGCTTGGGACCTTCTTCTCCTCTGTCCTCCTTGCTGTAGAAGGAAGACTAAAATTTCCAACTCCCCAAGCTGTGCTTTTTAGCAAGGTCCATACGTGGTATCAGTCTGGATAGACCATGGCCAGCTTTAACAACTGACCTTGCCATCATTTCTTTGCACATACTGTAGTGGTGAAGAATATCACCCAGGTTTTGTTTATCCTTGCTTGAAATAGTTCAGGTGAAACACAGGGGATGAAAATTCCTCCTGAATGATAAAATGCATTTGAAAGGTTGTGTTTCAAGAGTACTTTAAATACCATCATCAGAAAACTTGTTTTACAGGAAAAATACCCAAGCCTCATTTCCAAAGATTCTGAAAACTGTGAATCAGCTTTTAACTACTTAGATTCCCCTCTGCCTCCCCCCACTATTTCTGTCTCTACAATTTCTTACACTCTTTTACTTTGGCATTAAAATCTCTTGTGACATTATTTCATTTTCAGTAGAGTCCTGCTGAGAAGCATATGACAAACAGCAGTACCCCCAATCATTTCCAGGAACATACTTCATCCATCATAAATATTTAAAATTTAATCATTAATCAAACCAGCTGCACACTTTCTTCAAGTGATCAGCCACTAATGGCTTAAGAATTCTGATAGATCTTTTAGAAAACAACAACCCAGCAACTGTTTTTTATAGACTTTTGCCCAGCCCACCCCTTCTTTCTGCTTTACAGAAGAGAGAATCCATCCTCTATTAATCCTCCAACTAGCAGCCAAGTTACCTTGACTGCTGGAATCCTTTCTAGGGAATTTGCATCTACCATTTGGAGCCTGGATTGGGGTTCTCAGCTAGGTACTTGACTGTAAGGAATATTTTTTCCCGTCAAGGGACACTAAGAGAATTGTTTGTTGTGTACACATAACCATAAGGAGCAGGAAAGCTGAAAAAGATTGTAGCCAAGGAAAACAACAACAAAACCAAACAAGCCAAAGTTCATCTTTTATTTCTAGGCTGAAAACTGAAAATCTCTTTCACATCTTTGCCCTATGTGAGTACTTTAAACTTGGTGCAGTTACTTTGCAAGAGTGAAAGGTTCTTGGCTTTGCAAGAACTTCTCTAGCTTGCAGTCACTGTTGTTTTAAACCTGAAGCTTTTGCCTGGCAAATTTGAAGTGAAGCTCAGCAGTGGCAGCAGGATACAACTGTAGTGATGAGTTCTGGTCTTGGCTGTTTCTCGCCTGGCAGGGTAGAGTGTTGGTTTGTTCTTTTATTTATTACACGTTGGCAATTGCATTTATAAGAAAATAACAGCTGATATTTATGTGATATCTGAATGTATGTAGCTTGTTACAGTCAGATTTCATCTGTTCGTGCATTTATTTAAAAATGTATGTGTGAAGCATCTGATGGTGTGACTCTATCTACTGTAAGAGTGCACTGGAATAGGGTTGAGATTATCTAATATCCGGGGTGGAGAAGAATGCATAGTGTTATATAATGCATCGTCCTTCAGCTGTGACACCATGAGTCCTTATTTTTGTGCTGTTCAAATCCACAGGCTGCATTTAGTGCCAAATAAATGTAATATTCTTTATTTTCCAGCCATGTGAAGAGTTGGTAAGGTATAAACAGAGTTATTGTCTCAAGTGACCCCTTATCTTCTGTCTCCTCTTCTTCCAGAGAAGAATTAGATAAATTAGTGACACTGAGCAAGTCTCTACAAAAAAAGAAGACAACTTGGTGTTTGCAGAGCAGTAAAGCTGTTGCCTTGCAATTGCCTTTTCTTCATATCATGAACACTGTGGACCACCTTTTCCCTTCAGCACAGGTCCACATGTATGCCCCTATCTCCAGTTATTTGTGATGAAAAAAGTCCTGATCCATCTTTGCTTGCAGAACTATCTGTATGATTCCTGCCCACACTTGACCTAAGAAGCCTTGCAAAAGCGAAGTAGTGCCAGTAGTGCTGGCTCATGTTGCCTATATAGTAAGAATATGTATAACATTTATAACGTATTGGATGAAAATTGTGTGTCAAGTGGAACTGCAGTTCCCACAGCTGCCAGCTCCAGTAATTGTCCAATAGCTCTGATTTGCAGTCTGGTGATCTAGTGCAGAAGACAAGGCCACGAGGATGATCAGGGGACTGGAGCACCTCCCATATGAAGACAGGCTGAGAAAGGTGGGGCTGTTCAGCCTGGAGAAGAGAAGGCTGCGTGGAGACCTCATAGCAGCCTTCCAGTATCTGAAGGGGGCCTACAGGGATGCTGGGGAGGGACTCTTCATTAGGGACTGTAGTGATAGGACAAGGGGTAATGGGTTGAAACTTAAACAGGGCAAGTTTAGATTGGATATAAGGAAGAAATTCTTTACTGTTAGGGTAGTGAGGCACTGGAATGGGTTGCCCAGGGAGGTTGTGAATGCTCCATCCCTGGCAGTGTTCAAGACCAGGTTGGATGAAGCCTTGGGTGATATGGTTTAGTGTGAGGTGTCCCTGCCCATGGCAGGGGGGTTGGAACTAGATGATCTTGAGGTCCTTTCCAATCCTAACTATTCTATGATTCTGTGATTCTATGAATTCCTTGTGCAGTGTCGGGTTTGATTTTGCATACATCTTGATACTTCATTTTCATCACCATGTAGATCTTAGTGATATGATAGCCACTGAATGAGGGAAGAGGGCTTGGGTACATGATCAGATATCATCTAGTACAGTTTTAGGTAGCACCATATGCAGATTTTTCTGAAGAGATAGCAGTGAATGGTCTGAGAGCTCTGTATGTGCCAGAATGTGGATAACTGAGGTTTTGTATAGTTTTAAGTTTAACATTTCTTCAGTTAAAAATACTTCAGCAGAGATTCATGGGTAGCTGGTAAATTCTCCAGATATAAACTCCCAGTAGTGATAATTTCTGCCAATTCTCATCCTTCTTGCGAAAGAGACATAATGCTCAAAATCAACATTCAGTTTTGAAGTGTAGGCTCTTACCAGGAACTGGAATAAATTTGTTTCTCAACCTCTGCTTGACAGCTGACCAGGAGACAGAGCTTGTACTAGGAGCATTGTTGACTAATTCTCGCCATGCGTCAGCAGAGATTTCAATGTATTTTTAATTAAGTCTCTCAGCCATTTCTCATGCAGCTGCTGACACACTGCTTTGGAAAAGGCCATGGGCACTAACAAGAAAAGATGCGCTGCATGGAAGTGGCTTGGTTTATTCTAACATAATCAGGATCTAGGGGTAGATTATGGATATATGCTTTGCAGTAATCTGGCGTTCTCCAGTGAGGCACTCTATAATCTGTCAGGGATGTCTTCTGCTTTCCATGAGACAGCAAAGCATCACTTCTATTCATATCTCTAGTTAAGCCATGGAGATAGTTATATAGCTTCAAAAATGCATAGCAAGTTGAATTTGCTTTGTAAATACCATGGGTAAGCAGCTCAGTGGATGAATTTTCACTGTGATTAAACAATATTTGGAGGGGAAAAGATGCTGAAAACAGCACACGTACTGTTGAATTCAATCTACTAATGGTAAAAGACCTGTCTTACAGGTTCATCAAGGCATTAAATGTAGGTAAAAAAATCTTTCATGCTAAAGACACTGGAAACAGAACTTGTCATATTTATATTGCAATATTAGCTATTTATTCATAACAGGATTCTCACATGGAATGTTTGATGTGAATGTAAATGTTACCTTTAAAATACTCTTAGGGATTTGGGAAACAAGCCTGTCTACATAGAGAAAAAATATCTCAGGAATGATCTCCCAGCTATTTAAATGGACAACTGGTATTTCTGAACCTTAAGAATGCAGATTAAATAAGGAATTCAAGTCTTAGAAGGATATTGGATGCATTACATGCCTAATTAAAAAATAATAGTGACAAATTCTCAAAGGAAAATTGGAATGGAACAATGGGACATTCCTTGTAGGAGGGAAAGAAATTACCTTTTTCCTTTTAGTTGCACAGCATGATTTCAGGCCTGTAAGCCAGACTGCTGAAATACAAATTTAGTTACACAGCCATTGACAGAGGTGACAGATTTTCACATCTGTAAAACTGGATAACAACAATTCAGTTCATGTAGAAGGTTGGAAATTACGCTTTCACTTCTGCTGCATGGCGCAAACTCTAGATGAGCAGATACAAATTTGACATTGTAGGAGTTGTCTATTTTAAGGAAAAAAAATGAAAGAAATCCCAGCTTGGAGAAACTGCCTTTCAGGGAGTTCTAAAAGAATTCTTATGACATGTCTACGTTTTTTCCCATGCTGCTTGCAACATGCATCATCTACAGTGGAGTAAGTGATAAAGTACCATCTGACTGAATGCTAATGTTTTTGGGCTATCAAGCAGTAGATTGCCCAATTTGTTGTGTACACTGCACATGTACACCTGCTAATTTGAAATGCTGATGCACCAGAGAGAATCTAGGCTGCCCAAGGAGTCAGCTCTGACCCATTTCTTTGATATATGACTTGTTCTAGCTTTGATATTAGCAAAGAAGTTTTCTATCCACTTGTGGTTTGAGCACTAATAACTTAAAGGCCTGAACATTACCTATGACTTCCACTCTATTGTGAGAATCTGTATTCTGTGTAAACCCAAAACACAGCACATCTATAGACTTCAAAAGAAAAAGAAGTAAGAAGACAGGAGAAGCATCTTTCCTCCACTCCTCCGAGGTTAGAACAAAAAGCAATCTACTAAAAATGAGCTCACAGAAAATGTCAAACTTTGTATATTTTAAAGAGAAGAATGTGACATTTTTCCCTGATTAAAACATGTTAATGGGGAAAAATTGCAGCCATAATAAATATTGTATGAAAAGGTGCCAAGTAACAAAGCCTTGACAAACTCAGGAGAACAAGGAACTTCAGTTGATGCTGCCACTTTATTTTTGTACTGTATTCTATCTACTCTTCCTGTGTATGCAGAACTCTTCAATGTCAGTAGGAGTTTGGCATAAAGTGCAGATTAATTTAGA
Organism: Melopsittacus undulatus; assembly: GCF_012275295.1. NCBI lineage: Eukaryota > Metazoa > Chordata > Aves > Psittaciformes > Psittaculidae > Melopsittacus > Melopsittacus undulatus. Next base: position 15,760,803 of record NC_047535.1, read on the forward strand.
CATCACATTGATACATGTCTTCTAGAACAATATGTAGCCCAATGGTGCTATTACCATAAGATACTACAGTCTTTGTGATCTCATATGAGAACCTATATAGCCAAGGGTGATCCCTACACACATCCTTATAATTTTCAATTTTGGTTTTATGGCTGGCAGACCCCAAAGACTGGGCTCTCACCGCTTGGCTGCTCAAGAGTCACTGTTGATCACTCAGATGTTTCAGCAGGAAAAACATTCCTTTTCTCCCTCCAAGTTCCTTGATGAGGCTGTAGCTTTCTCGTTTACTCTTGAGGCCATGCCTCCCCTCTTTCCATAGATTTCTGGCTTGAAAATTGTTTTGTATCCATTTGTGAAACACTTATCCACAAGCCCAGCAGAGCTGTTATAGAGGCGGCTTCCAGTTTGTGGAACAGAAATCCTGAGAAGGATGCTAAAACTACAGAAATTACTCTAGCTACCCAACCTGCAGATAGCTGGGAACTCAGCTGCAGTAAGAGTACTCCAAAGAAGCAGCATATATTCCAGTTCCACACTTTGCTCTAGGTACTTGCTTTTGGTTACTGTTAATAGGAGGATGTTGTGTGACATGGGTCTTTGGACTAGGTGCAGTTGTCTTATGGTAGCGTCTCTGCTGCAAGAATTCCTCTTGCATCCTTCCACCATGTGCAAATCAATTTCAGTGCAAAACATGAGGAAGGCAAAGCAACTATTGAAAATTGACTTTCCAGGAGGACAGAAATGTAGCTAATTGTAAGTTGGACAGAGCAGTTTTGTGATGCTGGCAAGAAGCAATGCTATTAATCAAAATGAATTTAAGGCTACTCTTATTCTGTGCCTTATAGAAATAAACTGTGTTAATTTCACTGGAACCCTGGTTGCAATAAGAATTGCAATGTTTTGCTTGAAAGCTCTAAGATACAGGTGAATCTTAGGAAGTTTTTTGCCTTTTGCTGTGTCACGCATAGGATCTGTTGTGTTGTGCTTCAGCCATCAAAGCTAATTAAAAAATGCACATTTTCAAAGCAGTGAACTACTAAATGCAGTAGAGAATAATAAAGATGTGAAGGTTCAGTTTGGAAGCGTAAAGAAATGTTGAACAAAACAATATTAGATGAGTAGAGAAAAAGACAGAAATTTAATTTCAGACATAGAGAAGGTCAGCTGATTTTTAGATTTCTTTATTTGTGGTAGAATAGGGGAGTTAAAGGGCAGAAGACAAGTGGCAAACAAGACTGGTGATTCTTCCCTGAAGTATGTTTCTGTAACTCCTCCCAGATTGTGTGGAAATGCTGTATGCTATGTATCTGTTAGTAGAATAGCTTTGTACAAGTACTTGGTAAGTGAGGATATCCACGGTGATCTGAGCTGCCACTGTTTGCTGCTGCACAATGAACATGGAATCCACATTGAAGAATTCACTATCTTTCCGAATTAAACATGTAATAGTCTACTCAGTGAAATGTAAAGCTATCATAATAGTCTTAAATCCAAAATGATCCAGATTCACCCCAGAATGGCTGACTGAGCAATTGTAATAGCACTGCTCCTGTGGGTGAGGATTAGCTAAATTCTGCTAGTTTTATCCACAAAGCTGGGTGAATATGCAATGTTGCTGTCCACCGTCTGGCTAGCAAGTGATCTCTGGCTCTCTGATTCTATTTCTCCAGTGTACTGATCCATACCCTTCTCAAAATGCCCTGTCAAAAAACCACTGCAGTGCCCAGAACTGGATTTCAGAGTCTGTCTATAAACAGCCACGTCTAAAAATGGAGAGACAAGTTACCATGTATGACTGATCATTTGTGTTGTCTTAATAGTGAGTAATTCTGTAAGGAGGGATTCAGTCTTGTAGAAATGGTGTGCAAGCTTCCCAGGCCTGTGCTTAGTGATCTCTCTTTTGCTTCTGTGGGGTCCATAATGTAAAGTAGAGAAGAATAGACTGTAAAAGGAAGAAAGTTTTGAAATCTGAAATAGAGATAACTTTCTGTTCTGCATCTCATTGTGTTCAGCTTGTTACCCAAACACAGGAACATGTAAAAGCTATAAATTGCACCTACAAAGTGAAAATGGGAAGGAGGGAAAGAGGGGGAGGGAGAGAGAAAAATTAAGCAGCATAGGCAAAAGAGCAAAGCCTTTTGATACCGTGTTTTCAAAACTTAGATTAATGCAACTGAGCTTCTTAGATTGCTTTGGAGTACTGCACGTGAACTTCATCTGAAAGATAAAGGACATTTTCAATGTAACCTTCACTCTATAGTTCTGAACAAGCTGCTAGCTAGTAACGTAGAAGACTTCCAGCCACTTCTAAATGTTAAAGCATCAAGCCAAACAAAGGAAGAATGACTTATTAAGGTGGTAGCGCAATGTGAGTGACCTTCTTGATGTGACATTTGTTTGGCATAAGAAACACCTGCAGCAGACGCTTAGTAGATAAAACTATTTGAGAAAAATTTTCTCTGGAAGTAAGTTGCTAGATCCTTTAAACAACATACAACAGGCTCTCTGCACACACAAGGAGTGGCAAAGTAGATTTTAGGTATATAGTGTATTAGAAAAAGGAGGTGCTTCTTTGTGTGTGAAGTAGAGATGCAAGGCTCTTCCCTCCCTGCTCCCTCACAGAGTTAGTCCTCTGTAAATTATTTCTCCTACATGTAAATTGGTGGTGGGGAGGGGGAGTCCTGTTTTGTTGTTTGGGGTTTGTTTGTTGTAGCATCATATTGGTTGAAAAATTTGTCTGCTGTGTCTGAAATGTTTTGACCATCCTACTGAGAAATAGGGCCAGTCATACTGCTTCATACTGTTTGAGGACAAGCCAGCCTCTTGTTCTTGGCTGAAGAATGTTCATGCCCGATGTGGTATTTTCTTTCCTGTGTCAGGAGGATGACACAGCATATCCTTTGTGTTGCTAGAAAGAAGCAAACTTGACAAGGGAGGTACTTTAGAGCTGTGTAGTTAGCCATGATGTTTTCAGATTTGGAAGTATCCATCAGTGTCTCTGCAGAGGAAGGGTAAAGATCCGAGTTCTGATCCCTGTGTCAAATCGGTTCCTCCCATCCTGCTGGCATTCCACAGTGGATGCCAGGCCGCTAATGACTGGGGATGCAGAAGAATGGTTTTCACTTTGACCTGAAAATCTGCTGTGGACCCAAGAAACCTCTTCTGATTAGCATGTCTTTGAACTCAATACAGCCCTATGAAAGCTCTTTGGGTTTTGACCAATCCATTGCATTTGCATTTCCTGACAAGGAAACTAGAACTGATCGGGAATTTTTGTAAGTTTAGATGTTCATCAAACCCTTAAAAGAGGAAATGGGAAGGAAGAGAGTGGATGCAGCTTGAATCCATTTAGTTGGCTGCCTTGATCAGAGAACATACCTTTAATGAACAGCTCGGAGTCTGGTGCCTCACAGGTTTTGCCAGTACCCCTGGGGCTATGCTGTTGCCTGACATATTTGCATATGAAAGCATTTCAGTATTCTAGTAACACAGTAGATTTTTCCTCTCTGGCAGAAGAAAGAGCAGAAGGCAGTTCAAAAATTCCGTGCACCGTAGCTATGGTACTTCCTTGAACTGAGTTCTGTGCTTGAAGGCTGTATTTCCAGGGTAAGTACTAGTGGAGTCTCATTTCTGCTAGAACTGGCTTGGTGCTTTTCCAGTGGTGGTATGATTTCACTTCTACGAGTGTGTTTATAGGGAGATCTGCTTTGGCATACCTGATTTTCCTAGATTTGTTTTATACTGAGGCTCTTAAAGAGTGGGAAGACGCTCTGCTCATTCAATGAAGGTGAATTTCCAAGTTACATATCCCAGTCTTTTGTTTTAAATGGTGAGGGATAAAATGATTTCAGAACAGGAGGGGAAGTAGAGGAGTCTCTTTCTCAATGCAAAAATAAGAAGAAATGAAAACAAGCTGCAGCACCAAACAAGTGCTGCTTATGCTGCTGCATGAAGTGTACCTACTTCACAGGAAGTTCATGCATGTTCCACTTGTTTAAAAAGCTCTCTCAGGAAAAGGGGTGATGGCTATTAGGAAATCTGTAGAAAACTGATTGAATTTCTGTATTAAGAAGGATGGATAAAGCAACAGTGAAATCTCGGAAAAAGTGAGACTGAGAATGCTGCAAGTGACAAATTAATACTTCCAAACTGATGCAGGGAAATCATCTGCAATAGTTCATTCTGGTGTACAGAATTCATCCCTGGGTTTCCAGCATTTATTGGCAATTTTGATGAGGTCCTTGAATATCAGTTAATGAAGAGCTTTGTGTGAAATGGAGAACTGTCAGAATTTGAAAGTGTCATGAACTGTATGGCTCCCTAGTGCAGTTACACACCCCTGTTTGGGACAGCAGGAAATTCATGCTGTTGTCAGCATGCAAAGTCTGAATAACTCCACTAAATAACATAATATAATTCCAGCTAAAAGACTGAAATAGTGTGGGTAGCACAGTATTGTATATAATATAAGGTTTGCTTGTCAAATTGCATCTTATCTATTCCCAGAAGGAGGGACCCCTGTTTAAGGAGGTCACTTGGCAGTAAAGAAGTAATAACAGAATTCTGGGAAGCCAAAGCAGCATGGATCTTTGAAAGCAGCACAGAAAATGTTTCTATTGGTTAATAGAGTTGGGAGAGCAGCTATTCCCTGCCTCATGATGTGTAGTACCAAGTTTCCTCCATGTGTAGCTTAATCCTTTCACAGGTTTTGACTTGAAGCAAATGTTGAGTTTTGCCTTTGGAGGTACTAAGTGCCTGTCAGGGTTTCTCTTGCCTTACATCTATCATGTGAAACCTTGAGCAGTCTGGAGCTGAAATCCTAAACTTGTCTATTTGTGTGTACCCAGCAGGTCACACAGCTAACGGCAGGCCATGGTAGGATGTGCATAACAATTGCTCAGACTCTCCTTCCCCTCTTCCTCTACTCCCTCTCCACCTTCTACCCAATCACCTCCCCATGTCCTCTCTTTCCTTCCCCTGCCTCAGTTGCGTTTCTCAGGACCTTTCAAAGAAATGCCATGGTCTAAAATGCTTGGGTGAGTTGTGAAAAGCTTTTTATTACCTGCCAGAAGTCACTTGTCTTTGCAGCTCTTGCATGCTCCTCTGGTTATTTTTACTTGCAGAGTGTTTTTCCCCCCCATTCTTCAGCTGCTGGGCAAGATGGCGTTCATTTGGCTCCAGTTCTGACAAAAGATAAATGAGCTTTGGGCCCTCAGTGATTCACTCTCGCTGCCAGGGGGTTCCAAAATAGCAAACTATTTTTCATAACCGCAATGTGATATGAAGTGAGTTGCAGCAGGTGCTCTAACATATACCACAGCCGTCTGTGGAATAGGGAATTCATTAAGCTTCCTCATTTGTCCAAAAAAGTCACCTTTCTGAGTGGCTAGCATTCTGTCTTTGCCAGCTGAAGGCAGACTCTCCCGAAGCTAGAAAGAGAGTAGGGTTTTTTTGATTGTGTAGCAAGTACATATGGAAATGGTACTACGAGGTTAATTTGTTCATCTTGAGAAGAATCATTCTCATTTGGTAGAGTTATCATTTACGTTTCCATTCAGTGTAATTTGTTTTGCCATTTCTTTAAGGGATGTGTACAGCACAGATCCATGCTATTTTGGTCTGTATCTTATTTGTAATTGCATTGCAATGTCTTTTGAGTTTATAGATTTGCAGCAAGTAGAAATGGAGATTGTGCCTTCAAGACATTTGAGGGAAGCTACTCCATAGCCTGAATACACTGCTTGGAAACTGAAGGCAAACAAGTGCCAGGGCCTTCTACCTCACCTCCCCTAGGTGTAAAATGGGAATCTAAGGCTGATGCAATGAAAGATGTCTTAAAGGCCAAGTACAGATCTTGCACAGGTCCCTGCCTGGGATCCCAGTGACATAAATAGGATACCATGTCACTACTCAGGTCCTGCAGAATCAGCTCTTGAAGAATTTATGCCTGTATAATTGCTCAGACATGGAAAATGTAATAAATATTAATGGTATTCTCAAGGAACAGTTTCCAAAGAAGAAATGTGCGATACATTTAAACTTATGCATATTTTAATCCATGAAATATAGATTTTTCTTAAAGTGCTGGAGTATTTAAACCTTGTATATAGCCAAGTATTCCATACAAATATTTTCATCCTGAGTAAAATGTATCTGGCCATATATTGTACCTAGAGGTCCAACACACAGCATCATGTTTATAAGCACATCTTAACCTAGACACAGCTTTCTTCTTTGAAATATGTAGGACCCAAATAAATAAATGCTGTCAGTGACTCAGAGGCCCCTCTTTTGTTGCAAGTACCAGCATTACAGGTTCTCGTATGGTTTGGGGTTCCATTCTGCTGCCCAGCAGGAAGTCAGGGATTCCAAGGGTTTTGCAGAACTCACCTCATAAAACCTTAATAAAAATATCCCTTCTGATGCAGTAAAATATGTAATGGATGGCTATGTCTCACCCCATGGACTGAGTTTCCAGAGCACGGTTTGTTCTTTCTCTAGGGACTTGTAGTATGATTTTTCACTGCAAAATTTGGTCTCAGTGGTTTTCTGCTGCTGAGGATCAATGTAGAAAAGATGAGGCCATGGACTAACTGGCAGGGAAACAGAATGGTTTATGAACTATTTGTAATACTTGTTGTCATTCTCTGCTTCGAATGGAGGTGGGAAAGAAACCGCTGTTACAGATACATCACTCATGCCCTTTCAAGGAGCAACAGTACAATCAAACTTCTTAAATCCCCAAAAGCTAAAAGCAAAGCCAGGAGACAAAACTTGGTTTTGCTGTTATGATTAATCTAAAACACGTTTTAAAAGCTTGCTGAGAAGAGGTGATAGTGAAGACTAATGTCTTCAGGCTTCTATCACACAATGTAAAGCTAAAAGAAAAATGAGGTTAGATAAGCAATAAAACAAAACAATTAAAATATATCAAAGATGTGATCAGTGGTGCAGTGTTCATTCAATACTTAATGTATCAGCTACAGTTTCTTAGAACAGCACGCTTAGTTACTCATTGATTGTATTTTATTGATGTTGACTTTCTACCCTCCTTTACATTCATTTGTAACAGTGTGCTTCCCCCAGAACTCACAGGGCAGTTCTTTGGTTGATAAGAGAGGGAGAACAATAAAAATAATATTTGGTTTTATATTTTCCAGTTTTTCCCTTTATCTGTATAGAAACTGTGTATATGGTGTGCGATCAAGAGCAGCTTCCAGATAGCACAAAGATTCAGAGGTCTTGAGCAAGGAAGAAATCTTGGCTTTTGTGGAAATGCTGCTGTTACCTTATTTCTTAGGAACAGAATGGTGAGCTCATACTTTGACTTGCAATTCTCGAGCTAACTGCTCTTCAGGTCTCCCCCAGCACACTTCTTTGCATCTAATATGAAGCGTCGAAGCACAGATTTCACACGATATCCATAAGTGTTTTGACAGATGAGATCTGGCAAATTCTTTCTGTGCTGATTTGCAATGTTAATGAGAACAAAAAAAAACATTTCCAAACTTTAGCCGCTGAGATGAAGCAACAAGTTGGAATTCCAGCACAGTGGTTAATGATTCCAGCCATGTTGGAAGGAGAGGGCAGTCCTCTACGTCCTGCTAAACTGTTTGCAGTTTACCTGTGTATGTTCGCAGTATTACCTTTTGAGATCCATGTCAGTTGGGCATGGGTGGCATTGTGAGATCATTTTTGTAAAAGAACTTTTGCCTGGCAGTTTTGCATATTCACACCCCCAGTTTCTTGTGCTATATGAGTGGATAAATTAGAAATGCCTCATTTTGCACAATACATTTTGTACTATAGCACATGCAGAAAACAGTAATAAAAGAATATTAAGCTTTTAAACCCTTTATTCATTGGGATAATAACGAATACTAAAATTAGAGATGCTCTGGAGCTTGTTCTTTGACCCATATACACTTCTTTGCACTAGCAGATGCAGGCATCATTACAAGATTTGGAATAGTTACTTACCTTCTAGTCACTGCTCCTAAACAAGCCAAACAGAAATGTTATGCCTACAGTTCACTGCCATTGGGATGGTTTTATTGCAACTTTGCCCAAGAAATTCAACATACGGGGAATACCAAACCTATATAAGAGGCAACTTTGCCATCTCTTTTATAATATTTCTGTAATTTGTTATTAAAGGGTTGGGGTTTGGTTTGTTTGTTGTTATATTGGTTGGGGTTTTGTTCAGTCTTTCTAAATTGCTTTTGTGTGAATGTTTTGTTTTTTTGGCATTGAAAACAGCTCAAGTTTGCAATCTGAGTAAATAGATCACATTCCTGTTTGAAAGATGAGATGCAGGATATTGTTGCTGTTGTTTGCTTTGGATGATTTATGCAAGTATATTCAGGAATACAGAATGGATTTAAATTGCCAGAGTTAGAAAAGAGCTATTTGCAAACAACCTGTAGAATAAAAGTTATTATAAGAGAACAGTGATTTTAGATTTTTGTTCTCTTTTCATTAACAGGTGAGTGTTTTGAAACAACCAACATAACTTTTTATTGTTATATTTTTTCAGTATTATGCGATAGTTCTTTTTAATATTACAATGTTATTTGATATTTCAAGATTGGTATGATAGTTTGTTCAGCTACTCTTCAACAGATGTTGCTGTGTTTGAGTGATTGCTTGTAGCTTATTTCCTATGAGTGTGTTTAAGGAGCTCACATTTCTCTTCTTATGCAATGTCTAGCTCAAGTCCCAAATCTACTCAGCTCCTAGCTTTCTGCTTTTCAGAAGAAAAATGACGAGTCATTACCACAGTGGTGATTCCCTCAAAAACCTTATGGAGAAGATGCGTGGTGAGGCCTGTTTATATGTTAGTTTTCAATCCAACTGATCTATTTGAGAGGCAATATTGCTGAATGATAAGCTTGATAAAGCTGTAAAGCAATAGCACTAAACTGGCACTGTTAGATTGTGATGCACACATGAGGCACAAGGGTTTGAACTGTGGGAATGATTTTTTTTTCAGGAAACAAGGGGTTTGCTAGATAATAAATTTAGGTTTAAATAAATAGGTTTTCTGGCTGGGCATCTCAGCTGTTACCATTCTGGTATCCTTATCTAGAGCCTGAAAAAATGCTGCAGTCCCTAAAAGGGTGTCTGGCACATGCACTGAGATGGTTTCCTGCTCACTTACCTCCTACTTCTAATATCTCTCACTCCAGTTAGGGGGGAGCTGTACTCCGACCTGCCTCTGCACAAGGAAATATCTCCCTCTTCTTTTTTTTTCATTAGGTTAACACTTTCCAGTCAAGGATTTAATGCTTCATAGGTGTATAAGGAAAAGCTGTTGAAACTTGGCACTTCCATTTTTCTGGCTTGGCATTCCTGATCCCATTGTACTTTGGGGTGCCCCTTTCCATGCAGAAATGTTGCCAATACCTTCTTCTCACTGGTAGGGGATGCAGACATTGTGGATGCCTGTGAAAGCAGTCTTCTTTAAGAATCGAGCATTTGGCTAGCAGCATCTTCTAATATTTAGGTAACTCTCAAGGTGGATCTCATGCGATGCCATGAAGTATGTCTTTGAGCATCATGGTGCAGAACCTAGGTTTTGGTTTAGAAAATCAGTCATTCACCACTGTATCCCTGTCAGCAACACTGCCCTCCGCTTTCCACCTATTCCTCTGTCTATAACCTTTCTGAGAAACATATGTCATAGACTTATTTATTATTTGAAAGTAAGAGATACATCATTTTCTGCACCCAGTTGTGTTGTTAGATTGAAAACAATGCCACCTGCAGCTCTAAACACCCTCCTTTCTCATTATAACAACATCCTTAAACCCCAGTCATTTTAGGTGTTATCAAAAGATGTTATTGTAGAGATGCCTGCTGTAGTTAATGTCGCATCAGCGCTTTTATTTTAAAGATGTTTTTCTCAGGCCTGTAACTACGCCACAAAAACTTATGTGAGGCAGCCACTTCTATACGGGGTTATTTTGAACTGCTGGTAGTTTCTGATGTTAAAGGAACTCTGTCGAGCATTGCTAAACTTCCTAAAAATAGGAATGCCTTATTAATTAGTCTAAATATAAATTAATGTTGAAATTCCTGCATTGTAAATGCTAAGCAATCTGCTGCAGTGCTGGAACTTTCACCAGAGTACACTGGTGTCCACATTCTGAGTTGATCTTTGCCTCCAGAGAAGAGAGATGTGCTAGAAGGCCCACAGTAAGAGAAACAAATGACTGAAAGGGATAAAGCAGATCTGGGACATATATTCAGGCTTAATTTCTATGAACCAGACTGGAAAGGGATGCAAGTTGAACCTGAACTGATTTGATTCCACTCTTGCATGAATCTAGCAGTAAACAAATGAGTTGGTAATGGCAGGCAAATATGAAAGGTGTTTGACTAGTAAGCAGAAGGGCCATTACAAATAGTAAGCTTTGTAGGCAATTGTCCTTTAGTGGTTAGAGTGGCAGACAAGTGTGACACCTGCACGTGGCTGTTTGCTGTGTGTGCAGATACCTCAGGGTTGCAGATGTGGTTCAGTTCACCACCTGTTTTTCAAAATTAAGGGTCAAAACCTGTCTGTGGAGGATACTCTGGTTTGCCTGTCATTAGATTTTGCTTATGTATTATCATCTGAGAAACCTATGTTAAGCCACTCTCAGATCTATTAAAATGTTCAGCTGAGAAATTGCATAGTAACTGATCTCATTGCTGACTTAGTGCATTCAGGAAGAAAGAGGATTACAGCAAAATACAGACTACTAAGTCCTTGTTTTTCCCATTAATTCCATGATTATGTCTACATTTCTGTACATAAAAGCATCAAAAGGTAGATTTCCATGGCACATGCTGCTTTTCTGGAAGGCAATTGGGGATATTCAACAAAGCAGGAGATGTCATCTGTTATATGGGACCATCCTTAGTTCTTAACATCTATTAACATCTTAGTCTCTGGCTGATTGCTGCATTGAGTTCTTTTGGGGGGTGATGTCCTTTTGACTAGAGCCAAAATACTGGGGAACAGCAGTTCTAATCTCAGTTATTACTCTGGAAGCTCTTTTCTGTTAGCTATCCTGCGATTTTGAAGGTTCCACTTTTGGTTAGAAACTGCTATCACATCACTTTAATTGAAGATACTTGTGTTCAGAGCCTCCAGAGCTATTTCTGCAGGCCATCAAGGGGCTATGCATTGTCAGAGGTGGCCTTTTACCAGAAAAAAGATGTCCTGCATGGAAGTCTCTGATGCCACATCTCGGGAAGAAGGCTGTCTCTTCAGTCTTTTCTGCCTCATCAATCTGCATTGTCTAACTTGGTACATCCAGACCCGAGTTCCTAATGTTTTCCAAAAAGTGAATGAAAGGATGAGGCCACTGTTTTTCCTGTCAGCTGTACTTTGTAAAGGGCAATTAGATGTCCAACCAATTAATTTGGGAAATACATTGAATACGTTTGTAATGCAGTTTTATGTTGATAGATCTTCATTATATCTACAGCGTTAGTGCAATGTGAGAGAGCAAGAGTATGTTTTGAATATGATATGGATGTTACAAAAAGCTTTTATGCTATTAATTTTATTTATTCACAATAGAAATGCATTTTTAACAAAAGTAAAAACCATCTTTGGCTAGCAGAATAATCCTATTCAAATGAAAATGTTGTTCCTGAAGAATAAATGGTGTGGCAAAGCTAATATTACTTTTTGGCTTTGTATTAAAGTAATCTCAAGAGCATGAGCACATCCTAATATGAATATGCATGCTGAACTTCCTTTCTCATATGCCTTGGTAAGAAATGAGATACATGCATTGCAGGAAGAGAAATATACTGCAGAGTGATATAATGTTATCCTTCAGTCCTCAGCTACAGCAGCTGTACTTAACCTCCAATACAAAATGAATTACAGAGTTCAGTGAATCAGAGATCACTATGGGTCAAAGAGAAATTGCTTTAATATCATGATGGTTGTCTTTGTTCTCAACAGATGACATATTAAAATATGCTGTGTAGTGGTTTCCAGCCATGAAATACTCTTTTGTGGAATCACAGCGTTATGCCTGGGAGAATTTAATATTTTCCTCAGCTTTAGTGATGGATGGCTCATGTTTTTTCTCCTGGGGCAGCACCCACAATGCTGGGGTCCTAGAGACATCCTCCAAATGTCTGTGTAATCCACCAGAAGGGTTGGGCTTATCCCATTGCTACTGGGTTATTTTGATTGCTTGTCTGACATTAAGCAGAACATAAGAAAGGGCCTTGCAGAAGATTCCAAGAATCTGGGTCCTGTTCTGTTGTTCCATCAATGATCCAATATGTGAAAATACAGACCCCAGGGACATTTGTGCTCTCTGGGTCTTTGTTTATCTCCTCATTGTATCTGGGTAGTGCTGCTGTCAAAAACCACCATGGTGTTTGTGTGTTATACTGGAGAAATCTTAAGTGCTCCCATAAAATTACTTTTCCATGTGAAAAAGCTTTGTTTCCACCCAGATAATATGCAGCTGTGAATATGCTTTTGTCCTGTTGCCAGCTGCTAGAATAATGTGGTCCCCGTACTATGAAAAATGAACTCAGGTGTGTAAGCTTTCTGAGAGCTCTTTTGGCTTCCTCAGTTTTTGTTAGCAGGGGCTTGTATCATCAGTTCTTTTGTCAGTTCTGTGGCTTGCATTGATTAGCAAGCACACACATAGACATACCACAGATTCTGATCACTGATCCTGGAAACTGCATTGGTAACAAAGCACATTAATAATCCTCGGAATCAAGGAAGAAACAAACCACCGTAAGAGCTTGCGACTATGGGTACTGACTTGCGTCTTGTATATGAAGCATTTTAAGGAAGCCTTATATTCAAAACCTGCTGAGCCTGAAAACAGTGCTCTTTATGTGCAGGTCTGTATGCTCTAGCTGCATGTATACTGGTGCTTGTCTGGTCTCTGGTGACTTCTACAAGTTGAAATGTATGTAAAGGGCTTGCAAATTATTTAAAAGGATACCATCCTCTTCCTGCACACTTCTCAGTAAATGCCAAAAGAGTGGAAACTCAGAGAGTTGCTAGATCTGTTCTCAATCCCACGTTCTTTTTCATACTGCGTTCAAGTCCCAAGTCCTATCCAGCACTATATAGAAACTTGGTAGCTTTTGAGACACTGGTGCTAAAATACTCTCCCTTAAACTCAAAGCTACCCTACCAATAAAACTCCAAATAATGGGAAGCAGCATGTAACGCAAATGCACAGTATACTTTATTTCTGCATTTCTTCCATTTTTTCCAATATCCTATCTTCCTTTGAGGCTTTCTATTCCTCAGAAAATAATTGTTACCATCCCTCTGTACTATAGGAAGTACAAATAAATTCTTGTTATTAATTATACACAGAGGTGATTAGTTAAGCTAGAGAATGTCGACTGGATACATGTGTCTGTGTTTCTGCTGCTTTGCGTTCAGATGGGCTCTCCCACTCTCTGTCCTTGTCTCTCTGCCTTCCTCCCCTCCTCCTTGACTGTCAGAATATGTGAGCAGAATCTCTAAATTCAAGTGAAAGTGCTATTACAAAGTGTGCTGAGCAAGAAGACTCAAAGCAGAGCACTGGGCTCTAACAATGCTTTGATCTCTCCCTTTGCACTGTCTTTTTAAATTAAAAATTGCAAATATCTCTTTGGCTGAAAACATGTTCTCTCCTTCACCAAATATGTCTCATAGCTCAAGAGGCACTCTCCTCGGCTTATTTCCTGAGCTTAGTTTCAGATCAACTGATGGTAAGTTGGACTGCAAAACATCAGGCTTTATCTGATCACCTGAAGGAGCTGGAGGAAGGTTTTCTCTCTCTGGCACAAATGGCTGGACCCTTGATGGGAGTGCTTTGTTTTCTGCTGCTTCTAACCATGCCGTGCAAACTGCTTCAGAAACAGGGAATTGAATTGGATGATTTGTCTGCTCCAGTATAGCAAACTCTGCGTCTCTATAAAGAAATGTTTAGATCCATTTGGTTTTCCCTTTTCTTGCTGAAAACACAGAGAGTGGTGAAGCTGACTTCCTTTGAAAGTTCCACTGCAAAGTGGCTTTGTAAATGAATTATCAAGGCCTGCATTCTTGCCTATATAACTATTTGCATGCATTTTGTCTGCCACTTTGTCCTTAAACTTGGTTTAAAAAGCCTTCTGTAAGTGTCTGAACTTTGAAGAATTGACCTTCTGAGATTAACTTCTTTTTGGTTTACGCATGAAATACTTTTGCAGTGCAAATGCTGCCCTCATTTCTACCTGTGCCACACCATGACTTTCCCAGAGGTTGCACAGGTGTAAGTGGTGTCAGAGTTTGAAGCCCTTGAGGCTTCCCAGCTGGTCAAAGAATCTGATCTTTGTGCTGGCAGTGCCTTTTCACTCTGTTGTGCTGTGTGGCTAATGCAAGCCTCTGCCTGAACAGGGATTCAGGTCCCTGATCCCTTCCAGAGATGCTCTAGTGCAGGATTGTGCCGTAGTGACATGTGAACCCAAGGATATGGATAACTCCCTCATACTCATCTTGGCTTCACAGCACTGTAATAATGAAAAGCAGCTGAAAGCCTAACGTAAGCAGAGATGAGACTGAAAATCCATGCAGAGATGATCTGTTGAGTAAGAAGGTGCCATCTTCACAGTGTCGCATCTCAAGAGTAAAACTGCACATTAAATATCTCAAAAGCTACAGAAAAACAACACCTGGATATGTAACAAACTGACACGTCTATTCTGGGATGACAGCATTATGGATATAGAAGCTTTCTCAGTCTGTCTCTATGATGTTTTCTTTTAGCATTCTCCCACAGCTTTCCTGGTAATCTGGGCAAATCATTTAGTTGTATTGGGTTTTTTCTTCCCAAAATGTGGAAAGCTTCTAATATTTTTCAGTTGGCTTTTCGAGATATTTTTCATTTGATTCCTTTGCAGTAAAAATAGTTTTACAGACACAGGCAATGCAAAAACTTTTAAAGTATTTCTGGTCAGTTCTTTTCTCTGGTTTATTACTTTGAGATGGCCTCATTGTGCCCTGGTATGGATCTCATTAGCTGGTAGCTTTTCTGGTGTGAGGTGGTGGATGGGAGGGGATGTATTAGCTAGTCCTGCTAACGAGTCCGGCTGACAAAGCTGCTGTCAACAGTGACTGACAGATAGAATCAAGTCTGGATATTCCATTCTTCTAAAGTGGAAATAAAAGAAACTGGTTGAAGGCTTTCTTGGGGTAGAAGTGTCCTACCCTGAAGATTTCTCTTTCTCTCCTCCTGTCGCTTCTTTTTTCTCATCTCTCCTTGTTTGTAGTCTCAGAACAGTGAGCAGCAACAAATGAGCAGTTTCTGGATGTTTTCCTGGTCTGCAAAGTTCTTCTCTTTGTTTGCCTCGTTTTTCACAAAATTTTCACTTTTTCTTGAGCTTCTGTAGTAAACTTCAGTGATTTTCTGTAAACGGAAACATGCTGTTTTCCATCTTGTATTGGTGTAGAAAGGGGGGAGAGGAAACCCAGGCCTGCTTCTCTTCCCTCAAAGATAAAGACAAGAAAAAGCCATGTGCATTTGCTGCTTCTTCTTGTTTCAGCTCCAGGACTCAGCTGTGTACTCGAGCAGCTGGTAGAGATGGAAGAAACAGGAGGGGTGGCCATCCACCACTGATCAGTGCCTGAGATGCACATGTTTGATGGTGTGGCTCTCAGTGTTTCCACCATTGTTCTGTTTCTAGAGAGACTGGGAGAATGAGAGTAAGGTGTTGCTCACCAAGTACACAAGCATTCAAGTGTACTGAATTTTCAGGTTTTCTGTGGGTTGTCAAAAGCAGAAACCTCAAACTAAACTTTTAAGTGTTGAGTAAGGGCCTTTTCGTGTATTCAGCAGTTCACATGAAGAGTCAGCTGAAATCAGTGGGAACAGCTAGGTCCTCAGCAGTTTGGTAAATGAGGGCCATTACTTAAGGTAGGCTAGAAGTGTATTTAGGGGTGAGCCTCAGGGAAATCTCTTTGCCTTCCTTTTAATAATCCCTGTTTATGTACAGAGAAATGCAGTCCCGATTCTAAAGAGAAGGGGAGGCATAAGTGGAAAAACTTTCCCAAAGTATTTTTCTCTCTTATGTTTTCAATTAAGGCTTTAAAAGAAATCACTGAGTTCTTCTTGCATCTGAAAAGGATGACCGATAGCATGTCTTTAATTATTCACTAATAAGCAGTATCTTAAAATAAATGGGTCTCTTCATCTCCCTCACCACCTCTGATAACTATCTGGTTTGTGGTAAGGGGTTGTTTCTTCCTGTAGCTTCCACCAGAAACCTGTGCTGTAGAGTGCAGGGTCTCCACAGTGATTTGAAATGAAGTGCATTCTGTAACTTCTATGTCCTCTTGTCACAAGGCCAAGCATCTCACTGGATCTCTTGGTATTATAGTGCTGTGTGCCTGGGAAAGGTATCAGAGTGATACTAGAATTTGAGTATATTACAAAATATACATCCTGCTGTTCAGGTGAGCCCCCTTGAACACAGAATGAACCTTAGCATTTACTGAAGAGGATTTAACCATATGAGTGGTCCCATCTCTGTTAGCACAGTAAGATCCACCAGTTTAAGTCATAGCATTTACTTAAATGCTTTACTAGGTTAGGGCTATACATCACAGTGACGAGATTTTTGAAGAGGCTAATGCTGTTCTGAGAAGTCTTTGTGAAACTATTTAGTTCACAGACATTTTTAGACTCTTAAATGTCAGAGTAGCAGTGCAGCAACTTGGTGCTGGGAAGGAAATGAAGTAGGATTGGATCAATGCAGCCTATGTTTGTTTTGTCACACACCTGCTTTATCTAAGATTATTGAAGCTAACAGCAATGATACCTCTTCAGCTCCTGTCACTAGGCAGATGAGTGGATATGTCCCAGCTGTTTGGCCTCAGATTTCCCTGTCTCTGCTGGAATATAGCAGTGATCTAAAACCCTGAGACAAGACAGAAGGGTTTCTTATCTGTCTGAGACAAGTCGGCACAAGATAAAATATTGTGGACCTCCTTGCTGAGAAAATAGTAGCCAAAACTGCAGAGTGGCTGCTACAAGATGGAGTGGGAAGGTAATGAAAGGCAGCCAGAGGTGGCTGTAGCATAGCATACAAATTGACTTAAAACAGGGCAGAAGGATTGAAGGACTTTCCCAGAGTGAATCTATCTACAATCTATGAATGATTTCATAGATTATGGATTTAGGCAGCAGTTTATTTAAACATTAAAATTCTGAATGAAGCAAGTTGCCCTGAAGAACAATGTGTCAGGTATAGAACTTGTTCCAGCTAACTGGTTAGCCTCTAAGGACTTTGTAAACTGTCCAGATATATTTATTACAGAAAATATTTTCTGGAGGAAAAAATAGGCTGTTTTCCCCTCCAGAGGATACCACGGTATTTTCTGATGTGAATGCTTGAATTCTGTGGTCTGTTATCATTACAGTTACCGGATGACTGTGCGCAAGAGTCGTTAACAACCTCTCTCTGTTTGCCAGGGAAAGAGAATAAAAAATAGCAACTCCAAGAAAAGAAAAACTGCTGCAACAGTAAATAGCAGCAGTTGTTTCATTACTACTGCCTACGTATTATTATACTTAGTGCTAGCTCTGAGGAGTGCCCCACAGCGGTATAGAAGGGCTTAGAAGGACCTGTCATTCAGCCATGGAAAGGGGCTTTAGAACAAGGAATGACAGAGGATAATCCTGCATTCCTGACGGCTCCTAGCAGTCTGTGCATAATATACCCCTCAGATTTTTGTTTACTGCCAAACAAGACTGGTAAAATAAATGTCAGCAGTCAGTAGTGGGAAAGATTATGAAGAATACTTTATATTTAGAAAGGACCAATTCTTCAGTCCTTCACAAAGCAAAAGGAAGGGTTGTAGGAGAAACAAGAGAAACAGGCACTCTCGACCCTGATGTCAGGGGTAAAGGCAGGCCTTGTCCAGAGGCTCCACCTGTTCTCTGCTATTGTTAGGAGTGTTGGGCTTATCTCTTGTCTATGTATTCCCTGTTCTGACACTGACAGACTAAGCTGAATCCCATCTAATGTGATACAGCTCAAAGTTGCCTCCATATGTGTCTATGTGTTCAGGTTGGAGAGGGGAAGGTCTGGCTAGGCAATTTTGAATATCAAGATCAAATTTAACACCTATTCTATTATTTTCATGGCTAGATGATTTGTGGAGGCTAATGAGCTCATCTCCTCAACTGCAACTAGCATTAAATGGTTTCCCAGGTTTTGAAATCTAGGCTCAAATAGTTCCTCATGTCCATTTCTGTCATGACCCTGCAATTCTTTTCTGCTCCTCCTTCCTTTCTATTCACCTTTGCCTTCAAAATTTTAATCTTAACAGTATTTTTCCTATTTGTCAAACACAAATCCCTTCACTTCCAACCCCCAGTGAAGAGCCAGCATCACTGCCCCTCAGAACCATCTCCTGGCAGTCTCACAATAGCCCGCCTGCATGTTGCACGATGAATGTGAGATTCCTTAAGCACAGCTCAGACCTGTACACTTCCACTCCAAGAAGCAGTTCTTACCTGAAATGTGATGATGGTTTGCATGCAAAAGTTGGCTCCCAAACTCTAGAAAGTGCTTTAAACTGTGTCTTTGAAAATGATCTTTCTGTCCTCTCATAAGCTTTAGTCCAGTGCTTTCCAGATGATATTCAGGCAGCATTCAAAAGCAGGGCACTGGTGTTGAATGTCATGCTGTGTGGAGGTAAACAGTTAAGATTTGTGTCCTGAACAGGAAGGCCACATTCATTTCTGTGTGATGCTTCATTCATGGTAGAAGTCAAATACTCAGATAGCTGCTGCTGGTCATACCTCCTTGGCACTGCTTGCAAATAGGACTGTATCACACACATCTGGAACCCAAGACGAGTTCAGCCAGTGTGGAAAAGTGTTCACAAGTAGCAGCCTTTCACAACAGTTCAATCCTTGTTTGCATTGTTTTCAAACATTTTGCATGTACGTTTTGTTTTCTGCTTTTAAAAGACCTCCAGAATGAGTAATGGTCAGCAATTCACTGCACAGAGGGAATAGGAACAGCAAATGGGTTATTAGCACTGCAGCACCTGCAGTTCATGTGAGTTGAGTGGACAAAAAATGTGCAGTTAGCATACATATTAGAAGTGCTTGATACTAAAGCTCGTTATTTTGGAACTATAGCTAGTTTGGGTTAGCTTACTCCCAGGAAGTGCACTTAATGGCATGCCTACTGTCCAGCTTGTGTGGTTCCTTTCCCCTGATTAACGAAAACATTCACACACACACAACCCCCACACCTCCAAATTTCACTTGGGATTTCCGAGGATTACATTTCTTTGTTGTGTATTTGTGTAAGTGGACACCAGATCCAGGTGTGTATTGCCGTGGGCATAGCAGCCCAAGAGTTCAGCTGCATGAGTACATGGCTTACTACCTTAAACCAGACTTAAGTATGTCCCTCACTGCTAAACAGTAATACAGTAATACAGTGAAGGCTGCATCAATAATTTCTGCCTGTCCCTAAAGCAACTACTGTAAAGCTGATAAGCATGGTGTTAAGGTTTTTTTCAAGGGAAGAAACTTAAGCAAGAGGGCACTTCACCGTCCTGTCTGTGACCTGTACAGAAGGCCATCTCAGCATAATAAAGGTATTGCAGGATTTACAGTCCCTGAGCAGTTAGAACAGTTTAGGTTGATTAGATTTGTAAAATAGGCTTAATTCTTTTTTCTCCCTTGTGCTGCTAGGAAGCATAAACTTTTGTACTAACCCTCTCTTTTATCATAATAATACTTTCAATTTTAACTTTATTCTGATTTATCTTGGTAAATTATGGTTTTCTGGGAAGGCAGGGAACAGAGAACACCAAAGAAGACCAACTAAAACATCTCTGTCGCATATATACCACCTTAAATTTCTGGTAGACACTCTACTGCAATTCCACATCCCCTGAGCTTTTGTGGCTTAAATATTTAAACAATAAAAATTACTAAAGCTCTAAGAATGATGTCTCATGATATTTAGTGACCTGAAGATAAGCTGTATCAGCCCTCAAGAAGGTAAAAGAAAAACTTGCATGTAGAAGGTAAAGAAATATAGCTCTGTAAGTGAAATCATCCTTAAGATTCTCTTATGCTAGGATATGTTATCTGACAGGCCAGTTCTGGAAAATGCCTGTTGTCTTAAGTAATTAAGGTACGTTTTTGACAGGACAGATCTCTCATAATCTAAGCAAGCTGTACACAAGCTAATAATTTAATTTTTCCAAGCAAAGCTAACTATGCTGTGCAAAAAAGACCTGTCACAGGAAAATGTCAACGTAGCAGAGGAGCTGGGAGTCAGTTGGAATACATTTTGAGGCAGACATCTTAAAACTAGCTTGTATGTCTACCTGACTGTATGTACAGAGCTTCAGCCCAGGAGAATATGGTCTGTTTGTACATTTTTGCACGTTGCAAAAGTCATTGATGCTGTCCTCTTCATGTGAGAGGAATGTAGAATGTGGTGATTTTTTTAACCTAAGAGCACTTACGATTGTATTCTCTTGCAGCTAGAGTACTTGGCATTTTCAGTTTAAACAAAGAGAAGTAAAATGATATTAGAAAGCACCCTGTGTATTTTAGATATGTACATTACAGTGGCAGAGTGGATTCACTGGGACTTTATGGGCACATTATTTGCAATGAGTTATTTGAAAGGGTATGTTGGCTTTAGTGCAGACAAAACTCTGGCTTTGTTGTGGAGCTTGACTGGCACTGCTGGATGATCTCTCCTGGGCTGGGTTGTCCCAGTGGCTGGCTATACCTTGATGTACCTTTCCCAGGACTGTCTCCTTTATAGTCTTACTCCAAAGATTTAATACTGTATAGCAAAGTAGCCTACATTTATTCCTAGGACATTATAGGACCTGGAGATTGAAATCACACCCTGACAACATGATGTGAATGGGAAGAAACAGCAGGGACAGAGGTGGGCAGGAATTGGGGATCCTCCACTTGGAATCTGTATATGATGCAAATCTGCTTCTTCGTACAAAGAAATAACTGAGAGATGCTCCAGCACATTCTGTCATCTCTGGGGAGGAGGACTCATGCTTAAGGTGATGGAAAAGTTATTATCTCTGTTTCCCACAGTTTGCTGTTGGATTGGCACCCTTTGCAGAAGGGATGCTCCCTAAACTGTGTTGGTGTGTGTGTGGTGTGGGTTTTTTATGTTGATTCAAAAACCAAACCCCAAACAGTGAACCACAACAAAGCTCTTTTGTCTTGGGTTCAAGATTGTTACAGCAATTATGACCAGCAGCATTTGTTGGTGTCACACTAAGGCATACCCTGCATGTTAAACAGCCCACTGTGGTAGCACTCGTGCAGTCCGTGCATTAAACCCTGTAGATAAGCTGCCAGAGGGTATTTTATGCTTCTGCTGTCCTTTGGAAATTGCTATTTCATCTGTTCTGTGTTGAAGTGTAAGGAAATGGATTTGCTCAATCATTTCTCTGTTGAAAAATAGTGGCATATTGAGTCATGTAATATCATAATCTAAGTTTGTCATGGCATAAATTTCGAAATCATATATTTTCAATCAACACCTTGCTATAAATTTGAAAAGTAATTATTTACCTCTTCTGTTAAGCAGGAAAGTAAGGTCTGAGAGTCCTTGGGAAGGAGGATGAGACCCACTGCCTATTGAAGAGATCCTAGCCTTCCTCTGCTTTAAATAGTCAGTGAATTTGAATCCTAGTAGCAAGACCTAGTTTAGAACTTGGGCTTGGCTGTGCTTGATACTGAGTCTTTTTGCACAGGCAACCCAGTTCCCCTGTGCCCCAGTGAGCAGTTGCCCCTGCACTGTTTGGTTAAGTGCAACTCATATTGAGGCCCATATGCAAGGAGAACCCCAGATGGCTCTGTGCAGCCACGTTTGTGCAGTTATTTATTTATTCTTTGCTGTGTCCCTCAGTGGAGCTGAGTTTTCCAGTTACACCTGCTTTTTAACCCTTCCTTCCTCAATACAGTAACCAGATGGTGATTTGCATTTCCCAGGGGAGCAACAGCAGTGAAGGCTAACACTGGAGCTGTTCAGTTCTTCCTGAGTATCCCTCCTCTGACTGTGTGTTGCTGGGCACCTAAACCAGCTGCAGACAGGTGTTTCTTTAAGTTTGGTGGTTTACTAACCCACGTTCTGCAGTAGAACACCTGGTGGAGGCACTGTTCATGGTGTGGTCCCACATGAACCCGTGCTACTTTGCACAATAAAACCCACCATATGTTTAATTCTAAAAAAAGGGTTTGCCTAAAGGGATGGTGTGAATCTCTTTGAAATAGAAATGTATTAATTTTTTATGTGTGAAAGTAGAAAAAAACCCGCCTTTATGTATTACCAATTTGTTACATTAAATATCATTTGTGTGGTCTGTGCCACATGTGCCACAGCAATATGCAGCTGTGCAAATGGACACGTTATTTGGCTTTTGTCAGGTTGCATCAGTCAAAACAAATGCTGCCTTCTGTTCCTCAGCTGCTTTGCCCACGCCTTTGCCCTTCTGGTTCCTTTGCTCAGTGGAATCCCTTTTTTGCTCTCATTCTGTCTGCTACAAATTGTTAGGAGTGGGAGTCAGCAGAAACAGTTTGATTTTCATTCCAACTGAAGGTAGGAGCAGGCAGAGCACAGCAGCCAGGCTCTCCAGACCTTCACTGGGGATTTCAGGAAGCTGGGAAAGCTGGATTAGTGTTAGGAAGCACTTGGATTTAGATTGTTTCTCTCCTACTAACCGAAATGGATCTGAGTGGTAAGGAAACAACAGTAGAAGTTAAAGGCAGATCAGGCAGTAAGGGAACAGATACTTCTGGTCTTGTGAGAATGAGGCCTGTGCCTTTGGCTGGTAGCCATGTGACTGTCATGAGGTGATGGAAAGGCAGGAACCTTCCTGCCCTGCAGTTTTGTTGCTTTGGACAGCTTCCCACCCACCTCATGAAACAACCTGAACCTTCTCTCTCTTCATGCCACAACATACAGCAAGAAACCATGTCAGACTGCATTGGTTTGGTGTCACTGAAAGACACTTGGGAGCAATATGAGCAGTAACCCACCCAACATACACTTTGTCTGGATGCTCTCTTTCCAGCTGCTGTCTGGTATTTGTGCTAATACATCCAGGCAGTGCAACTTCTCTTCCTGTTCCTGGGGTACCACCGAGGCTGTTAACAAGGACTAGGTTGTGAAGACCTGTAGAGCAGGGTGACTAAACTGCCTGGACCTTTGTCTGTGTAAGAGCTGCTCTCAGCAGCTGTGGTAGAAAAGCCGGAGAGATGTAAGGAAGTTCTAAATGATCAGTGACCTCTGAAATTTGAACTGCTGCTCTCCTCTTTACTTGGCATTGCCAGAGTCTTGTTCCTTTGCAAGCCAGCCTAACAGAATCAATGGATGGTAGAAAAAGCAATGCTAACATGGCAATGACAAGTTTCCAAGTCTGATCAGGGAGTGAATGGTTCAGGCTTCCACTTTTGGCCTAACTTTTCTTAACAGTAGTGTCTGCAGAGAAATGGAGCTATTGCTGGTGGGTTTAGTCCAGTTACACTGCATTGCACTGCAGCCATGGACAGGGTTATTGGAATGGCAGTATTATAGGAATTATTTTAACGCCCCTTTCTACTTTGTTACTTTGCTTAGTTTAAGTTCCTCAGAACAGTTTGCAATTCAACAAATAGCCAATTTGTACTGGCTTTTTTTCCCATCTTTTTTCCCCAGTCTGTTTCATTTTTTGTATAAACTGCTTTATTTTCCCCTCTTCCATTTGGAATCCCCCAGTGTCATGGCTGGCTACCTAAGTAAAACCTTCTTCACCTTTGGGATCTCACAGTCTCTTGGGTCAAAATTTCATTATGAAAAATCTTTAAACCCATGGTCATTAAAACACCATGGATAATCAAGTGAGGTGGTGAAACAGTCCCTTAAGAGAAAACACACTTAAATTCGTCAAATATTCCCTGCAGATGTCATAGGAAATTTTCCCTCTCCTTCTGAAATTCCTGGTAGCAGTGTGACACGCTTTGCATTGGAGATACTTTTGTAAGTGTCAGGCATAAGGACTCCTTAGAAACATTATCCTTTTTTGTTTGCAGTCAGTGAAGTTTAACCTAGGGGATTTCTTCCCAGGGCATCCACAGGCAGAAGCAAGGATGGATACAGACCTGTCTTCTGTGCTCTGCTGTGTTAAACAGGCAAGTGGAGTCGCTTCTTCTAAGCAGCTGCATTAGGTACATTGGGTAAATCTCTGGCAAGTAAGTAGAAAGGCACTCACTTTGGGCTTTTTACCATGGATATGAGATTTTGGCCTCACCCATGCAGATAAAGGGGTGTCCAAGGTACTCTTGCGGGGACTTGGCTTTAATTTAGGTGCAGCAGTGTACTAGAGTGCCTGACCTTCTGAGTCTATTTACTACAAATAATTTGAAAGCAGCACACAGGACATGGTGGTCTGAAATCTAATGCTTCCCCAAATCAGTTATTCATTTGAGCTTGGTTAATTTCCTAATCTGAGATATTTAGCAAGTCGAAAGCACAATGTGCTCTGGCTGCCAGGAGCTCTGAACATTTGTATCATGGTTTAAGCCCAGCCAGTAATTCAGAACCACGCAGCCACTCCCTCACTCTCCCCCTGCTTTCTCTTTCTTCCACCCCCTGTTCCTGGAGGGATGAGGAAGAAAATCAAAAAAATGTAACTCCCATGGGTTGAGATAAGAGCAGTCCAGTAACTAAGGTATAACACAAACCACTACTGCTACCACCAATAACCACAATGATAAGGGAAATAACAAGGGAAGACTACCGCTCACCACCCACCGACTGATACCCAGCCTGACCTGAGCAGTGATCTAACCCTTCCGGGTAAATGCCCCCAGTTATATACTGGGCATGACATGCTATGGTATGGCATACCTCTTTGGCTAGTTTGGGTCAGGTGTCCTGTCTCTGCTTTCTCCCGGCTTCCTCTCCTCCCTGGCAGAGCACAAGACTGAGAAGGTCCTTGGTCAGAGTAAACATTACTGAGCAACAACTAAAAATATTGGTGTTATGAGTGTTGTTCCCAGGCTGAAAGTTAAAAACACAGCACTGCACCAGCTACTAAGGAGAAAAATGACTGCTATTGCCAAACCCAGGACAGTGGGTAATTCTGTGTAGATGCCTGTTCCAGTAAGCAGATGCTCTTCATCTGTTCTATGAGTTTTGCTCAAGGCCTAGTTTTGATGTTGGAGAGTCATGCTGAATTTGGTTCTGCCTTGCCTTTATCAAAGACCTTTTCTGACCAACACACAGCACAGCACAGTGCTTGAAAGCTGCTGTAGTCTCTGTAGCTGCAAATGCTCAAAGAAGGAATTGTAGGACTGACTTTGGCCCTAAAAGCTGCCAAAATAATTTTTTCACTCTGGCTTTTTCCTATCAAAATAGCATGATGCAGTGCACTGAGAAGGCAATGTTGGTTGGATTCAGTTCATTATTTATTTTGGTATATAATTTAACTGCTTATTTGAAATTTTCCTTCCCAGCTGTGACATAATTACCTATTAGGGTGTAAATCAGATGTTTATAAAGCAGTGCTGCTGCTCTTTCTCTCTCCTCTCCTCCAGTATGATCTGATCCTGCTAGATGTTGAGGGTTTGGTTGGTTGTGTTTTTTCCAAATGGCTTGAGGGCCAATAGTCATGACTGCCGTCATGTAAAACACCATCTGTGACTCTGGCTTGGCTCTGCTCAGCTCCAGAATGCACAGTGCAGGAGTTCACTTTGTGGTGAGTTTGCGTTGCTCTTTCATGGTGCTGTGTGTGCAAGACAGATTTCCTTAAGGACTTTCCTAAAAGCAGTGTTCTGTATAAACAGAACCAAAGCTATTAGTTTAGCAAGGTTTGAGGTAAATACTTTGCATACTTAATTACAAATCACAAGCTGGTGAAAATCCCCACAGTGCATTGTTTGTTAACAGGCAAAGGACAACTGAGTGAATATGTAGTTCCAATTGAATTAATAAATTTTATTGAGGATAGCTGTAAGATGGGGTGAGTGACCTTAAAAAGGCACACTAGCTCTGGCCAGTCCATGAGAAGCATTTTAAGGATTACCTGAAGTTGTACAAAAGCAATTCCTTAGCATCTAAGGACCAGATTTCTGCAGATGTTGGGTTCCTGCAATTTCCACATGCCACCGCCTGCCATAATCCTTCTTCAATGGTTTGAAGGCTCATGTTGGCCGTAGCACAATCTAGCAATTACTTATTTCATCTTCTATGAAATAAAATTAAGAGATTGAAGATAAATCTAAGCCTCTTTCAGTCCCAATGAGAACAAAAGGCATCTGCCAGGAAGAGACCTTGTAGGAATAAATGAAAAATGCTTAAAAGATAAGTTACATAAACCTTGTGCTGTAGTAATGTTGTATCTATCAGGACTGGTCATAGTTATTCCTCCCTCTTGTTTGGGGTGGAAGACTGTTATGGCAAATGTTTTGGCAGAATTGTCTTCCATATTTAGGTTTGGCAAGAACCTTCTCTACTCTGGTGTCCTCTCTCCTTCCTTTCTTATTTCCCCTTAGAAATGGGCTGTAGGGAGATGAAATTTCTTGCAGGCGCCCCTAACCTGAGCTCTGAGGGCCATAGCATTGGGTATTTTCTTAGAAAATTGGTGTCCTCAGTCTAGCTATGTATATATTAACAATCATAGAGTCATAGAATCTTAGAATGGTTAGGGTTGGAAAGGACTTTAACATCATCCAGTTCCAACCCCTTCCCAGGGGCAGGGATGCCTCACACTAGACCATGTTGCCCAGGGTTCTGTCCAGCCTGGGCTTGAACACTGCCAGAGATGGAGCATTTACCACTTCTCTGGGCAACCCGTTCCAGTACCTCACCACCCTCACAGTAAAGAACTTCTTCCTTATATCTAACCTGAACTTCCCCTGTTTAAGTTTAAACCCATTCCCCCTTGTCCTATCACTACAGTCCTTGATGAAGAGTCCCTCTCTGGCATCTTTATAAGTCCCCTTCAGATACTGGAAGCTACTGTGAGGTCTTCATGCAGCCTTCTCTTCTCCAGGCTGAACAGCCCCAACTTTCTCAGCCTGTCTTCATATGGGAGGTGCTCCAGTCCCCTGATCATCCTCATGGCCCTCCTCTGGACTTGTTCCAACAGTTCCATGTCTTTTTATGTTGAGGACACCAGAACTGCACACAATACTCCAAGTGAGGTCTCACAAGAGCAGAGTAGAGGGGCAGGATCACCTCCTTCTACCTGCTGGTCATGCTCCTTTTAATGGAACCTAGGTTGAGAGAGAGTTAGCATATCTAAGTCTGGCTCAACTCCATGAACAGATACTAGTTTTATTTATAGCCTTGGATGTCTCTAGGTGTGTATCTAATTCTAGCTCACCACAAACAATATAGAAGTTTTTATTTATAGATATGTGTACAGCATGCTCATCTCTATGGAATCTCTGATTGTTCCTCAACAGCACTGACAGCTGCCAACTCTGACCAGCTTGACAAGGTGATTTTGGATAGATTCCCCAATATTTAAAAGTATCAGGCAAACTCTCCACTGCTTATACATAGATGAGGTTGTCAGATAATCAAGGTGCAAGTCATTTACAAAAAAGAAAACCAATAATGCTTTACTTTAATAAGCTCTGGATTACAAACTCTGTATCTTGGAACTTGCATTCCCTATTTTAAAAACTAATTAGATCTGAAGACAAAAAGCAAACAATCTTCACCTATTGAAAGAATGAAATACTGTTTGAACCACTACTTGTTTTCAGTAGTTTACTGTCTAACTTGGTTTGGGGATGTATAAAGAAAAATTGCGTTTAGTGACTATGCCCTGGAAGGATGCTGTTAGAGAGGCAAGGAATGGTCCTGAAGGAGGGCTTTTTGGTGTCATTTTTATCTACTCGGTCATATTTGTACTGCTTGGAAATTGCCAGGTGGGTTGAAAATACTTTCTCCATCTGTTTCTTCACTCTGCACTCGGCATGTCTTTGGGGAACATTCAGTTTTCCACGTGACTGCAAGCAGAGATGCAGGCTGACCATTAGATGGGTCATATTTCTGACAGAAACAGCAGAGAAACAGTGGCTGAGAGCTGGAGAACAGGAGCAGTTCCTCTTAGCCTGGAGTGGGAACCTACCCTCTGTGGGCAGCCAGGACCTTTAGGAGTTGGATGGCTAGAGAAGTTTTTGAGGGTTGTGTTTACACTGGCCAGTACACTGGGACTAGTAACATTCTTATTTGTGTGGCTATTGCCAGTGGGTTGCAGTGTGCAGCTGGGCTTTGGTGCTATATAACTGAGAGGAGACGAATAATGCCCCTGCTCTGCAGAAGTTGCAAGCAAGTGTAAGGCAAAACTCTACAGGGGGAAGCAGACAGGGTAACAAATAATTGATTCCAAATTTTCTGCTTCCTGAACTAACGGATCTGTAAACAGCTGGAGATCCCAATTTAATTTCAGGCTGCACACATACAAAGATCAAAGCCATATTTCTGAAGTTTGATTTATGAATTAACAATACTTTCAAAATAGCAATAAGCTTTGTTTTTAGGCTTAGCTACACCAAGGATTTCTACCATTCCCCACCCATACCTGTCCTTAAACCTAGGTTTGGGGTTTGTTCCTTGAAGGCTGCTCCAACTTCATTTGTGTCTCTATAGCAAGTCAGCTCTGCCAATGATCCAGCAAAACCTCATTCACACTTTCCCTGCAAGACCAGCAGCAGCTCCTGGCAGAGGGTATTTCAGACAAATGCCATTAACCTGTGACAAGATATACTAGTCTAAAGCAGGTTATGCAAGCAGTAGTACTGCGAAGTCTAGTCATATCCTATGTTTGTCGCTTCAGAGGCCTTAAGAAACTCTTGACTCAAACCTCCGCTTTGTCTCCAAAGCACAATTGGATGAGTGAATGGGCACAAAGATGCACAGGTAAATCTCTTGTGTAAACACATGGGTAGGGTTTGTGAATGTGGCAGCATGAAAAATGAACTTGCTGCATCTGAAATCCTCAGATATAGTATCGCATTTTAGTAAGCTGTTTTCTCTTCCATGTCTGTTGTTTGCAGACAAGGATTCACTTCCAGCTTCCAGCATGGGTTACCTTGCAATCGCAGTGGCCTCAGAAGGAGAAACAAGCCCAGCTTGAGGAGAGGGTCACTGCCAGTCAGTGCCAACAAAACCCACCTCAGAGCTTTTGACTGTGCATTAATAAGGTCAGCAAACTGTGTGAAGAAGAGGTGTGATTTCCAGCAGACCTTACCTGTGCCATTCATTTGGAAGTCACCCGGGTGGCAAATGAGACCTTATATTCTGGTTTAAAAAAAAAGGGGGGAGGAGAGAGGGTGGCAAAAGGAAAACCAAGCAGCGAGCAGTTGTGTGCTGAGGAGGGTGGGGGCCTTGAGACAATGGTTTCATTCGTTTTTCACCTCTAAGTGTTGTGTGAAGTGAGCCTTCACAGTAGAAGGGACTGCTGCAGCCAGTTGTGCTGGTAATGTGCAATTGCCACACTGGTTTGTATTCTCAACCTTGCTACCTACCGAAAACCAGAAACAATATGAAAAACACCTTTGTATGGCAGTGCTAGGGGATATCTCTTGGCAAACAACTACAATAAGCATAGCTTGAACTTGAAAATACAGGTATTAATTGCATGCCATTGTGCTAAACTGATGAATTTCTTTGTGGCAGAAAATCTGTGCACATTTCTTCTAGGCATTACAGCCTTTTCTCTTTGGTGGTGGTAATTAAAAAACAAGGACAATATGACTGGCAGAATGGAGTGGGTTTTTCTTTCCCTAAGAAGACATAATTTATAAATTAAAAGCAGTATGTCTCAGCCAGGAACAAGCTGAAGGGTGTTCTTCTGAACTCTGGCATGAATGTCATCAATGAAAATGGAAGATAAGAGGTGAAAAGCATCTTCTTTTCCAGTTAGAATTAGTGTTTTGCTAGTATGTTGAAACTGCACAGAGATAAGTTTGTCACCCTTCCTCACTCACAGGGACAAGCCATCAACAAAATGCTGGCTTCCCGAAACCAGCCATCCCAGGAACATGGTTGAGTCACTGACACTTCCCAAAGATGAACAGAGAGAGCACCCTGATGTCAGGAGAGCCTGTGTTCATCTGGGAAGGCCTTGCCTCTAGGAACAAAATCAGACAAAAAGGAGGGTGCGTGAAGGACCTGGTAGCAAGCACCAGTAAGTAAACAAGTTCTTATAAACACGCTTTTACTTTACAAATGGCTAATGATAAATAACATCTAAGGAGCTCTTTCCACTATTGCTGTGGATAAGGCTGATATATGCACCAAATGTAATATTTCCTACAATGAACACTTCTCCAAAGTGGGGTGCTCTTTCCTCATTGATTTAAAGCTCTCTACATTTGCCATGAAAGGAATAAGTTCATCTCTCCTGTCTTCCTCTTTCATCTCTCTTCCTTATCCTAATATTTGTGAGCAGCTGACCTGAGTGAAAACATGAAGATTTTAACCAGCTCAGGTCCTGAGTCACACTACTGAGCAGCCTTTGCAAAGGAACAACCAAGAAGCCCCAGCTGAGCGGAAAGAGAGCAGATTTGCCTCTTTCAGACGCAATCTGAACTTTGATCAATTTAAGTAAATCATTAGTTAATCCATTCTGAAACAGAACCCAGTGTGTGAGAACTGGATGCAGTCAGCTACTTGCCTTGTTGTTGAGGTGCATACTCTAAACTGCTAGAGTTGAATGATCCTGGAAGGGTTTTTTTGTTGGGTTTGTTAGTTTGTGAATTGACTTGTCTGAGGTGCCTCCCAGTTGCTCCCAAGCTCATTCAGTGGTGGGTGGCTTAACCCCCTGGCTGTGAGTCCACATTTTGATCCAAGTCCCCACAGAAGGATGTTGCAGCTTTGACTTCTCATCGCTTATTAAGTGGATGGTTTAGGTGTTTCTGCTCTGTTGTGGCTGTGGAGGAGGGAGCTGTACAGTTAATTCTCTCCAGTCATGTCTTTGTTCTCATTTTGATGACACTGTTACTCTGCCTTGTGCATGTCAGTAGTTTAACCATCTCTTTATCTCCAAGTTCATTAGAAGGAGGGTTTAAGGCTGAGTTTTTTTCAATTAAAACCAAAGCAAACCCCCTGTTCTATTTTCAAAACTATGTGTCTAAACTTTTAAAACCTCTGTGAAGATCTGTGGGGTTTCTAAGACCTTTTCTCCCACACTTATTTGTTCTTTTATTCCCTTTCCCTGGTCTCTGTCCCTTGTTTTTTCTTCTCTTTTTTTTTAATCCTAGGGACAAAACTGGGGAGGGGGGGAAATGGTTCAGAGAAGTGGGAAATAAAACATCTCTTTCAAGTCTCCCCATACAGGTATCTCTCTTTCAAGAAGTGCAGGTTAGAACTAGCTGCAAATGCATTTCTGTGGCCCCAGTATGCCTGCACTGTGCAAGCACCTCTGCCCTCTTCTTGGTATTTTTAGCCTTGCTTTTCTTTGGTGTATCTCTGCTCTTCCTCTGCATTAGAGGACAACGTACCTTCCTGTGTGCTTCGTCTGTTTTCAATGCCCTTCCCTGACCCCTGGTGTTTTTGTCCTAGAGGCAGTAGGATGAATTTTACGGGTGTTCAAGCTCCAGGCACGACGCTGCTTTAAGTCTCTGATGCCACTGGGTATCACAGGAGCTGCTGAGAACTCTGCTAGTGCTGTTGAGAGGCCTGATTATGCAGTAGGTGTCTGCCTTTGTGTCCATATGCTGTGTTACTAAGAGGGAGCTGAGCGAGAGAGGAGTTAATCTCAGCTCTTGGGCCATTAGAACAGCCAGAGCCTGGATGGTAGCATGTATTGCCTGGGGCCATCCTCCCACTTGGCATCTCCAGCCTGACATGGCCTCTGCTAATCCCTTTTGGGTTGACTGCATGTTGCCCCAATACAGAAGAAAAGCAGCAGCATCTGCCTTTGTCTGCCACTGCTGTTAGAAGCTTTTTGCTAATGGCAGCTAATGCGACAGTAGCATTCATGTTGCCGTTATCCTGATACAGGAAAACTGTGTGGGAGCTTATCTAAGCACTGAGTAGTGGGGAGCTCATTGGTGGGTGACAGATGAAAACCAGCAGCGAGTCCTGCTATACTGTCTTATTCCATAGGGATGTGACTGGCAGAATTCACCTGACTCCTCATTTTCATTCCCTGGAGGAGTGAGAAGATGGCAGGGGGAGACACAACCAGAGCTCACTGCTTTTTTCTTTTCCCTTGAAGTATTGCTGATTTCTGAAGCTTCCAGAAATGCCTCGATTAAATATAGAAATACTGTCACAGGTTCTACAGCTGTCAGAAGGAAAATGAGAACAGGATGCTGATTGTGAGGGAAGTCATGGCTTTCACTAGTAAAATACTTCCCCAAAGTGGTGATTTTATGGTTTTTTTTTTAGTTGTTTAGGTGGTCAGAGTGGGCATAGATTGAGAGTACTGGGCTCTTTTTGGTGTGGTTTGGTTTTTCTCCTTTGTCCTGATCTGCTAACAATAGAAGTGAAGTAGCTGGGGGGTTTACTTCTGATTTGTCAGTGAAAATAGTTTGCAAGGGAGGCTGCTGACTGGGTGAATCGTCTCTCTGGGTCACTCCTGACAGAGTGGAGGAGCTGACGTGTGTGCTTATGGAAGACATCATTCCTGGTACAGTGAATGTAAGAGACAAAGTGGAATGTGACAGAGAATATTTAAACCTGTGACTTTGCTCTGGATATTTAGGTTTTGTTTTATTTAAAGATCTTAAAGATGAACAATATTGTATAAGACAGTGAGAGGCAGGCAACTAAGAGGTGCTTGGCATGGGGCAGTGTAGGTGGGTGGCCTGAGCAGTCTGAAGCTTTAGCATCAGACACAAGATGACTGTTCTGTCAGTAATGCTGCCTATTCCATGGGGGTTTTCTTCCAACTTTAGTGATAGCAAGTTGTGTTCATCTCTGCCATGACCAGAGCAGGCCTCAGGGAGCACAAAGCCATCAGACCCATCCAGAGCTTCCCACACAGCTGCACCTTTGGCCTTTTTGCAGGACAAGAGACTACAAATGCTTCTGGATGACTGGTTGTCTTTGGGTATTTCATTTGCTAGTTTTTAAACCCAACAGCAAACACAAAATGTGTATGCAGAGCAGGGAGTGTTCTCTCCAGCACTAAGTACTCAATTGCACAGGAAATAAGCAGGAAACATAATATGGAAGTTTTCATTCACATTACAGATTTCTGTTACTACAGAGAGGTCCTGGCATCTTTTGGGTGGCTTTTTTTCAGCAGCTGTATTGGTTGGGCTTCTTATTATCATTTCTGCTATTACGTGAGCTGACTGATTTTCTTATGGTGCTTTACTTCAACATTTGAAGTAGAAAAAGTGACACCTTGTTATGAGAATACCCAGCAGACAGCAATATGCCAGCAGGACCAGCCTAGTCCACTTAATGGCTTGAAAATTCAGTTTTGAATGGTACTTTGATTTTTCTATTTTAGAGGTAATTTCTGTTGCAGCAAATTGACATGTAAATAATGTGGTTAATTCTACCAGCAGACATATTACAAGCAGAGGTGTTTATGTATCACCTGCATGTGACTGCTAGGTTAGCTGTCTGGCACAGTGCAAGAAAGAAAACAGGAGGAAAAACGAGACAGTTGGGCACTTGAAATTCAGCTACAGGATTTTAGCAGTTCCTCTCTTTTCTAGGTGAAACTCCCATTGTAGATCTTCAGTATTTCTGTCTGATAAACTATCAACTGAATTCAGTTTGCCTGTTACTGAGCTATACTGAAGCGTGGCTCAATATTTCTCAGGGAAATGTGAGGAAATGCATAAGGAGAAACAAGCAAGGATTCAACTGGATTTGCCCCATTTATAGAGCACGTAGACAGCAGAAAACTGGCAATATGTAATATAGTATCTGAATGTATGTAGAGTTTTGAGATCTTGGTAGGAAACTTCAGTGCAGCCCAAGCAATGTTTCTTGACACCCAGTAGTTACCTGGAGGAGCCCTTTTTCCATCTGTTTTCCCCTAGTTAATGGGTTGTTTTAAAAGAAGGATTTATGCAGTTGCAGGGCCCAGCAGGCTCCACTGGGACAGACCACAGGAGCAGCAGCAAATCAAACCAAATACTACTTTTACAGCCAGCATTCAGCAAACTGCTTTTCACAGCCAGCCTGTGACTTAGCGAATGGGGCAGCAGACAAGGGGTTATGTGAACTCCCATATGCTGGAGCACAAACATGTCAGAGCCAATTTTAATCCTTAAGCCTGCTTTTGTTTCGAAGGTTCTTGTTTGCTGCAGGTATCTAAATTTAGCCATATTTTTGTCAGCTAGAACTTATGTTACAGAGAAGAATGTGAGCAAATCTCAGCAATGTCACACTTCGTTAGTCATGCAAGCACTTAAAAGCAAGGTTAGAAACACAAAATTCTGGAGATTTGTGGTGGCAGTTGTTTAAAAATGCCACACTGAGCTTTTTAGGATTTACCTTCTGAAAATGGACCAAGTTAAAGCATTAAATTTCATGAACAATACGGCTTTCTTAAGTTTGGAAAAAGGACTATTTAAATCCTGAAGGAAAGCTTCACTGGACATGTATGCTCCTCTTTCTTTGCAACACTTGCAAGTCCATCACATTTTCTCCCAGGTTCAAAGGCAGAAAACAGTATTTGCTGACATCTTGCTTTTCTCTTTGGTAGTGGCTGCGGGCTGCTTGGGACCTGCAGATAAGCTCGAGGGAATCATGGCATCCCCTTCGGAACATGCTTTTTGCTTTCTGCTACTGCAGTGTGGGCTGGCTCTCTTGGAGCTGTCTTGCTCTGGTGGGCAGGGTGAGAGGGCAGAAGTTGAGCTGTGCCATGAGGCAGTGAGTCCAACATGTGGCACCTCTCTGATGGTGCCAAGCATGAGGCAGTGTTGCTGTTTCTTCTGTCAGGATTTGTTCTGCAGGTAGCAGTATATAAAAATCTGCCTTGTTGTCTGTTGATGTGTATTTGCTGCAGTGTTCCATGGAAAAGAGAGAAGCTCCTCAAACAGTTACACTTCTTTTTCTTTCACCGAATCACAGAATCCGAGGGTTGGAAGGGACCTCAAAAGATCATCTAGTCCAACCCCCCTGCAAGAGCAGGGTAACCTAGAGTACATCACACAGGAACTTGTCCAGGCAGGCCTTGAATATCTCCAACGCAGGAGACTCCACAACCTCCCTGGGCAATCTGTTCCAGTGCTCTGTCACTCTTACAGTAAAGAAGTTCTTCCTGATGTTAACGTGGAACCTCCTATGCTCCAGTTTACACCCATTGCCCCTTGTCCTGTCACTGGATATCACTGAAAAAAGCCTAGCTCCATCATCCTGACACCCACCCTTTACATATTTGTAAACACTGATGAGGTCACCCCTCAGTCTCCTCTTCTCCAAGCTAAAGAGACCCAGCTCCCTCAGCCTCTCCTCATAAGGGAGGTGTTCCACTCCCTTTAATCATCTCTGTGGCTCTGCGCTGGACTCTTTCAAGCAATTCCCTGTCCTTCTTGAACTGAGGGGCCCAGAACTGGATGCAATATTCCAGATGCAGCCTCACCAAGGCAGAGTAGAGGGGCAGGAGAACCTCTCTTGCCCTACTAACCACACCCTTTCTAATGCACCCTAGGATGCCATTGGCCTTCTTGGCCACAAGGGCACATTGCTGGCTCATGGTCATCCTCCTATCCACCAGGACCCCCAGGTCCCTTTCCCCTTCACTCCTTTCCAGCAGGTCAACCCCCAACCTGTACTGGTACATGGGGTTGTTCTTCCCCAGATGCAAGACTCTACACTTGCTCTTGTTGAATTTCATCAAGTTTCTCCCTGCCCAACTCTCCAGCCTGTCCAGGTCTCGCTGAATGGCAACACAGCCTTCTGGTGTGTCAGCCACTCCTCCCAGTTTAGTGTCATCAGCGAACTTGCTGAGGGTACACTTGGTTCCCTCATCCAGGTCGTTGATGAAAATATTAAACAGCACTGGTCCCAGCACCAACCCCTGAGGGACTCCACTAGTCACAGACCTCCAGCTAGATTCCGTGCCCATTGACCACAACTCTCTGCCTTCTTCCTTTCAACCAGTTCTTGATCCACCTCACTACCTGATGGTCAAGCCCACGCTTTCTTAGCTTATCTATGAGAATGCTGTGGGAGACAGTATCAAATGCCTTACTGACATCAAGAAAAACCACATCTACCGCTCTACCATCATCCCTCCAC
Source organism: Melopsittacus undulatus (assembly GCF_012275295.1). NCBI lineage: Eukaryota > Metazoa > Chordata > Aves > Psittaciformes > Psittaculidae > Melopsittacus > Melopsittacus undulatus. The sequence continues at coordinate 15,797,034 of NC_047535.1, forward strand.
CTAGTCACTTCCTCATAGAAGGCCATAAGGTTGGTCAAACATGACTTCCCTTTCATGAAACCATGTTGGCTATTCTTAATAACCCCCTCATCCTTAATATGCCTAGGGATGAAGTCAAGAATAAGTTGTTCCACCACCTTTCCAGGGATGGAGGTAAGGCTGACCGGTCTATAATTACCCGGGTCCTCCTTCTTGCCCTTCTTATAGACTGGTGTGACATTTGCCATCTTCCAATCCTCAGGCATCTCTCCCATTTCCCACGATTTACCAAAGATAATGGAGAGTGGCCTAGCAATGACCTCCGCCAGCTCCCTCAGCACCCGTGGGTGCATTCCATCTGGACCCATTGATTTATAGATGTCCAGATTGCATAGCTGTTCCCTAACCCAATCCTCATCTACCAAAGCAAACTCCTCCTTTGTCCTGACTCCTTCTGGGGCTACAGGAATCTGGGGCCCCTGGGGAGAGTCTGCAGGAGTAAAGACAGAGGCAAAGAAAGCATTCAGCATTTCTGCCTTTCTTGTATCCTCTGTCTCCAGGGCACCCACCTGGTTCAACAGCGGGCCTATATTGCCTCTTGTGTTAGTTTTATTTGCTATGTATTTGAAGAAGCCCTTTCTGTTGTCCTTAATCCAACTTGCAAGATTAAGTTCCAAGGAGGCCTTAGCTGTCCTAATTGCCTCCCTATATCCTCTAACAACTGTCCTATATTCCTCCCAAGTGGCCAGCCCCTCTTTCCATAATCCATAGATTCTCCTTTTCCACTTGAGTTTGCCCAGCAGCTCCTTGTTTAACCACGCTGGTCTCCTAGATCCCTTACTTGATTTCCTACTCATTGGGATGCTCTGATCCTGAGCTTGGAAGAAGTGGCCCTTGAATGCTGACCAACTATCATGAGCTCCTTTACCACCTAGTACCCTTTCCCATGGGACTTCCCTTAGCAGTTGATTGAAGAGGCCAAAGTTGGCCCTTCGGAAATCCAGAACTGTGGCCTTGCTCGGTATTCTATTCCTCCCACACGGGATCCTAAACTCCACCATCTCATGGTCACTGCAGCCAAGGCTGCCATTGACTATCATCACTTCAACCAAACCCTCCTTGTTGGTGAGTACTAAATCTAGCAGTGCTCCTCTCCTAGTTGGTTTGTCCACCATTTGCATTAAGAAGTTATCATCAATGCACTGGAGGAACCTCCTAGACTGTGAATGATTGGCTGTGTGAATCTTCCAGCAAATATCAGGGTAGTTAAAATCCCCCATGAGGACTAAGGCATGTAGTCGTGAGGCTACTTCCAGTTGCCTGTAGAAAGCCTCATCAACTCCTTCATCCTGATCAGGAGGTCTATAATAGACTCCCACAGCTGTATCACTCTTACCAGCCTGTCCCTTAATTCGTACCCACAGACATTCCACTTTCTCCTCATCTGCCCCCAGACAGAACTCAATACATTCTAGTTGCTCTCTCACATAAAGAGCAACTCCACCACCTCGCTTTGCTGACCTGTCTTTCCTAAAAAGGACATAGCCATCCATGAGCACATTCCAGTCATGTGAGCTGTCCCACCATGTCTCTGTAATTGCCACTAGGTCATAATCTTTAGACCACACACAGACTTCTAACTCCTCCTGTTTATTCCCCATGTTGCGTGCATTGGTGTACAGGCATTTCAGGGAGCGAGCAGAGCACGCTGATGGCACCCTTGGGAGGTGGGAGGCCTTTTGGTCTTCATTAATAGTAGGACAATACCTCACTATTTCAGCTACAACCCCTTGCACTTTGAATCTAACCAGAAGCTCTGTGAGTGAGCTCTGCTAACTCTTGTCTTAGTACCCTTTTTCACCTGCGGGACAGGGTCTAAACTATCCTTTCCCACAAATGAAAGAGTAGATTGATAGTCCTCCCTAGTCTGCCATCCTTCAAGCCCTAGCATTCTTCTCTTGGGCTTGTCCCTAACAGGCTCAGTTAAATCCCCTCCCCCTTCATATCTAGTTTAAAGCCCTGTCAATAAGCCCTGCTAACCCCTGCCCCAAAACCCTTTTCCCCCTCTGGGACTGGTGTATCCCACCTGCCACCAGCAAACCAGGTGTCTCATACAGCAGCCCATGATTGAAAAATCCAAAACCCTGACTATGGCACCAGTCACGTAGCCATACATTAAATCTGCAAAATCTTCCTATCTATCTCTTCACCCTTGCTTGTAACAGGTACAGAGGCAAACACCACCTGCGCTCCAGACCCTTTAACCAGCCGTCCCAGGGCCCTGAAGTCTCTCTTCATTGCCCTTCCCCTCCTTGTAATAATTTCATCACTGCCAACCTGAAAAACCAGCAGTGGATAGTAGTCAGAGGGCTGCACCAGATCAGAGAGTTTCTTTTTAACATCTCTAATCCGAGCCCCAGGTAGGCAGCAGACTTCCCTGTGGGATGGATCCGGTCGACAAATGGGCCCTTCTGTTCCTCTCAGAAGGGAGTCACCCACCACAATTACTCTTCTTTTCTTCTTGTTTGGGGAAGTTCTAAGGCATGGGGGTGAGTGACAAGCCCTGGGTGACTCACTAGATAGATGTACCTCTCCATCTCCATTTACCTGGCCCTCTAGTTCCAAGACCTCATACCTGTTATTCAAGGGCAACTGGGAGGGAGGAAGGGATTGCGAGGGTTTTCGCTTACCTCTCCAAGGAGGGACCTCCCTCCATACATCCTTGTCCCTTAAGTTCTCTCCTTCTGTCTGATGGTAGGAGGGAAGGGGATCCATCACTTGTTCAACCACTTCCCTCTGCCCCTGCCTTAGGGTCTGGCTCCACCAATCTATTTCACTTTCGCATTCCCTGATGGCTCTCAACCTTTCTACCTCCTTCCTCAGTTCAACCACCTTTCTTTCATTTGGATACAGCTGTATGGAATTGACAGGGGCAATTAAAAGCCAAAGGCTCTCCCAGTGTTTTCACCCTGAACTTGTTCTGGTTTATTACCTGTATTTTTCTGCTTGTGAGCACTGGCTACCTGAAAGCTTGGTAATAGAATACCTTTGTAAAAAATTATTTCTTAGTAAAAACTTGCACATACCAAGAGAGCTGAAATATTTTAACGTACTATGGCAATCAAATCCTTCCTGTAATAGTGCTACTCTGTAAAAAACTCTGGAGCATCCAGGCCAGTTTCCAGGCAACCTTTGTGTCCTGTGGTGCTTGCCTTGGGAGAAGCAGAAGCACTAAAGTGGCCGTGTACTGGCATTAGGTTCCTAACATGGGTACCTCAGAAGATCCCAACCTAACATATACAATGACTTTCCAGTTATTTTGTTAGGGATACCATTCTGAAAAGGGAATGGTTGACCACTTTTCAGAAGAGCTATTCAATAACCAGTTGAACTATCCAAGATGAGGGAATGAGCTTTGGAAGCTATGGCTGTGAGCAGGAGGTTCAAAGCAATCTCTTGGCAGTCATTGCAGAAGGGAAGGCCAGAAAACAGAGCCTGGCTGCCAGCCAGAGCAGGCAGGGAGGCCTAACATAGCTGCTTTAAGAAGGAATAAAGTACATGGCTGAGAGAAAAATCATGCATGGAAATGTGATGCTGAGAATGTGTCAGGTGTTGTCCTCTTCAAGTTGCATTTATCAAAGGTCTTAGTCAAGAACTTGTGGGCAAATCCCTGTTTATCCCTACTGCAATGTATCCAGAAATGTATCAGAGGAAATGGAGTACATAACCAAGGGTCTTGACTTTGCTTATCAGTTGAGGTTGCACCTAAGTAGTCTGTCCTCAGAGCACTTGGCAATCAGGCGGGGCAATGGTTTCACCTCTCCTGGGACCTTGCACAGTTACTAGTGTTGAATTGTTCAAGGCCAGGTTGAAGGGGGCTTGGAGCAACCTGCTCTAGTGGAAGGTGTCCCTGCCCATGGCAGGGGGTTGAAACTGGATGAGCTTTAAGGTCCCTTCCAACCCAAGCCAGTCTGGGATTCTTTGATTCATTATACTGACAGTGGCAAGGCTCTGTTAAAACAGATTCACAGATTATTCTAAAATAGAAGGTATTAGAAATATTTTAGGCCTGAAGACTTGGTATCTGCTGTCAGTTACTATTTGGTTTGACATCTCATTGTATGTGGGGTTTGGTTTCATTCTTTCCTTTTCAACTTTGTTGGCTTTAATAGTATCTTGGTTTCTGTCGACTCAGAAATGTGGATTCTGTCATAAGAGAGCTTTTTTCGTAGCACCTTGCCAAGCTGACACAAGTTGTCCTGACTCCAAATTGTATTATACATTACTAATACTACTGAGAACTTTTCTGCTCTTCTCTGGGCAGGGTGGATGTTTTGTAGCTCTAATTTTTACAAACAGCTGTCTGTTTCAGTGCAGTGCATCGGCCACTGAATAACATCTCTAATTGGAATAATCCGTTTTGGATTATTGTTGAATAATGGGTGGGGAATTATCCTTTTCAGCAGACCTGTCTGATCTCCATCGTGATTTGTTTGTTTCTTTCTTTCATTTTACAAAATACCTAATTCTGAGCTCATCAAATGGCTCTTGATATTCTTGGTAATAGAGGGCACTCAGCATTTAAAAAGATAAAAGGCTTCAGAAATAAGGGTCTCTGGAAGTTTGGATACAGACTACACAGCGAATGAAAGAAACTTTATACAGGGTACAAATACAGAATAGTCACCTGGAAGTAAAGGGTATTTTGAATGTAGCATTTATTAAACTAGATTTGAGCCAAAGTCAGGAGTTTCAAGAAATAAAATCCAAATTCCACCCTTTCAACTCCTTTGCACCTTTCCCAGCTATAGAGCTGCTTATTTTGCAAGCTATTCCACTTCCAGGAACAGCAAACACGCACCATAAACATCAATGAATTGCACTTAATGTGGCTCCCAGAACAGCTCTCTGAAGGCAGCACAATGTGAAGATGTGGGTAATTGAAGCCTCGAGGCATTCTTGTCCCTTGCTCTTTACCTGGTTACAGAACCTCATCTTCTGATGCCAAATCCCATTAGGATACCCCAAAATGACAGATGGCTCTGCCTATCTGCCAGTTGGCACAGATGTGATCCTTGGTTTTGGATAAACAATAGGACTGTCTTTTGTGTGTACTAACCTAAATTATCCCGGCCAGAATGTAGCTGCTCTGTGACAGCAATGCAGGTTGTTCCATACAAATTAAGAGTGATATGTGTGCATGTGTGTATGTGCATGCATACCTATAAAATCTCTGTGAGGCAGAATTTGAGATCTGGGCCCTGGGAAAGCTGTGCTAACATAAGACAAGGTGTGGATTTTAAACCACTCACTTTTCTTTAGTGTAACTTCTCCTGTGGAGCATTCAACCACTCAGTTTTGCATTAGTTAAGTTTCAATGAGGGGGTCTTTGTGAGAGAGAGCTGCATGACCGAAGTGGCTTAAGCACACCAGCATCGCAGAGGATACTTTTCTCTGTAGACTAGACCACAGGCTAATATAAAAATATGTATATATTATTCAGATTGCTATTGGCAAATGTTTTATTAAGCACAGCGAGTATAAATGCAACCTTAGAAAACAATTCAAATAGAACATTTAGGCTTCCTATTATACAGCTGCTAGACGGTAAATACTAATACAAAGCAGTAATTTCCACAGGGTATGGTACCTTGCTGTTAAATGTACTTTTATTATTGCTATTAGTGACTTCCCTAGCTGAGAGCAGCAAAACTGCGTAGTCTGGAGGAATCACAGCACAGGAAGAAAGGGCATCTGTAGCAGGCAAAAGGGGTTCCTATATGTGGGGGTACAGGAGTGGTTCATTGTGTTTGTGTACTCCTACTCCCTTTATTCTTTTAGGTTATGAATGGTTACTCTTGATTGGAAGAGTAATTTGGAAGGTGTAATTCACTACTTCTACATACCTCCATTAAACTCCATGGTAGGCATTCCCAAAACTACCAGTGCACCTAGTGTCCTCACAGGTTCAGTTTGGAGGCTGAGCCATGTCTGTTCAGCCATCAGCAGTGCAGAGCCACCTTAACTGCTTGCTCCAGTTTCTCTGTTTGTCTCCACCTGAACAATGAGAAATCAAAGAACTCAGACTTCCCTGCTTGCTCGGCAAATTCCGATGCTGTGGTGCAGATTGCCAGGCGCATTTTCTGCTGTACTCAGTTCCTCAGGTGGCACTCATTGCCCCACCAGTGTTTCATGGAAATCTACTTGAATATTAGTTTAAAATAACCTCAAGCCCTTTCCTTTTGCTCTCTGAAAACAGCAGAATGACTTAACTCACATGCTGCCCCTGTGACTCCTGGGTGTGCTGCTAGGGGGCTGTTTGCTCTGAGCAGTAGGGCTCGTTCCAGAATGACAGTGGAAAGCTAAGCTCTAAGGGTACTGACAGAAAGCCCATAGACCTAGTCAGGATGCTGTGAAAGCTGCTGAAAAACGTCAGTCTGCAAGAATTCTGTCTGCTAACTCCTGCAGCCATTACTCTAAGTGTTAGAGAGCCTTCTTTGGAAGCTTCCACCAATACTGTGAACAATGATTAATTCATCAAAAGTTTGAAATCCAACCTTAGAATAATTCTCAATATTTGTGCTCACATTCAGGTAAGATAGATGAACTTTTCCTTTACTAAAAAAATCAAGTGTGGACTTCCCCCAAATTTGAAAGGGAGGAAAGTAGGACAGCATTAGTAGCTGACAGACAGGAAGAATTTATTGGTCAGCTGCGCTGAGGAATTGCTTGGATTGAATCCTGTTCCCATGCGAGGCAGGGAAAAAATCTGAATGCAACTGAATTTGGTCTCTGCAAAAAAAAATAATAAATTATTTAAAAAATCAGAAAATCTGTTTAAAAACCTGTTAAAAATGCAGAATCTTGCTGATAGTGTTTCAAACATTGATTTAGTGAATTCTGGATACCCCCTTTCTGTTTTTCCTATCCATTGTGAACATGCACAGGGTGGATGAAAAATCCTCTAGAGAGGGTAACTGGAGTAGAGGCAAGCACTGGGCTCAAGGTTATATGCTGCCTGGGCACATCCATCCATCCCAGCTCCAGCACAAGATGCTACTTACATTAGAGTCTTGGCATCCACACTGTGTAGCTCTGTCCACAAATTCTATCACATTTGCTTCTTAAAACACTCCCTGGGCCATCTTGACAAGTTGTTCTGTTTGTTAGCACAGCTAAAAATATTTGTAGCTGGGAATGAAAACTGTGCCTGTTCTCAGCATGGTCTGAGTCACTCCTTGGTGAGTCTTTGGGTGCCAGGCTTGCTGTGCAGATCCTGAGCTGCTGCTAGGACAGGTTTCTCCAGCACCTGCAGAACAGAGGAGGCCAGAGCGAGTAGAGGACATGTAGGGTGAACCAGGTTTTGGGGTATGGGGGTGAGCCATAGGGTTCCTATTTCTATTGCACATGAGGAGCTTTGCTCCATTTGATCTGTGTGCTTTAAGGGACCTTAAAGCTCATCCAGCTCCAACCCCTGCCGTGGGCAGGGACACCTTCCACTGGAGCAGCTTGCTCCAAGCCCCTGTATCCAACCTGGCCTTGGAACACTGCCAGGGATGGGGCAGCCACAGCTTCTCTGGGCACCCTGTGCCAGCGCCTCAGCACCCTCACAGGGAAGAGCTTCTGCCTAAGAGCTCATCTCAGTCTCCCCTCTGGCAGGTTAAAGCCATTCCCCTTGGCCTGTCCCTACAGGCCCTTGTCCCAAGCCCCTCTCCAGGTTTCCTGCAACCCCTTTAGGCACTGGAGCTGCTCTCAGGTCTCCCCTTCAGGAGCCTTCTCTTCTCCAGGCTGACCCAGCCCAGCTCCCTCAGCCTGTCTCCAGAGCAGAGCTGCTCCAGCCCTCAGCATCTCCGTGGCCTCCTCAGGACTCTGTCATACAGGATCAGGTTGAAGTAAAAGAATGGCCATACCCATTGTACTCAACCCCCTCACTGCAATCTGAGACAAGGCATTCCTTAATAGTTTTGTGGTTTGTTTTACTGGGCTAAGCTCTTCTGGGAAGCGGTAGGATTGGTCTCAATGAAGGTAACAAAGAGGAAAGGTGCTTGCAATCTGACTGTGCTTGCATTGGCACTGTACTTCTCTTGTATCGATCTGGCTGCTATTTGGGACTGGGAAGGATGGGGCTTGGGGAGGGAAGCCTCTGGAAAACACCCCAGTCCCACCAGTTCCTGGAGGGCACCCAGAGAGAAACCCTGTTGGAAGGGGACGTTAACCCCAGCAGTTCTGTGACACAAACCATAGCAATTTGCCCTTAGTCCAGTAGAAGCATCTTATAGGAATTCCCTTCCTCCTTTCCAGGTTACCTTTAGCATGAGAAATACCCACTTACTGGAATGGTTGTTCTTTACATCTTTCTTAATTCTGTAGCAACTTCTTGCTTTGACATATTCAGCTAAATGAACAGGGGGAAACTTGCGTTTGTTTACTTGTTCTGTTAGAGATAAAACACCTCTGTGCCTCAGCCTTTGAAATACTGTGAATGATGGGGTTTGAAAGTGAATTTAGAAAATATTCTGAATTAAATATTTATGTTTAAGCTTTTACAAGGCCATCTGAATAAGCCTTTTGGGTTTTTCCACAGCAGACTTAATTGTGCTTAGCCGTATGTACGAGTTTGATTCCCTAGCTACAAAAGCCTTCTGTTGGTTGTTGTGGAGGGTTCAGGCCCTGTGTAATCTCTGTGCTAAGGTGCTGAGCTAGGGTACAGTTTGGAGGGGTTTGCCATGAACTACACTCCTGAAGTGTTACAATGTGGATGAGTCTGGAAAGTGCAAATCTACATAGCTGTAATAGCTGGTGGATCAGAAGAGGTTAAATGCACAGCATTCTCCCCAGTTACCCTGTGCTATTTAGATAGCCGACAGACTGTGGTACTGAGTAGTCCTGACTTCTTGGTGTAGAAGAGAAATGCCTCTGTGCTAGAGTGAGAGGTGCAGGAGACTGCAAAAAAGACCAGAAGACAGGATGCTCTGCAGAGGGAGTGCAGGATGCTCTACAAAGGAACTGAGCATCCCTACTAACAACAGAAGAGAGAAAAGTGTGTGGGTCTGGGCTTCTCTGTCTGTCCTCAGAGAACAGAAGCTGGTTTTCAGGAGCAAGGATAAGAAATTAGGGATCAGAGGCTAAAACTGTGTTCTGCTGGGAGCAAGCAAAGCTCCACTAGATGTCCTTCATGTCCACATAAATGACACCATCAGATTCCACGGAAAGGGCTGGAAGGTGTCTGCAGGAGGTGAGGGGACACATCTGAATGTATGTATCTGTGAGCACCACACACCTTTCTGCATGCAGTGAGTTTATAGCAGCTGGCTTGCTCAAAAATGTGACCCCTGTCTCTGGAGAAGTGTTTTTCTTGGTTAAAACTACTCTTTAGATGGCTGAAAGAAAAAACTAACACCTTTGAGGGGCTGGTTATGTGTGACAGTCTTGTTTCTGTGTTTTAGATGGCTGCTGCAGTAGGTTTTTTACATACTTTAATTTACAATATATTGTTGTTTATGTTGACTCTGGCCAGTAGGAAACTGGTATAGGTGGTACATGTTTCCCAAACACAATCTGATGGAGAGCTAGTGTTCAGTAAAGAAGGAAGTTCCCAGCTTGGATGGGATCAAGTTCCCAGCTTGGATGGGAAAGTGGCATCTCTGTCAGTAAAGTAGGTCATTATTAGTGTTATTAGTACTACATTATTTATAGTTATTATTAATCTCTGCTTTGGGGCACAATGAGATGGGCATATTGTTCAGATAGCTTGAGATATCTGACCATGTTCACAGACTGGGGAAAGTGTTACTGAAAGCAAAGTTGTGAATGAAGAGGAGTCAGATGAAATTGGTGGCAGTTATGTACTGAAACAGAGAATATTAGACTGTTCTCTTTGGCTCTCTAGACAGGTTATGGAGAGCAGGGTGGTGGTGAGTATGCTGCCATGGTGGTGAGTACTCATCATGGTGGTGAGTACCCATTAGTGCCCTGGATACTGCTAGTGAGGAGATCATTTGAGGTGCATGGTTTATGGATGTTGTGCTGATGCGTTAATGCTCAGAGCATTAGCTCCAGGGTGGAGGAACTGGAACTGGCTGTGCTCAGTGGAGAACAGATATCACTAGGAAGACAGAAAACAGCTCTCCTGAGCAGCTGTTCTGTGCTGTACTGGTGCTTGTGCTATCTGCTTTCCACACGATTGTACTCCAGGTCTAGTAGGAGAACTGAACTTGGAAAGAGAAGAGCAGGAATGGGAAGGAAAGGGAAATAAGAGAAGAGAAAATGGGAATTGCTGAGGAATTGATTCTCAGGCAGTACCTGCTCAGTGTTCACTGACAGAATGTCAGATGTTTAATTTCAAAAGGTTTGCCAGGTCTTTTAGTGATTCTGGGCCATTTCAAACTACTCTGTGATCTTAGCAGCATTACTGGGTTGCTGTGCAGCTTGGATGTTCCTGTACTAGATGGTAGCAATAAGCACAACTTCCAAAAGCTGAATGTTCACTTATGATCAATACTGACAAAATGAATGTCAGCTTGCACATAGCACATCTACATCCTGCAGCAAGCTGGGAGATCACTGTCTGGAGGAAATCTGCATTCAGCATTGAAGGAGCAGGACTAGGAGTGCCTAATGTCATGCATTTGAATAGCTGCCTACTATGCCATGCTCACTTAAAGTGCTGCTTTCCACTGTGTTTGCACAGAAAGTATTACATGAACAAAGTGAAGTTCCTTGATTTCTGGTGTTTAATGCTGAAAAAATATGGACATATGGTTTTATGGTTTCTTACTTGGGTACTTTCTGTCTTTTTCCAGTGGGGAAGGATGAGTTCTAGCGTTAACAATGTGCATAGACACACGTGTGCAAAGTGATCTGTTGTTTGAAGTGCAAGGGCAAAATTATTATTACTGATACCATGGCAAAGGTGTGTGATGAATTATACCTCATAAGAAAGCACTTTATATACACTGGATTTTGAGTACTTTTATGCTTTATGCCTGCTGGTATTTAAAAATGATTGATTAATTTGACATTATCTGAGAAAACTGCAACTGCGCTATTCCTTTGTTATGTTACAGGAACAATATCTCAACTTAATGGAATGTATAGCAATTTGCTGCTGTGGCTACATTCCACAGAATCAAGTTGAAAAATAAAGCCATAAGCTTCTGGATGGTATCAAACAGAGGCTTGGTAAAGAGAAGGGCCTCAGAGTAAAGACAGGTTGAAGAAGATTGAAGGATGATTATGGTAAAACAGGAATTCAAACAGATGTGGCAATTTGTTTTACAACATAACCATAAAATGCCACTTTAAATGCCTCATTTGTATTCTGTGTTGATGTAATAGATGTAAATCTTTCAGGGAGTTCCTAAATATACATTTTTGTTGGCAAGTACAGAATCATATGATCAATGGGAGAAACTTAGAGGGATGTTTTGTTGTGAGGGCAGCATGACTTAACTTTCTGGGGCTGGGTCACTCAAATGAGCCCTCTATTTCAGGTCATTCACTCAGCTCCCTTTTTGACATTTTATCACTTCACAACATTTAAACATTTATTTTCGTCTTATAAATCATAGTAACTGGTTAGTGACATGTCTGCTTTTGACACTCATTTGCTCATTGCACAGAGGTCCCATCCATCTCACACATATGCTGCATCTATAAATAAGGCCTTCTGCTAACTGTTTTAAATGATCTGCATTAGGAAGAGTGGCATTCCCTATGGATGTGAATATTGCTGCAAATGAAACCACTATTTGTCAGGATTAAGGGAAGCAAAGGGAAAGATAAATTTCGGTTACAAAAGGACTTGTCTGAAAATACTCAACAGATATCAATGGAGTTATTGAGACTCCAGTTCTTCTGAGGAAAAATCCTGTAAAACCAGTGTGTGTGACAGTATCTGTGAGTCTCACATTTGCTTGCCAGGTCCACTCATGGTTCAGCTTGAAATTCAGTTTGCAAATAAATTCCAGAAATTTCAAGCAAAAGCACTCTTGCTGAGGATTGCAGGATGTCTAATGAACGATTTCCAAGCTCCAATTCTGCAGGGGAGCTTTCTCAATCTATGTGTAATATGTTTCTCAGGGATTATTCAGTTCTCTTCCCCAGGAGGATTAGGTTCTTTTTATCTCTGTCCCTCTTTTTCGTGGAGTGTATAGAAGAAGCAGGATAGTCTCACAGAGGGTCAGTGAAGTGTATTACCTGTATCACCTATGTATTAGGAACAAGAGCCTTGTCATACCTGCTACAAGGTCCTGATCCTGTCCTCTGTAGTCAAAGCAGGGAACTGTTTTCCCTAGTCCAGCATTCAATTCCAAATAAAACTCCTAACTAACTTCTGAGTTATAAGATTCCCAAATCCTGCTTTTTCTAAGAAGTAGAAAGTCATCATTGTATTTGTGTTGCTAAAAAGAAGTTGGCATCTGGAGAGGTATTGGCACAAATGGTGTTGTTCTAGGTTTTCCTTGGGTTTTTGTCTTTACAATATTTAGGAATACTTCTTTATCCAGAAATAAGCATGGTCTGCCTCATATTTAGATGTATGTTTCTCTCTGTCATGCTCCTCTGATATGTTTTTATTTAACTGAACAGTCTTTACACCAAATTTAACACTTTATTGGCATTAATACAGAAAGGTTGATTTTCTCCTTCAAAGTTGTCTGCTTAGTGAGGAGGCTAAGGCACCCTTAACTTGCAGTCTCTGTGAAGCCTTAGTTCAGTGGTCATCACTTAGAACACCAGGATGGAGATAGTCTGTTCATCTCTTAGTACCTGTAGTTGTTCTGTTTGCTCATACTCATTTGCTATGACTGCATCCATTATAGAATCATAGAGTCATAGAATGGGTAGGATTGGAAAGGACCCAAAGCATTGACCCTATAGTCTCACCTAAAAAGAATAGCACTCTAAAACCTAAACACTGACCTGTTGTGAGGAAGCTCTCTTTCAGTGTGTTTGCAGAAGTAGTTACTACTACCCTGCACAGCTCTGTGGCAGAGAGGCTGTTTCCATGCTCTGTGATTTGGTCAGGCTGCTCTGTGTTTGTGCTGCTCACTTCATGAGGTTGGGTGAAGCACTGAAGGCTGATGGGTTTTGTGTCACACAGATCTGCTCCAATGCAGTCTAGATCCAGAGCCTCTCTTCTCAGTATGCAGCCCAGTGTTGGAATGTCCACTTTCATTCCTTCACAGCCCTTTTGGAATGGTAGCTACTAGATGGAACATGCCAGAATATTAAGTAATAACTGGAGTTTAATGCCTTTTTCTCAGAACTTCACTATGTGCTGAGAAAATGCATACAGCAGCTCTTTGCTACTGTTTCTCTTTTCCATTTCCATTTTACCGTATTGTGTTCTAAAAGCCTAACATTCATCTTCCAGAACACTCAGTTTAAAGTGCTGCTTCAAGGTACTCCGTCTCTGAGAAGTGGCATGTGTATTTGTTTTCTTTCTGTGTCTGGAGGAGTGTGTATTTCTTGGATCTGTTTCCCATGTCCGGAGGAGTGTGGATGTGTAAACTGCCTTGCTTTGCAGTGGTTTCCCACAGGTACTGCTCCCGCACATACTCCAGCTGCTCTGTACAACTGATAGGCAATGAAGTAACCAAGTGGTGATTTGCCTGGAAAACCAGGGTGGAGGGAGTTTACCCAGAGTTAAGGCCCATATGTGATGCATCTGTCTGTAGTCTCCTCTTACCTGCCTCTTGTTTCCTTGCTCTCTAGTCATTCCTTCCACTGATTCAGTGCTCACTTACTTTCACATCTTCTCCTTTCTATACTGACTCTTTTCCTAGAGGCTATTGTTTTCCCCACTATCCAGGGGACATTTGGTTGCTGTGGCAGTCTATAGAACCTCTCTCAGTGAACTCCCACATCACCTGTTGCTCTCCTTCCATCTTGTTGAACTACATTGTCAAGAGTTTTTTGTGCCATCTGATTCTCTAAATATTTAAGCTAAGAAATGTGCCAAGAATGGTGTTAGCAAAAAAAAAAGATACCGCAAAACCTAGAAAATAAGTCAAAATACACTTATCTTCTGGAAACCAACATTAAATAAAGCCTCATAGAGCTCGTTGTTTACTCCCTCTCATGACTCTGAGTTTACTGAAGTTGAATGTCAAATGGCCTTTCTCCAATTATTTGTTGGGATTGGGTTTCAGTCTTTTGCCACTAACTAGAAGCACTAAAAGAGTTAATTCTTCAGTGATAATGGAAGGTGGATTTGTTGTGGCTGCAGGCTTAGGATTTGGTCTTCAAGGAGGTATCTTAAAGGTCTTTTCCAACCTAGTTGATTCTGTGATGCTGTAATTCTATAGGTGGCCATGTCTATGGTATCAGAGAAGATGGCTCTGAGGAGTTACAAAGTTGGAGTCTTTTCAGAGCAACATAAAATTGCAATCTGAGCACAAGAATTCCTGTTTTACTTGTACACCTTCTCCAGACACTTTGCTAAAAACCTCCAGACAGAGTTCCCCTGTCTGGAGGGGGTGTATGTCTGCTTTTCAATTTTAATAATAGAGAAGAAGAGAGAAAGAGGAGAGGAACAAGAGATGGGTGCTAGTAGCAGCACAGCTTAGACTCCAGAGCTACAAACCCCAGCCCTGGGGTTTTCTGATAGTGTTGGGTAGGTTGATGTTCGATGTGCACACTTCTTCATCCAGGTTAGGAAATCTTTGGCAGGTAGCCACTATTCTCGCTGCACATATATGCAACTTAAAGCACCATGGGTTGCTTGATATGCAAAAATTATGCATAGACCTTGGATTCTGCATGTTCAGTTGGAACTTGGAGTTCATCCAGCATTGCAGACACTGATTGAATTCTACAAGTTTTATGGACTGTACTTAGAACTGCAAACGACCTGTGTTTCTTCTGTTTTCCAATTGTGCCTCCCCCGTCTGAAAGAGCTTTCTGTCTATCAAGATTTGGATTCCTGTAATTAAAGGACTTGACTGCAGAAAATTCAGTGAATGAATCTGTGAAACTTCCAAACATTCCACTGACCCCTTTACCCCCCAAAACACGCCCAGTCTCTCTGTATCTCAGTCTCTCATCCGGTATGCAATGCACAGCATAGATGACTGCATCCCAGAGATGCCTTCCAAGGATACTCTCCCACAGTTTCTGCCTGGCACTTTACTGTGATGATTTGACCAGTGAGATGTCCTCAGAATGATTGTGAAGCATGTAGTAATGGCACTTGGCCCTTCCTTTCTTGCCTGACTTGCTCACCTTTGCTTAGTCCTGATATGCCAAAATAACATATACAGGCAGGGTTATTAGAATTCGTTCAGAATTTAGTGGACACTGTTGCAGCCTAACACAGACAGTCAAGGCTTGATATCACCCACATAGCCTTACTCTGACAAGAAGTGTGTGAGACTCAGGGAGGTCAGCAGAAACAATAAATGACGGTGGCTTCACATGGTATCCACCTGGCCTCACCACCTTTAAAAGATTGGAAACCAAGAGAGCCAAGTGCTATGCGAGAAGCCTTTCCGGACTTTAACAGGAGAGAAACCCACCAAGGCACAGGGCACTTCCACTGCCAATGGGTGAGGAAACTCTACAGCTTTTAGCCAAAGCTACCTCAGTTCTTTAGGGAATCAGTCACTTTTAGCAGCCCAGACTGATAGCCACAGTAATATATTTGAGATGGTGTTTGTGTTAGTGCAGGGCCTGTTGGGCACTGGAAAGAATCTCAATAAAAAAGAAAGATCAGAGAGATGTGAGGAAATAACTAAAGAGTATGCTTTACTTTTGTCTTGTATGGAAGTCTTTGGGAAGTAAACGTGGTTGCCTGTTCTATCCTTGTATCTTCCACTGATGAGAATTAGCCCAAAGCAAATTTAGCAGAGAATTTGCATGTTGTTAGTAGTTTCATATTTTTACTATTCCTGGACAGACTGAAGGCTCGGGCAACATGAAGGAAGGAGCAATGCTGCATTCTGCTTTTCCTCTGGTGAGATATTCCTCAGCAAACTTACAAATATTGACCAGGCAATTACAGAGCAGATACTGCTCCAAACAGATGCCTTATTCTAACATTCTAACAATTATTCTAATTCTGATTCAAGTGACATTTAAATATGCTTAGTCCTGAATTTTTATGCATTATTTTGCATACCACATAAAGATGCAAGCAAATGTACTGTAAACTGCAAATTTTATGTCGTTAACTTTGGGGCCATGTAATAATTTGTTTTGCTTTCACCACAAAGCTTCACTGCTTTCATTTATAGCACTTTTTCACTCACTGGTTTTCAAGCATATTCTTAATCTCGAGCTGCATTTGCTATAAAAACAAAAATGCTCTTGTGAAACAGTTCTAAAATGTGTTTCTTGGTGTTATGTGCTTTCCATCCCCAGAAACACACTGTTAACCTCAAGGAAATGTTAATCTTTGGGTGTACACAAACAGCAAATCTTGTTTCCTAATTTCATACTTAAAGATAATAGGCTGATTCACACTGGAAGCAGTGAAGCTTGAAAGTGAAATGGGTTTAAATTTACAGTGAAGCAGTCTAGTTTGTGTTTTGTCTTCCTATGAAACAAAAGATTCATGGCTATTTACATGTTATTGTGTTCACAGAGTAAGTCCTATACGTGGCTATATGTCTTTTTCCCTGATTAGAGCTTCTGTTTCTTTTTCCATTCTTCAACCAAAAACAAGGTTTAAAAAAATAGAATGGGAAGGCTAAATGCAGGGAGACTGGATCAAAATGAAGCAAACTGTCAGGAATCTATGAATATAAATAGTTTTTAGCAAAAACATGTTATCAAGGAGTTCTCTCAACTATATTTGGCATTTTTGGAGCAGGAGCGTTGGTGCTTTATTACAGAACAGCTCCATGAAAAGGGAGAGTTTGTGAAGCCTCAGCCTGGAGTGTCCTTGCAATGAATGTAGGAAACCTAAATGGTGTACTCTGCTTTTGTGGCAATAGCCAAAACCCCATGATTATTTTTGTATGTTTTTGGAGCATGCATCAACCTGAAAGCTGTAAATAATCCATAGGAATGCTGAACTGTCACAAAATTATTTATGATGAAAGCGAAGGTTATAAAATATTCATCTTTTTTATTCATGTATGATGGTAAAATGAAACAAGGTGAGCAGCACACCTCTTTTCTGTGTCTCCTACTTTCCCTCTTGCTGCCTAATAATGATGGAGAAGAGGCAGGCTGGAAGCATTCCAGCTATAGTTCTGAGCTGAATTTTATATTGTTGCATGCCTCAGACTGGCTCTTAAATTTGTACATAGCCTGATAACTTAGCCTACAAAGCATATGTTCCCCCTCAGCTACACAGACTATTAAAGCCAGAATTATAGGCTCATCTTCATGAAAGAGCTGTATTTTGAAGCAGGAGCTCATGGCTCTTGGCACAGCCGGGTGTTGCTCTGACTCTCCAGAACTTTGGTTCCAGCTGACAGGGGCTGCATGCGAACGTGAGCTGCAGGATCAGACTCCAAGGTGCTATATAATGCAGATCTCCATAGTCACTGCCATGTGGTGGGACTGAGGGTTTGTTGGTTGCAGGCTGAATTCTTCAATGTTTATTCAGCAATTAAGCAGCAGCTGCCTTGTGAGGGTTTCTCTGTAGTTGCTGTTTCAAGCCTGATGACCCTACATCTTAACCATCATCCTGCTTCAGCAATATGCTTGCTGCTGTAGGTGCTCACCATGTCCCTGTGTCAGCTGAGAATCACTCATGCCCTGGTTTTAGGGGCAGTGGTTCTTTGAGGAAGGTGAGTTTGCAGGCATCCGGAGCAGCACTGGTACTTCTTATCTCTGACCCTCAAAGAGGTGCTGAATTCACAAAAGAGCTCCTTTCCCAGTGCTGTATATCACATTCATACTGGCCAAACTGTGGGCATCAGGGGAGAAATCAAGGTTGGAAAGACACCTAAGAGTGGAGGTTCAGCTAAAGCCCACAGCTGAATGCTTAATACTTTCTCAAACTCCAACATGGGAGGGGAAAAAAAAACCCAAACCAAACCTCACAAGAAGAACATTCACTTGTGTGGGTTCCCATTTCTCTCATTCCTTTCCTGTGCCATTTTGCCCAGAGCCTTGAACGTATTAAAGGGGGCCAAAAGGGAAGAGGGGAAAGAGCAGGGAGAAGGGGTACAAAGGGGAATAGCACCATCCAGTCCCTGTTATGTGGAATACTTGCCAACAAAAAGGGATACCACCCACTTTGAGGACGAGGATCAGGCTGTTTCAAGCGTTTATTCAACTGCCAGTGGTGTATTCAGTTCTCTGGATGCCATTCCTGAAATCAACTCCCAGACCCCAGCTGTAAACATAGATACTAAATGCATATCTCAGAGAAGCACTTCTAAATGCAAATGGCCTGCTTGTCTTTGTGTGCATGAAGCCACTTGGGCGTGCAAGTGGGCGTGCATCATATTCAATTTGTCTGTGATTGATAGAATGTCTTCCAGACCAGAGGGATAAAAAGAAAAGTGGAAGTCAAAGCCTCTGATTTTTATTTCAGCAGTAGCCAGGCACATACATCTGTGTGCGGAATTTGGCATCAGCACTTCCAACTTTTGCCAAACCAACAAGAGTAATTGGTGTAACAAGGCTCTTGTGAAATGGAAACATGCATGAACTAAGTATTTCACATCTCGACATTGGAAGTTATTTTTAGGGTTAATTTGGGTTATGTGGTTATATTGTTCATGATTAATACATGGTCTTTACTATGCAAATAGCACTTGTAAGGACCAGAAACCATCTGGTTTAGGTAGTCTTAATGGCACCATAAACATGTGTAATGATATTTTCCTGTCCTGGACCCCTTAAGAGTTCATTCCCAAGCACAGATCACTTTTGTGGTAGGTTGCAGAGAGTGAGGAGAGGTTTGAATGATACACAGATGCTAACTAGATACTGTGGGGTTTCAGTTTTTTCACTGTCATGTCCATATTGTGTCTAGTTCTGTCACCAAGGGATACACTTAATAGACTTTACACTGTGGAAAAGGAACTGATTAGAGCTGGTTATGTGGCATAAGGGTGAAATTGCTTCTTGGAACTAACACAGGTGTTTAAAGTCTGAGCTGGGCATTCCTAGGTAGACCATGCCATTACAAAATTACTATTTCTGGACTGGTATTAACTAAGTTGTTATTATTCTTGTAAACATCATGGGTTTTGTATGTGGCAGATTATTGTCATGTGCTTCCTGGTATTTCTATCTGTGGGGTGTCCTGGGATTGTACTTCCAGTCTTTGCAGGCAGAGTAGCTAGAATTTACACAGGGAAGAAAACTAAGCTTCACATGAATCAAAGATTTCAAATGTTGTACGCCTTATGATAACATCATAAGAGCTGGATACACTCATTTTGTGTTCCATTCAGATAGTATGCTGCAGCATTTAGGGTACTGAGGAGAATTTTATGGGGAAAGCATCATGTTACCAGCTCTTCACCCCCTTTAAGACAAACATTGGTGAAAAGGGAAGGGGGAACAAAAGTAAACCTTCCCACAAATAATGAAAAGATGTTGCTGTACAACAGGCCATTGGTGCATCAGCTTTATTGCTTCCTGACAGTGTAGGTGAAAAATTGGTTTGTTTTCACAGAAAGTTTCCATGAAATCTCTTTCTTTCCTGTGAAACTTTCCTGGGTGGGAGAAGGGAAATCCTCTGTTTTCCCTTCCCCAGGATGAATGGGGACATTTGATACCCTGGCTGTAGCTCACTCCAAAAGACATAGCAGAGATCTTTGAAATAGGGATTCTGTGTGATTCATGTGAAAACTGAAAGCTGCACTGCTCTGGTCTTTAAAGCTGGTCCTGCTTTAAAGCAACGTTTTTTGGCAAGGAGAGAGGAAGCCTTTGATGGAAATGAAATTGGGTCCTAAAGACTGTTTCAACAGGCTTATCAAAAACCTCAGAGCTCAGAACAAGAAGTATCGCTTGCCACGTACTCTGCTTTCAGGGGCTTGCTTCCTCCCTGGCACTGGTCTGCCTTGGAACCTCTTTCTAAAACCAAGCTAGAGGCAAAATTGTAAGAAACAAGGAAAGAAAGAAAGAAAGAAAAATAAGGAAAAAGGAAGAAAGAAAAAAAATCATCTGTGATATAAAGAATCAAACAGAAAGAATCAAAACCTTGTGAGCTTTACAGCTCAAGTTTTTAATTTGAAATTGTATAGTCACAATGAGCATCTGACCTCCTGGATTGCTGTGTAACCTCAACCTAATCATGCTGAGCTTTGTACGTCAGGGAAGGAAAGCACATCACTGCACATGTCACCCACACTGTGATGTCTTTACCAATACCTTTGCAGAAACGTAATGAGCAGGTTCCTAAAACTACCTAAAAATAATATCTGAACAAAAATTAAAGGCCATCTCTGAAGATGAAAAGCAGAATGCCCAGCTACTTTGTCTGGAATAAAGCAGCAAAGGGTGCATCACACTGAAGGTACAGCTACTTTTAAATAATATCAGCTCTGAAAACAGAACTAGAATCTTGGTCCGGTCCTGAAAGAGCAAATATTTCTTGCTCAACAGTGTCAAATGTGTTTCATGTCTTATTATTCTGTTTTAATAGTGCATAGCCCATGTTATCTCTGCATCAATATCCCCTAGATAATGGCCATCCATGCTTTAAAGGCTTTATAGGTAAACTCCAGCTATTTAATATTTTCTTTTATAGTCAACCACTCTTTTCCTTTTCATGAAGGAGACCATAGTGATCTACAGATATAGCCTGGCACTGCTTTGTCTGTTACATGATTGTTATGTTTCCATTTATATCACAGTCTCCTCTGTACTATTCAGATCTAGAAAAGGCAAAAGAAAAAACCCTACTGCAGAGTTAGATTTTCTGTTTGTGGGAATGCATTTGAGAGCAGGGGGAGGGGGGACTTCTTAAAGTCCAATTTTTTAATAAAACCCAATTTTCTTTTCACATCACAGCCACACTGTGACAAAGGAATTGCAGCAGGTGTCTTTCAGGGAGAGAACATGATTGTGAAGCTTGCTGGCATCCTGCTTGCTCAGTGTTTCTGACACCGACAGCCACGTGAGGGGCTGCCGTTAGAGGAAAGCTGTAGCCTGGCTGTGGCTAGAGGGGTCCACAGCAAAGGAAGCAGCAACAAACTCTGCAGGGCTATGGTGGTCTCTCTCCTTTGCTGCTTGTCTGTCACCATGTGGTTTCCCCTGTCCAACTGAGCTGTGTGTTACTGAAGCACAGTGTGAGCTCTTAATTCCCGATGTGCTCTGCCACCCAGCACAGAGGGCATCACTGCCATTGGAACAGGCATTGGAACAGACTGCCCGGAGAAGTGGTTGTGTCCCCATCACTGTAAGTATTTAAAAGGTGTGTGGCTGTGATACTTAAGGACATGGTTTAGTAGTGGACTTCACTGCTGGGTTAACTGTTGGACTCAATGATCTTACAGGTCTTTTCCAAACTAGTTGATTCTGTGATTCTCTCACCATGTGGAAGGTTGTAGGGTTGCACCTCCATGTGCCAGTGTCATTACAAAGCAAACTTCCCTGGGGACAGGGACTTCTGCCTGGCTCAGTGCTGTAGCAGAGCAGAGAAGAAAGGGCACTGCAATACAAGAGGGCTGACCATGGCCGTTGCCTTTTCTGAGTAGGAGGGCGGCTTCAGATAGCCTCTGATTTGCAATGAGACCCTGCACTTCCTCTTGCCATCCACAGTCCTTAATTCTGGGCTTGTAAGAGGGACGAAACAGGGAAACCAATGGTGGTTCTCTCTCTTCCTCTACCTTTTGCTTCCCAAAGCACTCTTTATCACATTCCAGTTTAGAGGGCATATCCTGACACCACAGTGAGATGAGCTGCTGTCATGCTTCAGACAGAGATCTGGGTGACTTTCATCTTCATAGCCAGCGTACAGTTTCAAGCAAAGGGCACTCTGCCATGGACATCATACCTTTGTCACACTCTAAACCTGTGTTGAAGCAGAGAAAGCATGAAAGTTTAAATAGAAGGATTGCTGGTAATGTGCAATAGGCTGCAGGATAGCTGCCTGATAGTACCTGTGTTCTGGATCTGCATAAGCAGCTGTTCCAATATTTCACTTCTTGTTCTAGTGAAAAGATCTCAGGTACTTCTTGCAGGGATTGGACGTGTTACAGTGAGACCTTAGACTGCATTGCCCAGGCTAGGTAGGGAATGCATTCCTCCAGCCATGTTAATACAGCTCTCACATCTGAATTCCTCAATTTCATGGCTTTGTTTCTGGCTCATAACATGAAACATTGAGGCTACTGTGCCCAGTGCCATGTCTGTAGATGTCCTTTCCAAATCCTGCTGACAGAGTCTACTAGCCCAGAAAGAATCGCCACCAGTGTTTTGAAATCACCTGAAGACAAGGTGTCCTGCTGAGCACTGTGTAATGCCAGACAGCAGCTGCTATGTGCTTCCTTGCTACTGTTTTCCCCTGTTTAGTAACCTTTGATTGTTGTCAGTTGTACAAGGCTTATAAAACCTGATTTCTAGCTTCAGCTGTGTGTGCGTATCTCTTGTTATTGTGTCTATACTTAGGTAATCACTCATGTTGACAGAGAATTTCTCTTGTTCTTCCAGGTCAGAGCCCCTCTAGTCATTACATTAATTTGAACGGTTTAAGAACGATCAACAACAAAAGCAGAAAACACCATTTGCTTTCTTTAAATAAACAGCTCATCTTCCCGCAACTACAATACCCTCTGCTTATCTCGCTCACATATTATACCATACATTTATGCTGTCTGTGAGCTCCTGCCTCCAGGATGTTTCATAATTCTTCAGATTGCATCCTTAGCAACAATTCTGACTTGCAGCCTGTCATTAGTTATGTTGTCCAATATCTGAGATCAGATGCAGTGAGTGAAGAAGTTGGTGGAGCTGTCACAGTTCTAGCACAACTTACTACAGTGGGTTTGGGTTGTTTTTAAAGTGGATTATACTCTTAGTCTTCAATAATATGGCTGTTGATAGGTTTCAGCAAGGTCTTGATTTATGTGGGTTGTTTTTAACCCAGTGTTACATCAGAAGTGTTACTGAATCATATGGGATGTTTTCTTCTGTTCTCTGGCTCTTGTTTTTTTCCTCCTTTTTTCTTTTTTAATCTGCTCTTCCCATAAGTGGCACTTCATAGAGCCAGTTAACACATTCACTTTTCCATGTCAAACCGTCCCAGTTTCAAAAAGCAATGAACCCTAAGAGCAATTTAGCACCATTGTACCAGTGACAGATTTAACTCTGGACAGATCCAAACTGAATTTGTTCATCTATCAGATGGACTTTCCAATGTGAAGCTTCAAACCAACACAGCTGGTGAAGCTGTATGTGCTCCTGGTTTATGCATTGAACTTTACCTTCTTGCTTGTGCATCCATACACTTAATCTTCTGAAAATGTTTTCTGAATGAATCTGCCTGTGTTTAATTTGTGGCTAGCTGTCACATGCAACCAGTGTTTCCCTGCAATGTTCCAGCTTCTAGAAGACTGCTGGCGCTAGATCAGGGATCCAAGGCTGAGAGGAGCTGTGATGAGCACAGGATCAACTCAAAAGAAATGGAAGGTGGTACCAAACCTAGCAGTTTTCTCCTGCCTCCAAACATCCGCCAGCTTGTTGGTGCATACATAAAGCTGAGAGCAGAGGAATTCTGTCCAGTTGTGCAGCTGACTGATCAGAAACAAATCAGAACTGCTGGCTGTGTTCATAACATCACTGTGGCACAAATCTGCAGTACACTGTCCTGAAAAAGACCTGAGCAAAATCATAGGATCATAGAATAGTTAGGATTGGAAAGGACCTCAAGATCATCTAGTTCCAACCCCCTGCCATGGCAGGGACACCTCACACTAAACCATATCACCCAAGGCTTCATCCAACCTGGCCTTGAACACTGCCAGGGATGGAGCATTCACTACCTCCCTGGGCAACCCATTCCAGTGCCTCACCACCCTAACAGGAAAGAATTTCTTCCTTATATCCAATCTAAACTTCCCCTGATTAAGTTTTAACCCGTTACCCCTTGTCCTGTCACTACAGTCCCTAATGAATAGTCCCTCCCCAGCATCCCTGTAGGCCCCCTTCAGATACTGGAAGGCTGCTATGAGGTCTCCACGCAGCCTCCTCTTCTCCAGGCTGAACAGCCCCAACTTTCTCAGCCTGTCTTCATATGGGAGGTGCTCCAGTGCCCTGATCATCCTCGTGGCCCTCCTCTGGACTTGTTCTAACAGTACCATGTCCTTTCTATGTTGAGGACATCAAAACTGCACACAGTACTCCAAGTGAGGTCTCACGAGAGCAGAGTAGAGGGGCAGGATCACCTCCTTTGACCTGCTGGTCACACTCCTTTTGATGCAGCCCAGGATATGGTTGGCTTTCTGGGCTGCAAGCGCACACTGAAGCTGGCTCATGTTCATTTTCTCATTGACTAACACCCCCAAGTCCTTCTCCACAGGACTACCATGAATTTCCTTTTTGCCCAACCTGTAGCTGTGCCTGGGATTGCTCCCACCCAGGTGTAGGACCTTGCACTTGGCATGGTTAAACTTCATGAGGTTGGCATCAGCCCACCTCACAAGTCAAGTGTCAAGGTCCCTCTGAATGGCATTCCTTCCCTCTAGCGTATCAACAGAACCACACAGCTTGGTGTCATCAGCAAACCCGCTGAGGGCACACTCAGTTCCATTGTCCGTGTCAGCGACAAAGGTATTAAACAAGACCAGTCCCAACACCGATCCCTGAGGGACACCACTCGTTACTGATCTCCAGCCGGACATTGAACCGTTGACCACAACTCTTTGAGTGCGACCATCCAGCCAGTTCTTTATCCACCGAGTGGTCCACCTATCAAATTGATGACACTCCAATTTAGAGACAAGGATGTCATGTGGGACAGTGTCGAACGCTTTGCACAAGTCCAGGTAGATGACGTCAACTGCTCCACCCCTGTCCATCACTTTTGTAGCCCCATCATAGAAGGCCACCAAATTGGTCAGGCAGGATTTCCCCCTAGTGAAGCCATGCTGGCTGTCACCAAGCACCTTGTTGTTTTTCATGTGCCCTAGCATGCCTTCCAAGAGAATCTGCTCCCAGATTTTGCCAGGCACAGAGGTGAGACTGACTGGTCTGTAATTCCCTGGGTCATCCATTTTTCCCTTCTTGAAAATGGGGGTTATATTTCCCTCTTTCCAGTCATCAGGAACTTCACCTGACTGCCATGATTTTTCAAATATGATGGCCAGTGGCTTTGCAACTTCATTCGCCAGCTCCTTCAGGACCCACAGATGGATTTCATCAGGTCCCATGGACTTGTGTACATTCAGGTTCTTAAGATGGTCTCGAACCAGATCCTCTCGTACAGTGGGCCCAAGGTGTAGATTTTCACAGTCCCTGCGTCTGCCTTCCAAGACTCAAGTGGTGTGGTCAGAGCCTTTGCCAGTGAAGACCAAGGGAAAGAAGCCATTCAGAACCTCAGCCTTCTCCAAGTCCTGTGTAGCCAAGCAGTTAATGCTTCCTCTCCATTCAGCTCATGGTGTCCCTGGTGGGGTTGCCAGTCTGACTGTTTTGAGTGGCTGTTCTTCATTCTCAGCATTTGCCTATCAGAAACTGGATGGGTCCATGCAATCCAGAAGATGCTGAATAGCTCTCCTGTGGAAATAACTCTTCCTTGTGGTGTTACCTGAATTTCAACTACACACCTGAAAGCAGAAGGCTGGGTTTGGGTGACATTTCCAGGCAGATACAAAGTTTTCCATCCTTTTCAGTTATAAATCAAGTCTTTTGGTTTGGGATATATAAATTGAGATCACATAAGCTCAAAATAAGATTCTCTGTCCCTCCCCACCTACACACACACACACACAGAGTCCCTCAGCTTACATCAGACCTTTACCTTTGGCTAATTGTGGGTTTGCTGCACAAATCGCCTGCGGAGTGCTCAAATTTAAAGACATTGCATATAAGTTTGGAGATGTAGAGTGCAGCAAGAAGGTTGCTGGGGCCCCTCGCACCACAGTGACACTTTCTTGCTGTAGACATGAGTGTGTTCCTATAACATCTTTGAAGTCAATGTAGTGAAGAAAGAGTTTACAAAATAAAGAGCATTTTTGCAGCCAGGACTGCAACTTGCAGGGACATTTGAGGTCTGATAAGCCATTTGATTTCCCACTGTCTACGTTCAGAAGTTATGTCTGTTTAAAATACCAAGTGAAAGGCATATCGGGCTATTGCAGTAGTAGGGTATTTTGGATTCCAGCCACTGATTTAAATGCATGCTACCTGCCAGCAGTTTAAAGGGGATCTAGTGCTTGTTTTTAGTGTGAGACATAAACTCCACCAAATAAATTCAATGTTAATAGCCTGTCTCCTCCCACCAATTACTTCAAAGCAACTGGCTGTTTTGAGACAAGTATTGAATTGTTATCAAAATGTCTCAATCTCTCAGTTTAGACGTTGACATGTTCCATAGGGACTTTATTTCTTTAGCCAGAAATACAGCTTTGAGGATTCCACTCAGTAACTTCCCACTTGAGTTATAGATTTTCTGTCAGGAAAAATAAAATCATGCTTGTATACAGCTACAATTAAAACATATGGCTCTGCTTTGGCATCTGTTCTTTTTTTCTATTTAAAGACTTGGAAGTGTAGAATAAAAGGCGTAGTTCTGTGACTATAGTTTTTGTTAGAGATTTTACACTGGTATTACTCTAGCCTTTCTTTAAAAGCTATAGCAATAGTTCTTTACTCTTGGTCTCTGGATCATAACTTCTTGAGGGAAGATTTAAGCCTGAATTAAAACATGTCCAATTAAACTAACAAAAGACTAGATCTGGAAAAGGTATTAAAGTTTGTTGTAGAAAGCCAGCATAATTAAGCTGAAGATTTGCATGAATACAAATACAACTGGAGACCCCCTTTGCTTCTCTGAGCTTTCTGAATTGGATATAAATGGTGTTACAGTTGTAGTAGAGTAAGAAAAACCCATTCTGTCCTCAATACCTACCTAGACTAAATTTGGAGAGCAGAAAAGGTGTCTGAAATTTGCATGTAACTTTTTCTTCTGAGCCATGCACTTTACATCTCTGTAAAGTGTATTGGTGTTAAAATAAATTTGTTTTGCATTTTGATGCCATTTTTACTTCTCATGTTCCAGATTCTGAGTTATCAGATTGAGTGTTACAGTGTTATGGACACAAATATGGAAACGATCTTGGCTGTTTGGCAGTACCTTCACACTCGCTGATCAAACACTAAGTGCCATCTGATTACTTTAACAAATCACAGCAAAGAATACAGTTTACAGTTGGATTATCAGGATCCACAGAGCAATGTGCTAACATATTCATCACATTCGAAGATGAACACATTTGAGGAAATCAGGATCTTCACATTGATAATCTTTGAACCAAAGTAGGCTGATTTTAGTGAATAAGTTACTCATGAATTATTTGTTCAGCTCTGAAAACAATGATGAATCTTTTAAAAGCAGCAGTGGATTTTTTGATGAATAGAGAGCCTTGAAAGCATCTGGTTTGGATGTATCTGTATATTCAGATTTATTTGGAGTCTCTTTTCACCAACAGGCTTGTGAGACAAATGAAACTACTGCCAAGAGACAGATCCTCCCATTGAAGTTTTTGGGACAATCACAAGTCCCTCTATGACTTTAGCGGTCTGGGTAGTGTATTGGGTAATGGTTCCACTGGATGCCAAGAAAGCAAATTCCATCAGACAAGTTTCTGGAGTGTTTAGCTAGTTATGACACATCAGAACAACAGCAGCAATGATAATAAACCCACCAACAGAGGCTGAGAGAAGCAAGCATTTTCATTAACCTCTTTGGAGTTACTGTAGTGACCTGCTTTCCAGTCGTGGGATTTAGTGTTCCAGAAGACCCTTAAAACAACTACTTTGTGGCTGGTAAACACTGTAAGAAGAGACAAGAGATCTCATGCTTTGGGGCCATGGAAAAAAGGCAAGACAGAAGTCTGTACAGCTGACCACAGTGGCTGCAGGAGGGCTTGCCTGAGACACTAGCCACTGTACTGGGACCTAGAGAACGGACCAGGGATACAGCTCCTGGGGGGAAATTCCTGCCTTAATCTTCCAGTGCTTCACACTAGTGTGTGGTGCACATTGCATCTCTATGGCTCCATTAAGTCACAGAATCACAGAACAGTTTGGGTCGGAAGGGACTGTTAAAGATCATCTAGCCCAACCCCAGATTTATTCATATTTTTTAACCTTTCCCTTGTCTCTGACCAATGCAGAAGATCTGTTTCTGGACTAGTTGGAGATATTGCAGAAGTCATAACGCCAAACTCTCCCATCAGCAGATTTCTAAACACTTCAGTAAGCGTTTCCTTATTTTCTCTGTGGGGAAGCTGAGGCGTTGTGACATGTTATGATCTCACTGAAGTTAAGGAAACAGCACAAAATCCACCACCCCCATCTCCTGAGCCTTGTTCGTGTGCTTTCGCCATCAGATTATTGTTGCCCTGTGCTATTTAGACCTAATAATGACAGTAGTCTTTTTTTGGAAGTGATCCTTTACTCATGATATTTACTTACAATGTTCTCTGTCTTTCTCACAGCCTTGTTTCATGCACATTTTCAAATCCGTTTGTACATTAGTCCAGTTGTTTATTGCAGCTGGTTCAAGGGAAGTGTACATTAAATGACAATATACATATATCCACCTCAATTCCACATTTGAAAACAGTAAGTTATGGTGGATTCCTTTTTTTTATGACAGCACAGTTTGGGCCCTCAGGTTCTTAAATCAGCAATGTCACTTTATGCCTTTTAATTTATGTATTTTGGGTGTTCCAGCCTGACATATTTTGAGCATAAGACATACAATGAGTGCTCGATCTAAAAATGTAGATTCATTGCTGTGACTCAGAGAAACAGAATTACCATATCATAAATTCTTGGGAATCTGTCTTTCCTAGGGCACCTACAGTTTTTCCTGTCTGCTCGTTCTGACTTCTCCCTTTTGGCCAATGGAGTAGCCAGCTCCTTGAAACAGCAGAGTTTTTCATTATATTAATGACTAGAGATTGTGTAATGGCTGGAGACACAGGCAACAAACATATCAAAACTCTTTCCTTTTCAAATGCTCTCAGACTTTTAGCTGTTTGCTGTTCTTGCAAAACCTCCTTCACTTATGGAGGCAATACCTTCACACTCGCTGATCAAACACTGATCAAACACTCTGTGGATGCACAGACTTCCAGAAGCTTCCTCCCTTGCTGCTCCTCAGGGAAAATCCTTTTTTTCCCTCTATTATTTTTGAAAGTTATTCAAGATGCTACTTTATGTCTTTTGC